>NC_079192.1:234425182-235047325 GCF_029499605.1 Hyla sarda
GACACCGACTGAATTAGTCAGGGCTAGGAGTGTGCAGACATTGGTGACTCCATAGATGGCAGTGTATTTAGCCAAAAGAATGACCAAGATCATTCTTTTGGTAACAGAATTTGAACATGTGCTCTGTGCAGTGGAATCCCATTACTAATGGGACTCTACTGCACTGGAGTTTCCAATCGTAATTTCTAAGGGTATTTATGCTTGCAAATTCTGTAGTGTGAACCTAGCCTAAAAAATTTAAGAACCAGGACCTACTAGACCAACTCTGAATGAGCAAGCAATGGATTATATTGCTTTAATTCCTTACTCAAGCTTGCTGTCTCAATAGTTCTTCATTGTTGCTTATGTCTGATCTTGAGTGGTTTGATTTTGTACAATAAATATTATGGCCATTATGATAAAAGAATAATGTGCTTTGGTCATGTTTAATTATAAAGTTGGTTAGGGTAAACACACATATACAATAATGCAGTGACATACACCGATAATAACACCACTGGAACGTATGGACAACACCAAAGAACTCGTATCAAATTCTAGTCTGTAAGGGATACACCTCCTAAACGTTGTACCCCTCCGACCTCAGAATGCCTGTTTGCCCATGGTTGTAAGGACTGGGGAATCTAGCAGTACTGCTACAACCTGTCAAAGTAGTTGGCACCAGAAAGCAAGGTTTTGGATTTTATCTTGAAGTAGGAGGCATCAGCAAAGGTTGAGATGGGAGCTGCTTTGCAACATTAGGCACAAGGGACAGGGGAGAGTCCTAAAAAGAACAGTTTTTGGTGTTATTAGCAGTGAGTGTGCAGTGAATTTACACAAACCTTCCCTGAAAGTGCAGAGAGTAGACCTGTTTTCTTGTCATTGGAGTCACTGTTTACCTACAGGGGAAAAATGATATGGGGACTTGGCTACCTATAGGGGGAAATTACTGGGGGACCTGGCTACCTAAAGGGGGAAACTACTGAGGCGACCTGGCTACCTAAATGATAAACTAATGGGGTGGACCTGCCTACCTAAAAGGGGAAATTACTGAGTGGACCTGGCTACCTAAAGGGAGAAATTACTGAGAAAAAGATAAGGCCAGGGACTATTGATAGTAGTCAGAATATACAGTTTGTGCCAAAGGGTTTTAATATACTGACAAATTGTATGTTTCTACGTCACAGCACTGGAATAGAAGTGGCATGTCACTGTTTTCTATGTGGCTCCGCTCTGAGGCTCCCTCTGAAATCAATGGATGCTTTATAACAGGACCTACCTTGCTGACTATGACTCTGCTAGAACTATAGCACAGTGCTGCACACAGACAAGGTTTTTGCTTGTGTACACATATCCTTAGGGTCCTTTTGCATAGACAGACATAGGTTGCTGATAGCAACCAGGACCCAGCAGGTACGAAGCGCGCTCAGCTCCTGAGCGCGCTTGAAATAATGGGAGCCGGTGATGGACGTTAATATACGTCCGGGGTCGTTAAGGGGTTAATGTCTTAACCTTAGCAACAAAAAATAGGTACAATCCTAAGTGGAAATGTCCAAATTGATCCCAAAGTGTCAATATTTTGTGTGCCCATCATATTTTTCCGGCACTGCCTTAAGCCATTTGGGCATGGAGTTTCAAAGGTTGCTACTGGAGTCCTCTTCCAATTCTCCATGATGACATCACATAGCTGGTGTATGATAGAGACCATGCGCTTCCCCAACTTCTGTATAAGGATGCCCCACAGATGCTCAGTAGGGTTTAGGTCTGGAGACATGTTTGGCCAGTTTATTACCTTTAACCTTAGCTTCTTTAGAAAGGCAGTGGTCATTCTGGAGGTGAAGGGAAGGGACCATGCTCTGCTTTAGTATATCACAGTTACTTTTGGCATTCATGGTTCCTTCAATGAACTGTAACTACCCAGTACCAGCAGCACTCATACAGGCCCAGACCATGACACTCCCACCACCATGCTTGACTGCAGCAAGACACACTTGTCCTCCTCACCTGGTTGCCTCCACACACACTTAACACAATCTGAACCAAATAGGTTCATCTTAGTCTCATCAGACCATAGGACATTGAAGTAATCCAGTCTGGTCCAAGTCTGTTTGTTTTTAATTAACTATTTGCAGGCTTTCTTGTTCTTTAGAAGAGGCTTCCTTCTGGGTTGACAGCCAACCCAAACTAATGCAGTGTACGGCATATAGTCTGAGTACTTACAGGCTGAGCCCTCAACCCTTCAACCTCTTCAGGAATGCTAGCAGCACTCATACATCTTTTTCCCAGAGACACCTTCTGGATATGACACTAAGCATGTGCACTCAACTTCTTTGGTCGACCGTTATGAGGCCTGTTCTGAGGGGAACATGTCCTGTGAAACTGCTGTATGGTCTTGCCCACCGTGCTATAGCTGAGTTTCAGGGTAATATTCTTGGCAATATTCTTAAAGCCTAGGCCATCTTTATGAAGAACAACAATTCTTTTGTTCAGATGCTCAGGAAGTTCTTTGTCATATGGTGCCATGTTGAACTTCTAGTGACCAGTATTAGAGTGTGTGAGTGATAACACCACATTGAAGGCCCTGCTCCCTATTTACACCTGAGACTTTGTAACACTAACAAGTCACATGACATCGGGGAGGGGAAATGGCAATATTAACAATAATTTTTAGAATGCACAAAGATCCACAACTGTGGGTATGAAAAGGCTCGAATCGTCGCTTCTCCCGGGATTTCCAGGAATATCAGTTGTAGCAAGTAACACTCGGATAATCGAGTGATGAAAGGAGAATAAAATGTGTATCCTAGCGCTTTTTTATGTGAATACATTTTATTGTCCTTTCTTCACTCGATTATCCGAGTGTTCCTTGCTACAACTGATATTCCTGGAAATCCCGGGAGAAGCGCCGATTGGAGCCTTTTCATACCCACAGTTGTGGATCTTTGTGCATTCTATCTGACACACCTGAAACCTACTCCGGACGGGAGAGCTCCTGGCTGCACCCCGGCTAACTACTCTGATAACGGGCGAGAGGCTACTAAAGGTGTTGCACTCTCAGTGCAACACTTCCAGGTGAGCAGACTGTGATTACCCCACATTGCTCCTCCATTCTACCAGAATAACTGCACATTGCTGCGCACTTTTGTCTGTCTTCTTTTTTTCTTTTCCTTTTTTTTTTTCCCTCCATACAATAATTTTTAGAGCCACACATTCTTTGTGATTAGTTGACTAAGAAGCATTTGCTTGTTCACTGGACAAAGATTCAACAAATAATTTCCCTTTGTTATCAACCCTTTAAGGTCACAAGTATGCTCATAACATATATTTTTTTCTCTCTACTCTTGATGGCTCATATAATCTAATACAGATTATGACCCCTAGGTCTGACTTGATTGTTTACACATATAGATATTTGGTTAAAATTGAAAATATTTTTTTACAAGATCCGCTAAATAAAACCCCCTTAAGTCTTCTTAACAGTGATGCCACAGTGATTCTTGTCATATGATTTCAGTTTAACCTTTACACAGAAATTTTGACAGAAATTAATCTGGCTGAATACTAAAATCTATGGGGGAGATTTATCGAGGAATTAGAGCTCTTTTTTTTTACAAAAGTTTCACAAAAAGTCGCACATGCGCCTAAGCAAATTTTGGTGCACTACCTAAGCAACTTTCAGTTTTCACTTTGCAGTGGTTGTGAATTTATGAAGTGCGAATGTCACACGTAAGCAAAAAAAAAAGTCGCAACCCCCCTATAAAAAGTCGTAAGTCAAAGCCAGGTCAGACCTGGCTTACTAAAATGCCTTTTGACAGCTTTTTGCAACTGAGACTTTTTGTGCGACTTTTTGTAAAGCTCAGCTCCCCGGCCACCCACCCGCATATTCTACCTGCCTGCTAGCTGTTGCCAGACTACAACTCCCAGCATGTCCTCACTGTAAGGGCATGCTGGGAGCTGTCTGGCAACGGTTGGCATATGCGGGTGGTAGATGTGGGCAGTGGGCTGGGGAGTCTAGAGCCACCCACCCACACATTCCTACACGCCCGCTAGCTGGTTCAACTACAACTCCAATCATGGGAGTTGTAGTTTAAGAACAGGGTGCCTCCAACCACAACTCCCATCACAGGAATTGTAGTTTAGGACCAGGGTGCCTCCAGCTATTGCTAAACTACAACTCACATCACGGGAGTTGTAGTTTTTTTGAACAGCGAGACTCCATGCTGGTGCTAAACTACAACTCCCATCACGGGAGTTTAGTTTAGCTACAGGGTGCCTCAAGTTGTTGCTAAACTACAACTCCCATCAGGGGAGTTGTAGTTTAGGAACAGTGTGAGTTGAGAAACAAGGTGTAATTTATCAACATCTGAAGGCTCCCTGTTTGGAAATCCTGCTTTATGGGCATTCTCCCCAGCGGAGAGTGCCAAAAATGCATGAATCAATTTCTTCTCATTTCAGATTCGTGTATCCTGTGGACTACTTCAGATTCAGTGGACTATGTTGATGATCTGCATTTTTTTAGTTTACTATTAATTAAATATTTAGCGTTAATGAGGGCTTGTGGGGGAGTATTTTTTTTTAAATAAAAGTTTTTAAAGCGTGTTGATCTTTTTTTAACCCCTTAAGGATGGACCCAATGTTTACCTTAGACATCTTATCCCCTATAGGATAAAGGATAGGGGATAAGATGTCCGATCTTACTGGAGACCCCCGCGTTCTTAGTAGTGGCACCCTGCCTTCATCACAGCACAGAGGAAAATCTCTGTGCGTGATGACGGGGCGATACAGGGGCCGGAGCATCATGACGTTACGGCTCAGGCCCCTCCTGACATCACGCCCCGCTTCCTTAATGTAAGTCTATGGGAGGGGGCATGGCGGCCACCACGCCCACTCCCATAGACTTGTATTGAGGGGGCAGGACGTGATGGCACGAGGGGCCGGAGCCGTGACATCACGGTGCTCTGGCCCCTGTATCGCCCTGTCATAACGCACAAAGATTTTCCTCTGTGCTGTGATAAAGGCGGGATGCCCCCTCCCCAGCAGTGGGACCACCACAATCAAACATCTTATCCTTTGGATGAGGATAAGATGTCTAGGGGCGGAGTTCCCCTTTAACCTCTTCAGGGCATAGGGCGTATGGATACGCCCTGCATTCCGAGTCCTTAAGGACCGAGGGCGTATCCATACGCCCGTGGGAATTCCGTTCCCCACCGCTAGCCGGTTGGGGACCGGAGCCGGATGCCTGCTGAAATCGTTCAGCAGGCATCCCGGCATATCGCCCAGGGGGGTCATTATGCCCCCCCATGTCGGCGATGGCCGCAGATCGCTGGACATTTCAGTCCAGCGATCTGCGGCGATTCCGGGTCAATCGGGTCTCCAGTGACCCGGTGACCCAGAATTACTGTCTGATCGGTGCCGTCTCTGACGGCCCCGAACAGCCAGAGCCAGCAGAGGTGAGGTGGCACTGGTGCCACCTCACGATTGCCTTATTCGTCGGCCGGATTACCGGCCGACCAATCAGGGCGCCTGCTGCGGGTGTCACTCCCGAAACCCGCTCCGCCCCTCTTCCGGAGGACGTGAGCGGGTGCGGGACGTGCACCCCGGGTGCTGGGGACCCCGATCCCCGGCGTCAATGTTGGGATCGGGGCCCCAGGAGCTGCGACGGCGGCGAGGGACTGACCTGTGTGCCGGCAGCAGCAGGAGTTGAATGACAGCCTCCTGCTGTTGCTTAGCAACAGCTCCCAGCATGCAAAAAGGGCATGCTGGGAGCTGTAGTTATGCAACAGCAGGAGGCAGACCACCACAACTCCCAGCATTCCCTTATGGGCATGCTGGGACTTATGGTTTTGCAACAGCTGGAGGCACATTTTTTCTATGGAAAAGTTACCTTCAGCTGTTGTATAACTACAACTCCCAGCTTGCACAAACAGCTAAAGTGCATGCTAGGAGTTGTAGTGGTGCATCTGCTAGTTGCATAACTACAACTCCCAGCATGCCCGTTGGCTGTCGGTGACTGCTGAGAGTTGTAGTTTTGCAACAGCTGAAGGCACACTGGTTGTGAAACTGAGTTTTTTTTTTTTACCTAACTCAGTGTTTCACGACCGGTGTGCCTCCAGCTGTTGCAAACTCCAACTCTCAGCAGTCAATGTACACCATGCACCGTACATGCTGGGAGTTGTAGTTTTGCAACAGCTGGAGGCACACTAGTTGTGAAACACTGAGTTAGGTCACAAACTCAGTGATACATAACCAGTGTGCCTACAGCTGTTGCAAAACTAAAACTCTCATGTACAGTCTGTCAGCGCATGCTGGGAGTTGTAGTTTTGCAACAACTGTATGTTACCCCCCCCCCCCCCCCCCCCCAATGTGAATGTACAGGGTACACTCACATGGGCGGAGGTTTACAGCAAGTATATGGCTGCAAGTTTGAGCTGCGGCAAATTTTCTGCCGCAGCTCAAACTGCCAGCGAGAAACTACTGTGAACCCCCGCCCGTGCGACTGTACCCTAAAAACACTACACTACACTAACAAAAAATAAAATAAAAAGTAAAAAACACTACATATACACATACCCCTACACAGCCCCACTCCCCTCCCCAATAAAAATGAAAGCATCTGGTACGCCACTGTTTCCAAAACGGAGCCTCCAGCTGTTGCAAAACAACAACTCCCAGTATTGTCGGACAGCCGTCGACTGTCCAGGCATGCTGGGAGTTTTGCAACAGCTGGAGGCACCCTATTTGGGAATCACTGGCGTAGAATTCCCCTATGTCCACCCCTATGCAAGTCCCTAATTTAGGCCTCAAATGCGCATGGCGCTCTCACTTTGGAGCCCTGTCATATTTCAAGGCAACAGTTTAGAGCCACATATGAGGTATCGCCGTACTCGGGAGAAATTGTGTTACAAATTTTGGGGGGTATTTTCAGCTTTTCCCCTTTTTAAAAATGTAAACTTTTTGGGAAAACAAGCATTTTAGGTAAAAAAAATTTTTTTTTTTTTACATATGCAAAAGCCGTGAAACACCTGTGGGGTATAAAGGTTCACTTAACCCCTTGTTACGTTCCCCGAGGGGTCTAGTTTCCAAAATGCTATGCCATGTGTTTTTTTTTTTGCTGTCCTGGCACCATAGGGGCTTCCTAAATGCGGCATGCCCCCAGAGCAAAATTTGCTTTCAAAAAGCCAAATGTGACTCCTTCTCTTCTGAGACCTGTAGTGCGCCAGCAGAGCACTTTTCACCCCCATATGGGGTGTTTTCTGAATCGGAAGAAATTGGGCTTCAAATTTTGGGGGGTATTTTCTGCTATTACCCTTTTTAAAAATGTTAAATTTTGGGGAAAACAAGCATTTTAGGTAAAAATTATATTTTTTTTTTACATTTGCAAAAGTCGTGAAACACCTGTGGGGTATAAAGGCTCATTTTATCCCATGTTACATTCCCAAAGGGGTCTAGTTTCCAAAATGGTATGCCATGTGTTTTTTTTTTTTTGCTGTTCTGGCACCATAAGGGCTTCCTAAATGCAACATGCCCCCCAAAAACCATTTCAGAAAAATGTACTCCCCAAAATCCCCTTGTCGCTCCTTCCCTTCTGAGCCCTCTACTGCGCCCGCCGAACACTTTACATAGACATATGAGGTATGTGCTTACTCGAGAGAAATTGGGCTACAAATACAAGTAAAAATTCTACAAGAACATGTGAGTGTAAAAAATGAAGATTGTGAATTTTCTCCTTCACTTTGCTGCTATTCCTCTGAAACACCTAAAGGGTTAAAACGCTGACTGGATGTCATTTTGAATACTTTGAGGGGTGTAGTTGTTACGCCGAGCGCTCCGGGTCCCCGCTCCTCCCCGGAGCGCTCGCTACACTTCCCTCACTGCAGCGCCCCGGTCGGTTCCACGGACCCGGGGCGCTGCGTTACCACCTCCGGCCGGGATGCGATTCGCGATGCGGGTAGCGCCCGCTCGCGATGCGCACCCCGGCTCCCGTACCTTACTCGCTCCCCGTCAGTTCTGTCCCGGCGCGCGCGGCCCCGCTCCCTAGGGCGCGCGCGCGCCGGGTCTTTGCGATTTAAAGGGCCACTGCACCGCTGATTGGTGCAGTGGTTCCAATTAGTGTTTACACCTGTGCACTTCCCTATATCACCTCACTTCCCCTTCACTCCCTCGCCGGATCTTGTTGCCCTAGTGCCAGTGAAAGCGTTCCTTGTGTGTTCCTTGCCTGTGATTCCAGACCTTCTGCCGTTGCCCCTGACTACGATCCTTGCTGCCTGCCCCGACCTTCTGCTACGTCCGACCTTGCTTCTGTCTACTCCCTTGTACCGCGCCTATCTTCAGCAGCCAGAGAGGTTGAGCCGTTGCTAGGGGATACGACCTGGTCACTACCGCCGCAGCAAGACCATCCCGCTTTGCGGCGGGCTCTGGTGAAAACCAGTAGTGACTTAGAACCGATCCTCTAGCACGGTCCACGCCAATCCCTCTCTGGCACAGAGGATCCACCACCTGCCAGCCGGCATCGTGACAGTAGATCCGGCCATGGATCCCGCTGAAGTTCCTCTGCCAGTTGTCGCTGACCTCACCACGGTGGTCGCCCAGCAGTCACAACAGATTGCGCAACAAGGCCAACAGCTGTCTCAACTGACTGTTATGCTACAACAGTTACTACCACAGCTCCAGCAATCATCTCCTCCGCCAGCTCCTGTACCTCCTCCGCAGCGAGTGGCCGCTTCTGGAATACGACTATCCTTGCCGGATAAATTTGATGGGGACTCTAAGTTTTGCCGTGGCTTTCTTTCCCAATGTTCATTACACTTGGAGATGATGTCGGACCAGTTCCCCACTGAAAGGTCTAAGGTGGCTTTCGTAGTCAGCCTGCTGTCTGGAAAAGCCCTGGCTTGGGCCACACCGCTCTGGGACCGCAATGACCCCGTCACTGCCTCTGTACACTCCTTCTTCTCGGAAATTCGAAGTGTCTTTGAGGAACCTGCCCGAGCCTCTTCTGCTGAGACTGCCCTGTTGAACCTGGTCCAGGGTAATTCTTCCGTTGGCGAGTATGCCGTACAGTTCCGTACCCTTGCTTCAGAATTATCCTGGAATAATGAGGCACTCTGCGCGACCTTTAAAAAAGGCCTATCCAGCAACATTAAAGATGTTCTGGCCGCACGAGAAATCCCTGCTAACCTACATGAACTCATCCATCTTGCCACTCGCATTGACATGCGTTTTTCCGAACGGCGTCAGGAGCTCCGCCAGGATATGGACTCTGTTCGCTCGAGGCGTTTCTTCTCCCCGGCTCCTCTCTCCTCTGGTCCCCTGCAATCTGTTCCTGTGCCTCCCGCCGTGGAGGCTATGCAGGTCGACCGGTCTCGCCTGACACCCCAAGAGAGGACACGACGCCGCATGGAGAATCTCTGCCTGTACTGTGCTAGTACCGAACACTTCCTGAAGGATTGTCCTATCCGTCCTCCCCGCCTGGAAAGACGTCCGCTGACTCCGCACAAAAGTGAGACAGTCCTTGATGTCTACTCTGCTTCTCCACGTCTTACTGTACCTGTGCGGATGTCTGCCTCTGCCTTCTCCTTCTCTGCTGTGGCCTTCTTGGACTCTGGATCTGCAGGAAATTTTATCTTAGCCTCTCTCGTCAACAGGTTCAACATCCCGGTGACCAGTCTCGCCAGACCCCTCTACATCAATTGTGTAAACAATGAAAGATTGGACTGTACTATACGTTTCCGCACGGAGCCCCTTCTAATGTGCATCGGATCTCATCACGAGAGGATTGAACTGTTGGTCCTCCCCAATTGCACTTCTGAAATCCTTCTTGGACTTCCCTGGCTTCAACTCCATTCCCCAATCCTGGATTGGTCCACTGGGGAGATCAAGAGTTGGGGGCCCTCTTGTTCCAAGGACTGCTTAAAACCGGTTCCCAGTAAACCTTGCCGTGTCCCTGTGCTTCCTCATGTAACCGGTCTCCCTAAGGCCTATATGGACTTTGCGGACGTTTTTTGCAAAAAACAAGCTGAGACTCTACCTCCTCACAGGCCTTATGATTGTCCCATTGACCTCCTCCCGGGCACTACTCCACCCCGGGGCAGAATCTATCCTCTGTCCGTCCCAGAGACTCTTGCCATGTCTGAATACGTCCAAGAAAATTTAAAAAAGGGCTTTATCCGTAAATCCTCCTCTCCTGCCGGAGCCGGATTTTTCTTTGTGTCCAAAAAAGATGGCTCTCTACGTCCTTGCATTGACTACCGCGGTCTTAATAAAATCACGGTTAAGAACCGCTACCCCCTACCCCTCATCTCTGAACTCTTTGATCGTCTCCAAGGTGCCCATATTTTTACCAAACTGGACTTAAGAGGTGCTTATAATCTCATCCGCATCAGAGAGGGGGATGAATGGAAAACGGCATTTAACACCAGAGATGGACACTTTGAGTATCTGGTCATGCCCTTTGGTCTATGCAACGCCCCTGCCGTCTTCCAAGACTTTGTTAATGAAATTTTTCGTGATCTCCTATACTCCTGTGTTGTTGTATATCTGGACGATATCCTGATTTTTTCTGCCAATCTTGAAGAACACCGCCAGCATGTCCGTATGGTTCTTCAGAGACTTCGTGATAATCAACTCTATGCCAAAATAGAGAAATGTCTGTTTGAATGCCAATCTCTTCCTTTTCTAGGATACTTGGTCTCTGGCCAGGGACTACAAATGGACCCAGATAAACTCTCTGCCGTCTTAGATTGGCCACGCCCCTCCGGACTCCGTGCCATCCAACGTTTTTTGGGGTTCGCCAATTATTACAGGCAATTTATTCCACATTTTTCTACCATTGTGGCTCCTATTGTGGCTTTAACAAAAAAAAATGCCGATCCCAAGTCTTGGCCTCCTCAAGCGGAAGACGCCTTTAAACGACTCAAGTCTGCCTTTTCTTCGGCTCCCGTGCTCTCCAGACCTGACCCATCTAAACCCTTCCTATTGGAGGTTGATGCCTCCTCAGTGGGAGCTGGAGCTGTCCTTCTACAAAAAAACTCTTCCGGGCATGCTGTTACTTGTGGTTTTTTTTCCAGGACCTTCTCTCCGGCGGAGAGGAACTACTCCATCGGGGATCGAGAGCTTCTAGCCATTAAATTAGCACTTGAGGAATGGAGGCATCTGCTGGAGGGATCAAGATTTCCAGTTATTATTTACACCGATCACAAGAACCTCTCCTACCTCCAGTCTGCCCAACGGCTGAATCCTCGTCAGGCCAGGTGGTCTCTGTTCTTTGCCCGATTTAATTTTGAAATTCACTTTCGGCCTGCTGATAAGAACATTAGGGCCGATGCTCTCTCTCGTTCCTCAGATGCCTCTGAAATTGAACTCTCTCCTCAACACATCATTCCTCCTGACTGCCTGATTTCCACTTCTCCAGCCTCCATCAGGCAAACTCCTCCAGGAAAGACCTTTGTTTCTCCACGCCAACGCCTTGGGATCCTCAAATGGGGTCACTCCTCCCATCTCGCAGGTCATGCGGGCATCAAGAAATCTGTGCAACTCATCTCTCGCTTCTATTGGTGGCCGACTCTAGAGACTGATGTGGTGGACTTTGTGCGAGCCTGCACTATCTGTGCCCGGGATAAGACTCCTCGCCAGAAGCCCGCTGGTTTTCTTCATCCTCTACCTGTCCCCGAACAACCTTGGTCTCTGATTGGTATGGATTTTATTACTGACTTACCCCCATCCCATGGCAACACTGTTATTTGGGTGGTCGTTGATCGATTCTCCAAAATGGCACATTTCATCCCTCTTCCTGGTCTTCCTTCAGCGCCTCAGTTGGCTAAACAATTTTTTGTACACATTTTTCGTCTTCACGGGTTGCCTACACAGATCGTCTCGGATAGAGGCGTCCAATTTGTGTCTAAATTCTGGAGGGCTCTCTGTAAACAACTCAAGATTAAATTAAATTTTTCTTCTGCATACCATCCTCAATCCAATGGACAAGTAGAGAGAATTAACCAGATCTTGGGTGACTATTTACGACATTTTGTTTCCTCCCGCCAGGATGACTGGGCAGATCTTCTACCTTGGGCCGAATTCTCGTATAATTTCAGAATCTCTGAATCTTCCTCCAAATCTCCGTTTTTCGTGGTGTACGGCCGTCACCCTCTTCCCCCCCTCCCTACCCCCTTGCCCTCTGGTCTGCCCGCTGTGGATGAAATTTCTCGTGATCTTTCCACCATATGGAAAGAGACCCAAAATTCTCTCTTACAGGCTTCTTCTCGCATGAAGAGATTCGCAGATAAGAAAAGAAGAGCTCCTCCCATTTTTTCCCCTGGAGACAAGGTATGGCTCTCCGCTAAATATGTCCGTTTCCGTGTCCCGAGCTATAAGTTGGGACCACGCTATCTTGGTCCTTTTAAAGTTTTGTGTCAAATTAATCCTGTCTCTTACAAGCTTCTTCTTCCTCCTTCTCTTCGTATCCCTAATGCCTTTCACGTCTCTCTTCTTAAACCTCTCATCCTCAACCGTTTTTCTCCTAAATCTGTTCCTCCCACTCCTGTTTCCGGCTCCTCGGACATCTTCTCTGTCAAAGAGATTTTGGCCTCTAAAAAGGTCAGGGGAAGAACTTTTTTTTTAGTGGATTGGGAGGGTTGTGGTCCAGAAGAGAGGTCCTGGGAACCTGAGGACAATATCCTGGACAAAAGTCTGATCCTCAGGTTCTCAGGCCCCAAGAAGAGGGGGAGACCCAAGGGGGGGGGTACTGTTACGCCGAGCGCTCCGGGTCCCCGCTCCTCCCCGGAGCGCTCGCTACACTTCCCTCACTGCAGCGCCCCGGTCGGTTCCACGGACCCGGGGCGCTGCGTTACCACCTCCGGCCGGGATGCGATTCGCGATGCGGGTAGCGCCCGCTCGCGATGCGCACCCCGGCTCCCGTACCTTACTCGCTCCCCGTCAGTTCTGTCCCGGCGCGCGCGGCCCCGCTCCCTAGGGCGCGCGCGCGCCGGGTCTTTGCGATTTAAAGGGCCACTGCACCGCTGATTGGTGCAGTGGTTCCAATTAGTGTTTACACCTGTGCACTTCCCTATATCACCTCACTTCCCCTTCACTCCCTCGCCGGATCTTGTTGCCCTAGTGCCAGTGAAAGCGTTCCTTGTGTGTTCCTTGCCTGTGATTCCAGACCTTCTGCCGTTGCCCCTGACTACGATCCTTGCTGCCTGCCCCGACCTTCTGCTACGTCCGACCTTGCTTCTGTCTACTCCCTTGTACCGCGCCTATCTTCAGCAGCCAGAGAGGTTGAGCCGTTGCTAGGGGATACGACCTGGTCACTACCGCCGCAGCAAGACCATCCCGCTTTGCGGCGGGCTCTGGTGAAAACCAGTAGTGACTTAGAACCGATCCTCTAGCACGGTCCACGCCAATCCCTCTCTGGCACAGAGGATCCACCACCTGCCAGCCGGCATCGTGACAGTAGTTTTTATAATGCGGTCATTTATGGGGTATTTCTAATATGAAGACCCTTCAAATCCACTTCAAACCTCAACTGGTCCCTGAAAAATATCGAGTTTGAAAATTTTGTGAAAAATCGGAAAATTGCTGCTGAACTTTGAAGCCCTCTGGTGTCTTCCAAAAGTAAAAACTCATAAATTTTATGATGCAAACATAAAGTAGACATATTGTATATGTGAACCAAAAAAAAATGTATTCGTAATATCCATTTTCCTTACAAGCAGAAAGCTTCAAAGTTAGGGATTTTTCACCAAGAAAGGATGCAAGTATCGACAAAAATTTACCACTATGTTAAAGTAGAATATGTCACGAAAAAACAATCTCGGAATCAGAATGATAACTAAACCAGAGTTATTAATGTTTAAAGTGACAGTGGTCAGATGTGCAAAAAACGCTCCGGTCCTTAAGACCAAAATGGGCTTGTTCCTGAAGGGGTTAATAACCAGGCTCTTTTTTTTTTTAAGGTATGCCCTGATCCCACTAACGAGGTTTAAACTGTTCTCACGAGCGGAGAACGGGTTAAACCGTGTGGGTCCCGGTTGCTGCAGGCAGCCAGGACCCACAGCTAATGCTGGGCACCGCCGATCAGGCCGGTGCCCAGCATTAACCGTTTAGATGCCACAATCAAAGTTGATCGCGGCGTCTAAGCTGAAAGTGAAACTCTCCCGACAGCTCAATGGAGCTTATCGGGACTATCGTGACAACATCGCGATGTCCCAATCAGCTTACTGGATGATGAGAGGGTCCTCACCTGCCTCCTCGTCGTCTGATCGGCGATCTGGCTGCAGGCTAGAGCAGCAGAGTGCCGGAAACACTGATCAATGCTATGCTATGGCATAGCATTGAACAGTGTATGCAATCAAAAGATTGCATGGTATAGCCTCGTAAAGGGGCTAAAAAAAAAGGAAAAAGTGGTAAAAAAAATAAGAGAATAAATGTGAATAAGCCACCCCCCCCAATAAAAATGTAAATCACCCCCTTTTCCTATTTTTTTTATAAAATAATGTAATAATAAAAAAAATCATATGTGCTACCGCCTCATGCGTAAATGTCTGAACTATTAAAATATAAAGTTATGGCGTCGATTGTGATGGCTTACATGTAAAAAAAATACCAAAGTCCAAAATTGTTAATTTTTGGTCACTTCATATACCATAAAAATATTAATAAAAAGCGATTAAAAATCCCATTTACACAAAAATAGTACCAATAAAAACTGCAGACCACGGTGCAAAAATAAGCCCTCATATAGCCCCATAGGTGGAAGAGTAAAAAATGTATAAGGGGCAGAAGATGACAATTTTAAACATACTGATTTTGGTGCATGTAGTTATAATTTTTTTAAAGTAGTAAAATAAATAAAACCTGCATAAATTGGGTATCCCTGTAACTGTATGGACCTACAGAATAAAGATAATGGCCGACATTTATTATTGTAGGTGTAAGTGAAGCATTTTTCTACACCTTTTTTTATTGTGTTGGTAATTTGTGGGAGCACCAAATTTATTAAATGGTCACATCCCCGCCGGCAGTGACAGTGCAGCGCTCCCGGTCAGCGGCTCTGACCGGGGCACTGCAGAGAGGAGAACGCTGCAAGGGCTCCGGAGAGGAGCAGGGACCCGGAGCGCTCGGCGTAACACAAATGCCCCCTGCTGTGTAGTAATCCATTCTTTACTGCGAGTGAAATTGAATGTCACATGCCAAACCTAGGGGGTTGAACACTGTTTACACTAACCATCAGAAGGTGCTTGCATGATATTGGGCTACAAACTAGAAATACAGCTACAGGTGTTTCATTGATCACACACCAATGCTCCCAATGGCTATAATAATGCAGAGCAAGATGGCAATGGAGGTTTATCCTCTTCAGTAATAGCCAGAGATTGGTCTGGAGACCATGTGAGCAACAACATGAAGAGGCTTTTACTTGGGAATGTCACGATGGTCCTTCTCCTGGGATCATGGTGAGGCATAATGTATGGTAGACAGACCCATCTTGTCTTCATTCCAGGTATACTAACATCTCAACGTTACGCATTACTGTGATTCTGTCATAGAACCAGTGGTTACGGCTATTTCTATAATAAATAGTTATTTAGTAAAATAATAACGACAACAAAAAAAAAAAAAAATCAATAACCTTAATATCTATTTGGCTGAAACTGATCTTTAAACTCATTAGGAATATGGGTGTCTAGTATGAAAATGTTTATTTCTATTACAATTTTTGCAAACCATCTGTGCAACATATTTACAAAAAAGTAATACGCAATGAAAAATTGCACAAGAGGCCCTTTATGTCAGCTGTTGACTGTTGTACACAGATATTTTGTGCCTCGTGAGGTATATCTGATTTTGAAAAATTGCCACTTGTGTCAGAAACAGTACTAAAATGTCTGCCTCTATCAGTTTGACACAACAGTGTATTATTATCTATGTTGCCTTTGCACTCAAAAACTTTTAACGTGTTTTTTCATTTGTTTCCTTATTTTGTTTTTTCTTGTACAATTTGCCCAAGAACCTGTGAAATATAATTGAAAAATATCTATTTCTAGATAAAGATCTGGCAATAAAATATACTGTATGTGAAAAAGATTAAGATACTACTTTTATTCTATCTTTTATAGAGATTGTGGTAAGCTAAAATAAACACTACCAGGGCTGAATTTAGAAGTATTTAATCCTATTTGCTCTTTGTACTTCATTTTCCAGTTTAATGTTATCTTCAATAACAAGCTTTCTCCAGCTATTTGTCAGAGGATTTTGTATGAGAATTGAAAGGTTTGCACTGATAGTAGATAAAAAAGATCAATGACATTTCATATCAGTGACCAGACTGAGGTTTATAAGAGGAACATCTCAAGATATGGAAGAATTTTGTAGATCAACAAGTCTGTCTTCACGTATTCATGAAAAGCTTTTTTATAGCCTACATACACAAATGCAGCATTGCATACAGATGGAAATTGTTTTTTGTTATTCATACTACTATTTAAAGTGTTTCTGTCATTATAAAAAACTTTTGACAAGTCATATTCAGATTACGTGACACGCTAGAGAGAACTTGCTAAGCACACACTTCTCCCAGGTCATTCTACTGATTGGTCGGGGTCTGAACACTCAGACCCTGACCAATCAACATTTTTGATATGTCTCTATGATGTGGCAAAAGTTTTTTTTTTTATAAAGACAGTGGACATTTAAATTATTTGTAATGTTCATGGCCCAGATTTATCAAACTGTGTTAGAGAAAAAATTGAGTGAGTTTCCCACAACAACCAATCACAGCTCAGGTAACGAGATCTGGTAAAGTGAAAGCTGAGCTGTGATTGGTTGCTGTGGGAAAATCACTCTATTTTTTCTCTAACACAGTTTGATAAATCTGGGCCCATGTGAATGCTCATCGTTCCTCTCCTTGCTTTATTCCCAAGGATAGTCCAAAATCTGTTGGTGTCCAATATGTGCCATTATCTTTGACCCCCAAAGTTCAGCATATTTGTCAGATGGCCAATTATTAAATGGCTTTAAACCATAGCTTTCTTATTTCTACAGCCTGCACAATTCTCCAGCTGGCTGACAAGGAATGGTTTACAGGCTGATCCCCCCCATTGTCAATATGAGAGCCTGCTATGTGTCAGCCTTCTCTTTCCATACATGTGGACTTCTTTGTTTCTGGAGGTTGTCAGAACTGTAAATATGTGCTAGATCAATGATCTCCAACTGTGGCTTTCCAGCTACTGCAAAACTATAGCTCCCAGTGTGACCTGACAGCCGAAGGTCAGAAGGCTTTTTCAGTATATCATGAAAATTAAATATTCCTAGTTTTGTACTCAGTTCAGTTTTGCAGAATTATCCTTTTAAAACCTGCATATCCCAAGAGCAGGAAATGACTGAATCTGTACACAGCTGTATCCTCCACTTAGTGTGTTACTCAGGTGTAAAAGATGATGTAATCTCTATGGGGACGATTTATCAAAACTTGTGGAGAGGCAAAGTTGCTCAGTTGCCCGTAGCAACCAATCAGCTTGCTTCTTTTATTTTTCAGAGGCCTTGTTAAGATTGTAAGAAGTGATCTGATTGGTTGCTACTTTGCTCCCCATAGGTTTGGATAAATCTCCCCTTATGAGCCCCAGATCTCTATCTGTGTGATACTACGCCTTTATGGCTCGAGTCCTGCATGAAAGAATGGGAATGGTATTCTTGCACTTTTTCCACAGCAGGAATATCTTTCCCATTAGCAGGAGTTCTACAGGACAAGTCCTTGAGGTATGCGAGTTAGGGTCTATTCACATGCTGGAATTCTGCACAGATTCCACATGCAGATTCTGCCACAAATTAAGGCCCAATAGACTTCTATGGGATTCAGCACTCCCATTCACACTTCTAAATTTCCGTATGCGGATTTCGCACCAATTCCGCACACAATCTGCACAACTCGCAATAGTAACCAAATTCAGCACCTTGAGGAAAGATGTCGGACAATCAATCTACATCGGGCCATAAGGTAATTAACTTATCTGATATTGTATTGACTGAGACACAGGAACAAGTATTAGGGCTAGGTTTATCGTTTTGCCCTCAGGCTAATTTTGATCTTTTCACAACAGTAAAAGACCTTCAGCTGTTCGCCTGCTAACTTACCCTGAAAAAACGACATGAGAAGCGCCATCAGATGCCAGGGAATAGCGGGACAACAGCTATGGAAATGGGCCTCAAATCTGAAGCTGAGATCAATGCACTACAAGACTTGGAATCACTGTTATTGCAACAAAAAGTCAAACCCACAGGCAGGTACCCTAATCATCTTCTTCCGAAAAGTACAAGGTTTCCCCCCACATTATTTATTTCCTGAGATAGATCTGTTTGTGAAAACAGTGACCAGAGACCTTAGGGACCTAGCGTAAACCCGTCTACATGACAATATGAACAAAGCCCAACGAGTGGCCTTACAAGAACTAAGAGACTTGAAAGAGGTTGTTATTAAACCGTCAGATAAAGGTGGAAATGTGGTGATTTAGCCCACAGCCATGTATGAAAAAGAAATGCTGAGACAACTGCATGATAACACATGTTATAAACGTTTGATGTTTAATCCCCTCATGTCTTACAGATCAGAATTGTCATCCATCTTGGAATCTGCTAGAGACAATGGTCTCCTGACTCAGAAACAATTGGAGGCTTATTGATTCAACATCCTACTGTACCGACCATATATTTATTACCCAAAATCCACAAGTACAGCAAGATACCACCGGGATGGCCTATAGTGTCTGGATCCAATTCTCTAACGGAACTGGTATGTAAACTCATCGATTTTTATTTACAGCCATTGGTTGAAGTTCTACCTTCTTACATCAAGGATTCAAATTACATACTTAGAAAATTGGAAGGTATACATTTGGACCCCAACATGTGGCTGGTAACCTGTGATGTGGAGTCTTTATATACGTCCATCCACCACACACAGGGAATAGCAGCGACTATGTTCTTTCTGGAAACCAGCAACATGAATTTAGATTTGATTTCTTTTTTAGTGGATCTCCTAACCTTTGTACTGACACACAACTTTTTAATTTTTAAGGGGGTCCCTAACCTACAGCTCCGGGGAATGGCGATGGGGGAGGCTTGTGCGCCCTCATACACCAATCTCTTTTTGGGCATGTGGGAGAGGACCCTCTTCTTATCTGATGTGGTGCTCCATCTTGACAAATTTTTGTCATGGGGGCTCTACATCGATGATATTCTGATTATTTGGAATGGAACCAGTGAGGAATTGGATATGTATATGTGTCATTTGAATGAAAATGACTTAAATATAAAAATAACATACAAGATGAAACAGACCGCCATTGATTTTCTTGATATTCAAATACAGGTGGACAACAGAGGCTATGTCCAGACGGATTTATACCGAAAAAGCACAGCAGCAAATACTATCCTCCGTGCCACCTCAGCACATCCATCTCATCTCATTAAAAATATTCCATATGGTCAGTAATTACGAGCTAGAAGATTAAGTTCTGATGATACAAGATTTGAAACACAAGCACAAGATCTAAAGGAAAGATTTAAAGAAAGAGGATATAGCAACCATTGCGTCAACTATGCTTATAGACGAGCCAAGGCCCAGAACCGTACCTCTCTATTGGGCACTAGGAAAGAACCAGCAACTCCCATTGAACAGGTCTGCTGCATACTTGACTACAACTCAAGGAGCCTACAGATAACTGACATTTTGAAACGTCACTGGTCCATTCTTCTGACAGACTCTGCCCTGTGCAAGATGTTACCCTCATCACCTGCTATTACCTATTGTAGGTCAAGTAACATCAGAGACATTTTGGTCCATAGCTATTACACAACATCCAATGATCGTTACCTTTTTGGCAGTGAGGGTACAGCATGTGGTAGATGTGTGGCCTGTAAAAACATGGACAGAACAACACAGTTCAGTAATTCCGAAAGAGACAAGGACATATGAAATTAAGCATCATATTACATGTACAACAAAATGGGTAATCTATATAGCTATATGCCCTAGTATGCTACTAGGGAGTTCCGTTGATGGATTAGAGAACATGTCCTAGATATACAAGCAACCGAAGATGAAAGTGATGGAGGACATTTGAAATCCATTCCATGACACTTCAAACAATACCATAACTCTGACGGTTCTCTATTTTGCTTTAGGGGGTTGATCATGTGACAATTGGCCCACAAAGGGGCAATTGGCCCTGTATATTGGCAAAATGGGAGACTCAGTGGATTTTTCATCTGGGAACCAGCAAGGACTAAATTAGGTAAACAGTTATGCCCATTTCTTGTATAATATAGGTGCACACTATTTGGGGTGTTTTACTGCCAATGGTTATGCACTTTTAGGATTTTGTCATAGACCTTTCTTGATCTTTTCAACTCAGATTTATTCTCTTCTTTTAACACTTCCATTTTAATTGGTTTTAATTGTTTGTCTTTCTTCCTTTTGGTTGCAGCTGGCGGTCGGAGTTTTTGCACATGTTTCATCATAAATTGTGGGATGGATTCATTGCAGGCCTTTGTGATCAGAAGTCTTCTCCTCCCTCGTCTATCATATCACAGCATAACAGCACAGCAAGGTAATTTATACATGTATGGTATAATGAATAACTTATTTTCCTTGTGATGTTTGATTACTTAGTGGCATTTTGTGGTAGGTGGGGTAGGTGTAGGCTCCAAAAGTCCCCATTCAGTGAGTTACCATTGGTCCTGGATAATGTTAAATTTCTAACCTCATAAATGTTATTTCTCTACAATTTCTTGGATATGTTTATGGAGTTGGTTATTGGTTATCAGCTTCTTACCCATGTAGGTAATATACTACGGTCACCAATGGTTTTTCTAAATGTTTTTTCTCGCAGGGTAAGTATACTTTTCCTTCACACCTTGCACTATATTTGCACACTTTTTCACTGGCACGGCATTTCCTTTCCTTCCTTTTTTTTCTTTTTTCTGTAGTGCTTCTGTGTGTGTGTGATTGCTTATTTTATTTATTTTTTGCATCACTTTGGTACCTCTCTTGGTACCCCTAATTTACATCTATTATTTTTATTCATCCATTCGTTTTTCTTTTTGTCACTGATGTAATAATTCCAATCACAGGCTTGCCAGCGGTACACGGCCTAACTCAGACACCATGCACACCTGGGTGAATATCCAAAATAGTTATTAACCTTTTTATTATGCACATCGTTCATGCTTACCTGTGTCCTTTTTTTCATAGATAATTTATATTTTATATTTACATATATATAACTAGCTGAGTACCCGGCGTTGCCCGGTTTTTCCTTCCTAATCCTTGTTGGGGAGGAAAATAAACAAAGGAGGAAGCTTTTGACTTCATATCCCGTTCTCATATATTGTTGTCATATCCCGACCTCCTATCCCTTCATCGTATCCCAAAGAGAAGAAAAAAGACTGAAGGAACGGCGCCTCGTGTATTACCCTTGGTGATATGGGAAATATATTATGGTGGATAACCCACCGCTCTTATGGTTGGGTGCTCACCAGAAGAAATAGAAGAATGCGCATATGACCCCACAATGGTGTACTCACTGATGTCCAAATGGCTGCTGTGCCGGAGGTCGCAGGAAACAAGAGGACCCTTGTCCTGGAGAAGACGTCTATGAACAGGAATGGAAAAAAGACCTATGGAATCCAGGCAGTGGCGTAGCGTGGGTTGTCAGCACCCGGGGCAAGGCAAGTAATTTGCGCCCCCTAATCCGTGGATTTTAGCACTCGAGTCTCTTCCACTAGATTAGTTAAAGAAACCCTTACCCCCTAAGCACATGTATTGTTTGTTATGAAAATACTGATGTAATTAAAGTAAAATGCATCTAAATACAAGTTACATAGTTACATAGTTAGTACGGTCGAAAAAAGACATATGTCCATCAAGTTCAACCAGGGAATTAAGGGGTAGGGGTGTGGCGCGATATTGGGGAAGGGATGGGATTTTATATTTCTTCATAAGCATTAATGTTATTTTGTTCCAGGAATGTATCTAATCCTGTTTTAAAGCTGTTAATTGTTCCTGCTGAAAGTTTATTTTCAAACACTTTATTGAGTGCGAACATGCATTACACATTCTCCACATTTTCAGCAGGTCTATGAATACAAATCTACAAATGTAGTAACCTAGCATAGGCCATGCTATTATATGTCGTCTCACAACCATCGTAAACGACAAAAAATATCAAGAACAAAAACTAAACATCAAAATGGAACCATACCCTGGAGATGATCCAAGGCACATGACTTTGGGTATCATAAGTAAGCGGCAAATGTCAGGGGGGCATTATATGTGCATTATATGGGCACATGACAGGGGGCCCCTGTCGTGCCCCCACATATATTGCCCCCCTGACATGTGCCCCCACATATAATGCCCCCCTGACATGTGACTCTGACTTATAATGTCCCCTGTCCTGTGCCCCTCACATATAATGCCCCATGTCATGTGCCCCTCACATGTTATGCCCCCCTGACATATGCCCCTCACATATAATGCCCCCTGAGGGGGCAGGACAGGGGGCATTATATGTGAAGGGCACATGTCAGGGGGGGCATTATATGTGAGGGGCACATGAGAGGGGGGGGGTCCTGTCATGTGCCCCCACATATAATGCCCTCCTGACATGTGCCCCTTACTCATCATTTGCCCCTCTCACTTATAATTTGCTCCCCCCTCACCTTTCTCACGCCCGTCACCTTTCTCCCACGCTGCGGCTGCTCCATTCCTGCAGTCAGTGAGAGCCACGGGGACGTGATCTCCGGGTGCCGGCGCGATGATGTGATGTCATCGCGCCGGCCTGCCGTGATTGGCTCTCACTGACTGCAGGAATGGAGCAGCCGAAGCGTGTGATAGCAATGTGATGGGCGTGAGAAAGGGGTGGTGGAGCAGGACAGCCGACAGCTCCCGCTCCACCATGCGATAGTTCAGGAAGAGGGGCAACAATCTCGGGGGGGGGGGGGGGGGGGGCAATTGCCCCGTTGCCCCCCCCTGGATCCACCACTGCCTCCACAGTGGGCGGCAACCCGGCGGCTCGGATCGGATTCGCACAGCCAGCACTGCAGAGAGAGTGAGTGAGACAGGCAGGGGCAGAGAGCTGCAAGTGCGAGCGCGCCCCCCCAGATGTTTCACTCGGTGCGGCCGGCCCCCCTGCACCCCCCACACTACGCCTCTGAATCCAGGCGCTGCCAACTTAGTTTCCAGTGGGGATAAAGGCCAAATTACTACAGGTTTAGATGAACACAGTAGTCTTTATTATGTATAAAAACATAAAACAGTGATGACGCGTTTCGAGGGGATACCCCTCTTCCTCAGATCAGGCATACCAGTCATCGTATCCCAACCTCCTATCCCGACCTCCTATCCCGTCCTCCTATCCCGTCCTCCTATCCCGTCCTCCTATCCCGTCCTCCTATCCCGTCCTCCTATCCCGTCCTCATATCTCGACCTCCTTTCCCGTCCTTCTATCTTGACCTCCTTTCCCGTCCTCCTATCTCGACCTCCTTTCCCGTCCTCCTATCTCGACCTCCTTTCCCGTCCTCCTATCTCGACCTCCTATTCCGTCCTCCTATCCCGTCCTCCTATCCCGACCTCCTATCCCGACCTCCTATGTCGACCTCCTATCCTGACCCATAATATGTGTACCAGTTATTGAAATATCTCCAGCCGTACGGAAGTTATGTGGGAACATACATTTCCCATTGATTTGCATGGGACTTTAAACAAACCCCGACCCTCACAAATGGGGGTAGTTAAGGCTTAAATTAACTATCCTATATTTTAAGTGGATATATAAGTAACATGTGACCAAGTATTATCAAAATATCTCCAGCCATTTGGAAGTTATGCAGTAACATATATTTCCCATTGACTTGTATAGGACTTTTAACATAAACCCCGCCCCTGGCAAATGGGGGTGAGTAAGGGTTAAATCACCTATCCTATGTTTGTTGTTGACATATAAGTAACATGTGTGCCAAGTTTCATGTTAATATCTTTAGCCGTTTGGACGTGATGCTGGAACATACATACATACACAAACACACACACGTTGAGTTTTATATACCGTATTTATCGGGGTATACCACGCACCGGCCTATAACACGCACCCTCATTTTACCATGGATATTTGGGTAAGAAAAGTTTTTTACCCAAATATCCATGGTAAAATGAGGGTGCGTGTGTGCGTGTGTATACCCCGATACACCTCCAGGAAAGGTAGGGGGAGAGAGGCCGTCGCTGCCCGCTTCTCTCCCCCTGCCTTTCCTGGGGTCTAGAGCCCTGCTGCCAGCCCTTCTCTCCCCCTGGCTATCGGCACCGCTGCTCGTTCTGTCCCCCTGACTATCGGTGCCGGCGCCCCATTGCCGGCGCTCCATTGCCGGTGCCGTTAGCCAGGGGGAAAGAAGCGGCGCAGACAGCCAGGGGGAGAGAAGGGGCAGCGGCACCCATTGCCGGCGCCGCTGCCCCGTTGCCTCCCCCCATCCCCGGTGGCATAATTACCTGTTGCCGGGGTCGGGTCCGCGCTGCTTCAGGCCTCCGGCGTGCTTCCCCTGCGTCGTTGCTATGCACGGCGTGGCGCACTGACGTCATGCGCCGCGCTGTGCAGCGCATAGCAACGACGCAGGGGACGCACGCCGGAGGCCTGAAGCAGCGCGGACCCGACCCCGGCAACACGTAATTATGCCACCGGGGATGGGGGGGAGGCAACGGGGCAACGGCACCGGCAATGGGTGCAGCTGCCCCTTCTCTCCCCCTGGCTGTCGGCACCGCTTCTCTCCCCCTGGCTATCGGCGCCGGCAATGGGGCGCTGGCACCAATAGTCAGGGCGACAGAACGGGCAGCAGCGCCGATAGCCAGGGGGAGAGAAGGGCCGGCAGCAGGGCTCTAGACCCCAGGAAAGGCAGGGGAGAGAAGTGGGCAGCGACTGCCTCTCTCCCCCTGCCTTTCCTGGGAGTGTATCGGCGTATAACACGCACATAGACTTTAGGCTAAAAATTTTATATATATATATATTATATATTATATATTATAAATACGGTATATATATATATAGATTGTTTACACATTTGTTTATATATGCAATCCTTGCACTTATCATCATTTAACATTTTACATACAATATATGGATAATCTTTATTTACCTTTATCTTTATACACAAATTTTCACATAAACATTCATTCTTATTTACCAGGTACATTGTCCTTCTCCTTGATGTGTGTCCCTTTATCTAATTAGCGACGCACGTGAGACATCGGGGCAGATTTTTATATTCGCCGCAATGTCTCTCTGGCCATTCTTCCATTCTTTGTGCACTAGCGCCACTTTAGTGTCCCTCGGCGGTTTCCATACATCTCCAGGGATGTGTTGCTGCGCGATCACGTGATCACATCATGTGACCGCTGGTTGGTCATCTAAGTGTGGGACTTCCTACTACACACTGGTTCTTCTAAGGTAAAATCACACTATCTTAATGGATGGATTATCTCTGACCCCATATATAGGCGTCCCCGTCTGGCTTCATTCTGACGGGCGCAACTTAGTGATGCCAGTATGTGCACATTACCGCACCGCTATCAGCTGACGCAGGGAGCAGAATGTGATTGACTCCATTGTTCTTTAAATAAGAGGTAGTTCCGTCTATTAGCCACACCTCAGTTGAAGCGATAAGCAAAACGTTGGGTCAGGCGGTCGGCTAGGTTTACTTACCAGGTTGTATTATGTATCTGTTATCATGCTGATATATATATTCTCCATAGTATGCAATACAAACCATTGTGCTTTAAGTCTCCTGTTGTACTTTACTATGCACCTTGTATATGACTGCACTTTATTAATTATTTATTAACCTTTGGTAACTCAGATGGAGACCAGTATCTAGTATCTAATATGTACTGTGATTATTGCACTTTATTTATTTATATTTGCTTCTAACAAAGGAGACTTTCTTTATGTACTTTTGTACGACTGCACTTCATTATAGTGATCCGTAGCTCCCTGGTGCCCTATATGGAGATCAGTATTTGATCCATTTACCTGTCACATTTATTTCCTTGCCCTAGCCCCTGCCACTTGGTTCTTGTCCACTGGACTACTATTTGGAAATTTTCTTGTCACGATTTTAATTGTATTTACATTGCTTTGTCTAAATTTGCTGTAATAAAGTTTGAATATTTGATCCATATAAACGCATTTGGTTCTTTTGGTGTATTACGAAATCCACACAAGCCAGAAACCACCCAAATTAATGTGGAAGCGGAAATGGTGCAAATGTGCGGAAATTCTGCCGTGTGAATAGACCCTTAGGGGGATCTGTGCATGGAACTGTAGAACCCCACATATCATAAGTTTTATAATATGTGGCGGAGCAATGAGTCTTGCGCATCACTAAATTCTTGCTGGGCTCCTCACTAAGCTGAGTTCACACAACAGAATTTCCAAGCGGAATTCCTCTTTGAAATTCTGCTTGAAAATTCTGGTGCTGTCAATGGGGTTCAGCTACACAGTGCACATGATGGAATCTCAGTTGTAGAGCTTTCCCCCGCTAAATTTTATCTGCCAAATTACTAAATTCTGTCATTCTTTTGGTGGGAAAACCATGCAGAATACATGGTCATCTATAAGGATGGCAATGTCTATGTGGTTGAAGGTTCCATAATGTGAACCTTTTTATAAACTGCAGGTCACTGATTGGAATATTTTTGTCCCCACACTTTTTTCCCACAGGACTTGACTCCAGGTTATCCCTAATTGGACTGGTTCCAGCATGTCTTTGCCTGAAATCCCCCTTTTCATCAAATACAAAACATAAACAGAAGAAAAGAAAAATGAAATCAGATTACAGTGTAATACAATTCCCTGAAATGTAGGCATCAAAAGGAACAGTCCCAGTAGAAACACATCTGGTCATAAAGAAAAAGTCCCTGAGTCACCGTGTCAAGGAGAGCTCTAGTATAGAGCCGACAGGCAGTCAATAAGGTCTAGCATAGGAACCACAAGATGCCGACCACCCTTCCGCTGACATGTCAGAACACAGCCCCCACCCCCAGACCATCCCCCAGTGTACAGGTGGAAGTTCTTTGATCTTTAATGTAGTATTGTCTCAGCAGCTCCCAGGCTCCTCCCTCTTTTCTGAGACAACGCATCATCCTTTGCTGTTTTTGTAGGCTTGATAAACCCCTGAGTGATGTTGCCACTTCTGACCAGAACCTACATCACTATCTCCCTGTCATATACACACATACATTTTTATTGGAACATTTAGGAAAGAATGAGGCATTTTTACAAAATGCTGCCTTGTGCTGAGCAATGCCACAGACAAAGGAGCAGAGAGTGAATGAAATCAGCATATTTACTTTGTGCAGAGCAATAGTCTGCTGTGTATAAATGTTCTGCAACATCTGGGTGGGGAAATGGCAGAAATGCCGTGGAAGGTGAGCAGGCAGGATGGGATGGCTGTGATGAGAAAGAAACGCATTCTGAGAATTGTAGTACTGAGCAACTGCTCTTACTACAACCATGAAGTAGTGAGAGGACATGGTTGGTGAGAGGATTACATACCAACAAAACAAATGGATTTTTAGGCCGGTATTTACCATTGTAGGTATAAGTGAAGCATTTTTCTAACACCTTTTTTGTGTGCTGGTAATGTTTAAGAGCACCAAATTTAGTAAATGGTCGCAGAGCATTTGATACATTTTGTGCAGGTCCCATTTTTCTGAAATTCACCTCTTCACATACATTCATATATCATGATGTAGGAATGATGGAATGACTTCAAAAAAGTCAGGTGCATCATACAGATAGTGTGCCCATACAGCTATATACAGGGATCAGCCATCAAAGTAGGTATAAATAGACTCTCATGCACATTAGAAAACAGAGACATGTGATCCCAGGGAGAACCAGCCTCAATTGAGGGAGTATGGACAGTATAAGGAGTCATAGAGGGGAGACAGCCATAATGGAGAGAGTCTGGGGAATCACAGAAGTTAAGGTATAATTCCTGAGAACACGAGATCAAAGTAAATGATACTTACCTTGGATTGCTGTGGAGGCTGATGCAGAGAAGGACGGCCTAACGCCGGGAAAAGTGGAAGTCTGGGCTGGTGTAGTTGTCCAAGGGACTAAAGCATGACACAATCTACTTGTCCCTCAAGAAAATCCACTTGCCCTGGTAGATTAAATAATTTCAACCAAAATAATATGATCCACTCCACTAGACCACCAGGGATGGTTATAAGATCCCTTTAGACACTGCTGTCAATTCTGACAGCAGTGATCTAATGGTTTAATAGCGGGAGAGCTGGAGCTAGATCCTTTTACACCCGAGGTAAGCCCCCCCCATCTGACCCCTATAACTCCAATGTTTCCATATACAGGGATGTATGAGGGTAATCTTATGTGCCGTGATCTGTAGTTTTTATCGGAACCATTTATTATCAGAACTTTTATTAGGAAAGGGGCTTATTCACATATATACGCACTTTTTTAAATATTGTAATCACTATTTTTCAGTCTTCATAGGGACTTATATATGGAGTCTTTTGATTGGAAAGCACTGAACAATGCTGTGTTACTGGGGGGCGGGGGGTTCTGCTTCTCCAGTTTGTGTGATGCATTTTATTTACTCTAATTTATGTGCCGTTACGTTGAATTTAGTTACTAGATAACTACAACACCCAGCATGCCCTGATACAGCCTATGGTTGTGTGGGTGTTGCAGAATGTTGCACTGTATAGTAGTGCAGTTAAGGTTATTGTGGGACATGCTGGGAGTTGTAGTTTTGGTTTGTGTCAGCTGCAGAGCCATAGGCTGTGTCAAGGAATACTGGGAATTGCAGTTAGTAACTACAACACCCAGCATGCCCTGATGCAGCCTATGGCTCTGCAGCTGACCCGAACCAGAACTACAACTCCCAGCATGTTACACTTTATAGTTCTACAGTTTAGGTTATGGTGCAACATGCTGGAAGTTGTAGTTTTGGTTCCGGCATGTTTGCATGAATCCGTGGGGCTCTTGGTTGGCGGGCGAGTATGAAGGGGGTGGGATTCTGGGGGTGCAATTTAGTGCGGGTGGCCAGAAGCCACTAAAAATACATTTAAAAAATTAGCTCAACTGGCAGCAGCACTTGTCAGTCCGCCCCTGTACAAAACATACATGCATACACATATCATACATACACCGGCCACCTCCCCCTATATTATACATTACATACATACATCATACAGACACATCATACATACACCCGCCGCTGCCCCTATATTATACATTACATACATACATCATACATACAGACACATCATACATACATACACCCGTTGCTGCCCCCCATCATACATTACATACACACACATCATACACACATCACACACAGACATCATACACACATCACACACACAGACAGACATCATACACACATCACACACAGACAGACATCATACACACATCACACACACACTCAAACCATACATATACATCATACATATGCACACATCATACATAGACCCGCCGCTGCCCCTCCACATCATACATTACATACACAAACATCATACGCACATCATATATACACAGACATCATACACACATCATATATACACAGACACCATAAACACATCACACATACACTCACACCATACATACACTCACACCATACATATGCCCGCTGATACACCCCCCCAATCATACATTACATACATATACAACCACCCCTCCCGCCGCCTGCATGCTCGGCCTCCTCACCTGAGCTTCACACCGCCCACTCTACATTACACAAGAAGCAGGGGGAGAGCGAGGACGAACACAGCTCGGTACACAGCTCCTCCCCTCCCCCGCACACAGCTCCATCCCCCTCCCCCTGCTTTGTCTCCACAGGACCTAATCTACCACGGAGAGGCTGCAAGTTTGCATGGGGAAAACACAGAGCAGGGGGAGGGGGGAGAGAGAGGAAGCACTGCACGGGGCTGGGGAGGATTTCTGTGTGTGAAGGAGGACAGACTGCACTCTATCTCTGAGCAGCGCCCCAGCTACTGAAATTAGCTGGCGGCCGCCGCCCCCTCCATACACCCTGAGCGCCGGTGTGAGGTGCAGACTTGCATCGGCTCCTGCGCCTCACACCGTCATTAAAGAAAAATAAGGGGGAAGTCGGTCTGTCCCTGCTAGGCCCGATACAGGGCTAAATCTATAAAAAAATTCACCTGCCCGGTGCCAAGAACTACTAGTACCGGGTGTCGGGCGATAGGATTTCCACATCCCTGGTAATATATGCAGTCATGTCCATAAATGTTGGCACCCCTGAAATTTTTCTGGAAAATGAAGTATTTCTCACAGAAAAGGATGGCAGTAACACATGTTTTTCTATACATATGTTTATTCCCTTTGTATGTACTGGAACTAAACCAAAAAAGGAGGGAAAAAAGCAAATCGGACATAATGTCACACCAAACTCCAAAAAGGGTCTGGACAAAATTATTGGCACCCTTAACTTAATATTTGGTTGCACACCCTTTGGAAAAACATAACTGAAATCAGTTGCCTCCTATAACCATCAATAAGCTTCTTACACCTCTCAGCTGGAATGTTGGTCCACTCTTCCTTTGCAAACTGCTCCAGTTCTGTTATTGGAAGGGCACCTTTTCCCAACAGCAATTTTAAGATTTCTCCACAGGTGTTCAATGGGATTTAGATATGGACTCATTGTGGCCACTTCAGAACTCTCCAGTGCTTTGTTGCCATCCATTTCTGGGTGTTCTTTGACGTATGTTTGGGGTCATTGTCCTGTTGGAAGATCCAAGATCTAGGACGCAAACCCAGCTTTCTGACACTGGGCTGTACAGTGTGACCCAAAATCCGTTGGTAATCCTCAGTTTTCATGATGCCTTGCACACATTCAAGGCACCCAGTGCCAGAGTCAGCAAAACAACTCCAAAACATCATTGAACCTCCACCATTTTTCACTGTAGGTACTGTGTTCTTTTCTTTGTAGGCCTCATTCCGTTTTTGGCTAACAGTAGAATAATGTGCTTTACCAAAAAGCTCTATCTTTGTCTCATCTGTCCACAAGATGTTTTCCCAGAAGCATTTTGGCTTACTCAAGTTCATTTTGGCAAAATGTAGTCTTGCTTTTTATGCCTCTGTGTCAGCAGTTGGGTCCTCCTGGGTCTCCTGCCATAGCATTTCATTTTAATGTCGATGGATAGTCGTGCTGACACTGATGCTCCCTGAGCCTGAACACAGCTTGAATATCTTTGGAACTTGTTTGGGGCTGCTTATCCACCATCCGGACTATCCTGCGTTGACACCTTTCATACATTTTTCTCTCCTGTCCATGCCCAGGGAGATTAGCTACAGTGCCATGGGTTGCAAACTTCTTGATAATGTTGCCCAATGTGGACAAAGGTAAATCTAGATCTCTGGAGATGGACTTGTAACCTTGAGATTGTTGATATTTTTCCACAATTTTGGTTCACAAGTCCCCAAACAGTTCTCTTCTCCTCTTTCTGTTGTTCATGCTTAGTGTGGCACACACAGACACACAATGCAAAGACTAAGTGAACTTCTCTCCTTTTTATATGCTTTCAGGTGTGATTTTTATATTGCTTACACACGTTACTTGCCCCAGGTGAGCTTAAAGGAGCATCACATGCTTGAAACAATCTTATTTTTCCACAATTTTGAAAGGGTGCCAATAATTTTGTCCGGACAATTTTTGGAGTTTGGTGTGACATTATGTCCAATTTGCTCCCCCCCCCCCCTTTTTTGGTTTAGTTCCAGTACACACAAAGGGAATAAACATGTGTATAGCAAAAATCATTTTTCTGTGAGAAATACTTCAGGGGTGCCAAGATTTACGCCCTTGACTGTATCTAGCTCTATATTCACATATACTTCATATATTTTGTAGTAATGTTGAGTTTTAACCAGCATTGTTTTAGGAGTCCATTCTGATGTTATGAAAAAAAAAATAAGGCATTTCCTCTGTATCTCAAGTACCTAAACAGCCCATATAATAAATGTAATTTTCTATTTATGATTAAAAAAAGATGCTGTTCATTACTACTGTACGCAGCTTTCACGTTCTATGAATGTAGTTAGCTTTATATGCAGTATTACCTAATCATTTGCCATTGCTTCATATAGAAACATGTTTTTTTTATACTAATTACGGGAGTGCCACTGCTTCTTTTTGGATATATATATATATATATATATATATATGATGAATAAACTCGGCACTCATATGAATTTGAATAATGTGAATTTGATTCCGCATATATAGCAATCGAGACATATTTTTTTTGACGTTTTGATCCATAAAAAGGTCTTCATCAGATATCTGAAATAATATCAACATATAGACATCAGAAAAAAGTGACCAGAAAATCAAAATGAGAATCAAAATAATGTATATACAGTTATGAGCCTCGGGGTATATCTAATAGGGAAGAGCTTGCTGATTGGAGATAGGTAAAGATATCCATATGGGTGATAATTAGGTATCTATAGGTAGTACATGTCGAATAATGTCCGTATGGCAGTATAAAGAAACAAATACAAGGCAATTATGCCATAACTCCTTAAGGACTTAGGACGTATGAGTACATCCTAAGTCCAGTCCCTGTCTATAACGCGGGGTCCCGGCTGAGCGCCGCATCGAAAGTGAAAGTAAATGCTTCCCGGCTGCTCAGTCGGGCTGATCAGGGTCATCGCGATAAAATCGCGATGCCCGATCAGCTACCCGGAGAGGAGAAGGTCCCTACCTTCTTCTGTCGGCGTCCCCGCTCTGATTGATCGCTCCATGCCTGAGTTACAGGCTGGAGCAATCAACTTCCGATTACACAGCTTGTTGCCATGCAACGGCAAGGCAACAATCTGTGTATGCAATCAGCCATTGCAAGCTCATAGGTCCCTATAGGAGCTATGAGCTCGCAAAAAAAAAGTGTAAAAAAAAAAGTTAACCCTTTCAGGTATTCCCTTCTGAATTAAAAGTTTAAATCACCCGGCATTTCCTAGTAACAAAATAAAACAGTGTGAATAAAAATAAACATATGGGGTATCACTGCGTGCGGAAATGTCCAAATTCTAAAAATGTACTGCTTTTAAAACCACACATTCAATGGCGTATGCGCAAAAAGTTCCAAAGTCCAAAATAGCGCATTTTTGATCACTTTTTATACCACAAAAAAGTGAATAAAAAGTGATCAAAAAAATCTGATCAGAACAAAAATGGTACCTGTAAAAACTTCAAATCACAGCGCAAAAAATTAGCCCTCATAGCGCCCTGAACATAGAAAAATAAAAAAGTTATAGGGCTCAGAAAATGACAATTTTAAATGTATAAATTTTCCTGCATGTATTTATGATTTTTTTCTGAAGTAATACAAAATCAAACCTATACAAGTAGGGTATCATTTTAACCGTATAAACCTACAGAATAAAGATAAGGTGTCATGTTTACCGAAAAATGTACTGCGTAGAAACAGAAGCCCCCAAAATTTACAAAATGGCATTTTTTCTTCAGGTTTGTCGCACAATGAATTTTTTTTCTGTTTCGCCGTGGATTTTTCGGTAAAATGACTAATGTCACTGTAAAGTTGAATTGGTGGCGCAAAAAATAAGCCATAATATGGATTTTTAGGTGGAAACTTGAAAGGGTTATGATTTTTTAAAGGCAAGGAGGAAAAAACGAAAATGCAAAAACGTGAAATCGCTCAGTCCTTAAGGGGATAAGGTAAAGTCAAAAATGGAAAAATACAATAACCATAGACAATGCAATGGTCATGATCATGAATGACATGATGGTTATGAATATACTATGTGGCAACCATATATATATATATAGAGAGAGAGAGAGAGAGAGGGTAAGTTCACTATCGAAATTAACAAATGGCAAAATCAGAGCAGTATGAAGTACAAAAAACATGGTGTATAAATCAAGTGGAGACAAATATGCTGTATCCAGGTATATAGTATATTGCTGTCATATACCATGATGTAGGAATGATGAATGGTGTATCAACAAAAAGTTAGGTGTATCATACAGATATGTGCCCATACTGTGCCCACGGGATTCACACTTCTGCGCATGCGCACTTTCCTATCCGGCACACTCTGAATGCAAAGCGGGGCATAATGGAAGTGGGCCCCAGTCACTTCCGGCCGGGACACCCTTAATAGATGGACCTCTTCTATCTGATGCCATTCACACTGCGGTCACAGACCGCAACACAGTCTTCCACTTTTCCCGGCGTTAGGCCGTCCTTCTCTGCATCAGCCTCCACAGCAATCCAAGGTAAGTATCATTTACTTTGATCTCGTGTTCTCAGGAATTATGCCTTAACTTCTGTGATTCCCCAGACTCTCTCCATTATGGCTGTCTCCCCTCTATGACTCCTTATACTGTCCATACTCCCTCAATTGTGGCTGGTTCTCCCTGGGATCACATGTCTCTGTTTTTCTAATGTGCGTCTGTTTTTCTAATGAGAGTCTATTTATACCTACTTTGATACCGACAACCCCATACAAATGAGTAGCCAGGACTCTAGCCAGAATCTTAATATCAACATTCATAAGGGAAATAGGTCTATTGGAGCCAGGGAGCACTGGGTCCTTCCCAGGTTTAGGAAGTACGACAATGAGCGATTCCCTCATAGAATCCGAAAGGGCATCAGCAATAGCGATGGAGTGAAACAATTTACAAAGAATAGGGGCCACTAGGAAGATCCCTTATAGCCTGAGCCACCTCGCATCCAATGCCTCCACCTGAGCATGACCAAGTGAGGGGAGCGACAAATCTTGCAGGAAGGATAGAATCTCCCCTTGACAGGGCATAGAGTGGGCAACATATATGGAGAAGTAAAATTCCCTGAAAACAGCATTTATCCCCTGAGGATCTGTCACTACCACCCCATCACAACCCCTAATGCAAGGGATAGAGGCCCGCGGGCGAGTAGCCCTAGCTAAATACGCCAACAGTTTACCATTCTTATCTCCAAATTCAAACAGGGCAGCCTCCGTATCCGCTAATATCAATTGAACTCTATCCTTCTGGACAACTAACAAAGATCTCTGAGCATTAGCCCATGCTGTTACGCCGAGCGCTCCGGGTCCCTGCTCCTCCCCGAAGCGCTCGCAGCGTTTCTCTCCTTGCAGCGCCCTGGTCAGACCCGCTGACCGGGAGCGCTGCACTGACATTGCCGGCGGAGATGCGATTCGCATAGCGGGAAGCGCCCGCTCGCGAATCGCATCCCAGGTCACTTACTTGTCCCGGTCCCCGGCTGTCATGCTCTGGCGCGCGCGGCTCCGCTCTCTAGGGCGCGCGCGCGCCAGCACTCTGTGATGTAAAGGGCCAGGTACCTGAAATCCTCCTCGGTCTGCCATGGCTCCAGCACCATTCTCCCACCCTTGACTGGACCACCGGGGAGATCAAGAATTGGGGTCCTGCTTGCCGCAAGGAGTGCCTCACGTCTGCCCCCAGCCCCGTCTGTCGGTCCTCAGTGTCTCCTCCTGTGCCTGGTCTCCACAAGGCCTGTCAGGACTGTGCCGTGCCTCCTCATAGTCCCCGTCCTGGTGACACTCTGCTCCATGCCAAGCCTCACCTTCTGCCCCCCCCCATTCCCACTCCTTCTGACCGGTCTGCCATTCATGAGTGTACCCAGGACTTCACTGTCCCCCAGAAGGAGACTCTACAGTCGCTCCCAATGTCCTCGTCCCAGGTGGAGCGATATCCCGACAAAAAGAGGGGGAGACCTAAGGGGTGGTACTGTTACGCCAAGCGCTCCGGGTCCCTGCTCCTCGCCGAAGCGCTCGCGGCGTTTCTCTCCTTGCAGCGCCCCGGTCAGACCCGCTGACCGGGAGCGCTGCACTGACATTGCCGGCGGAGATGCGATTCGCATAGCGGGACGCGCCCGCTTGCGAATCGCATCCCAGGTCACTTACTTGTCCCGGTCCCCGGCTGTCATGCTCTGGCACGCGCGGCTCCGCTCTCTAGGGCGCGCGCGCGCCAGCGCTCTGAGATGTAAAGGGCCAGTGCACCAATGATGGTGCCTGGTCCAATCACCCTGATTAGCTTGCACCTGTTCCTTGCCTACTTATACCTCACTTCCCCTGCACTCCCTTGCCGGATCTTGTTGCCTTGTGCCTTGAGAAAGCTTTACTGTGTTACCCATACTGTGTTCCAGACCTCCTGCTATTCCACCTTTGACTACGAACCTTGCCGCCTGTCCCGACCTTCTGCTACGTCTGACCTTGCTCTTGTCTACTCCTTTGTACCGCGCTTATCTCAGCAGTCAGAGAGGTTGAACCGTTGCCAGTGGATACGACCTGGTTGCTACCGCCGCTGCAAGACCATCCCGCTTTGCGGTGGGCTCTGGTGAATACCAGTAGCAACTTAGAACCGGTCCACCGACACGGTCCACGCCAATCCCTCTCTGGCACAGAGGATCCACCTCCAGCCTGCCGAAGCGTGACACATGCCCTCTTATTCCTAACAGTCCAACGGATTCCTAACATACTCAGCCTCGAAAACTCCCACCTTCTGTAACAGGGTACTCTCCATGGCTGAGCTAAGCCTCCTCTGACCTGCTACTCCTGTTATGAAAGCACCTCTAATCGTAGCTTTATATGCGTTCCACTGCATTAATGTGTCCGGATAATCAGTATTGTGTTCCCAGTATTCAGTGTGAGCTACCCTTAGAGCCTCAACAACCACTTCAGCTTGTAGCCAGCCAGGATGCATGCGCCATATGCAGGAAGGGGGGGTTGGGCCGAGGTGCAGTACTACCACTACGGCAGAGTGGTCTGAGATCCCCCTAGAGGTGTAGAAAACATCTCTTACCGCCAGAAGAAGAACCTCAGATGCCAGAGCAAGGTCAATGTGAGGAAACGACCTATGGGCCGGAGAATAAAAGGAGAAGGAGGATGCAGTAGGGTATTTCCACCTCCAGAGGTCAGTCAGGCCCAACGCCAAAAGACAGGTATTAAACAGGTATTAAACGAATAAATGCATTTATTTTAAAAAAGCATTAAAAGCATAAAAGAGTTACACTTAAGGGTGTACTCGAGTAATTCCTCTTGAATTCTCCATGTTTTTGCCATTGACTTCAATGTATTTTACTCTGCACTGTTCACACTGCGTAAATTCCGCTTGCGGAACTCTGCTGTGGAATTCTGTTCCACTAGAAGAAAGAACATGTTCATTTTTCTTGCGGAATACGCGAGCAGAAGTGCATTGAAATCAATAGTAAAAAAAAATTCTGCTCAAAATCGTTTTCGCGCGGAATTCGCATGGAAATTTCGTGCAAAAAAAAGAGGGAAATTCTAATTGGTGGCTGTAGTTCAGCAAAAAACAAAACAAAAACTGTTTCCTCCTATATTTGCGAATTCCACACAAATTTCGTGCGAAAAAAACCCTGAAATTCCGTGGCGGAATTTTTACGTGAGAATTCCTCTCCAATTCCTCAGTGTGAACGTACCCTTAAAGCGTACCAGTCAGATCCAAAAAATAATAATAAAAAATATTTTTTTATATATCACTCAGTAGCTAATTTTTATGTGTCTAGCACCTTTATTTTTTCTATTACACTTTTAATTTAGCTCACTAGTCTGAATTCCTCTCAAAGGGAGGGGGTGTGGCCACACTGTGCAGGTCTCAGCCCGCTCCCTCAGTATGCTGTCTACTCACATCTCCCCTAGCATTAGCAAAACTACAACTCCCAGCTTGTCCTCAGTGACAGTAGCAGGACACAAGCTGATAGTGGGAGGATTTTTCCTCCAGCTGTGAGCCCTGTGCTCACAGCTGTCAATCAAGGAAGTGTGTCCATGACATAGGTGATGACGCATGGACACAGCAGGACTAGTATGTGTCCAAGCAGGCAGGGGGTGCAGTTGTTTGACTGGCTTTTTCAATATGAAATACGGAAAATGTTCTAATGAAAGCAATTGCAAAACCTATTGGTTTGGCATGCTTTACAACATATCAAAAGTTTTTGTATCTGACAGTGCCCATTTAAAGGGAATATATCACTTTTTTTGTTACCAATTAGAGCCAGATATAGAAACATGTCTATAGACAACAATAGATAGAAGCTGTTGCATGTACATGCATGGGAAAGGTGTCTGGGTTTGCTCTGTGGCCTTTTCATTCCACAGGGAGGGAGGGAGGGGCTGTGAGTAATAGCTATTGTGTGTACCTCTGATACATATTTGAACTTTGCATTACAAGAATACAAAAATGAGGGTCACTTTTCGAGAAGTATAAGTTAAAAAACAGGCAGATTGCCACACATGGATCTGCCCCACTGAATGTGGCTAACCCATGTGCAGATTTGCAGCAATTAAAGGAATACTCTGCCCCTAGACATCTTATCCCCTATACAAAGGATAGAGGATAAGAGGTCTGATCGGGGGGGGGGGGGGGGGGGTCTCGCAATTAGTTAATAACACCAGCTACGGCACCGGAGGCTTGTGGCGTCATGGCCATGCGCCTGTGGCGGCCCTCACGCCCCCTCCCATAGACTTGCATTGAGAGAGAGAGAGAGTGTGACGTCACAAGCCTCTGACGCCGCATTGCTAGTCATCCGACATGGAGCAATATTCAATGACTGCAGTGCCGCAGCAGAGATCACGGGGATCCCCGTGGCGGGACCCTCAGGATCATACATCTTAAGCCCTCTCCTCTGGAAAGCTGCATATCAGTGTCAGGAATCAAACTTCAATTTCACCCCACAATTTTTTCTTTTCCGTTTGGACATAAATTTTGTGGTAAAATGAGTGGTGTCATTACAAGTACAGTTAGTGCCGCATTAAAACAAGCCATCATATGGTTCTGTAGATGGAAAAATTCTATAGTTAAGGCTTTTAAAAGGTGAGGAGGGAAAAATAACCACAAAAATGAAAATTGACTGCTCATGAAGCTTTTAAACAGCAATTCCACAAAGAAGGTGCAAATTCCACAAATAAGGCCAAAATTGCCATTGCAACAAGTTGAAAAACTTAATCTATACTCTTTAGGCTAGGTTCAGATTGAGAATACTCTGTAAATATTCCATGTATTACACGCAAAAAATTATCAAGATCATTCTTTCAGCGACAGAATTACGATAGGAAAACGCCATAATGTGGACTTTGCTGCAGAATCCCATTGACAGCAATAACATTCTGCTGAACCAGAATTTCTGAATGTAATTTCTAAGCTTCATTATGCTCAGAAATTCTTTTATAGGAACCTAGCCTAAGATTTGGTCTTATCCAAATTAAATTTGATTATGGCAAAAGATAAGTTGAACAGCCTTTTTACAAACACGCACAAAACCTTTGACACAACTTGGCTGCCTTGGATAACATATTTTGATGACCCTCTTTAACTTTGTTTTATTACTTACTTTCTGGTAATATGTAGGATTCCATTTCTCACCCATGAGTCATCCCCCTTGTATCTGTCTTGTATCTGTAATGTCAGTCTTACTGGCAATCCTAGAAGTATATTTAGTACTCAGCATACTTTACTTTTATAACCTTTACTAACATAGTATATAGGGCATATTTGTGTTACCGAGAATGTACATGCCTGATCGTTACTGAAAATGTATGGGCCCCTTTAGTGATTGTCACAGAAAATAAGTTTTGAGGTGTTAGTGCTGCATCAACATTAGGTTTCTATTTGGCTAGGGCTACATCAATACTTTTAACTACTCACTACATGATATCACTGAAAAACCACATTCCATAGGAATGCATTGAGTAGCTTGAAAAAATGCTCCAGTCAAGTGAGTAGCTTCGATTTCTTTTTTTTAATGCCTACATGCTGGGATTTCAGAGTGATTTTATAAAGTAGCTGCTACTCCTTTCCTTCCTAGAATAATGAATAGTGAAAATTGCTTGAAAATCCCCAGAAAAATGCTTCTGAAGGTTTAGTCTTAAAAAAAAGTAGCCCTCTCCTTTTTCTTAATAGCAATTAAAGCTATTCACCCAGATATCAGTTATACCTCCACACGTGACACTTTGGACCGATTATGCTGGCCAAGGTTAGGTGGCCTTTCAATGCCAATTTGATAGCAAGTTGATAGCATACTTATGTTACTTTATTCCACCTTTTTATGTACCTGTCAAAGCTAGTTGTTGAAATCTACTATGATAAAATCACCTGTCACTAAATATTTTTTTCTAAACTAACTCATGCTATGTTCCCTAACTACTCCCAGCACCCCTCTCCCACCCTTAGAAAAAAGTTCAGAGCTTTAAAAAGCTCTGTACCCTACCTTTCTTCTTGGTCACATAGTGAAATCTTCCAGCAGAAGAAGGTGGGCGTTTCCCAGCAGACATGACATCACTGAAACCTGCTGGGGGACCACCTCCGCCCTCACATGGTTGCAGTGCTTTGATGAATAGAAGACCTCAAGCTCTGTGCAGCAACTTTCAGTCTGTGTATCTTTCATTGAGTCTCTGTTCAGCTTTTAGTCTGTTCAGCATAGTCTGTGCAGCTGTCATTGAGGCTATTTGCAGCTGCCAATCAAGCTCAATGCAGAACTCCAAATGCCAAAAGATACTCACCTTGTGATTGAAGATCCTCTGAAGGACATCAGGGACACGACAAATCGCTTGAAAGAGAAATTAAAAACGGATATCCCATTTGATGTAGAAGATATTATGCCAACTGTTCTACATTTATCTCTCAAACAATATAACCTCTATCTATCAATATAACCTCTATCTATCCCCGGAGCGCTCACGGCGTTCGTCTCTGTGCAGCGCCCCGGTCAGACCCGCTGACCGGGAGCGCTGCACTAGTATCGCCGGCGAGGATGCGATCCGCGTAGCCCTGTGAAAGCGTTTAGTGTGTTCCCAAGCCTGTGTACTCAGACCTTCTGCTGTTGCCCCTGACTATGACTCTTGCTGCCTGCCCTGACCTTCTGCTACGTCCGACCTTGCTCTTGCCTTGTCCCTGTGTACCGCGTCTGTCTCAGCTGTCAGCTGGGGTTGAGTCGCTATCGGGTGGAACGACCTGGGGGTTACCTGCCCCTGCAAGTCCATCCCGCTTTGCGGCGGACTCCGGTGAAAACCAGTAACCCCTTAGACTCCGTTCCCCTGGTACGGCCCACGTCATCACCCCACTGACACATAGGATCCACCACCAGTGTCCTCACTGCATACCAGTCCGGATCCTGACATCTATGAATGTATCAATACTCACAATACATGATACTAGCGAATTGACACCACCAGAGGGGAATCAGGGGAATCAGTAACCCATTCTAGTGGACAACACCCAGGCAGGGGAAGAAGTGTTAGTCCCTTTTCTAAAACCTCTGAAATTGACCCACACCATCACCAGGGTGGCCCAAATACATAAATCAGCTGGTTCAGTTGAAACTAACAATTTGCTTTCTTCCTTTACAAGCCTGTCATGCATTTTGTACACCCAAAAAGGAATCACTATGTTTAATATGTTTCATAACATAAGAGCATGATGTCAGCCATTTTGCGTATAATCAAAGTAGGCCAATTTCTGAAGTTTCATCTTTACTGCATCTCTAAATGCCAGTCTGGGAGTAGAATACTTATTGTCTAATTACCTTATTTATGGTGTTTGAGATAAGGGACTGATAAGTAGTGTTGAGCGGCATAGGTCATATTCGAATTCGCGAATATTCGCGAATATATGGACGAATATTCGTCATATATTCGCGAATATTCTTGTTTTATTTTCGCATATGCGAAAATTAACTTATGCGAAAATTAACTAATGCGAAAATTAGCATATACAAAAATTAGCATAAACAAAAATTCGTATATGCGAAAAATCGCATATGCAAATTTTCGCATATGTGAAAAATCGCACACCAGTCTCACACAGTAGTTTAGAGCCTTCTTTACACCACACAAGCTGGAAGCAGAGAGGGATGATCACTGTGATGTGTACTGTGAAAAAAACAAACAAAAAAACCCGAATATTCGTAATTACGAATATATAGCGCTATATTCGCGAATATTCGCGAATTCGCGAATATGCGAAATTCGCGAATAAAATTCGCATTGCGAATATTCGCGAGCAACACTACTGATAAGGGGTCTGGTTACACTCTCTAGACATCACTACTAAAATTCACCCAAGTAAAGGGGGGTGAGATAATGACTAGTGGAATATTCCTAAGACTTTGTGAATGTTATTCTGTTTAATAGTTAATTACCCATTTGACTGGACATAAACATTCACACATCTGTGAAAGAGACCTACATCAAACTCTTATCTCTTCAATACATTTTAAATGTCTAATTGGAGACTCTATGTCTATGAGAATCCAGGTTTTGATTACTTATAGATGTAAGACCTGAATTGTTAATTATGGTTCCATCAATCAAGTGTGGAATGTTGGTTTAAGACCAATTTTTGACAAGGAATTGGGTAAAAAGGACAGGAATTCTTTAATTACACCCATCCCTTGAGACGTGACAGATCTAGACACACACATGACAAGAGGAATACTGTGATTTTTTGTACCCAGTACAGTACTGATTTTAGTGACATCTGTAAAATCATTCACAAATTTATGCCGTTAATTTCTACAGATCCCGTTTTTGCAGCCCCCATATCTGGAGGATACAGATGTGTGGCCAGACGTGCCCCCACCTTAGGACAATTGGTGTCCCCCAGTTTAGTGTCCAGCACCCAGAAACCTGTTCCCACATGGTTGAGGCACTCTATTACATGCATTTGCTGTTCCAGGGTGCAGGTGGGTAACAGCTTTACCTCATATGTTAGTGGTAAGACATATATCACTAAACAATACATCAACTGTAACACTACTTAAGTAATATGTCTTATCTCCTGCATAGAATGTAAATTACAGAACGTTGGATGTACTACTACACCTCTTAAGGTTAGGTCCGGAAAACATCTGGCTGACGTTCCTCATTTTAACTCACGTCACATCTCAGCAGTATCAGCCCATTGCGCCCAAAAGCATTCAGGCAATACATCCACTTTGCGCATTCAGGGAATAGAGACAGTTACTCTCCCTTCCAGAGGTGATGACCACAGACAAAGATTACTAACTCGGGAAATATTTTGGATTATAACCCTTGCCACCCGTAACCCGGGAGGTTTAAATAAGAGACAAGATGTGTTGTTGCATTATTACGTCTCACTGATTTCTACATATGTTATTGTCTTTTTTTGTGATTTTCTGTCTGGCTTATGGGTTTGCAGCTTAACGGTTATAACTTTAAATCAGTGACCAGCGGCATCTCCTTCCCGCTCTGCTATAAAGGAAAACTGTCACTTGTTTTCTCCCACACTATCCACAGGTACTGGTGGATAGTGCGGGAGATGCTGATTAAAATGAGCCCTACGTTGTCCGGATCTGCCCTACCTTTTAATCAGTGTCTCCCGCACTATCCACCACTACCTGTGGATAGTGTGGGAGAAAACAAGTGACAGTTTTACTTTTCATTTTTCTTACCTCCCCCCTCTCTCATCATTCCCCCTTTTCCCTGCTTTTCATAGTTTTGTTTATTTTCCTTACCTGGCTGTGCTTCGGCAGGTCAGGTCAGGTGGGGGGTCTTGTGGGCTGCCGTCAGAGAAGCAGATGAGTGACGTCCTCTGCCGGCTTCTCTGCGCGGCATCAGTGACATCACTTTTCATTTCCTGTAGTCGCCGCCGAAAAGTGATATCCCTGATGCCGCGCAAAGAGCCGGGAGAGGACGTCACTCATCTGCTTCACTGTCCGCAGCCCGCAAGACAGCCGAAACGCAGCCAGGTAAGGAAAGGGGAAGAGTGGTCTTCAACCTGCAGACCTCCAGATGTTGCAAAACTACAACTCCCAGCATGCCCGCACAGCAGTTGGCTGTCCGGACATGCTGGGAGTTGTAGTTTTGCAACATCTGGAGGTCCGCAGGTTGAAGACCACTGCCGAGGAACATGAGGGGGGGGGGGGAATGATGAGACAGGGGGAAATTATGAGGGGGGGGAATGATGGGGGGATGATGAGACAGGGTGGGGGGATGATGAGACAGGGGGAAATTATGAGGGGGGGAATGATGGGGGACATGATGAGACAGGTTGGGGGATGATGAGACGGGGAAATGATGAGGGGGGAATGATGGGGGGCATGATGAGACAGGGTGGGGGTTGATGAGGGGGGGAATGATGGTGGGACATGATGAGACAGAGTGGGGGGATGATGAGACGGGGAAATGATGAGGGGGAATGATGGGGGGGCATGATGAGACAGGGTGGGGGATGATGAGACCGGGGGAAATGATGATGGGGGAGGCACTAAATGCTTAATGTCTGTATGGCTAGTGGTGGTCTATGACGGGGAAATGATGAGACACGGGGGAGATGATGAGACATGGGGGGTGGCGATGAGAGGGGTAAATGTGGCACGGGGACTGATAAAAGGGAAGGAATGATGTGGCACTGAAGGGGACAGGACCAAACTGAGGGGCAGAAGAAAAGGATGTTGGGGGGATGATGGGGCATTTAGTCCAAGTCATTCATTTTACATTTTATTTTTAATATGTTCTCCAGCCTTGCTACTACTATGATGTTGTTTTGAGGCAATATATGGATTTTGTTTCATCTTTCTGATTTTATTTTATTCTTGTGCAAAACATTCTTCTTTTTGTGTTCATTTGTGTACATTTCTATTATTTTGCGTTTTGTAAGGGGTTAACCGATCCGTCACAGGTGTTCTCCACCTCTTCCGGATTTGTTTCCCCATATATAAGATGAGATGACCATGTGTTCTATTATATGACTAAGGGCGGTTCACGCCTGAAAAGCATCATCATGCCTTCTCCTGACCTGTGTTTGTGATTTTATACAATAAATTGGGACTTTCTGCATATTCCACGCTGGCTATTCCTTCTTCTAAATAAATCTACAGTTTTTTATTTTACTGGTCCGTCTCGGTTAATACTATTAACCCCTTTACAAGAGAGCGCCTGAAAGCATTGGCTTTTCAGCTGTGTATAGAGCACTTTGATATCTGAAACTCAGTGCAGAGAAACACTTCCTGGAGGAGACCAAAATCTGAGATTTTGACCAGACGGAATGTGTTCTTGCCAAGAGGGGAGACCAATGGCTTCCAGAATTATACAGCAGAAAAACTAACATAAAACATTTTTTTTTTTTTTATGGAAGCCAAATACAAAAGTTATTTATTTGCCATAAGACATCAAATATAAAGAATCATGTTTAATGATTGTGCCCATTTAAGTGCTATTTTTTTTTTATCTTATAAGCATACCTGACTTTAATCAGTGAATATCCATCAGAGCATCAGTCTGATGTCTGTGGGAAATAGCCACGAGACTAAGTTTCCATCTGTTTTTTCTGCCAAAAGAAATGTTCTGTTATTTTGCACTTCCTTGGCATTTTTATCTTTGGTGTTTTTTCCTCTGCGTTTTTATCATGACAAGTCATGTGATTCTTTAATCATGTGACTCAAGGATTTCTATTGAAGAAATGGGGAGAAATGCAAGAAAAAATGCCAATGCTAAACCCAGGTAATTTTTTAATGGCATTTTTTCTCTCTCCAATAAACCAGACGGCGAAACGCCAAAGATTCTGTCCAGAAAAATTTAGAACATGCTGCGATTCTGGAGAACTCTCACTGTGCCAAAAACTGCAGAAAACTGCCAAAGATAAGTAAAAAGCATCAAAAGAAAAAAAGGCAAATGGTTTTCGCATTTTATCCCTATTGACATTCAGCTTGCATCTGTAAGTTGGGTTTTTTCACACAAAAAAAAAATGTGCAAAATTTGTGGTGTTTTTAGAAGAAAAAAAAGCGGAAACCTAGCCTTTAGGCTATAAAGAAGAATACAGCCAACTGTTCATCATAAAGACAGTATACTACAGGCAGTGTCATCATGTATTTAATCTTCTTTTTATGTGTTCTGACATGGACCAAAACACAAAAGATATTGAAAAGGTGCTAGTTGTGGCACTCTGATATTAGTAACATAGTAACAAGGTTCATAGGGTTGAAAAAGGATCAGAGTCCATCAAGTTCAACCTATAACCCTAATGAGTCCCTACTGAGTTGATCCAGAGGAAGGCAAAAAACCCTCATACTAGAGGTAAAAATTCCTTCCCGACTACAAATATGGCAGTCAGAATAAATCCCTGGATCAACATTCTGTCCCTCTAAATCTTTTATACATAACCAGCGATGTTATTATTCTCCAAAATTGCATTCAGACCCTGATATATTTATACATAATTATTAGGTCTCCCCTAAGCCTTCTTTTTTCTAAACTAAATAACCCTAATTCTGATAATCTTTCTGGGTACTGTAGTCCTCCCATTCCCCGTATTACCCTGGTTGCCCATATTTGAACCCTCTCCAGCTCCACTATATCTTTCTTGTACACTTGAACCCAGTACTATACACAGTATTCTATGTGTGGTCTGACTAGTGATTTGTACAGCGGTAGAATTATTTCCTTGTCATGGGCATCTATGCCCCTATTGATGCACCCCATGATTTTATTTACCTTGGCAGCAGCTGCCCGACACTGGTCACTACAGCTAAATTTACTGTTAACTAAGTCCCAAGTCCTTTTCCACATCAGTCGTTCCAAGTGTTCTCCCATTTAACACATAATCCCAGCCCAAACCTCCAAAGTATCCTGATCCATTTGTAACAGTTCACTGTCCTCTATTGTGTTAACTGCTTTACAGAGTTTATCATCTGCAAAGATTGCTACTTTACTATTCAACCCTTCTTCAAGGTCATTAATAAATATATTAAATAGGACAGGACCCAAGACTGACCCCTTTGGTACCCCACTAGTAACAGTCACCCACTCAGAATAAGTACCATTAATAACCACCATCTGTTTCCTATCACTGAGCCAGTTACTTACCCACTTACACACATTCTCCCCCATCCCTATCCTTCTCATTTTATGCACCAAACTTTTATGAGGCACAGTATCAAATTATTTGGAAAAATCCAGATATACGACATGTGATTATTTTTTATAAACATAATGACCCTCATTCACTATTGTAAACACAACCTGTTGTGTCGAGTTGTGCACCAAAATGTGAGGCAGTGCGGCAGATATTGGCGCATTGCGTCACCAATTGTGTCTGCGCCATACTTTGTGGTGCAATGTGACAATATAAACCCGAAAAACCCAAAAAAGGGTTGTGGCCTGTCAAGAAATTGGTGTGGTCTGCCTGAGAAGGAGTGTAGTTTTATGGCCCAACCTGTTAACTATTGCATTCACAGAAAATGCTTTGAATAAATGGCTAGAAATTTCCACCTAGAAATAGCTGGTCAGAAAATGTTTCTGTCTTGTAAATCTGTGAATCCCCATAGTAAATAGAGTGGAATCCTGCAAGTCAAAAACAACATTTCACACTAGTAAAAACCCAACACTCTTACTGAATGTGGGCCTATCTTAATTTTGTTTTATATGGGGGAAGAATGCATGAACTACTGCTGATCCAAACTGATCCACATGCTTATTTGATGCCTCACTGTGTATGTTATTATCTGTGACCACCCATCTGTTTATCTGTTGTGTAGTGTATTGGATTTGCTCTATTTTCCCATTACTGACTCTACTGCATGTTGATTCTCTCCAGTCATATTTTCCTTACCTTTTGTTTTTTGGACACCAGTGTGTTCAGACATGATAGCGATATCAATATATGCTATTACACAAAGAAAGGAGGTTTCAACAGGTGAACCCCTCAATGGCGTTACTATAACAGTATTTGAGAGCCTGTTCTTTTTGAGAATAAAATACTCTCTATTTTAGATGAACATTTACTATATATTTAGATCATGAATATTACTAGTATAGAGCTAATTATCTTTCTTCAGTCTGTCTGTTTCGTTTTCTTCATAAAACTCTGACCTATTCTTTAGAATTGTGCAATGAATACTCCTCCATCTGACAAATTTCTAAAGATGAGCATAGAAATATAGAGAAATGGATATGTAATGCAAAACAAACAAATGCATATATTAAATGACATTAAATAGGCAAACAAAAAAGAAAACAAAAGCAAGATAAATGTAAATGAGGGGTAAGCAAGCAATCAGAGCATGTTTTTGGTTCATTGGTAAGCTCTGGTAATGGTTTTTATTCCATGAACTATAGCAATAGGAATCATTTAAATAAAACAGCTGAAGACATTTCTTAAACTAATAAAATACTATAATGTGAGCGTGCTCATCTGATGTGTACTCTGCAGTAGTTTCTCCTAATCAGTCTTTGCCAAATAAGCCGTATTCAAACATTAACAGCCAATTAATGGGAACATTAATAAATATTTCAGGAAGATTCCCATAGATTTTATGTTTTGTTGTATACTCATATATTGTGAAATGGTGTTAATAATGTCTAAAAGGCAAGACATATCAATAATTTACAGCAGAAAACCTTACCAAGGAATGTTATATTGCTCAAAAATAGTCTTAAATATTAGCATCCATATTGTGTAGCCTGCGCTACTGTAGAAAATGTCATACATATGCATTGCATTCAAGTGTTCAAGTATTGAATAGGAAAGAACTGAGCATCTTGCAATAACTGTAACAAATCCCCCATGACCTACTTCTTACAAGGAGATTACCCGTGTTTTTATGCAAATCCTACTGTGTATCACAAAGTCAGGATAAACCAAGAGACACAGAAGAATCATAATACGCTTCAGAATTCTAGGTGTTTTAGGGAATATTTTTCTTTGTGCGCACTATGCTCTCTTATATCATAACTCATAATGTATGTCATAGTGAAAGACTGAAGATGTAGCAAGTTAGACTGAGAGCGTCCTTTTAAATATCTTGCTATAAAAGAGCAAATGCACCATATTCCATGCTATAAAGTGATAAAGAAGTGAGATGTGATAAATGTTAGGGGGACTGTGGAGTATAATTTTACACACAGAAATGTTTGTGAACAAAAAATTGCAGTCAAGCTTGTGATTTATAGCTAACCTCTATATGACTTTGGATTGTTCACATCTCTCCAGATGTCAGATATATTGCTTGCAGACTACTGACATGCAGTCAAGTGAAAAATCCCAACAGTTTTGCAGACATTGACCCATATGCTGCTGTATAGGAAGGGTCTTGTAATTAGAATCCTAAAGACTGCACTGAGAACAACATATCTGCTTCTTCTCATTAGTTCTTTCTCAGTGTAAAGCAATGTGTAGACTTCTATTTAGAGATGTAGGGGGGGGGGGGATATGTGAAAATTGTATTCTTATTAAGGAGCTGAGTTTAAAACATAACTTGTAACTTTACATATAGATACTGTAACTAAAATCATGTATCTTAAGCAAATCTCAAGTATGGCTCAAAGATATATACAGTTATCCCTCAACTTACAATGGCCTCAATATACAATAGTTTCAACATACAATGGTCTTTTCTGGACCATTGTAACTTGAAACCAGACTCAACATACAATGCTATGGAATCTGCAAAACATGTCAATGGCTGGAAGAACCGACCAATCAGAATGGGCATTTCACTGGTAAAACCCCTGTATTCCTAAAGTGCATGCACTGACTGACTGTCTGGTAGCGCCCCCTACAGTACATGGAGGTATTACATGTTCTGTACTACTTTTAACCTATGCCACGGTTAGCTGCTCCTTTAGACACCAGGTGAGGGCGACTCCATTTTACTTTTTTTAGGACATTGCGTGTTCTGTACAGGACCCTGAAGAAGCTCCTGTCCTCTACATAGACCAGTGTTTCCCAACGAGGGTGCCTCCAGCTGTTGCAAAACTACAACTCCCAGCATGTCCGGACAGCCAAAGGCTGTCCGGGCATGCTGGGAGTTGTAGTTTTGCAATAGCTGGAGGCACCCTGGTTGGAAAACACTGAAATAGACAGTGATTACAGCTCCGAGCAGATCTTTATTACTTTTATATGTAAGGATTTGCTTTATCTTTATTAGTTATCTACTTATTTTTCTTTAATCCTCACTTTTTCCTATTTTTGGACGACATTTAGGGCCTTTAGAACCAATTACCAGGTTTCCATAGAGTTATGGCCTCAACATATAATGGTTTCAACATACAATGTCATCCTGGAACCAATTAATATTGTAACTTGAGATATATATATATATATATATATATATATATATATATATATAGTCTTCCTCATTTTGGTTAAGATGCTTAGTGACTATTATTTCCAAAATAACTTATACTTATTGAATTATCTATCTGCCCATCTTAGAAAAATGACTGGGATATGCTTGGTTCAATCCACATAGTTCTAGAAACCAGGCTAATGCCATGTTCTGATTTACAGTTCTTATATAGATCATGTAAGTAGTTACTTGCAGTTACAGGAAACACTTGTATTCAGTGGGAGTTTTTCTCTGTGTTGGCAAATACATGTCCATTCTGGCAGCAAGACCTATTATTATTACTTAAGATGTGACTGGCATGTGATCACTAGGAACACTATTAAACCTGTTATATGAAATTGACCCTTTTAGGTTATGTTCATACATTACAGATTTGCTTATGGCAAACCTGGCATGTATTTGCATGAGGATGTGTGGAAGAAATCCAAGGCTGATACTTGTATTTCTGATGTGGATGCGCTGCACGTGTGCCAGTGGGATACACACTAGGATTAGCTACATTCCCTAGGGCTATTTGGCCATTTTCTGTGCAGAATCCACAAGACGAATGAACATGCTCATTTTTCTCATGGATAACTTTCTTCTGTGGTGTAGACAAAAAAATGTTGTTTTTTTCTGATTCATGTGAATGGTATTTTTAAAACCCCATTCATTTGTATTAGCGGAGAATTGTGACTGGATCCAATATGGATTCTGGAATAAAATCAGCCTCAAAATTCTGCTCATCTAATCCAGAATATGTAAATAGGCCTAGTCAGACCACACATGGAATACTGTGTACAGTACTGGGCACCAGTGTACAAAAAAGATATAGTGGAGCTGGAGAGGGTTCAAAGACGGCAACCAGGGTAATACGGGGAATGGGAGGACTACAGTACCCAGAAAGATTATCAGAATTAGGGTTATTTAGTTTAGAAAAAAGAAGGCTTAGGGGAGACCTGATAACTATGTATAAATATATCAGGGGGCAGTACAGAGATCTCTCCCATGATCTATTTATACCCAGGACTGAATAAAAAGGGGGCATCCTCTACGTCTAGAGGAAAGAAGGTTTCTACACCAGCACAGAGGGGGGTTCTTTACTGTAAGAGCAGTGATACTGTGGAACTCTCTTCCAGAGGAGGTGGTCATGGTGAACTCAGTAAAGTCTGGATGCATTTCTGGAGAGTAATAACATTACAGGTTATGGATAATAGATTTATAGGGACAGAATGTTGATCCAGGGATTTATTCTGATGCCATATTTGGAGTCAGGAAGGAATTCTTACCTCTAGTATGAGGTTTTTTTTTACCTTCCTCTGAATCAACTCAGTAGGTACTCATTAGGGATACAGGTTAATCTTGATTGAATCTGGTCACAGGGAGTCACAGGGGTAACCTCAGACACTGCCAGTTGAATTAAGTACAGTATTTGCTGTAATTTAAGATCCAGTTTGCTGTTATTTAGGTTCAGACCCCCCACCTGTCATTAAATCTTACATGTTAGGTAAATGCATGTAGATACAACTGATGTTAAAATGTGTATAGGGTAGTTGACTGCCAGCAGACTCATAGACGTTTTGGATTTCAACATACTTAATAATTTGATTCCTTGAAGGAGGCGTCCTATTTTGCATCTTTTAAGGTAGTTAAAGGAGAAATCTTTTGTAAATATTATATTTGAAAAATAAATCTTTTAAAGGCCCCATTAAAATAAACTGTTACTTGTCTCCCCCTCCATTTCCCTGTTCTGTCTTTGGTCAGTGCTCTGGTGTTACTTCAAAAGCAGATTTAACATAACCACCGCAGCCAATCAGTGGCCTCGACAATCTCACTGGAGTGAAGGAGATCCCAGCAAGGCTCAGGAAAAATGGGAGTATCACTTGGTGCATACTGGCTTGTTGGAACCAGTATGCGCAAAGCCAGTGTGCTCCAAGTGATACTTCCATTTCTCCTGAGCCCTCCAGGGATCTCCTTCACTCCATGATATAGACTGGACCTCTGGATATCGTTCTGGGAAACAGTCAGCTACCAATGATAACTACTTCATGCTACTAATCAGGTAATGCTCTGAGTACAATATCAAAAGGTGAGCAACCCTTTACCTTTTTTAATCTTTCTACATGTAGGATTAATGCACCAGGTAGTGCCTCCACCTGTTCTCTTTCTCTCCACATATATTGCTGATTGGCTGTGGCAGTCATGTGATAACCATTGCTTAAAGTGTACCTGCCGTTAACTATTTGTTTTTTTTAATATAATGTAGATAATAGCATTATATGTACAGTCATGGCCATAAATGTTAGCACTCCTGAAATTTTTCTAGAAAATGAAGTATTTCTCACAGAAAAGGATTGCAGTAACACATATTTTGCTATACACATGTTTATTCTCTTTGTATGTATTGGAACTAAACCAAAAAGGAAGGAGAAAAAAAGCAAATTGGACATAATGTAACTCCAAACTCCAAAAATGGGCTGGACAAAATTATAGGCACCCTTTCAAAATTGTGGAAAAATAAGTTTGTTTCAAGCATGTGATGCTCCTTTAAAATCACCTGGGACAAGTAGCAGGTGTGGGCAATATAAAAATCACACCTGAAAGCAGATACAAAGGAGAGAAGTTCACTTAGTCTTTGCTATTTGTGTCTGTGTGTGCCACACTAAGCATGGACAACAGAAAAAGGAGAACAGAACTATCTGAGGACTTGAGAACCAAAATTGTGGAAAAATATCAACAATCTCAAGGTTACAAGTCCATCTCCAGAGATGTAGATTTGCCTTTGTCCACAGTGGGCAACATTATCAAGAAGTTAACAATCCATGGCACTGTAGCTAATCTCCCTGGGCATGGACAGAAGAGAAAAATGTATGAAAGGTGTCAATGCAGGATAGTCCGGATGGTGGATAAGCAGCCCCAAACAAGTTTCAAAGATATTCAAGCTGTCCTGCAGGCTCAGGGAGCATCAGTGTCAGCGCGAACTATCCATCAACATTTAAATGAAATGAAATGCTATGGCAGGAGACCCAGGAGGACCCCACTGTCGACACAGAGACATAAAAAGGCAAGACTAAATTTTGCCAAAATGAACTTGAGTAAGCCAAAATGGGAAAACATCTTGTGGACAGATAAGACCAAGATAGAGCTTTTTGGTAAAGCACATCATTCTACGGTTTACCATAAACGGAATGAGGTCTACAAAGAAAAAAACACAGTACCTACAGTGAATTATGGTGGAGGTACAATGATGTTTTGGGGTTGTTTTGCGGCCTCTGGCACTTGGTGCCTTGAATGTGTGCAAGGCATCATGAAATCTGAGGATTACCAACGGATTTTGGGTCGCACTGTACAGCCCAGTGTCAGAAAGCTGGGTTTGCGTCCGAGATCTTGGGTCTTAAAGCAGGACAATGACCCCAAACATACATCAAAAGCACCCAGAAATGGATGTCAACAAAGCGCTGGAGAGTTCTGAAGTGGCCAGCAATGAGTCCAGATGTAAATCCCTTTCAACACCTGTGGAGAGATCTTAAAATTACTGTTGGGAAAAGGCGTCCTTCCAATTAGAGGGACCTGGAGCAGTTTGCAAAGGAAGAGTGGTCCAACATTCCGGCTGAGAGGTGTAAGAAGCTTATTGATGGTCATAGGAAGCCACTGATTCAGTTATTTTTTCCAAAGGGTGTGCAACCACATATTAAGTTAAGGGTGCCAATAATTTTGTCCAGCCCATTTTTGCAGCTTGGTGTGACATGGTTTGGTATGTACAATTTTCTTTTTATCCTCCCTTTTTTAGTTTAGTTCCAGTACACACAAAGGGAATAATCATGTGTATAGCAAAACATGTGTTACTGCAATCCTTTTCTGTGAGAAATACTTAATTTTCCTTAAAAATTTCAGGGGTGCCAACATTTACGGCCATGACTGTATATTTGTAACATACATTGGTTAAAAATACAGGAAGTGTGGGTGGACAAGTAGGGCTCTGTACACTGAGGATAAACAGGGCTCTGTGCACAGAGGACACTCAGGACTCCTTGCAGTGAGACTCTGTGACACGCTCCCGGCTCAGGCATTAGAATGGTTGACAAGCCAGAAGCTTGCACAGATCCCTGCTTGACCTGTCCTCACTTCTTGTATTTGGACTCCTCATGAAGACACACAGGCAATAGCTGCAGGGACAGCATTTTTTCACCAAAAATATACAAATTTTTTAGGCAATGTATATTACAAATATACATATAATAGTATTATTTATATTATATGAAAAGTTTTTGATAATGACAGGTACACTTAAAGTAACACCAGAGTACTGGCCAAAGGCAGAACAAAGGGATCAAAGGGGGAGGTAAGTAACAGTTTGCTATTTTATTGCATTTGTGGCCTTAAGTTTTTTTTTTATCCTTTAACCCCTTTAGGATGAAGGGTGAACAGGTACCTGTATACCCTCGAGCTGAGCACGCTTCATACCTGGTGGGTCCCGGTTGCTATGAGAAGCCAGGACCCACAGTTAATGCCTGGATCAGTCCAATACTCAGCATTAACCTTTTAGACGCCACAATCAAAGTTGATCGTGGCGTCTAAAATGTGGTGTTAACGGTGCCGGTTAGCTCAGGACAGCTGATCGGGAATCCGCTATGAAATCGCAGGTCCCGATCAGTTGAGTGGACGGCCCTTAACTGCCTCCTCGCTGTCCGATCGGTGCTCTGAGGCTATGACCTGCTATGGTAGGCTAGAGCAGCAGAGCACCGATAAAGCTGATCAATGCTTTGATACGGCATATCATTGAACAGTGTATGCAGTCCTAAGATTGCCTGTTATAGCCCTCTATGGGGACAAAAAAAGTGTAAAAAAAAAGTTAATAAAAGTGAATTAACTCCTTCCCAATAAAAGTTTGAATCCCCCCCCCTTTCCCTTTTTTTCAATGTAATAAAAAAATAAACAATCACATTTGGTATCGCCACGTGTGTAAATGTCAGAACTATTAAACTATAAAGTTAGTTATGCTGCACGGTCGATGCTGTACACATGAAAAATACCAAACTGTGCATTTTCGATCACTTCACATACCATAAAAAATTTATAAAAAGCAATCAAAAAGTCCCATCAAAATAAAAATGTTACCGATAAATCAGATCAGATCACAGTGCAAAAAATTAGCCCTCATATAGCCCTGTATGCGGAAAAATAAAAAAGTTTTATTCAGTTTTATTCAATTTTAAGCAAAATAATTTTTGTGCATACTAATTTTTAACCCCTTAAGGACGCAGCCCTTTTTCACCTTAAGGACTGAGCCCTTTTTCGCAATTCTGACCACCGTCACTTTACGAATTAATAACGCTTTTACCGAATATTCTGATTCTGAGATCATTCTTTATTTTGGTGGTAAATTTTTGGTGTTACTTGCATCCTTTTTTGGTGAAAAATCCCCAAATTTCATGAAAATTTTGAAACTTTTGCATTTTTCTAACTTTGAAGCTCTCTACTTGTAAGGAAAATGGATATTCACAATAAATTTTATTTTTCTTCACAAATACAATATGTCCACTTTATGTTGGCATCATAAAATGGACATATTTTTGCTTTTTGAAAAAATTAGAGGGCTTCAAAGTAGAGAAGCAATTTTCAAAAAAAATTCATGAAAATTGCTAAATCTGAAGGGACTGATGTTACAGTTCAACATCTCCCAGCATGCCTGGGCAGTCCAGGCATGCTGAGAGTTGTAGTTTGGCAACATCTGAAGGGCTACCATTTGGGCACCACTGTAACAGTGGTCTCCAAACTGTGACCCTCCAGATGTTGCAAAACTACAACTCCCAGCATGCCCAGACAGCCTTTGGCTGTATGGGCATGCTGGGAGTTGCAGTTTGGCCTTCCTAGTGGTTGTGACAGTAAAGATCATTTTACTTTCACTTTCAATCCCCCCCACCATTGATTCCCTACCTGATCCAGTACCCAGCAGTCTCCAGCGAAGATCCCGGGTCCCCAGGCATCTTCTCCTGCAGGTACGGCCTCCATCTTCTTCCCAGGATCCCCTCGACATCCAGGAGCGGGCAGAACTCCGTTCTGCTCTTTGTGCTTAGTGCCCTAGGGAAAGTGTTTCTGAGTTTGTGCCATATTAGTGTTTTGACCTCCAGCTTGTGTCCTGACTTTGCTCCTTTGCCGCCTGCCTCCTCACCTTGTGCCTGGGACCCCACCTTGCTCCTTTGCCGCCTGCTTCCTGACCTTGTGCCTGTGACTTGACTACACTTCTTTGCTGCCAGCATTCTGACCCGTGCTACGTCCGACTATGCTTCTTCTCTGTGCCAAGTTCATCTGGGCCTGTGTGGATGGATCATGCCAGGGGTAGCGACCTGGGTGCCACCTGCCGCAGCAAGACCATCCCGCTTTGCGGAGGGCTCTGGTGAAAACCAGCGGCACCTTAGACTCTGTTCCCTGGTGTGGTTCAGCCATTGTCCACACAGGTCAGCGGAGCCACTTTCCAGCCATCTACGGTAAGACTGTTACACGTTAATTTTGGTTCATGTAGTTATAATTTTTTTTAGTAGTAAAATAAAATCAAACCTATATAAATTGGATATCCTTGCGACCGTATGGACCTGCAGAATAAATATAGGGTGCAATTTTTACCAAAAACTGCACTGTGTAGAAACGTGAGCCGCAAAAAATTACAAAATGGCTTTTTTTTCAATTTTGCCCCACAAATAATTTTTTTCTGGTTTCACTTTAGATTTTGTGGTGAAATTATTAATGGTATTACAAAGAAAAATTGTTGCCACAAGGAACAAGCCCTCATATGGATTTTTAGGTAAAAAATTGAAAGTGTTATGATTTTTAAAAGGTGAGGAGGAAAAAACAAAAGTGCAAAAATGAAAAATTGCCAAAGAGGGAAAGGGTTAAGAATCCTGTTGTTATGAACCTTGTTGTTAGGGGAGTATGCAGAGGTGAACCAGGTGACTTGCCCCACCAATGAGATCTCTCTAAATTCCTCCCATATATAGTGAGGTCAGAATTCAGTCCTGCAGTGCAAGCTGAGGTACAGTTGAGAGAAGTGTGAAGTCTGTCTGTGAGGGGATCCTGAAGGAGACCTGAGGCCTAGTCCCGCAACCACACATCTACTACCAGTTAACCCCACTACCCAGGTGAAAGTCAAAGCCTTGCGGTAAGCACTAAGTCCGGGGAATTTAATACAAATCACGTCCTGCAAGTTAGTCAAGTGCAAGTTGCATACAAGTCAAGTCAGTCACAGCACAATCAACTATAAGTCCCAGCAAGCCGATAAGCTTCCCAAAGTTCACACTGCATCTCCTTCACACTAATCTGAACTGTATAGGATTGTACCATCTTTCCAACCTCAGTAAAGCAAGCCAGTTATCCGTAATCTTGCGTCGGAGTGATTATTTGCCCCGTGCCTGGCACAGGAGAAGTTGGTCTACCTGGGGTGGTGTATAGGTCAACCACACCTTGGCATCACGAAATGGTTAATTACACATTACCCTCCTCCGACACCACACTCATATGGGTCTGTTGGTACAAAATTAAAAACTTTATGATTTCTAGAAGGGGAGGGGGAAAATACTAAAATGCAAAAACGAAAATTGGCTTGGTCTTTAAGGTCAAAATGGGCTTGGTCCTCAAGTGGTTAATGAGGTTATCACACAGCCCTGTGAAGAATGATCCCCCCACATAGCGGTCATTCCACCCATTGAAGGAGACAGGCTCCCCAAAACCTGACTAGTGATGTAATGTCTCAGGCTGCACTGCAACCTGGGAAACCTGAGACTACACTCATTTTGTATGCTCTTAAAAATAAACATAGGGACAAAGATCACATAAGAAATGTGAGACCAGCCATCAAACACAGGTAGAGACACTATATTATGAACTACACTAACTTTACAACCCCTGTAGCATAGTTAAAATTAAAAACAAATCCTGGAATACCCCTTTAAGTATAATATGCTTTTATATATATATATATATATATATATATATATATATATATATATATATCTTAGAGATACTGCTAGAAGAACAATATAGATGCTAAGGCCCACATTCGGGTTGAACAGTGGCACTCTAAGTCACATGTAGCTCGGTACATCAGAGGAGAATATCACTGCTAATGGAATTCAATTAATTACAAATTGATACTTTAAGAAATAAGTACATAACATTTTATTTATTCTACTGTTCAAGTAAATAAATGAAAATCAATATTACAGTGTTTCCATTATGTGCGCATGACCTCACCTATAAGATATCTGATGGAGAAATGGAAGCAGTTTCTATTGCTGAAGATGACAATTAGTCAACTCTTTACTTAGTTACTATGTTGCCACTTCGTTACTCACATTATAAATATGTAACCAATTCTGACTCACTGTTTATAGTTTCTGTTTTTACATAGCTAGATCCAACTTAATATGTATAATATGTAGTAGAATCAGTTATGAGATAGGATAGCAGCATATTGGCAATGTTATTTTATTAATCACCATTCTCTACATAATTTTTTCTGTTGTTAATTGATCAGAAAAGCACATAGAAAGATTTATGTTAATGTCTCTATTACTTCAAAGGGGGTTTTCTGATAATGATATTACTTAATATCATTACTTAGCTTTAGCTACCCTTTGGTCTGTCAAAATGTTCTGTCTTCTCCATTCTTTTGCATTTGGGGGCAAATTTGTATAGTCTTCTAGGCTTTCCAGTAAAATGGGAGACATGAAAAATACAATTGGGTTCCCTGAAATCCTTTCAGCTTTTGTTTTAATCCATAACAATGAATCAATCAGTCATGAGCAGAGTGCTTTACCATAGTGTTTACAGATCCTTATTTATCTAGAATTGGCACATTTATATGTGATTTTTCAGAAAAACTTGTATCAGCGACCTAACATGAATCTATTGTAGAAAGAATTAAAGGGGTACTCTGGAGGAAAACACATTTTTTTCTAATCAACTGATGCCAGAATGTTAAACAGATTTGTAAATTACTTCTATATAAAAATCTTAAATGGGCACTGTCAGATACAAAAACTTTTGATGTGTTGTAAAGCATGCAAACCAATAGGTTTTGCAACTGCCTTCATTAGAAAATTTTCATTAGAAAAGTATTTCATATTGAAAAAGCCAGTCAAACAACTGACCCCCCCTCCTGCTTGGACACATACTAGTCCTGCTGTGTCCATGCATCATCGCCTACGTCATGGACACACTTCCTTAATTGACAGCTGTGAGAGCAGGGCTCACAGCTGGAGGAAAAATCCTCCCACTGTCAGCTTGTGTCCCCCTACTGTCAGTGAGGACAAGCTGGGAGTTGTAGTTTTGCTAATGATAGGGTATATGTGAGCTGACAGCACACTGAGGGAGGGGGCGGAGACCTGCACAGTGAGGCCACGCCCCCTCCCTTTGAGAGGAATTCAGACTAGTGAGCTAAATTAAAAGTGTAATAAAAAATAAATAAAGGTGCTAAACATATAAAATTAGATGTACATGGTCAGGATTAGGTACTGAGTGATATATTTAAAAAGATATAGTTTTTTGTTGGATCTGATCGGTACGCTTTAAGCCTTCCAGTATTTATCAGCAGCTGTATTCTGCAGAGGAAGCTGTATAGTTCTTTTCTGTCTGACCACAGTGCTCACTGCTGACACCTCTTTCCATGTCAGGAATTGTCCAGAGCAGGAGAGGTTTGCTGTGGGGATTTGTTCCTGCTTTGGACAATTCCTGACACAGACAGAGATGTCAGCAAAGAGAACTGTGGTCAGACAGAAAAGAACTATACAACTTCCTCTGCAGCATACAGCAGCTGATAAGTACTAGAAGGATTAAAAAAAAAAATTTCCATGACAATACCCCTTTAGCAAATATTGGGTGAAGCCAATCTTTACTTAATTCTTAACATGGGTCTATCATATTACAATTATTATAATGAGACACTGGTCCCTGTACTTACATTGAAAACCAGGGTGTTTTTTTCTCTACCCACTGTGAGACAGTTCCATAGACTTACATTATGAGACCATCTTAGCCAAATTACACAAAGCTGGGAGAAAACATGCCAAGTATATGCACTTCTCCCTGTTCATTATAGAAATCACTTGGGGTTAACACTCAGACCCTGACAGATCAATTCTTTTTTCTCTATGACATCAATTTTTTATATTATTATTACGGTGCACATATAAACTTGCTTTGGATGTTGCCTGAGCAACAGGCTTCTTGGGTTGCTGTGAAATTGTAAAGATGTTTTGATATTTTGCATTGTTTTCTGGCTGCATGGTCAATTTTAATTTTATCCATCATGAATTCTGCCAAGATTAAAATTAGATTTGTATCACTATGATTTTGCTTATTGCTTCTGAGAACACTTTTTAGAATAATATGGGCATTTAAAGGTGAAGATCACAATTCTGGTATATTCTTTTGGCTGGTTTTGGCCTTAAAAGGGTACATTTTTGGGGGAGTCTTTTTAAGTCAACTGGCTTTAGAAAGTTAAACAGATTTGTAAATTACTTATATTAAAAAAAAATCTAATCCTTTCAGTACTTATTAGCAGCTGTATACTACAGAGGAAATTCTTTTTCTTTTTGGATTTCTTTTCTGTCTGTCCACAGTGCTCTCTGCTGACACCTCAGTCCATGTCAAGAACTGTCCAGAGCAGGAGAAAATCCCCATAGCAAACCTATGCTGCTCTGAACAGTTCCTAACATGGACAGAGGTGTCAGCCGAGAGCACTGTGGAGAGCCAGAAAAGGAATTAAAAAGAAAATAATTTCCTCTGTAGTATACATCTGCTAATAAGTACTGGATGAATTGAAATTTTTTAATAGGAGTAATTTACAAATCTGTTTAACTTTCTGGCACCAGTTCATTAAAAAAAAAAAAAAAAAAAACTGTTTTCCATCGGAGTACCTCTTTAAAGCAAATCTGTCGCCTCCGAATTTAGTTGTGAACCTCCGGCATTTGAAAAGCATACTGTATCGATGATACCTCTGTTTGTAGTGTCTACATTTTTTTTCAGCCAACAAAATGTTGTTTTATGGGCCATGCAAGGGTCAAGGAGGTGTGACCTAGGATCTGCTGTGCCCTAGTTCCGCAAAGCCTCTGTGCACTGAGTTTACAGAGCCAAGCCCTGCTCACCCTCACCACTAGGGATGAGCGAATCGAATATGATGAAACCGAATTCGTTACGAATTTCAGGAAAAATTCGCTTCGCAATGAATCCGAATTTCGCCGCGATTCAATCGCACAAATCGCTTCATTAAACTCCATTTAGTGCAGTCTGGGCTCCAGGACATCTAAAATGACAGATCCACATTGTGAGGACATGGGGCAAGAAATCCTGGGAAGGCGGGATGACCCTGAATCACATGCAGCATATCAGCAGCCAGCCACCCCTGTGATGTCACAGCCCTATATAATCAGCAGCCATCTTGCGGCCAGTCACATCAGCGTTTTATTTCAGCGTTTTATTTTGTTTCACTGCAGAGAGAGAGAGATCATTGTGTGGGTTGCACAGAAAAACAGCTTCACAGTAGCGATTCACCACAAGCCAAATCACTGCATAAAAGCACTGACAGAGAGAAAGTACAGAGAAGGGGCCACTTAGGCAGAGCAGAAAAAGCCATTGTCACCTGCTATTAGTGCCTAATAGTACTGTACTGGGCTCTACTACACAGCGATTCCGTACTGCTGCAGTTGGTTGTACAACAACTGGAAAGCTAACAGGGGCCAGTTAGGGTGAGCAAGAAAAGCCATAGTCACCTGATTACAGTGCCTAATACAGGTTGTGTAGTGGAGCTTATTGTCCTCTCATAAGTGTAACCTGTGCGTACATAGGTGGTGTACGTTTTTTTCCCCTGAAAAACTAATTTTGGCCTAATTACTGTGAAAGGCCAGCCAAAACTACACCTTTGTTTCAGTAGCCTTATACAGTTTGTAATGGAGTTTGTAATGGAGTCCTCCTCTGATAAGTTTAAACTGTATTTACACTTACGTGGTGTACGTTTTTTTTTCCTGAAAAACTAATTTGGGCCTAGTTACTGTGAAAGGCCAGCCAGAGCTACACCCTTGTTTCTGTAGCCTTATACAGTTCTAAGCTGAGCCAATTGTCCAGCTCTCATTAGTGTAAAGTGTAAGTATACCTATGTGGTGTACGTTTTTTCCCTGTAAAACTAATTTGGGCCTAGTTACTGTGAAAGGCCAGCAAAAGCTACACCCTTGTTTCTGTAGCCGTGTACAGTTTTAAGCTGAGCGTATTGTCCGGCAGAGTAGTGCCAGGATGTGCACAGAGGAGTGGCAGAGGCCTAAATTCATCAGGCAGAAATCGCAGCAGACTAGGGGCGAGTGGCAGCAGAAGTCATAGTGAGAATCCTGAGCTCCTGGTATCAGCTAGCAGTCCTGTCTCGACCAGCAACCCATCTGTCGTCATTGATTGGTTAACACGGTAATCCACTTCATTACAAGTGACATCTGACACCCCCAGTCAACAGTCGGTGGGTTCCTCAGACGCAGGCGAGATCAAAGAATGTGTTACTAGAGGATAAAGTGGAAACAAATAAGACACCGAAGACAATAAGATGCAAAGGCATGTTTGATGATCACACATTGCTAAAATAATGGAATGATACTGGCCAATCTTACAAGCAGATAGTGATCTGAGAGATGTAATTGGTAAGAGACCAAGTATTACCTATAAGAGAGGCTCGAGCCTAAAAGACATTCTGGTGCATAGCCATCAGAAAGAAGCTACAAGGGAAAGAAACCAGACGTGGTTACCCACACTTCCACCTGGCTCCCACCCATGTGGACATTGTGTAAACTGCAAATTTATGCCTTAAATAAAATCATTTACAAATCCAGTAGACAATAAAACATACTTCATGAGAGAGTTTATAAATTGTAACAATAGAAACTTGATATCTGCTCCCCCGAGGCATCTCCGGTAACCGGCTCCAGTCTCCGCCGCGATCCTTTTCCTAGTTGCTGGTGGTTGGCGAGTCATACTGCCCTCAGCCAATCACCAGCCGCAGTGAAGTCCCGACTCACTGCATTCTCACACTGCCGCTCAGCTTATCGCCGGCCGAGTCGGGACTTCACTGCGATCGGTGATTGGCTGAGCGCAGTATGACTCGCCGACAACCAGCAACAAGGGAGAGGATCACGGCAGAGACTGGAGCCGGTTACCGGAGGCCCCGGAGGAGCGGAGAAAGGTATGTACATCTTAACTTTTTTATTGCCGGCAGTATGGGGGACAATTTTTATATTCTGGAGTTCTCCTTTAGGGTGCGTTCACACGGAGTAATTCAAGAGGAATTTACTTGAGTAATTCCTCTTGAATTTTCCTCTCCAAATGAATGCACATATCCTCTGCCCATTGACTTTAATGTTATTTCTGCTGTCCTGTTCACACTGCGGAAATTCTGCTAGCAGAATTCCGACGCTGAATTCCGTTCCGCTTGAAGAAAGAACATGTTCATTCTTCAAGCGGAATCCGCTAGCAGAAATCAATTGAAGTCAATGGTAAAAAAAAATTCCGCCCGACATCGTTTTTGTGCGGAATTCGTGGGCAATTTGCGCGGAATTCGCACGCAATTTGTGCGGAAATGGTTGAAAAACCCTTCACTTCTTTCTCCCCTATGTCCACGCGCAATTACGCGCAAATTGCGCACGAATTTCTCACAAATTTCGTGCAAAAAAAAAAATTCCGCCCGTATATTTTTCAGCGTGAATTACTCTCCATTTACTCCATGTGAACGCACCCTTAATCTTATAGAAAAATTATAAAAAATTAAAAACAAAAGAAAAATGACCAAAATAATAAATTAGAGATAGGATAAAATTTTAAAGAAAATTTATAAATTAGTATATTCTTTAACAACCTCCCCCCTCCCCCCACCCCATAATTTCTCTCCTCTTCCAATCCCCCTCCCCCATTAATAACCCGCATAGATTAACAAATTAATGGTTACCCCAAATTTATCATAAATATTTTTCATATATTTAACATCTTTAGAAATCATAGCACTGAATTATCTTTACCTAAAAAAAAATTGGTTAAAATATACTATATTTGTGAATATAGGCATCATATGGGGGCCAATGAAGTTGAATGTAAACAGAGAGGGGAAACTTATAAGTTAGGAATATAAATATCACGATTAGGAAATAATAGGAATACAGGTTAGGATATGGGAATATAAAATAAAGAGAATGTGCATGCGCGGCGAATACGATGATAAACAAAGAAGCCTACGTCACAAAGGATGCGAAGCACACACATGTGACGAGTCACATGACCGGGAAATCACATGACCGGACGCATCACTGCATAAAGGGGATGTAACGTGATGACGTGGGAAGACGCCGGAGAGACGGAATAGGCCTATGATAATAAACCAAAGTGATGACGTAGGAAGATGGCCGTAACAGGGATTGATTGAATGTATAAAAAAATAATAGAGAACACATGGGGGAGTGACGAGGGACTTCACCATTGGCTGGAATGCACTCGTCGGCATGGAACACCCACAACGGTGGGGATTTAAACCCGGATGAATGCCCGCACTGGTCACCTTGATAAAGCCGGTTCCTTCCGGCAAAACGTCGGGGGGGGGGGGGGGGGGGGCACTATTGTAAACTTTTAATCAGCAACCTTCTAGGTGGATAGAGGAGGAACTTATAAGTTCCCTAATAAGGGACTCTAGTGCTATACAGTTGACCCATAGAAATGATGATATGGGAGAAAGCACTAGTCCTCCATAATATTAGAGGTCCAGACGGACCCAGAACCTACCAAAGGTTGTGTCTTTTAACACACTTTTTGTAATATTTACACCTATTAATTTTGGGATTTTTTAGAAAATAAAAATAAAAGTTATATTTTAGAGGAAAACCCTAGTGAAAGGACCTAGTCCCAGAGGGGTATCTATACCCCAAAGGGAATTGTGACAAAAAAGGTTCCTCAGACACAACCCTCAGTTGGCATGGCCCAGGAGCAGTCCCTGTTCTCCCATTGCCTCTGTCCTATTCTGTTTCCTCCCCCACAGAAGTATCATATGCTGTGGGTTCAGCTCCACTATTTAGTGAGAATGATCTACTAGAGGAAAGTCAGCAGCTACTGCCCAGCCAAGAAGTGGAGGAGACATCCGCCGCTTCCTCTGCTAGGGGTGCAAGTAGGGCTGAGGAGAGTGGCGTGGGAGGTGGTGTTGTGAGCATTCAGGCTCCTGAAGAAGACACTGTTGAGGAACCCGAGGAGGACATCAGTGATGTGCAGACATATGTCGATGATGATGAAGCCGATCGCACTTGATAGCCGGGTGTACAAGTGGCTTCATTATCATCAGGAGAAGAGGGTTGCAGGTTGCCCTTGAGGCAGCAGCTGAGCCAGCAAAGTGGTAGCATGGTTGGGAGTCAGAAGTGGGAAGTCTGGAGCCAAAAGTGCCCGGGGTAGACCACCTGTTTCGAGGCAGCCTACCTTACCAGGAGGTAGTGGAACAGGGGTTCCTAGAGTCAGCGGCAGTAGCAGGGGAAAATCAGCTACTCGGCGGTGTGGCAGTTTTTCATCAAGCATCCGGAGGATGTTAACCTGGCCACATGCAAGATGTGTCGTCAGAAGGTGAAGCATGACCATGGTCCCAATGTTGGCACCACGGCCCTGCGTCAACATATGTAGCATAACCATAAAGCGGCCTGGGAGAACCGTGGCTCCAATGCGGTGGTCCGGCCTGCTGCACCACCCAGTGCATCACTGTTTCAGCCAGCCAACAATCCCCCAGCTCAGCAGAAGGGGTCTGTCTGTCTTTCATACCAATCTTCTGTCGCTCCTCTGGATCAACTCAGTAGAGACTCATTAGGGTTATAGGTTGAACTTGATGGACTCTGGTCTTTTTTCAACCTTATGAACTATGTTACTATGTTACAGATGCTACTGCTCCTCCTACTTTGAGTCAGTCATTCCACCAGCAATCCATCAGCGAAGCCATGTCCAAGAGACAACAGTATGTGCCCACTCATCCAACAGCGCAGAAGCTGAATGTGCTCCTGTCCAAGTTGCTGGAGCTGCAGTCCCTGCTTTTCAAGTGGTGGACTCAGCACCTTTCAGAGAACTGATGGCTTGTGCCGAGCTGAGGTGGAGAGTCCAAAGCCGTCATTTCTTTGCGAAAAAGGCAGTACCAGCCCTGCACAATTTTGTGGAACAGAAGGTGGGCCAGTCCTTGAGCCTGTCGGTGTGTACCAAAGTGCACGGCAGCGCCGACATGTGGAGCTGTAACTACGGCCCACTGGGTAAATGTAGTTCCTGCACAGCCACAACAGCAACTTGGACAGGTCACGCCACTTCCGCCTTCACGCTCTCAGGCCGTTGGTCTTGTGACAGAGTGAAACTCCGCCTCATCCTCCTCCCCCATGTCCTCAGCCTCCACTGCACGGACAAGTCTCAGTGCTCCTCCAGCATTTCATGTGTGCAGGGCACAGCAGTGTCACGCTGTTCTTCACATGGTTTGCCTTGGCAGGGAAGGAACTGCTAAAAGTAATTCATCAAGATATTGAATCATGGCTTACTCTGCGAAAACTGGAAATGGGAACCATGGTGACCAACAACAGAAAAACATCTTGTCTGCGCAGCGACAAGGAAGCCTGAGACATGCGCCCTGCATGGCACACGTGTTCAATCTGGTTGTCAAGCGGTTCCTGAAGTGTTCCCCTCATCTGCAAGACATCCTAACAATGGGAAGGAAACTTTGCATGCACTTCAGCCACTCGCACACAGCAAAGCACACCCTCCTTGAGCTGTAGCGTCAGAACGGTATCCCCAACATAGTCTTATTTGCGACATTTCCACATGTTGGAATTCCACCCTCCATATGTTGGACCGATTATACGAACAGAGAAAAGCCATCACCGATTTCTTGATGGGGATAGGGGGACTCCCCTGTGTAACTTCAGTGTCAACCAGTGGCAGCTCATATGTGACACCTGCCGTTTGCTCAGGCCCTTTAAGGTAGCCACATTATTAGTCAGTCGTCAGGATTATGGGATGAATAACTTCATTCCACTGCTTCATTTCCTACAACATGTGTTGGAAACGATGGCTGGTAAGGGCCCTGGAAATTTGGTGCCTACATCTCACGGCAACATGAGCCCTGTGGGGGCTGAACTGGAAGAGGGGGAGAAGGGGGACAGTGGAGCACAGTTTAGGTTTCACCGAATGGGCAGTTTGTATAGTCATCTGACAGGATTGGAGGAGCAGGAGCAGCCAGAGGAGCTAGAGGGTTATAAAGAAGGCGAGACAGGGGACCCAGACACAATGTGGCAGTATGCAGTGGAGATGGAGGCAGGAAGTCCCTCCGAGTCACTTGCACAAATGGCACGATGCATGCTCACTTGCTTGCGTAGTGACCACCAAATTGTCACCATTCAGCAGCGGGATGACTTCTGGCTCTCTACCTTATTGGACCCTCGCTACTGGCACAAAATGGGGGCCTTTTTTCCACCCACTGAGAGGGCAGGACAAACCGACCTACAACAGAGACATCCTACGTAGTCAGTTGGACGATGCCTATCTGTGCCAACATTCCATCCTCTCGTAAGTCTCACTCAGGGGGCCCTCTGTGCTCACTTTCCACTGCCATGGCTGCTAGGGAGGGGTGGGGTGACAGGAGCAGTACCAGCTCCATCAGCAGCAGCCTGAGTCTACAGTCGCTGATGAATAGCTTTCTTCCCCCGCATAGTGAAGCAACTCATCAGCAGCAGGTAAACCTGGAACAGGACCTCAACCAGCCAGTGGTGGCATACCTTTACATTACTCTGCTAACATACTTTGAAGATCCGCTGGACTTCTGGGCATCCAAACTTGATTTTTGGCCACAACTAGCAGAGTTTGCCCTGGAAAAGCTGTCCTGCCAGCCAGTAGTGTGCTATCAGAGCGGGTGTTTAGTGCAGCTGGGGACCAGAGTAACCCCAAGGAGAACTCGTCTGTCCACAAAAGATGTGGAAAGACTGACCTTTGTGAAGATGAATCAGGCATGGATCCGCCAGGATTTCCACCCACCAATGCCTGATGCAACAGAGAAGATTGACCATGGTGCCACAACAACATTTCACAAATATGGATAGTGCAAAACATATTTAAAGGTGCTGCTCCCCAGTTACAGAAATTCCTCCGCTTCAGACCACAAGTAAGTATTGAGAATATGCATTAGCTAAATTTTTACTTTTCTTAGGATAAAATATATGGACCACAATATATGGCACCATGTGCCACCTACACCACCAAGTATTGATGTGATGCAAAGACCTCTAAAAGATGGAAGGGAACAACGTATGGTCCATTGTAACAGGTGGGGGTAAAAACTTCCCCTGTAAGGCCCTACTCTCGCACTATTAATTCCCTTCTTGGCAAGTGTTACTAAAAAGGAACAGGAACCTCTCCCTATTTACACCTACAAACACTGCCATTTCCCAGGGTTTTTAGGTGGAAATAGAGAGAGGTTCCTGTGTGGGGCCACCCTTTTTAGGGCGAGTAACACTTGCCAAGAAGGGAATTAATAGGGCGAGAGTAGGGCCTTACAGGGGAAGTTTTTACCCCAACCTGCTACAATGGACAATAAGTTGTTCCCTTCCACCTTTTCAAGGAAAGTGTTACTCATCTTAAAAAGGGTGGCCCCACCTAAAAACCCTGGGAAATGGCAATGTTTGTAGGTGGAAATAGGGAGAGGTTCCTATGTGGGGCCCCCCTTCTTAGGGCGAGTAACACTTGCCAAGAAGGGAATTAATAGTGCAAGAGCAGGGCCTTACAGGGGAAGTTTTTACCCCCCACTGGTTACAATGGACCATACTTTGTTCCCTTACACCTTTTAGAGATCTTTGCATCACATCAATACTTGGTGGTGTAAGTGGCACGTGGTGTTTTCTGAATACATTTCTTTTGGTTAAATAAGTTAAAAAAAATTGGGTACATATATTTTATCATAAGAATATTATTAAAAGTTAAGTTTTACTTAATGCATATCCTCAGTAGTAAGTGCACACTAACACTTTTGCAAAAGAGACCGTTTTCTTCTGCCTACCTGCCTCGGCTACAATTCTGACCCTGCCACCTGCCTGATGCCACACATCTGATGCCAAGTTCTCCTTTTTTCACCCGCCTTCATCAACGGGTACTGGTATTGCCACTCACCGGCCCACCCTGTCACCGGGTCACTTTCAGGACTTCCTATGCTGCAGATACCAGCTCCCGGCTGTCTCATTCTGCCACCATATGTTCTCCTCATACTGATGCCAACTCCAGGCTGTCTCATTCTGCTACCATATGTTCTCCTCATGCTGATGCCAGTTCCAAGCTGTCTCATACTGCCACCATATGTTCTCCTCATACTGATGCCACCTCCAGGCTGTCTCATTCTGACACCATATGTTCTCCTCATGCTTATGCCAGCTCCAGGTGGTCTCATACTGCCACCATATGTTTTCCTCATGCTGATGCCACCTCCAGGCTGTCTCTTTCTGCCACCATATGTTCTCCTCATGCTGATGCCACCTTAAGGCTGTCTCATTCTGACACCATATGTTCTCCTCATGCTGCTGCCAACTCCAGGCTGTGCCATTTAGCCACTATATGGTCTCCTCTTGCTGCTGCCAACTCTAGGCTATGTCATTCAGCCTCTATATGGTCTCCTCATGCTTCCACCACCTCCAGGCTGTGTCACTCAGCCACTATATGGTCTCCTCTTGCTGCCACCAACTCCAGGCTGTGTCAATCAGCCATTATATGGTCTCCTCATGCTTCCGCAACCTCCAGGCTATGTCATTCAGCCACTATATGGTCTCCTCATGCTTCCGACACCTCCCTGATGTGTCATTCAGCCACTATATGGTCTCCTCATGCTGCCGCCACCTCCAGGCTGTGTCATTCAGGCACTATATGGTCTCGTCATGCTTTCGCCACCTCCAGGCTGTGTCATTCAGCCACTATATGGTCTCCTCATGCTGCCGCCAACTCCAGGCTGTGTCATTCTGTCAGATTATGGTCTCCTCATGCTGCTGCCACCTCAAGGCTGTGTCACTGTGCCGCCATGTGGTCTCCTCATGCTGCTGGCACATTAAATTAAACTTTTTGATTCATTCATTTGAAATCTTCAATTTAAAGGTTAAAAAATATCTTTAATCTTTTCAATTGTGAGGCCCTATGGTCTCGTCAGGCTGTTGCCACCTCCAGGCTGGGTCATTCAGCCACTATATGGTCTCCTCATACTGATGCCACCTTCAGGCACTGTCATTTTGCTCCTCTGCGACAGTAATTCTAATAGCGATGCCTGTAATCTGCATGTCATACTTAATAACAGTATTATTTCACTAACACAGCACACTCCCTATGTGTGTTATGGCAAGTGAAAGTGTTCTACACCCCTATTGAGGCTCTTAGTAGCCCAGAAATAGCCGTTTTTAATAGCGATTCGCGGCAAATAAATTTGAACCGAACCAAATTTTTGGGGAAAATATGACGAATCGGCCGAATCGAATTTTTCAAAAATTCGCTCATCTCTACTTAACCCACTTGTTCCATAATTTTGCATTGCGGCACTGACTCCTTGAACTATATGAAGCTGTGGCCTTATTTGCAACCTTCACCACACGTGTGCTGCCAGGGTGACAGCAGTGAGATCTTTTCCTGTTTTTCTGGTGGCACAGGAACATTGAGGATTTGAATAGCTTAACGCACTTGTACTGCAATGCAAACCGATGGTGCATACACTATAAGGGTGAGCAGGGTGCTGTAAGCTGAGGCCTGCCTGTCTGTAAACCTATAAGAAAATTGGGAATTCAGCACACAGACACATTTTAGCCTTAGGGCACAGAAGAACATTGCAAACACCTCATTGACACTTGCAAGGGACATAAAACAAGATGTTTGGGCTGAATAAAGACATAGACAATACTTAAAGATGTATGATAGGTATGATGTAGGTATTTTTGTAATCTTTGGAAGAGTGCCGGTGGTTTACAAACAAATTCCAGGGTGATCGATATTCTTTAAGTTAAATCTTTGTTCATTATCCACTGTTGTCCTTGACAATATATGTCCAGTTGTCATTAGGTTTTTTACAAATAAAGTACACATAAAAGAAACAAAAAGGTAGTACAGCAGCAATAGTTAAAATATAAAATCATAACAAATCAGACTATGCTTGGAAATAATCTAATCATGTTGGAAAATGTAAGCCCTAAGGAAACTAGGAGATGAAAGGAGATGACAATATTTAAAAACAGAGTAAAGAAATCTGGAGAAATTTTGAAAAGTATCCAATCTAGGTAGAGAGGAAAGTCATTCTTACTTGTATCCTTTACAAATAACTCTTCCACACACCAGTCTATCTATTTCCAAGACCTATTCAGACATCAAAGAACTCAAGTAATGAGGAATTACAAAGCCACTTCCAGGAGAAAGTGTACAATATTTTTCTTAATTGACAAGATAGGGTGAGGCATGAACAAATGTTATCCAGCACTTTTCAATAGATCACCACACATACATGCAATGCTTTGTGCCAGAAGGGTTTGTTCGCACACCTTCCAGAGATGCCTGTAAAGGGGGAAACATAGTGTGACTCGCTATCAAATCAGATCTGTACTTTGAGAGTTTTTCTACCCTGATAATCTATATATTACATACATACATATGTATCTACCTATAAAGGATTTTATAATTTAATTTCTTTATTTCTACAAACTAAAAGCCCATGAAGTTAAAATATTTCAGTTTTCAAAGCTTGGTTGATACAGAGATAGGCAAAAACAACCTATAAATGGCATTGATTCATTTGCAAAGAAGGGAACCATCTTAAACCTCTGCCAATAAACCCATCAACAGCATTTTACAGTAACCCTCTATATTGTGTTGAAAAATGTCTCATGGTTTGTTAAATCACTTTACACTATCAGTCATTACTAAATCCCGGGCAGCAAGTTCCATAACAATATGGTTTGGACATTAAAGTGATGCTTTTCAATTTTGTGATACAATTGCATTTTCTTTCATCGTAAACAATGACCCTGTGTAATATTCATTAAAGGGGTACTCCACTGAAAAATATTATACTGTATATATTTACACCTTTTTAAATACCGGTATTAGTGTGACCATGTTACGCCTAGCGCTCCGGGTCCCCGCTCCTCCCCGGAGCGCTCACGGCGTCTTTCTCCCTGCAGCTCCCCGGTCAGTCCCGCTGACCGGGAGCGCTGCTCTGTCATGGCCGTTGGGGATGCGATTCGCACAGCGGGACGCGCCCGCTCGCGAATCGCATCCCAGGTCACTTACCCGTTCCCGTCCCCTGCTGTCGTGTGCTGGCGCGCGCGGCTCCGCTCTCTAGGGCGCGCGCGCGCCAGCTCCCTGAGACTTAAAGGGCCAGTGCACCAATGATTGGTGCCTGGCCCAATTAGCTTAATTGGCTCCCACCTGTTCCCTGGCTTTATCTGAGCTCCTCCCTTGCACTCCCTTGCCGGATCTTGTTGCCCTTGTGCCTAGTGAAAGCGTTTTGTGTGTCTAAAGCCTGTGTACCAGTACTTCTGCTATCCACCCTGACTACGAACCTTGCCGCCTGCCCCCGACCTTCTGCTACGTCCGACCTTGCTTCTGTCTACTCCCTTGTACCGCGCCTGTCATCAGCAGTCAGAGAGGTGAGCCGTTGCTAGTGGATACGACCTGGTCACTACCGCCGCAGCAAGACCATCCCGCTTTGCGGCGGGCTCTGGTGAAAACCAGTAGTGACTTAGAACCGGTCCACTAGCGCGGTCCTCGCCAATCCCTCTCTGACACAGAGGATCCACTACCTGCCAGCCGGCATCGTGACAGTAGATCCGGCCATGGATCCCGCTGAGGTTCCCCTGCCAGTTGCCTCTGATATCACCACGGTGGTCGCCCAGCAAGCCCGACAGATCGCCCATCTAACCCACCAGCTGTCGGAAGTGTCCACCATTGTGCACCAACTTCAGTCGCAACTTCATCAGCAATCATCTCCTCCGCCAGCTCCTGCACCTCCTCCGCAGCGAGTGGCCACTCCTAGCCTCCGCCTGTCCTTGCCGGACAAATTTAATGGGGACTCTAAGTTTTGCCGTGGCTTTCTTTCGCAATGTTCCCTGCACTTGGAGATGATGTCGGACCAGTTTCCCACTGAAAGGTCTAAGGTGGCTTTTGTAGTCAGCCTTCTCTCTGGAAAAGCCCTGTCATGGGCCACACCGCTCTGGGACCGCAATGACCCCGTCACCGCCTCTGTACACTCCTTCTTCTCGGAAATTCGAAGTGTCTTTGAGGAACCTGCCCGAGCCTCTTCTGCTGAGACTGCCCTGCTGAACCTCGTCCAGGGTAATTCTTCCGTTGGCGAGTACGCCATACAATTCCGTACCCTTGCTTCTGAACTATCCTGGAATAATGAGGCCCTCTGCGCGACCTTTAAAAAAGGCCTATCCAGCAACATTAAAGATGTTCTGGCCGCACGAGAAACTCCTGCTAACCTGCATGAACTCATTCATCTAGCCACTCGCATTGACATGCGTTTTTCTGAGAGGCATCAAGAGCTCCGCCAGGAAAAAGACTTCGATCTCTGGACACCTCTCCCACAGTCTCCATTGCAATCTGCGCCTAGGCCTCCCGCCGAGGAAGCCATGCAAGTGGATCGGTCTCGCCTGACCCTGGAAGAGAGGAATCGCCGTAAGGAAGAGAATCTTTGTCTGTACTGTGCCAGTACCGAACACTTTTTGGTGGATTGCCCTGTCCGTCCTCCACGTCTGGGAAACGCACGCTCGCACCCAGCTCTCGTGGGTGTGGCGTCTCTTGATGCTAAGTCGGCTTCTCCACGTCTCACGGTGCCTGTCCGGATTTCTACTTCAGCCAGCTCTTCCCTCTCAGCCGTGGCCTGCCTGGACTCTGGTGCCTCTGGGAATTTTGTTCGGGAGTCCTTGGTGAATAAGTTCCGCATTCCGGTGACCCGTCTTGTCAAGCCACTCCATATTTCCGCGGTCAACGGAGCCAGGTTGGATTGCACCGTGCGTTACCGCACGGAGCCCCTCCTAATGTGCATCGGACCTCATCACGAGAAAATTGTATTTTTGGTCCTTCCCAATTGCACTTCCGAAATTCTCCTTGGACTACCCTGGCTTCAACACCATTCCCCAACCCTGGACTGGTCCACTGGGGAGATCAAGAGTTGGGGTCCCTCTTGTTCCAAGGACTGCCTTAAACCGGTTCCCAGTACTCCCTGCCGTGACCCTGTGGTTCCTCCTGTATCCGGTCCCCCTAAGGTCATTAAGGACTCTGCCTGCCACAGGAAATGCCTCTCCCCCCCTCCCAGTCCCATCAGGCAAGCCTCTGTGTCCCTTCATGGCTCCCGTCCTTGTGTCTCCCTGCCCCGTGCCAAGCTTCACCCTCTGCCCTCCCTCCCCATTCCTACTCCTGCTGTACTGCCTGCCATTGAGGAAACCATCCATTCCTTCCCGGTGTCCTCATCCCAGGGGAGGCAGTCACCGGACAAAAAAAAGGGGAGACCTAAGGGGGGGGGGTACTGTTACGCCTAGCGCTCCGGGTCCCCGCTCCTCCCCGGAGCGCTCACGGCGTCTTTCTCCCTGCAGCTCCCCGGTCAGTCCCGCTGACCGGGAGCGCTGCTCTGTCATGGCCGTTGGGGATGCGATTCGCACAGCGGGATGCGCCCGCTCGCGAATCGCATCCCAGGTCACTTACCCGTTCCCGTCCCCTGCTGTCGTGTGCTGGCGCGCGCGGCTCCGCTCTCTAGGGCGCGCGCGCGCCAGCTCCCTGAGACTTAAAGGGCCAGTGCACCAATGATTGGTGCCTGGCCCAATTAGCTTAATTGGCTCCCACCTGTTCCCTGGCTTTATCTGAGCTCCTCCCTTGCACTCCCTTGCCGGATCTTGTTGCCCTTGTGCCTAGTGAAAGCGTTTTGTGTGTCTAAAGCCTGTGTACCAGTACTTCTGCTATCCACCCTGACTACGAACCTTGCCGCCTGCCCCCGACCTTCTGCTACGTCCGACCTTGCTTCTGTCTACTCCCTTGTACCGCGCCTGTCATCAGCAGTCAGAGAGGTGAGCCGTTGCTAGTGGATACGACCTGGTCACTACCGCCGCAGCAAGACCATCCCGCTTTGCGGCGGGCTCTGGTGAAAACCAGTAGTGACTTAGAACCGGTCCACTAGCGCGGTCCTCGCCAATCCCTCTCTGACACAGAGGATCCACTACCTGCCAGCCGGCATCGTGACAGACCACATCAAGTTTTGGACACCAGTCTAAAATGGTAGGAACCTAGAGAGAGTTCAAAGGAGTTACCCCACTGGAAACATTTTTATTTTTTATTTTTTAGCAACTGGTGCCAGAAAGTTAAACAGATTTGTAAATGACTTCTATTTAAAAATCTTAATCCATCCAGTACTTATCAGTAGGATAGGTTTGCTATGGGGATTTTCTCCTACTCTGGACAGTTCCTAAAATGGACAGAGGTGTCAGCAGAGAGCACTGTGGTCAGACAGAAAGGAAATTCAAAAAGAAAAGAACTTCCTGTGGAGCATACAGCAGCTGATAAGTACTGGAAGGATTAAGATTTTTAAATAGAAGTAATTTACAAATCTGTTTACCTTTCTAGCACCAGTTGATTAACCTCTTAAGGACCAAGGAAGTACCGGTACGTCCTGAGGTCGCTTCCGTTCTATAATGCGGGGCCACGGCGTGGTCGGTCACGGCCGTTGGCTAATAGCCCGTGGCTAATAGCGTGCGGCACTGATCGAGGTGCCGCGCGCTATTAACCCTTTAGACGTGGCGTTCAAAGTTGAACGCCGCGTCAAAAGTGAAACTAAAACGTTGCCGGCTAGCTCAGGGGGCTGTTCCGGATGTCCGCGGCGAAATCGCGTCATCCAAAACAGCTGAGACACAGCAGGAGGGTCCCTTACCTTGCCTCCTGGTTTCCGATCGCTGAATGACTGCTCAGTGCCTGAGATCCAGGCATGAGCAGTCAAGTGGCAGAATCATTGATCAATGGTTTCCTATGGGGGCTGTAACATTGCAAAAAAAAAAAAGTGAATAAAGATCATTTAACCCTCTTCCCTAATTAAAGTTTGAATCACTCCCCTTTTCCCATAAAAAAAAAAACTGTGTAAATAAAAATAAACATATGTGGTATCGCCGCACGTATAAATGTCCAAATTATAAAAATATATCATTAATTAAACCACACGGTCAATGGCGTATGCGCAAAAAAATTCCAAAGTCCAAGATAGCGTATTTTTGGTCACTTTTTATATCATGAAAAAATTAATAAAAAGTGATCAAAAAGTCCGATCAATACAAGAATGGTACCGCTAAAAACTTCAGATCACGACACAAAAAATGAGCCCTCATACCATACCATACGCAGAAAAATAAAAAAGTTATAGGGGTCAGAAGATGACAATTTTAAACGTATAAATTCTCCTGCTTGTAGTTATGATTTTTTTCAGAAGTACGACAAAATCAAACCTATATAAGTAGGGTATCATTTTAATTGTATGGACCTACAGAATAAAGAGAATGTGTCATTTTTACTGAAAAATGTACGGTGTAGAAACAGAAGCCCCCAAAAATTACAAAATGGTGTTTTTTTTCCAATTTTGTCTCACAATGATTTTTATCCCGTTTCGCCATCGATTTTTTGGTAAAATGACTGATATCTTTACAAAGAAGAATTGGTGGTGCAAAAAATAAGCCATAATATGGATTTTTAGGTGCAAAATTGAAAGAGTTATGATTTTTTTAAGGTAAGGAGGAAAAAACGAAAGTGCAAAAACTGAAAAAACCTTGGTCCTTAAGGGATTAAAAAAATTGTTTTCCAGTGAAGTACCCCTTTAAACGCCTTTGAACTTTCTCTAGGTTCTTTACCATTTCAGACTGGTGTCCAAAACTGGATGTGGTCACACTAATATTTAAAAAGGTGTAAATATATACAGTGGTACCTTAAAGAGGCACTGTCATTGTTAAAAACTTTTCATATATTGCAGGACTCATTATAATATGACATTTCACAATATACACCTGTTAAAAAAAAAAATATTTTCACCTGAAATTCAAGCTCAAAATAGCCACCACTAGGGGTCGCCTGTCTTTTAGCCAGACAGACTAGTCTAGATTTTACAGCATACTGGATACCGGCCGTAAAGCATACCGGTATCCAGTATAGGAGATTTCTATTGTGTATGCAAAACTACAGATAAAGGATGTGTGGACATGCTGGGATCTGTAGTTTTAAAACAACTGGAGGCAACACTGCTCTAACACAGTTATTTACAAACATTGCAGCTTCAGTTGTTACTAAACTACAATTCCCAGCATGCTGAAATAGTCAAAGCTTTCTCGGACTCCTGAATGACAAAGAAGTTGATCAGACATTCAGGAGTCTGTGAAAGATGAATGACACACATAGTGACAGCTATGCTGATTAGCATCCAGCTTTACTAGGAGAAGATAAAACAGATAGAACATGTATTCATAAAAATGCTGTACTTTTATCTAAAAAGTCCTTGCACTAATTTTATAAAGACCTATTCTTATATTTATACATTTTATCCTGTTATTAATTCACCATAATGTCTTCTGATTACTGCAGGCAAGCTCCAAGTATCTTGACACAGCATAAAACCAGAGAGGAAAGGGTTACAGAGTACTGATTGGCTGACTGCCCAGGCTTGCTCCTGTGAGGGAGACAGACTGACACGCCCCCTCCAGCCTGCACAATGAAAAAGTAACTCACCAGCAGATAAATGCTTATATCTCTGGATATATAGGTCCGAGACACATAAAAATTACATTATCATTACATTATCAGGATTGGGTCCTGAGTAACATATCACTTTTTTTCTTTTTTTTGCACTATGACAGGTATGCTTTAAGTTACAATTTTAATTGGTACCAAGATGACCATTGTATGTTGATACCATAACTCTATGGAAACCTGGTAATTGGTTCTGAAGCCACCAAAATGTCATCCAAAAATAGGAAAATGTGAGGATTAAAGAAAAATAAGTAGATAACTAATACAGATAAAGCAAGTCCTTAGATATAAAAATAAGAAAGATCTGCTGGGAGCTGTAATCACTGTCTATGTATTATGCACAATTTCATAAAAAAAAAGTAAATTGGAGCCGCCCTCACTTGGTGCAAAGAGAAGCAGCTAACCCTGGCACAGGTAAAGACTAGTATAGTACCTCCCTGTAATGTAGGGGGGCGCTGCCAGGTAGCCAGTTAGTGCATGCACTTAAGTAATACAGGTGTTTTACCAGTGAAATGTCCATTCTAATTGATCAGTAATTCCAGCCATTATCACACATTTCACAGATCTGGGCTGTCCTTGGCATTGTATGTTGAGTATGGTTTCAAATTACTATGGTCTAGAAGAGACCAATGTATGCTGAAAATATTGTAAGTCGAGGGACCACTGTACTTTTTTTTTTTTTAGAAGACAGGCCTTTGAGTGGCTTGCATGATATAATGTGGCTGTTCATCATTAACAATTGTAGTGACCTCTGGGGCAGACACAGTCGAAGGGCAGGGTCAACTGGTATTTGTATTCCCACCGGGTCAGCTAATATGTCACATTGGCTGGAGTAGACAGTTGGACCCTGAGGCTAGGTTCACATTACAGATTTTTTCGAGCAGAATTTTGCTTTGGAATTTCGGTTTGAAATTCTGGTGTAGCAGAATCCCATTATTGTCAATGGAATTCCTCTACACAGTGCACAATACAGGATTTCAGCAGCTGAAGACCTGCCACTGAAATCCTGCTGCCAAAAGAATGATCTTGTTAATTCTTTAGGTGGAATCTATCCCACAGATATTCCATTTGGAATCTCCCTCCAGTTTCTTTGCCTGGAGATTCCATAGTGTAAACCTAGCCTGAATATCTCCTGAGAGTTACTACATATTTAAAGTTAAGGGGCTGGACAGTAGACGGTCAGTCTTTATTCTCTGAGGCACTTCCCAACTAACTATGTCCTGGCTGATTGTAACTGAAAGCCCCTTGGTAGTAGATGCGCAATTGGTTGCTGTGGAAAAATCTCTTTTTCTCTCACACAGTTTGATAAATCTGGGCCCAAGACTTTGGAACTGGAGAGTGCTGCAACAAAACCAGTAACTTTACATAAGGGAAATGTGTTATTAGAAAATGACCTATTCTCTAAGTCAGTTTTTTTTTAATTTTAACCATATTTTTTTTAAAGGGGTACTCCAGCGCTAAGACATCTTATCCCCTATCCAAAGGATAGGGCATAAGATGCCTGAACGCGGGGTTCCCGCCAATGGGGACCCCCGTGATCTTCCACGCCGCACCATGTTAGAATCAGCCCCCGGAGCATACTCGCTCCGGGTCTGACTACTGGCGATCACGGGGATGGAGCATAGTGACGTCTCGGCTCCGCCCCATGTGACATCACGCTCCGGCCCCTCAATGCAAGACTAGTGGAGGGGGCATGACAGCTGTCACGCCCCCTCCATAGGCTTGCATTGAGGAGGTGGAGTGTGACGTCACACGAGGGCTCCGTCCCTATACTCTGTTACTCGTTAAATTGTTTACTGTTTTAGTATAATTATCTACCAGTCTTTATCAGGACAGTTAAAATCCCCTGCATTTACTAAAAGAGATTGCGGGGGGTGCCCAGCAGCGTGACAGGGGATAAGATGTCCAGCAGCAAAGTACCCCTTTAACCCACATTAACCCACATTCGATTACCAGGTTCATCCATTATATCATCTGTTCTGAAAAGATAAAGGATGTAGTTTATATGGGTTATGTTAAAGGGGTACTCCGCCCCTGGCATCTTATCTCCTATCCAAAGGATAGGGGATAAGATGTTAGATCGCAGCGGTCCCACTGCTGGGGACCCCGGGGATCGCCGCTGCAGCACCCCGCCATCATTACTGCACAGACAGTAATGACGGGCGATACAGGGGCCGGAGCAGCGTGACGTCATGGCTCCGCCCCTCATGACATCACGGCCCGTTAATGCAAGTCTACGGCAGGGGGCATGATGACCGCCACGCCCCCTCCCATAAACTTGTATTGATGGGGGCGGGACGTGAGGTCACGAGGGGCGGAGCCGTGACGTAACGATGCTCCGGCCCCTGTATTGCCCGTCATTACGTGCAGAGCGAACTCACTCTGCGCAGTAATGATAGCGGGGTGCTGCAGCAGCGATCCCCGGGATCCCCAGCAGCGGGACCGCAGCGATCTGGCATCTTATCCCCTATCCTTTGGATAGGGGATAAGATGTCTAGGGGCGGAGTACCCCTTTAAATATATTTTGTGAACATGTTAACTACATTCTTGTCTCTCTAAAATAATATGCCGCTCTCATCTAAAATACAGCAATATATTTCATTGAGACATCTTATTAAAAATGCACAGTGTTCTTCTTTACAAATTTATGATTTATTGAGTTGTGTTGAAATGTAATTGTTCCAGTTCAGTGCAGGGTTGAAACCAAGTGAGGCTAGAAACCTGTGTTTTCAATAAAACATATAACAAGAAAACCAAAAGAAGTACTAACTTTGTGAATAATATAACAATCTGCTTACAGATCAAAAACCATTCAGTGTAGCAAAAATGAAATATTTAGCAATTTTTGGAAGTAAAACAAACACTCTAGAGCACTAGATGTGTTCTGTTATTTTCACACTATTCCCTAATATTTTTTTTAAAGATAGCTGACAACAGAGGGAGAGAAGTGGAATCTGCTTTAGGTTTTGGTCAAGCAATTTGCACAACCAAGATAAACCCTGAAAATGTCGTAGGCAGATGCTTCTTCCGTGCAAGGAGCTCTCCGAGAGCTTTCCTGTCACCTCCCCTCAGCTATGGTTGATAGCATTAGTGGTCTTCTGATTGGATGGTAGAGCTGTCGATCATATGTGAGCGATAGACCATGAAAGCTCTCAATGGTGGAAGTTCAATGCACTGAAGAAGAATCTGTCTTTTTGACACTTGCCACTGTAGCTGTCTAGGCATAGAACGTTTATCTAAATGCATGGATTCACTACCCTCCCCAACATCTTTATGGGGCTTACAGCAGTCTTAGTAGTTCAAATCTGATGATAAATTCCTTTAAAGCGTACCGGTCAGATCCAACAAAAAAACTTTTTTTTTTTAAATATATCACTCAGTACCTAATCTTGACCATGTACATCTAATTTTTATGTGTCTAGCACCTTTATTTATTTAAAGGGGGGGGGGGGCAGTTGTGTGACTGGCTTTTTCAGTATGAAATACTGAACATTTTCGAATGAAAGCAATTGCAAAACCTATTGGTTTTGCATGCTTTACAACATATCAAAAGCATTGTATCTGACAGTGCCCATTTAAAGGGAAACTGACAGCAGAATCACCTGCCGTCACTATTGGTGAAAATAAGTGCAGGATAAAGTCTGAATGAACAGGGAAATTCTCCCACCCGGAGACTGTTGTTGCATGTCAGTAAAGCTCTGTGAAGCTATGTCTGGAATCCAGATTCTGAGTTCACCTCCCGGTGACTGGCTGCTTTTTTAGTGGGTCAGAATGAATGTAGAATTTTTCACTTGAGAGCCTTTCAGATCTCAAATCAAGTGTGGTGCAGATGGAGATAATCCCTCTCCTTAAAGGCATATAGCACTCATCATTATAAGCCATCCAAACACATTTACATAAGGTGAGGGAAGCAAGATTTTTACATGAATAATCAGTCAACTGACAAAAAAGATTGTAACTAGCTTCATTGCTGATATTTCTGGAATAGTAATTGTCACAGAACTACCAGCCCTTTTAAATGGACAGCAGGTGGCAGGAATGGCGACAAAACACTTATTCTAAAAATGTAACATCTTTGATTTTACAATTTGTAAATTGGCTGGAAATTCAGCAGGGCACAGAATCAATAGGTTGAGTGAAAAGTGGTAGAGGTTTGTATAGGCAGCTGGGCTAGAAAGCTTTGTTTCTTTAAATACATAATCACTCTTTTTATTCACATGGGACTTAATCAGCATGCTAAAGAAAGGGCAAAGCCTGAAAGAAGAAACTGTGTCTTGTTGGTTTTTCTATCTCTTTTTTTACCAAAAGATGAATCGGATTTCAGTAAGTCATTAAAATAAATTAGACAAACTGAAAATAAACTATTCTGACAGGAGAAAAGCTTCTTTCTACCATATGCTTCAATATCTACTCAAAGATTTTTGTCCTAAAGCTCTTAAGGAATTACATGAGGAACATCCCTTGCGAATAAACATATAATAGTACAGAGCGATGATACTTTGAAGCTATTTCAACCTACCTGAAAGTGGTTATCAACCTACAATAATACTGCTATTGACAAACTGTTTATGTAGGGCTGTTACAAACTTGCTGTGATGTTACTTCCTGTGCTATTCCCTTTTGCATTGATTATGGCAGTGATTCCTAGCGTTGCTGTTCTTCGGTGAAGAAGATGGCGACATTGCCAGAAAGAATGGTGAATTTTCTTCCTGAAGGAAAGCGTCAGCATCACATGCTGGGCGCTTCCGCCAGAGAGGAGCCGACATACACAGAATGAAATGGAAAGGCTGGAGGCAATGGTGGTGAGGTGAGGAGGCTGGAGGAAGTAGTGGTGGTGTGGGGAGGCTGGAGGCATTGTGTGTGTATGGGGGGAGGCATGAGGCATTTGGGGGAGGCTGGAGGCATTGTGTGTGCGCGCGGGGGAAGCTAGACGCATGGTGGGTGTGTGGGAGGCATGAGGCACTTGGGAGTGCTGGAGGCATTGTGTGTATGAGACGGGCATGAGGCATTTAGGGGAAGAATGGAGGCATTTGGAAAAGACTGGAGGCATTGTGTGTGTGTGTGTGGGGGGGGAGGAGTGCAGGTATTATGTGTGTGTGTGTAGAGAAGTAGGGAGAAGTCTGAAGGTATTGAGGAAAAAAAGGCAAATTTTGGGGAAGACTGAATGCATCTGGAGAAGACGGGAGGCATTGTGTGTATGTGTGTGGGGGGAGGCTTGAGGCATTTGAGGGTAGCTGGAGGAACTTGGGGGAGACTGAAGTGTGTGCTGGGGCAGTCTGAAGGTATTAAGTGAGGGAGTGTGAGTGTGGATAGGGGAGTCTTGAGTTAATGTGTGTGTATGTGTGTGGGGAGGGGTCTGAAGTTTTTGTGTGTGTGTGTGTGTGTAGGTAGAGGAGGGGGGGAGTCCAGAGATATTGTGTGTATGTGTAGCGGGTGAAGGTTGTGTGTGTGTGTGTGGGGGGGGGGGGGGAGTCTGGAGGTATTGTATGTCTATTTTTGTTTGGGGGTTTTGTGTGTGGGGGAGAGTCTGGAGGTAGTGCTGAAAAAGTGCAGAGCCTAATATATTTGTGTTGCAGGCTTTGTAGTGAAGAGTTATGACTGGAGGAAGTTGTCATGATGGCCTGGGTCAGAAGAAATAAAGGGGAACGACTTCAATTAGAAAAAATGTCATCTTGGAGTCAGTGCACATAGCAGCACTGCAATCTTCCACTGTAATCTCTCTGTGTTTCATAAAAAATGTATTGGTTTGGGTGCCTTATGCAAATTCTTCTTTTCGGAGAGGGGTCCCAGATCCCAGGCAGAAAAAGGTAGCGAAACACTGGATTGTGGCTTAGTTTCTTGTACCAATGCCCTCGTGTGTGCCTTTATATCTGGCCTGGTACAGACACATTTTCCCTCCTAAAAACTTTTCTTATTAAACGGGTACTCCAGCAAAAAAGCTTTTTATTTTATTTATTTTTTTAACAATATACCCAGGGTGCCTGCATTAAAAAAAATAAACCATCTGTGATCCTCCAGTGTCTTTCGTATCGCTGTCCAGGCTTTTGCAGCAATCCTCTTTCTGGTTCTGGGGTCCAGTATGTCACAGTGCAGGTGAGGGCCTGAAGCTCAATATAGCACATTGCTGCACGGCCGATCACTGGCTGAGGTGTGAAACCACTGGTGACAGTCAATGACATCCTGGGCCCCAGAACCAGAAAGAGGATTGCAGCTGAGGCCGGTGTAGGGGGGTTTGGTCATGGGAGGTATGTAAAGGTTATTTATTTTTTTGCAGGAAGCCTGGGCATATTATTAAAAAAAAAAAGTGCTTGTTGTCTTAAAATACTGTGTCTTGTTCCTCAAATATTTTATCTCACATTCCTTCCTAAAGGGGCTTTTTGAGATCAAATTGGTGGATGTGGCAGCAATGGATTTCTCGAACTAACAGTGATCTGGAGATAGTGGATCTGTCAAACTGTCCCTCCCTCATCTCTGTAACTGGACTGCTGTTTGCAAGGCTAAGTGCATGCTTAGACCATCTTCACACAGCAGAATATCTGCAACTCTGCACAAATTCCAGTCAGCAAAGCTTGCTGAGCAGAATTCTGGAATTGTGTAATTTCACTGGAATTGCGGTAGAATTCTTTGTTCAGAATTCTGCTGAAATTCAAGCCCAATTGAGTTCAATGGGATTTTGCCCTCAATTCTGTAAAATTTAAAGACAGAAATGCGGAAATTCTGCTGTGTGAATGGGACAGTGGAATCCCATTAAACATAATGGGGGAGATTCATCAAAACCTGTTCAGAAGAGGAGTGGTGCAGTTGCCCATAGCAACCAGATTGGTTCTTTTATTTTTAAAGAGGCCTGTGAAAAATGAAAGAAGCTATTTGATTGGTTGCTATGTGCAACTGATCAACTTTTCCTCTGCACGTTTTGATAAATCTTCCCCAATGGGCTTTACATTTTGGTAGAATTTCCAGTGGAATTCTTCTGTGGAATTCCACATGGAAATTCCACCATGTGAATGTTGCCTTAGGGGGAGATTTATCAAAACCTGTGTAGAGGAAGAGTTGAGTAGTTGTCCATAGCAACCAATCAGATTGCTTCTGTAAGTTCATTTGTTGGGAACTACCACCTGTTTTCCATGGAGTGTAACAGACAGCTGTTTTACAGCTCAAAATATCCCTCACAACAGTGTGTGAGAACATAGCCCAACACTATCCACTTACACCAGCAGATGACAGACAAGATAAGTTAAAGACCATACAGCAGTGATCCCCAACATGTAGCTCTCCAACTAATGCAAAACTCTATCTTGCAGAAGTCTTTGAGTGCTTGCGATATTGGCATTTTTCTGTTCTGCTCTGATGGGAGGAAGTGCAGCCATAATGGATGACACACTTGAATTATCTTCTGAGAAACCAATGACAAGCTGTCATTCTGTCATATTTTCTACCAATAGGGAAGTGACAGCTTTAACATCAGTTCCTGAGAAGACAATTCATTACTCACAACCTGTATGGCTGTACTTCTTGTCACTCTTTCAAAAATGGCAGCTGAATGGGAAAGTAGAAACATTTCAGTAATAAAAAAAGATAAGATTATCAAACAGTGGTTACTTTTGATTTACTAATATTTGGCCAATTTGAGGCTTTAGGAGGAAATCCTCTTCAAAGTATAATTTGTACAATGTCACATGCAGCCCATAATCTGTGTTAAACATGTTTTGTTGCTGGCATCTTGGTGGGTGATATTTCCAAGTTAATTAAAGGGACTATATATATTTCATGCACAGCAACCCCAGCTGGCTGGAAACCTGGACCATCTGTCCGTTAACAATAAGACCTCTAATTTTTCTGACACAACTTTTCTTAAGTATTTTTAGCATGGTCTTGGATAATAGTATATTATTGTGTATCTATACTAACTGCAAATATTTCATGTGAAGGCTCCAACAGTTATTATGTTACATTTTTCAAAACTATTGCATATCTATGGCAGTGAGTGACAAGTAAAATTCACTATTTATAATGCATTTTAAAGTATTCATACACTTAAATACTTTTCACTATGTACACTGCATTCAGAAAGTCATACCCTTTAACTTTTTTCACATTTTGTTATGTTAAGGCCTTATGCTAATATAAAAAAAAAATATATGTTTTTCCCCATCATTCTGTTCTCTATATACTTAAAGGCAAAGTGAAAATAGATTTCTAGAAACTTTTGCAAATTAATATTATAGGAAAAATTAAAATTTTGCATGGAAATAAGTATTCAGTCCCTTGACATATCAAATTTAGCCCTTGGAACCTCCCTTTTCTCTTGATCATTTCTACATCCCTATCTTTATAAGGTTTACGATTTCTGCTGCCCAGAAGAGAGCACAGTTGCTTTCTTAAATGGAAGAAGTTTGGAATAACCAAGACCCTTTCTACAGCTGATGGCCCCAACAAAGTAACTTGGGGAGAACAACCTTAAAGGGGTATTCCGCCCCTAGACATCTTATCCCCTATCCAAAGGATAGGGGATAAGATGTCAGATCGCCGGGGTCCCGCTGCTGGGGACCCCGGGGATCGCTGCTGCAGCACCCCGCTATCATTACTGCGCAGAGCGAGATCGCTCTGCACGTAATGACGGGCAATACAGGGGCCGGAGCCTCGTTACGTCACAGCTCAGCCCCTCGTGACGTCACGGCCCACCCCGTCAATACAAGTCTATGGGAGGGGGCGTGGCAGTCGTCACGCCCCCTGCCATAGACTTGCATTAAGACTTGACCATCAATCTTATGGGATCCTAAAGATCCTGTGTACAGATGGGAGAAGGTCAGCACTCCACCAGTCTGGGCAGTTTGGCTAGAAAGACGCCTCTCCTCAATATGAGATGCATAAAAGTTCCTCTATAGTATGCAAAAAAGCACCTAAAGGTCTCTCAGAATATGAGAAACAAGATTCTCTGATGTGATGAATTTTTTGGCCTCAATTTTAAGTGTCGTGTTTGAAACCGGGCACTTCTCATCACCTGCCCAATACTATACCTACCGTGAAGCATGGTGGTTAGAGCATCATGCTATAGGGGTGTTTTTCAGCAGCTGGGACATTGAGACTGCTCATGGTTAAAGAAAGCTGAGCAAAGTACAGAGATATTAATGAAACTTTATTCAGAAAGCTAGTCTGGACCTCAGACTTGACCAAAAGGTCACCTTTTAACAAGACCGGGACCCTTAGCAAGACAGGCTTAGGGACAACTCTGTGAATGTCTTTAACCCCTTAAGGACCAGGGGTTTTTCCGTTTTTGCACTTTCATTTTTTGCTCCTCACTTTAAAAAAATCATAATTTTGCACATAAAAATCCATATGATAGCTTATTGTTTGCGCCACCAATTCTACTTTGTAATGACATCAGTCATTTTACCCAAAAATCTACGTCGAAACGGAAAAAATAATTATTGTGAGACAAAATTGAAAAAAAAAAACCCGCAATTTCGTCACTTTTGGGGGCTTTTGTTTCTACACCGTACATTTTTCAGTAAAAATGACACATTATCTTTATTCTGTAGGTACATATGATTAAAATGATACCCTACTTATATAGGTTTGATTTTGTCGTACTTCTGAAAAAAAAATCATAACTACATGCAGGAAAATGTATACATTTAAAATTGTCATATTCTGACCCCTATAACTTTTTTTTTTTTCTGCATATGGGGCGGTATGAGGGCTCATTTTTGCGCCGTGATCTGAAGTTTTTAGCGGTACCATTTTTGTATTTATCGGACTTGTTGATCGCTTTTTATTCATTTTTTCATGATATAAAACGTGACCAAAAATACACTATTTTTATTTACACTGTTCTTTTTTTTAAATGGGAAAAGGGGGGTGATTCAAACTTTTATTAGGGGAGGGGTTAAATGATCTTTATTCACTTTTTTTTTGCAATGTTATAGCTCTCATAGGGGGCTATAACACTGCACACACTGATCTTTTACATTGATCACTGGTTTCTCATAGGAAACCAGTGATCAATGATTCTGCCGCTTGACTGCTCATGCCTGGATCTCAGGCACTGAGCAGTCATTCGGCGATCGGACAACAGGATGCAAGGTAGGAGACCCTCCTCGTGTCCCAGAGCTGTTCGGGATGCCGCGATTTCAACGCGGACATCCCGTACAACCCCCTGAGCTTGCCGGCAGTGATTTACTTTCACTTTAGACGCGGAGTTCATCTTTGAATGCCGCGTCTAAAGGGTTAATAACACGCGGCACTGCGATCATTGCCGCACGCTATTAGCCATGGGTCCCGGCTGTTGTTAGAGATACATTGAGATACATGGAGGGGCCTGCCAGCTGCCGCGTCATGCGGGGACGGAACGCCCCCTTCCCTGTACATTGCCACGGCCCTGGTCCGAGCGCTGGGGCCCCCACGATCTGAAACTTATCTCCTATCCTTCGGATAGGGAATAAAGTTCAGAGCACTACAGATCTCCTTTAAGTGGCCCAACTAGAGCTCTGTTTTGGGCTCAATCGAACAGCACGACAGTCCCCATCCAACCTCACAGAATGATGAGGAACATGATTTTTTTTCTTTTAGCACAAGATTGCAACATAAATAAAGGTGAAAAAGGTGAAAAGGTCTGTAGAGTTTCCGAATCCATTGAACATATAAAGATGACTAGTATAGGATACAGACTGGAAAATCTGTTTTGGAAAGATAAGAGCTTGCGTTGTAAAATGTGACACATCTATCTCCAAAAAAGCTAATTTTCTGCCAGTGGAAACTGACAATGTGAAACGCCAAAGCCAAATGAATCATCAGGTGCAATAGGCCTGTGCCTACAATACCAGAGGCTTCATAACACTTTCTTTGCACAGCACATGTTACAGTATATCTGCATATGATATTATACACATCAGGCTAATCTGGTTTGTTAACCACTGCTGAGGTAGCCGGAGGACTTACCTCTCCTTCTGTGTAGGTCCCGGCTCTCAGATTGATGAAGCCTGGCAAGACCAGGCTTTATCAATCGAGTGCAGATCACACAGATCGATGTAGTTCTATGGAACTATATTGATCTGTATGAGGAATCTAATGACTCCTCCTAAAAGTCCCCTAAGGGGACTAATAAAGTGTAAAAAAAAAAAAGTTTAATAAAAGTTTAAAGACACACACACATTAACCCCTTCCTTATTAAAGGTTTAAATCACCCCCCTTTTCCCAAATTCCATATAAAAAATATATAAACATAATAAAAATAAACATATGTGGTATTGCCACACTATAAAAATATAACGTTAATTAAACCGCACGGTCAATGGCGTATACGTAAAAATATACCAAAGTCCAAAATTGCGTATTTTTGGTCACTTTGTATTGACTAAAAACTTCAGATAATGGCGCAAAAAATGAGTCCTCACACATCCCCATACATGGAAAAATAAAAAAGTTATAGGGGTCAGAATAGGAATTTTTTAACCTACACATTTTTGTGCATAAAGTTATAATTGTTTAACAGAAGTAAAACAAAATCAAATCTAAATAAGTTGGGTAACATTTTATTTGTATGGACCTACAGATTTAGGATAAGGTGTAATTTTTACAAAAAAAGTGCTCTGCATTGAATCGGAAGACCCCAAAAGTTACAAAATGTAATTTTTTTTAAATTTAGCCCCACAAATATTTTTTGTCTGGTTTTGCCGTAGATTTTGTAGTGAAATAATTGATGTCATTACAAAGTAAAATTGGTGGCACAAAAAACAAGCCCTCATATAGGTCTGTAGGTGGAAAATTGAAAGCGTTATGAATTTTTTAAGGAAAAAATGAAAGTGCAAAAATGAAAAAACCTGTGGTCCTTAAAGGGGCACTCCGCCCCTAGACATCTTATTCTCTATCCCGCCACTGGGGACCCCCATGATCTCGGCTGCAGCACCCCGCTGTCATCACTGCACAGAGCAAACTGGCTCTGTGCGTAATGACAGGCGATACAGGGGCCGGAGCATTGTGATGTCATGGCTCCGTCCTCTCATAATGTCACGCCCCTCCCCCTCAATACAAATCTATGGGAGGGGGCATGGCGCCCGTCATGCCCACTCCCATAAACTTGCATTAAGAGGGCAGGCCGTGACGTCATGATGCTCCGGCCCCTGTATCGCCCGTCATTACGCACAGAGCAAGTTTGCTCTGTGCAGTAATGACAGCGGGGTGCCGCAGCCGAGATTGCAGGGGTCCCCAGCGACGGGACCCCCGTGATCAGTCATCTTATCCCCTATCCTTTGGATAGGGGATAAGATGTCTAGGGGCGGAGTACCCATTTAAGGGGTTAAAACCATTTATTCCCCTCAGGAGTATTTGTATTTGGAAGACTAACTATGTTAATCTTCAGACCACATTTAGAAGACCACAATCATGCTGCAATTAGGAATTACATCACACTTATGTCCTCCCAATAAGGGCACACAGTAATTGAAGGGGGAAATATATTATGTATCTGACTATCTTTAGGGCATAGCTACAGGGGATGCAAAGGAACAATTGCACCAGGACCATGGTGTCTTGGGGCCCTGTTACAGAGTTTGCTTTGGAGCCTATGAGCTCCAAGTAAAACCGTTCATATTTTTGTAATCGTGTATACAGTAAAATGTAGGCAGGTCTGTAGAAGCACAATCACATGCGAAACCGCTGTCACCTGTGCACACTGCGCATGTCACTGAAGCGCCTCACCCCTGGACCTGAAGTGAATAAAAAGTATGTATCTTTTCTACTGAATGGTGAGTGACTATGTTTTCTCTTTCGCTTATATCTTTGGGCATAGCTACAGGGAATGCAAAAGTAGCAATTGCAACTGGGCCATGGTGTATTTTTGCAGTGTCGGAGGAAACCCACTCAAACACAGAGTACATTTAAACTCTAGGAAGATAATGGGGAAGATTCCTTAAAGGGGTACTCCGCCCCTAGATCATTATCCAAAGGATAGGGGATAAGATGTCAGATCGCCGCGGTCCCGCTGCTGAGGAGCCCTGGGATCCCCGCTGCGGCACCCCGCTATCATTACAGCACAGTGCGAGTTCGCTCTGTGCGTAATGACGGGCGATGCGGGGGACGGAGCAGCGTGATGTCATGGCTCCACCCCTCGTGACGTCACGGCCCGAACCCTTAATGCAAGTCTATGGGAGGGGGCCACGCCCCCTCCCATAGACTTGTATGGAAAGGGGCGGGCCGTGAGGTCACGAGGAGCAGAGCCGTGACGTAACAATGCTCCGGCCCCTGTATTGCCCGTCATTACGTGCAGTGAACTCGCACTGTGCTGTAATGACAGCGGGGTGCCGCTGCGGGGATCCCAGGGCTCCCCAGCAGCGGGACCGCGGCGATTTGACATCTCATCCCCTATCCTTTGGATAGGGGATAAGATGTCTAGGGGAGGAGTACCCCTTTAATACCCAAAGTGCTTCTTTTCTTTTTCAGCGGCCTTTTAAAAAAATTTAAGAAGGCATTTGATTGGTTACTATGGGCAACTCCTCTTATTTTCCTAAATCTTCCCACTTGTCCTTGCTTAGATTCATACCCAGGACCCAGTGCTACAAGCATGCTTACTACTGAGCCCATGCTAACCCATAAGCATACAATGGGAAGATTGTACTGTGGTGCAAAAGAATGTCTGTATAGCCTTTATTAGTGTTGCATTCGAATATTTTTTGGTTTTGTTTGTTTTTTCACAGTACACATCACAGTGATCACCCCTCTCTGCTTCCAGCTTGTGTGGTGTAAAGAAGGCTCTAATACTACTGTGTGAGACTGGCGTGCAAATTTTTGCATATGCAAAAATTTGCATATTCTCATTTTCGCTTATGTTAATTTTTGTATATGATAATTTTCACATATGCTAATTTTCGTATACGTGAATTTTCACATATGCGAAAATAAAACGTGAATATTACGAATATGCGAATTTAGCGAATATATGACGAATATTCATCCATATATTCGCGAAATATCGCGAATTCGAATATGGCCTATGCCGCTCAACACTAGCCTTTATGTGTCTATAAAACATCATAAACTGAAATATCAACAATTATGTCAAAAATTGACTTGTTGCAAATGCAATAGCTTTGCTCTTTGTAACTTTTTTTGAAATGCTTGCTTGTTTCTACACGATTCAAATAAGTCAAATTCTTTTAGTGTACCTTAATATTGCCCTTTTTAACGTACAATAACTCTAAGATTTTTTTCTGCTGGCATGTAGAAAATGTCACTTGCTGCTAGTAACTTCTTTTTACAGCAATATTCATTCCCAGTGGCACAAATAATTTAGCAGTCATGTTTGATTCTCTGTTTGATTGAAGAGATGTGTACGGCTTGTCATTAGTTCCTAAGAAAATTGAATTTGAGAAGACACAGCCGTGTCTCATAGGAAACATTATTTTTATCATTATTTTATCTCAACTCTTATAGATACATTTATACTATCAGCAGGCAGCTTAGTGAGCTAGTCACTATTTTCCAAAGACATGTCTGTTTTTTTTTCATGATAGAATAATTTAGAAATGTTTGGAACCTGTTCTATATCCCATACATCATTTTGTTATGCCTACTATAGATTTTTTTTATTTGGTGCCTGTGTCATGTACCCCACACCTCAGAATATTACTTTAAAACACTACTGCTTAAGTATTTTATTTGGACATGTATTTAAAGGGGTACTCTGGTGGATAACAATTTTTTTTTAAATCAGCTGGTGCCAGAAAGGTAAACAGATTTGTAAATTACTTCTATTTAAAAATTGTAATCCTTACAGTACTTATCAGTTGCTGTATGCTCCACAGGCAGTTCTCATATTTTTGAATTTCTTTTCTGTCTGACCACAGTTCTCTCTGCTGACACCTCTGTCCATGTCAGGAACTATTCCGAGTAGGAGAGGTTTGCTATGGAGATTTGCTCCTGCTCTGGACAGTTACTGACATGGCAAGCAATAGTAGAAAAAGGTGATCTGCATCGGCGCTGCCTCTTAGAGATTGGTAAAAAAATTTAAAGTTCAGGTTAAAAGTAAGTGTTTTTTATTTACACATGAAACTTTAAAATGGGACCAGCACCTTAATTATGTTTTGCAGTATCCATGGCGGCACAATGATAGAGCCTGGAGGTGGCAGCATCAGTATGAGGAGACCATATGGTGGCACAATGAGAGATCCTGGTGGTGGCAACATCAGCATGAGGAGACCATGTAGCAGCACAATGACAGAGCCTGGAGGTGGCAGCATCAGCATGAGGAGACCATATAGCAGCACAATCAGAGAGCCTTGAGGTGGCAGCATCAGCATGAGAAGACCATATGGCGGCACAATGACAGAGCCTGGAGGTGGAAGCATCAGCATGAGAAGACCATATGGCTGCACAATGAGAGCGCCTGGAAGTGGCAGCATCAGCATGAGTAGACCATATGGCGGCACAATGACAGAGCCTGGAAGTGGCAGCAGCAGCATGAGGGTCATGTCAATTGAGGGTTGAGTCTGAGGAACCCACCGAATGTTGACTGGGGTGTCGGATTTCACTTGGGATGAAGTGGATGATTCAGTGAACCAATCAATCCCGGCTGCTGGGTTGCTGGTCGAGGCACGACTGCTAGCTGACACCGGGAGCTCAGACCTCTCGCTGCCACTCCTGCTGCCACATGTCCCTACTCTGCTGCGACCTCTGCCTGCGCCTGATCAATTTAGGCCGCTGCCACTCCTCTGTGAACATCCTGGCACTTCTCTGCCTGACATACTTATACACCAGCTCAGTGCGTATATGTTAAACTTATGAGAGGAGGACAATGCGCTCCACTACACTTAACCCCTTAAGGACCAGGCCATTTTACACCTTAGGACCAGAGTGTTTTTTGAACATCTGACCACTGTCACTTTAAACATTAATAACTCTGGGATGCTTTTAGTTATCATTCTGATTCTGAGATTGTTTTTTCGTGACTTATTCTACTTTATTTTGGTGGTAAATTTTCGGCGTTACTTGCATCCTTTTTTGGTGAAAAATCCCAAAATTTCATGAAAATTTTGAAAATTTTGAATTTTTCTAACTTTGAAGCTCTCTACTTGTAAGGAAAATGGATATTCACAATACATTTTATTTTTCTTCACAAATACAATATGTCCACTTTATGTTGGCATCATAAAATGGACATATTTTTGCTTTTTGAAAAAATTTGAGGGCTTCAAAGTAAAGCAGCAATTTAAAAAAATGTCATGAAAATTGCTAAATCTGAAGGGACAGATGTTACAGAACTACAACTCCCAGCATGCCTGGGCAGTCTAGGCATGCTGAGAGTTGTAGTTTGGCAACATCTGGAGGGCTACCGTTTGGGCACCACTGTAACAGTGGTCTCCAAACTGTGACCCTCCAGATGTTGCAAAACTATAACTCCCAGCATGCCCAGACAGCCTTTGGCTGTCTGGGCATGCTGGGAGTTGCAGTTTGGCCTTCCTAGTGATTGCCACAGTAAAGATCACTTTACTTTCACTTTCAATTCCCCCCTCCCCCACAGTAGTTTCCCTACCTTACCCAGGATCCAGCAGTCTCCAGCAATGATCGGGGTCTCCAGGCATCTTCTCCTGCAGGTACCGACCTCCATCTTCTTCTCTTCTTCCCACGATCCCCTCGACATCCAGGGGTGGGCAGAACGGGGGGGTTGCCCTTCAGGATGATCTGGTCTGTCACTGACAGATCATCACAATTTTCCAGGTGATTGGGTCACCAGAGACCCGATCAGCCCGGAATAGGAGAAAATCGCATGTCTGAATTGACATGCGATTTTCTGCAATCGCCGACATGGGGGGGTCCCGGGACCCCCCTCGGCATTTGCACGGCATGCCTGCTGAAGGATTTTAGCAGGAATGCCATTCCGATCTCTGTCCGGCGTGCAGCAGAGACCGAAGAAACACCAGGACGTTCTGGAACGTCCTTGGTTCTTAAAGCCCAGGGTGCGGGGACGTTCCAGAACGTCCTTGGTCCTTAAGAGGTTAAAACTGTATAAGACTACAGAAACAAGTGTGTAGCTTTGTCTGGCCTTTCACAGTAACTAGGCCCAAATTAGTTTATCAGGAAATAAAATGTACACCACCTAGGCGTACTTACAGTTTACACTTATGAGAGCTGGCGCTCCACTACAGAAACAAGGGTGTAACTAGGCCAAAATTAGTTTTTCAGGAAAAAAAAACATACACCACTTAGGTGTACCTACAGTTTACACTTATGAGAGGAGGACTATGCGCTCCACTACAAACTGTATAAGGCTACAGAAACATGGGTGTAGCTTTGGCTGGCTTTTCACAGTAACTAGGCCCAAATTAGTTTTTCAGTAAAAAAAAAAGCGTACACCACGTAGGTGTACCTACAGTTTACACTTATGAGAGTTGGACAATATACTCAGCTTAAAACTGTAGCTTTGGCTGGCCTTTAACAGTAACTAGGCCAAAATTTGTTTTCAGGAAAAAGAAAAAAACATACCCCACCTATGTATGCACAGGTTACACTTATGAGAGAACAATAAGCTCTGCTACGCAACCTGTATTAGGCACTGTAATCAGGTAACTAGTCTTTTTGTGCTTACCTTAACTGGCCCCTGTTAGCTTTACAATTTTAGTACAACCAACTGCAGCAGTACAGAATCTCTGTGTAGTAGAGCCCAGTACAGTACTATTAGGCACTAATAGCAGGTGACAATGGCTTTTACTGCTCTGCCTGACTGGTCCCTTTTAAGCTTTAGAGTTGCTGTACACCCCACTGCAGCAGTGGAGTCACTGTGTATTACACCCAAAAGTGTACTTTTTCTCTCTCTCTTTCAGTGCTTTTATGCAATGATTTGGGCTTGTTGTGAATTGCTGCTGTGAAGCAGTTTTTCTGTGCAACGCACAAAATGCTCTATCTCTTCCTGCAGTGAAATGCTCTCTCTGTAATAGAACGCTGATGTGACTAGCCACAAGATGCACAGGGGTGGCTGATTCAGTTTGCTCATCCCTAAGTAGAATAAATGTCTGGTGGCATTGGGGACAAGAATATAACCTTTTTTTAAATACTTTACAAGCTATTAAATTTAATGGTTTTATTCCATGACAGAAAAATATTTTCTGTAAAATAACTGAATGAATATGTACAGTAACATAATAATAATGTTGGGAAATCAAAGATGGGTATTGCTTCTTATATTAAATAACAAAAGCCCCAGTATACAAGCCTTAATATAATTCCACAATAGAATTCTGTACACAGTGACTTATTGTGGGTGTAGCAGCAGATATAACACATTTAAATTCATTGGTTGTATAGACTATTTCTTTAGATTTAATGTAACATTGAACAGTGATATCTGATTGAGTATTCAGACAATAGAGAAACCATTTGTTAAAAGTCAATGACATTTATTGCTTGGGGAACTTGAAGGATTTTACATATATTCTTTATGCTTTGGTTGTTCTAGGCAAGGGGAAGCCCTGAGGCTAAACTCTTGCAGTAATGTATTTATTTGTATACCTTTATTTGAAATTTATTAATAATGGAAGTTATATAAAAGTTAAAATCTACGTTAAAATCTGGACGTCACACATAGCAACACATTCACATGGGGACATACATCTACCTACCACATTCTATGGACAAGTAACTCAAAGGGTTAATTCAAATTAAATGAATCCTATAAAGTAGCTTTAATTTTTTCCATCATTGTGTTTTTATTAAAACGGGACATCGTGGCGGAAAAATTACTGCATGCAGTAATTTTTTCGCCACGATATCCCGTCACTGTATAACGCCCGTAATGAATTACGGGCATATACGGGTGCATATGGGCAGTTACAAAACCCCATAGGCTGCAATGCGATTTAGTCACGGCCGTCAGGGGTTTTGTGACAGCCGGGTTTCGCCGATATAGTGACGGAACTGGTGACGGACGTTCCTAAACGGAACTATTTCATAGTGTGAAAGCAGCCTAATTAGCTCAGACTAGCTACAATTCTACCTTAATGAAATGACCATACGATTCTTTTGTTCTTCATGTTTATTTCAGTAGAAGTATGGGGATGTATTTTGGATGCTTACATGCAGACCTCAAGTCAGTTCTACATTTCTCAAAAACATTATTATAAATACATATTTTTTATATTAAATTGTTGCTAAATTAGAAGATAAATACAGGTATGGCTGTTTATTTGTACTCAGTTCACATTTCCATCATGTTTCCACAGTTTTCTAACCTTGACAGGTGTGGATAAATATAAATTCCTCTATGCTGTTTCCACAATGCTCACCAGGGACATTTCAGCTGATCCTGTGTGTGCAGTTTGAGTTAAGAATGCACAATGTAGCATTTTTCAAGCATTTGAGCAGATTGTGAATTAATTGAAGCTCATACCTCGTGTATTTAGTAGTATTTCCATTATCTATTTTTAATGTGATTATCAAAATGCATTTGAGTGGTACAATGCCAAATTCTGTACTGCCAAAACTGAACTATTTTAGTACCATTGTTGGTGGTTTTCATGCAGTTTATGTGGTTTATGTGGACCATGGTTTGATGTAATTAGATAAAATGCTATAAATGTTGTTTGGGCTGCATACGGCAATCATTTGTGTGAAGGTTCCTTGACAATTTTTCCTGCATATATAATTCTTTCGTTTCTGTGAAGAAAAGCAGTTTAGCAGTTTCGGTGCAAGTGATTTATTAAATCCTATTTATAATGTTTTTTTCTCCTTGAAAGGACAACTGCTGTTGTTCAATAGTTGTGTTCACAACAGTTGTGTGCTGCTCAGAAGAATATAGGATGCACTTCAAACTGGTGTGTCTTTACAGGGGTGGGATGCAACTTTTTAATGTGTTTCGTAGTTGGTTGCTTGATGCCTGTGGTATAGAGCACCCAAGAAAACTATTTCTACTTTAATAAACAAATGCACCACTTGCCAAGTCAGTTTAATGCTTTATAGAGGTTTTTACCATGTGAAACTACAGTAGTGGTAAGGGTATGCAGAAAGTTGTTGTTTCACCCATTATTTCTGCAAACCTTACAAGTGGACACCTTACTGATGGGACACAGAATACACACAGTTATAAGTAACTCATAGGTGTTACAGACCTCTCCATTGGTTACAGACTGTCATGACTTCATCAAGCTACACTTCACCTCTGAAGAGTTTGATGCTCAGACATTATTGGCTTCTCACTTTTGCAGTTGATCCTCTATATGAAGGCAAGATCATTATAGTGACACAACAGCTCTGCATACTTTGCCTCCTGTATGTAATAAAGTCAAACACGTTGCCCTTAAGTATTACACTGCCACACAAAAAAACAGCTCCACTTATTGCACCCTCAGAATATAATACTGCCACACACTTAAATGTGCAAAGTTAGATACAAAAATAATTAACCTTTCTAATATACTTCATAAGAAATGTTATTTCCTTTTTATAGAAACCATGGCTTATAAAATCATGGCTTTGTCCAAGCTGAAGAACAGGCATGGACCAAGTCCAGTAAGTGAGGGTGGGCTAGCACTCCTCTGTGCTCTCTCCTGTCTGATAGTACTCCTCTGTGCTCTCTCCTGTCTGATAACACTCCTCTGTGCTCTCTCCTGTCTGATAGTACTCCTCTGTGCTCTCTCCTGTCTGATAGCACTCCTCTGTGCTCCCTCCTGTCTGATAGTACTCCTCTGTTCTCTCTCCTGTCTGATAGTACTCCTCTGTGCTTCCCCCTGTCTGATAGGACTCCTCTGTGCTCTCTACTGTCTGATAGTACTCCTCTGTGCTCTCTCCTGTCTGATAGCACTCCTTTGTGCTCTCTCCTGTCTGATAGTACTCCTCTGTGCTCTCTCCTGTCTGATGGGACTCCTCTGTGCTCTCTCCTGTCTTATAGGACTAGTCTGTGCACTCTCCTGTCTGATAGGACTCCTCTGTTCCCCCTCCTGTCTGATAGCACTCCTCTGTGCCCTCTCCTGTCTTATAGGACTCCTCTGTGCTCTTGCCTGTCTGATAGCACTCCTCTGTGCTCTCTCCTGTCTGATAGGACTCCTCTATGCTCTCTCCTGTCTGATAGGACTCCTCTGTGCTCTCTCCTGTCTGATAGTACTCCTCTGTGCTCTCTCCTGTCTGATAGGACTAGTCTGGGCTCTCTCCTGTCCTATCAGACAGTGGAATGCTAGCCCACCCTCACTTACTGGACTTTGTCCATGCCTGTGCTTCAGCTTGGACAAAGCCATGATTTTATAAGCCATGATTTCTATAAAAAGTAAATAAAATTTTCTTATGAAGTGTATTAGAAAGCTTAATGTTTTGCCAAGATGTACAACATATAAAAAGTTTGTGAATCTGACAGTGCCCATTGAACCTTCAAAATATAACTTTGCCACTCATTGTGCCCCTTTAAAGTAACAACTTCTTAAATACCTCTAAAATGTATTATGAAACACCACCTCCCTAAAATTCATTATAATACATACAGACACCCCCCTAAAATTCAAGATAGTAAACACTGTGCTTCCTAAAATTCATTATGATAAACACAACTCTTCCACAAATAATTTAATATACTGTAACCCTTTCATTTAAAAGGAACCTGTCGACTCTGTACCAGGTAAAGAGCTACAGACACCACCAGGTTGTAGGGAGAAAAGGCTAACCATACCTTTGCCTTGATGGATGGCCATTTTCACAGTCATAAAATGTCTTTATTCCTTTGTAGCTGTCAATTCAGCATGCCTCTTCCCTCCCACCCCACCTCCCCACCTTGTGTGATTGATGTACAGTGCTTGGTTTCCAGTCCTGAGCCCTGTACGTCAATCAGTGGAAGCAGGCGGAAAGGAGGAAGCATGCTGCTTGGCGCTGCCTCTGTGACACTTTAGCTACAAAGAATTAAAGCAATTTTCACAGTCATAAAATGTCTTTATTCCTTTGTAGCTGTCAATTCAGCATGCCTCTTCCCTCCCACCCCACCTCCCCACCTTGTGTGATTGATGTACAGTGCTTGATTTCCAGTCCTGAACCCTGTACGTCAATCAGTGGAAGCAGGCGGAAAGGAGGAAGCATGCTGCTTGGCGCTGCCTCTGTGACACTTTAGCTACAAAGAATTAAAGCAATTTTATTACTTTGAAAATAGCCATCCATCAAGATAAAGATTTGATTAGCTTTCTCTCCTTATCAGCTATCTGCTGCTGTCTGCAGCTTCAAACCTGGTGTGGAGTTGACAGATTCTCTTTTTATATATTTTACCCCCACAATTAATGGAATGTATTATATTACTATACTGTACCACTGTATAACACATACTCTTTAGTAACATGCCTTCACCATCCTCACTAGATGCCACTTTTGTCTTGACAAAGCAGGCCTGGCACCTGAAAAGGGATGTAGAGGGAATCAATATGAAATCATACTGCCTGCACTCTATAGGGAATGCTGGGCCACATTGCCAGGAGCCAAGGGCTCTAAAACACCACTTGCTGGTGATATTTCAATTTTATGTCAAGACAGGAGACTTCACATTATGCAATAATTCCTTCTTTACTGGACTCAGAAGCAAAATAGTTAATACAGAATAAAGATAAAAAACTTGAAAATGCAACCAAGTGTGCTGTGTATACAGGTAATCAGAATATAGTCAGGTAACATGAGCAGGTAACATAAGCAGCTGTAATGTTAGCTCCTCCTCTTTATTTGTTGCTCAGAAATTCAGATAAGTGTATATCTCCTTGCTCTCCATTGTTCTTATACAGTATTCCTCTTTGTTCATTACTATCATATTTTCCCTCTTTCTGTCATATATATTTCTCAATATATTTATCATACATCTTCTTATTCCCCTTTTTTTCCCTGTTATTCCGCACACATATATTCATATTTATATTCATATATATTTTACTTTACTCTCCATTTCATCTTATACATATATATTATCCATACATCTCATATTACTTACATCTAACGGCGGTTCGGTGCGAGCTCCACTTCCTGCGCGAGCCCTGCATTCCGGCCCGCACTCCTTTCCCTCATCTCAGTGACGCAGTTGTTTTTACAACTACGTCTCGCAAGATCTCGCTTCAATTGTCAATTGGTGATCAGTTGAAGTGATTCCCGCCCTTCTTGTCAGTAGCATCATACCTCACTGACACGAACGGCAGTGCTACTGATGACTAACCTGCATCAGTAACATGTTTGATCCTGTACTTCCCCCTGGTGTTTTATTTCATTCCTACATCCATTCCTGGCATTTATTAATATATATAATTTTTATTATCCCCATAATTGTTATGTTTAAATAATATCAATTCATATATATATATATATATATATATATATATATATATATATATATATATTCATTCATAATTATTAATTTATCCTATTTATTATTACTTAATTTATTAATAACTTAATTTATTTACATTGTTTATATATTAACTAAAAACATATTAACTATTTAATCCCTATACTATTATATTACCTATATATTATATAACTCTTTACACTGCTAATATATACAAAATGTCTTCTGAACAACCTAAAGAGACTAACTATTTGTCTGAAGATCAAGTTCAGAATTTAGTGGACCAGTGTCCTGCTCAGTTAACTCTGCTATAAAGAGCGCTAAAGCATCTTTGCATGATGCAATATCTAAATCTGTCACCATGGCAATTACACAATCTGATGCACAATGATCTGCTCAGAATATTCCTACTCAGGATATGCCTGTTACCCCTGAAATTTTTTGGTCTGCAGATGACTTTGCCTCTAATGTTCATAAACATATTTCTATACACCACAAATCCACTCTGAAGAGGCATTTAAAAAAGACGACCATACTTCCTATGAAGTTAGGAAGTTTGTCCCTGCGGGGACTGGTCAAGATAATGTTGAAGGTTTGCAACCATCCTGCAGCCATGTGACCGGTGCTACACAAACACACCCCATACCCTCAACCAGTGAGGAGGTAATTAGTAAATGGGTTCAAAAAGCTTCAAGATGTGTTAAACGCGACTCTTTCGGTCCAGAGGACTCAGAGGGAAGTGATTATTTTGATGAAGGCGCTAACATTGCATTTACCATCCTTTGACCCAGCCCACATTAAGCACCCTAGATCGTGTGAGTGGGTGCCCAATCCCCAGGTAGCTCAATATTTGGCTACCTGGAAGAGGAAGAACTTAAACAGGACAAATGAAAAGCTAAGTGTCCTCGCACCACCCTTCCTAATAATGCTGCCCAAACCCCAGATTTGGACCCTATTCTGGTCCATTATCTATTAAATTCTGTATCCAATCCGAAAAAAAGGATCCATCAAAGCGTGCCAAGACAAGTTTTTTTTATTTGTGAGGACCTCTTACAAAAATAATGGACCTGACTGAGGAGGCTATTAGATCTGGTACTCCTATAGATGTTTCAATTCTCTGTGGATGGGCTCCAAGAGCCATATGCTTCTTCAGAAATACTAATGCAGCACTCTGCGCTGAGAAGCATGGGTCCATACTACTAAAACTAGACCCCAACCTTACACATCTGGCCAATTTTGAACCCTCCACTACTACTGAGTGTATGGCTCTTTGGTGAGCAATTTATGAAAGAAATCAGCAAATACATAGGGCTGTTCTCTTCATTAGAAAAGGCCCAGGCCTCACTCAAACGAGTCTTTTCTAATAAGATTTTTGGACAGGCTGGGAAAAAAAGGGGTAGTTTCCCCAGCCGTTCCTACAATTACAGACCCCAACAAAGGGTTTTCTTCCAAATGGATAGACACTCTTCCCCAGCATCTACATAACAATCTCCTCCATTCTTCCCCTATAGGGGATGCCCCTGGAGGACCAGAGAGCAACGTGGGCAATCTTCCTCCACCCGTTCCAAACCTGCACCAGGTAAGTTTTCCTCTACAGAATTTTTCCCATCTTCCTGTGGGCTGAAGACTCATAAATTTTTTCCACTATTGGAGTATGATTTCTTCCGATGACTGGATACTCAACACCACTCAGGGTTATCTGATAGAAGTTATATCCAACCCCATCCAATTTATCCTTCCTCATCCAATTCAGTTTTCATTGGAGGATCATTCCTCATAGAGGAGGAGATAAAAGATCTCTATGCAAAAAATGCTATCATACCAGTTCCCCTCCGTTCCCAGGGTTTTATTAGTAATCTCCTTCTTGTAAAAAAGAAAGACAGCAGTTGCTTACCCGTAGTAAATTTAAAAAAGGTTGAACAACTATGTTCTTTACAGACACTTCAAAATTGAAGGTATCCACCTTCTGAGAGGTCTTCTTCTACAAGCAGACTGGTTGGTAAAAATCGACCTCAAAGACGCTTACCTAACAGTTCCCATACATCTGTCCTCTCAAACATTTCTTCAGTTCATATGGAACAATAAAAAATGGCAATTCACATGCCTCCCGTTTGGTCTCTCTTCAGCCCCGTGGTGTTTCACCAAATTATTGAAACCAGTAGTAGCTGCTCTTCGATCCTGAGGTGTACGTCTGATAATACGGTATATCTAGATGACATCTTGATCATGGCCCATTCCATCCAACTGGCCTATCTTCATATGGAATGGACCTTATCTCTTCTGACCAATCTCGGCTTTTTAATCAATCACGTCAAGTCCATTTTAACCCCTTCAAAGGAAGTCAAATTTTTAGGATTCGTTGTCAACACTCAATCAGCCATATTGAGTCTACCTACAAAGAAATTAAAGATGATACGGAAGGAAATCCGATCTCTTCTCTACAAAGATCCCATATCCCTGAGATCTATAGCTCGGATAGTAGACCTTTTTTCAGCCTCAATACAAGGGATTTTTCCAGCACCTCTACACTACAGAGCCCTTCAACAGCTAAAGATCCATCATTTAAAAGGAGGATTAGGGTATTCGGACAAAATTCACCTATCCTCAGAAGCCAGAGAAGAACTTCTCTGGTGGTTACATCACATTCAAGACTGGAATGGCAAAACAATCTTCAATGCCAAACCAGATGTCATCTTTAAAGCCGACGCGAGCCTCTTAGGTTGGGGTGCTTGTTGCAGACCTCTCTCCACAGGAGGAAAATGGTCCTCTTCAGGGTCCCTTCTCTATATCAACTGTCTAGAACTGTTAGCACGCTTTTTTGCTTTGAAGGCCTTTGCAAAGGACATGTCACATTGCTGCATACTTCTTCGTATGGACCATATTTCAGCAATCCAATATGTCAATCGCCTCGGAGGCACCAAATCCAAACTCTTAGCAAACATTATCAAAGATCTATGGCATTTTTGCCTAGACAAGGACATCCTTTTATAGAGGAATACTTTCCGGGTCTTTTCAACACCATTGCAGATTGGAATATCCATCATTTGACAGACTTCAGCAACTGCAAATTAGATACTTTCATTTTTCAACAAATCAATTCTCTTTGGGGCCCATTCCACATGGATCTCTTCGCATCCCACCTCAATCAACAAATTCCACTCTTTTTCAGCTGGCGTCCTGATATGAAACTTTGGGTGTGGACGGACTTCTCCAGATCTGGCCTTCGGGAATACTTTATGCATCCCCACTTCTTATAGGTGTCAATTCAATGATCCACGATTGTCCTGATCACTCCGCTATGGCCAGCACAGTCTTGACTTCCTCAAATCCTGGGGATGCTCTTGGACATTCTGAGGATCTTCAGGGAATCAACACCCGTTGATTCTAGAGAATCAACCCTCCCTTGTTGCTTGGCTGATTTTGGGTCATTCACAATCGACTCAGACATTTCTCAATCAGCTAGAGACATCCTTAATGACGCCTGGGCTCCAGTTACCAGATCTGCTTACAGATTAGCCTCCCTCCCATATGTCCCTCCCTATATGTTAATTGTTAGTTATGTATTTTCCTATAGCCTACTAGACTACTTTGGATGGATCCTGTCCATTTCTTCTACCCGGTTGAACTCCCTCAACTTCCATATATGAAGTTTCATCTTCAAGTCTTCACTCCTGTTCCAGTTCAAGTTGGATTCTTCTGATTTTTCTTACCTTAAATTGAACTACATTTTACATACCTTAAATTGAACTTGTTTATGTACTGTTATCTTCCTGCTGATGGTACAAAGAAAGAGGAGGAGCTAACATTACACCTGCTTATGTTACCTGACTATATCCTGATTGGATACCTGTATACACAGCACACTTGGTTGCATTTTCAAGTTTCTTTAGCTTTATTCTGTATTAACTATTTTGCTGCTGAGTCCAGTAAAGAAGGATTTATTGCATAATGTTCGTCTCCTGTCTTTCGTAAAATCTATATTTTCCATCACAACCATTTTTGATGGCAGATCTGTGCATAGTGTCGTGGAGCCTGGGCTTCTGTCACTATCCTGAGGGGCATCCCTGCTTCTAGCCAGGCTGAGCTGTGCCAGCAAGGAAAGAGTTAACTAGAGCTGCTGAGCAGCTAGTGCTTCTGTAAAGCCCCACCTCTAGTGATGACATAAGGAGAGGTGGGGCTACACAGGAAGATGACAGACAGGAATGAGAGTAGTGAGTCAGACTTTGTTCTTCTCTTGTATTTAAAGCATGTTAAAAAGGCATGTTAAAATGCATCCTGTATTTCTAGCACGCCTTTTTGTTAGAAAAAGGCATGTTAAAAATGTTGAATGGGAACAAATCCTTCATGCACTTCATGTGTGCTCTTACCAGGGGAGAGTGCCCAAAATGTAATAACCCATTTTTTGTGTATTTCTTTTTTTCTTTTTTTGTTTGTTTCCGATATGTGAATGTGGAGGACTCCTTGGGTTTGGTGGACCATGACGAAGACCAGCGTTTGTTTTTTATTTTCTTCAATAAAATGGTTAGCATTAACCCCAAAAACAGCTAACCCTTTAGGAGCAAGGACTCCCATCAGTATTGTGATGGGATTCCAGGACAGCATACAGAGATGCGCCATGCTCCGGCATATACTGTACTATTGCCGGTAAGTAGTTATTCTATGCATCACTTCTTACCTCCTTACACTCCGTGGGTCGGATGCAGATCGCCTGGCCTGGTACCCTGAAGACATTGAAAAAAAAAAAAGTGGAAAAAGCTGAAAAAACATGGAAATGCTGCTCTTCTGGTGATTTTTCGGGAATTTTTTCAGGTGAAAAACACCCTAAAAATAAACAAGTGTAAAACTATCCTTAATGTAATACAAGTGAATTCTGAGTCCTCCAGAGTGGGAAATGCTCTATGTAGCTGCTCTCTATGGTTTAATAGATGGGTCCCTAAATGTTGGATCTTACAATATTAACTCAGTATTTCTAAATATGACGATTGAAAACAACCGGGCCACTGTACCATGTATTTAACTTAAGTGTACATTTTTACATGATTCTGATAAAGTACTAGAGCAGACACAGAAAGCTTTTCATAATCTGCCTGTAACATTCTGTCTGAATGTACCTTTTTTTTTTTTTTTTTAGATTTGTGTTGCGTTTTTGGCAAAATAAATGGTCCTTCACACATTACTTTTTTTGCTTGAACCCCCCCCCCCCCAAAAAAAAAAATGTGTAGCTTTCTTTAGGGCTTCATGATGCAGTTTGTGTTCTACTGTAATGAGTGTATCTGGTTCTGGTAAAAGGGTTATTTCTTCCTGTATTCAGCTGATGCATCCTTTGTTGCTGTGAGGACACTTGGGCTAATCAACTTGAACAAAGAGCCAATTATATCTGGCCTTGTCATCCATGCCCTTCTCAGGTGGGCTATATTACCTTACCCAGTTTGTGACTCATTGCCTGTGTTGGAGTTTTCTTTATACATAGCTCCTGTCTTGTGCTCAGGCCCTTGACGGGCCTCACGAAGTGCTACGTGTGCGATACGGACCATCGCCCAGACACTCCCCCTCTGCACCGCTTCTGTCCATTCTCCTGCATGTCTGTCTTATTGAATAATTAAAGAAAATTTTTAAGAAGTTACCGACCGGGTGAGTGCTCCATTCCATGTACCTTTGCTGAAGTTTTACCTGATGTCTGTTATGTGAGCACCGAGGAGGTCGTATGGATTAGCTATAGGAGCTGCAGAGACTGTATACTATATGCTAGCAGTGCCAAGGTGGATTCTTGTGTGTGGAAGAATTTTAGAAATCTTAGCAAATTTATTGAAAAAGGAAAAACTAAAATATTGCATTGCAATTGGTATTCAGACCCTTTAATCTTCATGTTTACTTTATTGGAATTGTGGAGTACTGCTTTTCATTTTTTGTTTCTGGATTACCATGGACTCTGAGATGGGTCTTTGAATGCTGAGCATCCACCAGTTGAACTACAAGTTTCAGAATTGTGTTTCTCCATTTTTTGATTGAATTAAACCCTTCACTCAGTACTTAGTTGAAGCACCTTTGACAGCCTCCAGTCTTCTTGGGTATGATTAATGAGTTTGGGGGTTTGGGTATATTATGTCATTTTTCTCTGCCTTTGAAGCTTGTGAGGTTGGATGAGACCATTAGTGGACAGTCATTTTTTAGGTCTCTCAAGAGATATTCGATTAGGTTTATGTACGGACTCTGTCCGGGCCACTCAAGGACTTTCATAGTTTTCCCTAAGTAACTGCTGTGCTGTTTTGGCTGTGCCTGAGGTCCAGAGCTCTCTAGATCAGGTTTTCATTAAGATCTTAATGAAATCCGCTGTACAAGTTCAGTGGAGCCGTAGTAGAAGTGTAAGGAGTAAACTCAGAAGCTGAGCCTGCTTTATACCTAGCAATGGTTGCTATCAGCAGATTTTTTTTTCAGAATTTCCTTGTTTGCTCCATTCAAAAACCATGGCACATAACAAATTTGAGGCAGATGTGAAATGTGAAAATTCTGTGTGAAAATTCTGCCTGAAATACTTGGGAAATTAAAGCCCCATTGATGACAATTCCTAATGAGGATTATTTTCTGCTTCAAGAAAGAACATGAAGCAATGAAGCAAGGTTTCCACTTATGTTTTTCCTTTTTTTTTTTTCTTTGTGCAAAACAGCTTTTTTTTGGGTGAAAAATATGCTAGTCAAAGTTGAGTGATGTTTGTCAAAGTTGAATGAAAAAAGTTAATAGGGATTTATGAAACAGCAAAGAAAAAAATGCCATTGGTTTGGTGTTTCATAAATCCCTACTGATTTTTTTTCACTTATCTCTTTTTTTTTGGGTGTTTATATCTCGTAGAAGTCAACAGGAACAGAAAAACACCTTCCAAAAATAAAAGGCAAGTGGATTTATCATTGCTGCCCCCCCCCCCCCCCCCAATTTAAAAAAAATACAAAAATGCCACATAAGCTGGGAGTGCAAAACAACAGTTTTTCGTGCCTTTTTTTTTCCAGGTAAAAAAAAAAGCCAGAAAAAAAAGTGGAAACTTATTAACAACAGTCCAATAGTAGAAAGTAAACTCGCCACTGCATCAATCATCTACTCTTCAGACAGGTTCCACTAAACGTCAAGCTGAGCGGTGCTCACTATTAAATAAGCAGAAAGTCCGTAAAAAGTCCAACACTTTTAGAGAAAAATAAATAGGGCACTCGTCATAGAATTACTTGATGCGGTGTCTGTTTATTGAAGTATATAAAAAACACAGGTATGAGAAGGACAAACAAGTACAGGGGGTGTTTCTCTTGGTGACGGTGCTGTTTCGTACTTGATCAGCATTGGGAGATCAAACATGCTCGTGGATGCAATGTAAAAGGGGGTGTTTCATTTTTACATTATAGAAAAATTTACAGTTGCAGACAAGACAATATACAGTGAAGGTGATTGTGCATTATTTGCTGAAAAATGCCAGTTAGAAGCCCTGCCATGAGAGGCAACACATGTGGCAGAAGGATGCCCTCCATATATCTCTGAGCTTTAAGTGCCCATTCACATGGCAGAATTTCTAGGTAGAATAAAATTTGGTTAGAAATTCCAATGAAACAGCCTCCCAATGTTTTCAATGGGATTCTGTTGCACCCTGCACACAGCAGAATTTCCCCTGCGGATACATCTGCTGCAAAAATTTTAATTCTGGACTCTGCTGAAGTAATGAAAACTTTCATTCATTTAGTAGAATCCTCTCGGAAATGCACTGCTGTCTATGGAGAATGAGCCATTCCGCCGTATGAATGGGCCCTTAGTGTCCCTTGTCCCCCTACTAGGGGTGACTGACTGAGCAGTTGGGGCAGTGTGTTGCTCCAGAGCAAAGGCAGGATTGAAGTGCTCATCATGAGGCCTCCATACTTAAACTAGACCACTGCCAGATCCCAAACAAAAACTGGATTAATTGCCAGAATTAAAGATGACACAGTGCCAGAGTTTACAGTGGGGCAAAAAAGTATTTAGTCATCCACCAATTGTGCAAATTCTCTCACTTAAAAAGATGAGAGGCCTGTAATTTTCATCATAGGTATACCTCAACTATGAGAGACATAATAAGAAAAAAATCATAAAATCACATTGTCTGATTTTTTAAGAATTTATTTGCAAATTATGGTGGAAAATAAGTATTTGGTCAATAACAAAAGTACATCTCAGTACTTTGTTATATACCCTTTGTTGGCAATGACAGAGGTCAAACATTTATTGTAAGTCTTCACAGGGTTTTCACACTGTTGCTGGTATATTGGCACTTTCCTCAATTCAGATCTCCTCTAGAGCAGTGATGATTTGGGGCTGTCTCTGGGTAACACAGACTTTCAACTCCCTCCAAAGGTTTTCTATGAGGTTGAGATCTGGAGACTGGCTAGGACCTTGGAATGCTTCTAACAAAGCCATTCCTTCGTTGCCTGGGTGGTGTGTTTGGGATCATTGTCATGCTGAAAGACCCAGCCACGTTTCATCTTCAATGCCCTTGCTGATGGAAGAAGGTTTTCATTTTTGTGCAAGGACCTTCCTTACGCAAAAGTTATGTGACTTTTTGATTGTTTTCATCATTATTTCATTGATGAATGCCCTTAATGGCTTTTCCAAGTGGTTCAAAAATTATTCCCTTTGGAGAGTAGCAACAGGTTTGGAAAGTAAAAAAGCAGTGTTTTTTTTACCAGCTGTGAAACTGATTTTCGAGGCATAGCAACTGAATTGACATCCTGGAAAGTGCACAAAAGTGACACAAACCCCTCTATGTACGACATCATAAATTTGCCTCAGCTAGGTGCTCCTCACAAGATTTCTGACAGAGGATGAAAATAATATTCAGAACAGTTGTCCAAGAGCCAAGGACCAATTGTGGAGAGCTTCAAAAAAGACCTGGAATTAGCAGGTACTGTTGTCTCAAAGAAACTATTTAGTGAGGAAAATGGTGACCTGTTTGATCCTTATTTCAGCTGTTGTAAATGATGCAAAATAAAACCCCAACTAAATGCTTGGAAAATGTTTTGAAGACCAACTGAAAAGAGGTAGGGGTAGTTACTCTTGTTGAGACAAGATGAGTGCTTTTTCTCATTTTAGTTACCCACTTTAATGAGAACTGGATAGTTCTACATGCTCCATACACCATTCATGTTGATCTCCCCCTTTACCTTGTCAATAATCCTATCACAAGTTAAGTCAGAACACTCTGCTCTGCACTGATGAGGGGTAACAAACCCAGAAACTGCTGTGTGCAGATGGGTAGTCTTTCCTTCTGAAGCCATCTCTGGCTTGGCATTAAAATATGACTTACCATATTCTATTTATTTTTTTAAGAAAAATCCATGTTTTTCTAAAGCAAAAGAATTATAAACTTAAACTAGCAATCCATTTTCTGAATTCCTGGAATGAGACCAAGATCTGTTCTGGAGATTGTGAAACTATGCAGTAATGGAGTGAGCTTATGATTTGAAATCTTTATCATTGCACACAATTATTTGTTTTATGTTCTTTCATATTTCAAAAATGTTTTGTTGATATTTTGTGCATTTTATCAGAAAATGTGATCAGAAAGAATAAATAGCAAGAATTCCACAGCAAGAAACGTATAAGGGTTGAATGACTTCACGATTGAGAAGAATTTGGTTAATATCATAACAGTTGTGATGTATTAAGAATGATTGATCAGAGATTTGCAGATTATTTAAAATGAGTTTAAGTAGATATAAATGCTATGTGACTTTTACTTCAACAGACAAGAGGCTTATTGACTCTTAGGCTATGTTCACACGGGGAAATGTCCGCACGGGAAATCTCTGTGCGGACATTCCCCTGAGAGTGGAGCGCTGGCAGAACAACCTGGCACTAGAACCGCTCGATAATGCATTTCTGTGCGGAGTCCGCATAAAGAAGAGACATGTCTATTCTTTCTATGGGCACCAGAATTTGGCGCCAGATGTTTCCAGGAAGAAAATTATGCTATGTGAACAGTGCAGCAGAATTCCATTGAAATCAATAGGACTCTGCTGCTGCAGAATTACGCATGGAAATTTTATCTTGTGAACATAGCCTTAGAGGAGCAGAGTCATCTCATTATCATAAGAAGGTTGCAGAGATGAAATTGTACCTGTCACTTGAAAAGTTTTTATAGTGACAGTGCCCGTTTAGGGAGTATTCCAGTCTCATAAAGTGATGGCATATTGCTAGGTTATACCATCATTCTTTTTGACTGGTGAGCGTCCAACCTCTGGAATGTAGTGCTGTTGGGGGAACAGTACTGGTTTAATGCTGTGTACCTCTATGTATGTACTCAGTAGATCGTGGCATTCTTACTGCAGACAGGTTAATAAAGCATAACAATCTTCATGGTATTTTCATACTGTATATGCATGTATTCAGACAAGTAAATGCCAATATTGACTGTGCAAGATGTAAAAACAGCATACCTTGGTGAGGTGGAGAGAGACATGAATACAAACCTGCCGTGCTATGTTTCAGGGGAACACCCCCTTAGTCATGCGCATAGGTTTGATTTGGAAGTGGGTTTAAGAATGGTAATGGCTGGACACAGGTGAGTAGTTAACTCTTTCAGACAAGCGCATTTCACAAATCTTCATGGGCCATCCAGGACACGTTAGCACGCTCAAATCCACTGTTTACAAACAGACCTTGAAGTTACACTTTTCATTCAGCCCTTTTGGTTCCAAAGATTCTAATTCTCCAATACAAAATGTTTCCCTCTTCAGTAAATTCTTTTTATTAACATCCACATTACTGTTCACCTTTACTTCCTCTATAACTTGCCATCTTAGATCAGACGCTACACGTGTTCTTTACAGTTGCCTCTCCATATTGCGGTACTGCACATGCCACAGATTCTTCATGTGTGTAATGCCTTATTGCGGACTTATGTTCACTGACTCTAGTTTTAATCATCCGTGCGGTCTGTCCTACATAGACAAAACCGCACGGACATTTCAAAAGATAAGTCACATTGGTACTGTTGCATGTGTGATAACCTCTAATAGGGATTTTATGGCCCTTTGTGGGATGTACAATGTCACCGCCCTTTATAATGCCATTGCACTGTGTACAAGAGAGACACGAAAAAGTAAAATTTCTCGCTGACATAAGTGTTTGTTTGTCCTTACATTTTTTCACAATGTCACTCCTAACCAGTTTATCCTCTATTGTTTTCCCTTTTTTGTATGTAAACATAGGGGGATCTCTGAACAACGATCCGTACTTCTTATCAGTAGATAGCAATTTCCAATACTTTCTAATAGTATGTTGGATGATAGATGAACGTTTGTCATATCTACCAACATACATAACACTTTCACTTTTTTCCTTTTTGGTGACACAACTGCTTCTAGTCTGTCTTACAGCATCTCTACTAGTTTCTCCAACTTCCATCCCTACCTTTTCTACAATTTTTTTTTATTTTACCCCTTCGATACAAATGTATCCACAATTTTAGTTTTGTTTTTTATGTACATACTATCATTACTTGAAATTCGCCTAGCCCTCACAAATTGGCCTTTAGGGAGTCCCTTGAAAACTGTAGGGGCATGATAGCTGCATCTATGTAGCATATGTTTCTATCCATAGGTTTTGTAAATAATGTGGTCTCAAAACCTGTTTCTGATTTTCTTACCTCCACATCTATGCGGATTGTGAGTCATTGTGAACTTGATCGTATTATGGCATGAATTCAATTGCTCAATGAATGACATTAGAGAGTCTTCCGAACCCCTCCATGGCATGAAGATGTCATCCAAGTAGCGAAGCCACGTGGACGATGCCTCCAGGCCGAGGGATCCAAAGACATGTGTTTTCAAAGTTAGCTATAATGGCATTAGCCATTCTGGGGCCACTGAATATCCCATTAAAACACCATATATCTGCAGAAAAAATTCTTGATCAAAACAAAAATAATTCTTTGTGAGAGCTTATTCTAATAACATCATGAGGAAGTCAATTTTTCTATTATCCAACTCAACGTCTTATGACAATAGTTCTCTAATACATTGCATCCCTTCGATCTGAGGTATATTAGTGTACAAACTTTGTACATCAAGGGTACACAAAAAAGTAACTCCCTCACTGTTAACTGCTTCTAATCTGTCAAAAAAATCATTCGTATCAATAAGACATCTCTGCAGTTTTTTGATCCATGGTTGGATATAACTATCCACAAGGATCGAGAGAGGCTGAAACAGGGAGCCCACGATCAGGCAACCCGGTGGCCTCTCTTGATCCTTGTGGATCTTTGGCGCCTATAAAATACTGGAACAGGAGGATGGTCGGTAATCAACATGTTTGCCAGCTTATCTGATATTATGCCCTTCTGTACACTGTCAGAGATATATAAATCGACTTCTTTCTTAATCGTGTCAGGATCGGGCTCCCTTTTGCAGCCTCTCTCGATCCTTGTGGATAGTTATATCCAACCATGGATCAGAAAATTGGAGAGATGTCTTATTGATATGAATTATTTTCTTGACAGATTAGAAGCAGTTAACAGTGAGGGAATTATTTTTTTAAGTACGTTTGATGTACAAAGTTTTTACAGTAATATACCTCAGATCGAAGGGATGCAATGTATTAGAGAACTATTGTCTCAAGATGTTAAGTTGCATGATAGAAAATTTAACTTCCTCATGATGTTATTGGAATATGCTCTCTCAAAGAATTATTTTCATCAAGAATTTTTTTCTGCAGACATACGGTGTTTCAATTGGGTCCTCAGTTGCCCCAGGATTGGCTAGTGCCTTTATGGCAAACTTTAAAAACACATATGTCTTTGGATCCCTCGGCCTGGAGGCGTCGTCCACGTGGCTTTGCTACGTGGATGATGTCTTCATGCGATGGAGGGGTTTGGGAAGACTCGCTAAAGTCATTCATTGAGCAATTACATTTGTTCCATAATACAATCACATTGACTCACAATCCACATAGTATCTGTTTCCTAGATGTGAAGGTAAGAAAAACAAAAACAGGTTTTGAGACCACATTATTTAAAAAACCTACGGATAGAAAAAGTATGCTACACAGACGCAGCTATCATGCCCCTACAAATTTAAAGGGACTCCCCAAAAGCATAAGCAAAAGTAATGATAGTGAGTACATAAAAAACTAAAATTGTGGAGAAATTTGTATTGAAGGGGTACAATAAAAAAATGGTAGAAAAGATAAGAATGGAAGTTGGAGAAACTAGTAGAGATGCTGTAAGACAGACTAGAAGCAGTTGTGTCACCAAAAAGGAAAAAAGGGAACGTGTTATGTATGTTGGTAGATATGACAAACGTCCGTCTATCATCCAACATACTATTAGAATGTACTGGAAATTGCTATCTACTGATAAGAAGTACGGATCGTTGTTCAGAGATACCCCTATGTTTACATACAAAAAACGGAAAACGGTAGGGGATAAACTGGTTTTTATGGAGCTGGATGTGGATCCTCTAACCTGTGTGGCTGATGACTCAGACCGTATCGGGAAGCGGAGTCTAAGGTGCTGCTGGTCTTCACCAGAACCCACTGCAAGGCAGGATGGGCTTGCTGCGGCAGGCGACACCCAGATCACTACCCCCGACACAGCTCGACCACACAGGTAGCTGGGCAAGGCGAGGTACCAAAGGATAGTAGCGTGGTCAGACATAGCAGAAGGTCAAGGCAGGCGGCAAAGGTGCAAAGTCAAATAAGGTAGCAGGAAGGTCTGGATACACAGATAAGGCAAACAGGCAACAAGGAACGCTTAATCTGAAGCTAGTGGCACTGAAGATCCGGCAGGGAAGAGCGGGAGGTGCAGGAACTTATAGACAAGTGTCAGGTGTGTGACATAATTATCGGTGCACTGGCCCTTTAAATTTCAGAGCTCCGGCATGTGCGCGACATAGGGGATGGGGACACGTGCAGAGCTGAAAAGCAGCAGTGGAGGAGTCAGAGGAGCATGGTAAGTGACAGGCTGGGACTCGCATGCGGGTGCGTCCCGCGATGCAAATCCCAGCCCCACGACAGCCGGGGCAAAGCGCTCGCGGACGGCGTGTGCGGTCGGAGCGTGATCCTTAACACCCCCCCCCCCTTTTGGTCTCCCCCTCCTTTTGCGGTTCAGGAATTTCATGAGAAAGTCCAGGTCCAGAATGTTGTCCTACGGCTCCCAAGACCTCTCCTCCGGAGTCCAAGATCTCCTTAACAACATAAACATCTGAGGTACCAGAGATGGTAGAAGGTTAGATGTCCTTTTGAGAAAAACGGTTGTAGATGACTGGTTTCAAGAGGGAAACATGGAACATATTCGAGTTCCGGAGAGAGGAGGGTAGAGGGAGGGAATAGGCCACAGGATTAAGTCTTTACTTGACTTTATAGGGACCCAAATAGCAAGGACCTAGTTTATAACTGGGTATCTTGAAACTGATGTAGTTAGTTGATAACCAGACTTTGACTCCAGGAGAAAATTCAGGAGGAGGACGTCTTTTCTTGTCCGCTTGGAATTTCATGTGAGAAATAGCATATAGAAGAGAGCGACGTGTCTTCTGCCAGATGGAATAAAAATTCTGCCCTTGTTCATCAACAGCAGGAACTCCAGAGGAAGAAGATAAGGGGTGAGGAGGATGAGGGTGAAGTCCATAGACCACATAGAAGGGTGAAGTACCAGTGGAATCGGAATCTTTATGATTGTAGGAAATCTCTGCCCAGGGAAGCAGATCAACCCAGTCGTCTTGAGGTGCAGATATGAAATGGCGCAGATAGTCTTCTAAGACCTGATTCACCCTCTCAACCTGTCCATTGGATTGAGGGTGGTAAGAAAAATCCAGCTTAACTTGAAGACGTGAGCAGAGGGCCACCAGAATTCTTCTCTAAAAGAATTGGACTCCACAGTCAGAAACTATATGGGAAGGGAGTCCGTGTAAAGGAAAGATATGCTGAAGAAAAATCTTAGCAAGCTGTGGTGCTGATGGAAGTCCGGGTAACAAAATTAGCCATTTTAGAAAATCGATCTACTACCACCTACTACCACCCAGATGACTGTATTTTCATGGGAAGATGGAAGGTCGGTAATGAAGTCCATGGCAATATTGGTCCCGGGAAGCTCTGGAACGGCAAGGGCTGAAGAAGTCCTGCTGGTTTGGAACGAGGGGTCTTGTCTCGAGCACAGACTAAGCAGGACCAGTAAAAATCAATGGCATCCCGTTTTAAGGTAGGCCACCAATATTGTCTGGAGATGAGCTGTAGTCATTTACAAATATCGGGATGGCCGGCCAGAAGAGAGGAATGTCCCCATTTCAAGACTCTGAGTTTCTTTCCGGGAGGCAAATGCTGAAGACTTGCAGGTGCTGCAGAGATGAGACGTTCAGAAGAAATAATATGCTGGGGGGAAGATTGATGGTCATGCACATCAGAAGACCTGGAAAGAGCGTCTGCTCATAAATCATTTTCCGAAGGGCGGAAGTGCATGTAGTCCAATCTCGAGAAAAATAGAGACCACCGGGCCTGCCTTGGGTTGACGGGTTGACGTTGATGGGCTGTCTGGAGATAGAGCAAGTTTTTGTGATCTAAATAAATAGTAACAGGATGAACAGAGCCATCCAAGAGGTGACGCCATTCTTCTAAAGCCAACTTAAAGGGAAGAATGTATTAGAGAAAAATCCGCAGGTTACAGTTTTCCCCTTAGTAGACTTTTGCTTTAAAGGGGTACTCCGGGGTAAAATGTTTTTTTTAAATCAACTGGTGCCAGAAAGTTAAACAGGTATGTAAATTACTTCTATTAAAAAATCTTAATCCTTCCAGTACTTATTAGCTGCTGAATACTACAGAGGAAATTATTTTCTTTTTGGAACAGAAAGCTCTCTGCTGACATCACGAGCACAGTGCTCTCTGCTGACATATCTGTCCATTTTAAGAACTGTCCAGAGTAGGAGAAAATCCCCATAGCAAACATATGCTGCTCTGGACAGTTCCTAAAATGGACAGAGATGTCAGCAGAGAGCACTGTGTGGGTGATGTCAGCAGAGAGCACTGTGTGGGTGATGTCAGCAGAGAGCACTGTGTTCCAAAAAGAAAAGAATGTCCTCTGTAGTATTCAGCAGCTAATAAGTACTGGAAGGACTAAGATTTTTTAATAGAAGTAATTCACAAATCTGTTTAACTTTCTGGCACCAGCTGATTAAAAAAAAAAGTTTTACACCGGAGTACCCCTTTAACACTGCACCTGCTCCAACTGAAGAAGCATCCACATCCAAGATAAATTGTTTGCTAGGATCAGGTCTAGATAGAACAGGAGCAAATGCAAAGGCAGACTTTAACTGTTTGAACGCTTTTTCAGTCTCAGGAGTCCAGACTTTAGGATTAGCAGTCTTCTTGGTAAGCGAAACGATGGGAGCTACAAGAGTGGAGTAGTAAGGAATGAATTGCCGATAGTAATTGTCAAAGCCGAGGAAGCGCTGAATCGCTTTCAGACCAGTAGGTTGTGGCCAGTCCAGAACTGTGGATAACTTGTTGGGATCCATTTGAAGACCTTGACTGGTAACAATATAGCCCAGAAAAGGAAGGCTAGTCTTTTCAAAAGTACATTTCTTCAGTTTAGCATAGAGATGATTTTCACAGAGAAGCTGTATCACTTGGCGGAGGTGAGAGCAATGAGACTGGACATTGGGCGAGTAGATGAGTATGTCATCCAAATAGACAACGATGCAGGAGTACAGGAGGTCACAGAAAATATCATTGAGGAACTCCTGGAAGACTGCTGAAGTCAGAGTCTGAATGGCATCACAACATATTCAAAATCTCTGTCAGGAGTATTAAACGCAGTCTTCCATTTGTCCCTTCCACGTATACGAATTAGATTAAAGGCCCCACGAAGATCTAGTTTAGAGAAAATCCTGGCACCTAGCAGACGATCAAATACCTCTTAGATTAAAGGAAGTGGGTAGCAGTTCTTTACAGTAATTTTATTCAAATCTCGGCAGTCAATGCATGGTCGCAAAGACCAGTCTTTTTTTTCCATGAAGAAGAAGCCGGCTCCGGCAGGGGAAGAGGACTTCCTGATAAACCCCTTCTGAAGGTTCTGGGACAGACAAAGGGTAAATTTTGCCCCTGGGAGGAGTGGTGCAGGGCAGTAAGTCAATAGGTCAATCGTAGGGATGATGTGGAGGCAAAACTTCAGCTTGCTTTTCACAGAAGACATCATTAAAGCCCTGGAGGAACGAAGGCAAACAGGGCAGAGGACAATAAGATGAAGGTTCTAACTTAGACAAACATATATGAATACAGTATTGTTGCACTGCGGACCCCAGTGAAGAACTTCTCCAGTTTTTCAATCCAGCTGCGGGGCATGGAGCTGCATCTAAGGTAGGCCAAGCAAGAGAGGAGAGGTACAATGAGGTATTACGTAGAAGGACAAGTTCTCCTTATGCAAGAGTCAGACCTGCATCGACAACGGTTCTGTACAATATAGCACGGTACAGTCCAGTTTTTCTCCATTGACCGTAGACATGTACAGAGGCTTTAACAGGCGGGACACAGGCAGATGATACCTATTGTGAGAAGGTGAAGGGGATAATAGTGGATGGTCGATATGTGTCACCAAGGCTCCTGTCCTTGGTGAAGTAAGAGCTGGTATTTATTCAGTGTCTGTGCTGCCTTGCAGAATGACACTGTGGCCATAGTATGGCTGGAAGGCCAATCCGGGATTGGCTTTTACTTGGAATAGTCAAGTGTAGGATGGGGGCCTTTCCCCACAATCCAGGCCACCTTTTGTTGGCCTTAAAGGCAGCTTGCTTCACCAGCTGAGAGGAATTTGCATGTTGGAGCTCACTCTGCCAGAGTGGTGAGGTGGAATCTTCCCTGAGTTTGCTCCAAGTTTGGAATCTGGTGCACAGCCTGCCTGGAGACTTGGAAAAGACTTGCTTATTGCCGTATGGCATGGACTCGGGTTCTGGTTCTGGTACCAATGGTCGACAGTAAGTTCCTGGCTAGATGGCAAGGTCCCCAAGAAGTGATCGAAAAAGTAGGTGAGGTGACGCACAGGGTACACCAGCACAGGCGGAGGAAGCCAGAGCAAGTGTACCATGTAAACTTGTTGAAACCCTGGAGAGATAGGGAGACTAGTGTGGATAACAGCCCCAGGCCAGGTTTGTTAGGGGTAGAGTTTCCTGTCCCTCACTCTCGGGCGAGGGAAGTAGTTGCCACCGTAAAGATTGCTGACAGCCTTTCATTTGCACAGACTCAGGAGACCAGGAAGTTCATCAGTAGGAACATTGGTGTGTTCTCAGATCTTCCTGGACGTACTTCTGTCATCCGCCATGACATTGTCACTGAACCCCAGGTGAAAATATGGTTTAAACCATACCGGGTACCTGAGTCGCTGCGACAAGCCATTTCGGAAGAAGTGCAACAGATGTTAAAACTGGATGTCTTTGAAGAATCGAAAAGTGAGTGGGCCAGTCCCATAGTTTTAATACCCAAACCAGACAGTTCGTTATGGTTCTGTAACAATTTCAGAAAACCGCATTCGTCACACCAGAAGGCTTGTTTCAATACAAGGTGTTACCCTTTAGTCTACATGGTGCTCCCACTACGTTCCAAAGGTGAATGGACATTGTGCTTTCGGCCACATCGTCGGTATGCGTCAGACTGTTTAGACAATATCATCATTCACAATACAGACTGGGAAAGTTACCTACCAAAAGTGTAGGCCGTTGTAGGCTGGGTTAACTGCTAACCCCAAAAAATGTGCAATTGGGTTAGAAGAGACCAAATACCTTGGGTATGTCAATGGGGGTGGAATTGTCAAACCCCAGGTAAACAAAGTAGAGGCCATTCAAAATTGGCCACCACCTGTCACAACCCGACAAGTGAGTTCCTATATGAGGTTTATCCCCCACTTTGCTATGGTAGCTACACCCTTAACAGACCTCTTGAAGGGATGCAAGTCTGTAATGGTGCGTTGAAACCAGCAGGCAGAGCAGGCTTTCTCCGCTTGGAAGTCGGCCCTATGTGGGTCTCCGGTTTTGGTGACCCTTGACTTCAAAAAGGAGTTTGTAGTACAGTCTGATGCCTCTGTGGTAGGTATCGGTGCTGTACTCTCACAGGAAGTCAACCGGGAGAAACATCCCGTTGTCTTTCTCAAACGCAAACTTACCCTGGCCGAGACCCGGTATAGTATAGTGGAGAGAGAGTGCCTGGCCATTAAGTGGGCACTCGATTATTATTATTATTTCTTAGGGAGGAAGTTTAGTCTTGTGACAGATCAGTACCCCCTCATGTGGATGTATCAAGCTAAGGACAAAAATACCAGGGTCACCCAGTGTTTTTTGTCCTTACAAAACTTTAAGTTCACGGTTGAACACAAGGCTGGTTGGAGGCTAGGCAACGCTGATGCCCTATCATGGGTCCACTGTTGCACTGGTGTCCACCCCCTCAGGATTGAACAAAGAGGTGGGGGTATGTGAGAAGGTGAAGGGGATAATAGTGGCCGGTTGATACATGTCACCAAGGCTCCTGGCCTTGGTAAAGTAAGAGCCAGTATTTATTCAGTGTCTGTGCTGTGATGCAGATTGACACTGTAGCCGTAGTATGGCTGGAAGGTCAATCCGGGACGACTCTTACTGGGAATGGTCAAGTGTAGGATGGGGGCCATTCCCCACAATCCAGGCCGCCTTTTGTTGGCCTTAAAGGCAGCTTGCTTCACCAGCTGTGAGGAATTTGCATGTTGGAGCTCACTCTGCCAGAGTGGTGAGATGGAATTTTCCCTGCATTTGCTCCAAGTTTCGAAGCTGGTGAGCAGCCTGCCTGGAGGCCTGGAAAAGACTTGCTTATTGCCATATGGCATGGACTCAGGTGTGAACTAACACCTAAGGAACGGAGGTGGACTTTGTTACTTTTTCTTTGAACTGCTTCTAAGACTGTTTTTGCAGTTTGCCAAGTGTGAATAAAACACTGAACTTTGATTTGAAAAGAACTGTTTCCTTGCCTCTATACTGCAACCGCACCAATCTGCAAGAGCGAGTCATCACACTGTACTAGGGCAGCATCAATAAAGTTTCCCACAGAGCAAGAGTCCAGAAAGGCAAGAACAGAGATGATCTCTTTGGAGGGTAGAAAAAGCTGGACAGTCAAATGTAAGCATGGAGAGGTGGTATTCACACCTAGGGAGGCCTCTCCCACAAACCCTAGGTGTGAGCATTTCCCTGTGACTGTGGACACAGAGGACAATCTTTGAGGTAGTGATCTGCACTGGTGCAGTATAGGCATATATTCTCATTCTGTCTGCGAGTTCTTTCCTGCAGGGTAAGGTGAGACAGATCTACCTGCATAGCCTCCACTGCGGGACAGGTGAAAGACAGGTGCCAGACGAGGAAAGCGCCGAGGTTGTGCAGACTCCCTTTCTTGGCGTAGTTCCTCACGTCGCTCAGAGAAACAGATATCAATCCGGGAGGCCACCTGTATTAGTTCATTCAAGTTAGATGGCAATTCCTGGGCAGCGAGGACATCCTTGATGTGACTTGATAATCCTCTCTTGAAGGTAGCACAAAGAGCTTCATTATTCCATGATAACTCTGAAATTCCAATAGGAATGCCTGGAGATTAGTAGTGAAAGCATCACTGCGATCCCAAAGCGCAGTTGCCAAGGCCAAAGCCCTTCCAGTTAAGAGACTGATGACGAAGGCCACCTTTGCTCGTTCTTTAGGGAACTGTTCTGCCATGAGTTCAATGTGCATAGAGCCCTGAGCTACGAAACCATGACAGGACTTGGGATCCCCCTCATATTTCTCTGTAAGAGACAAGCGGAGTTTTGATCCAGAGACGACTGCCGGAGCAGGAGGAGGCTGTGGCGGTTGTTGTTGAGCAGTGAGTAACTGCTGCATCATGGCAGACAACTAGCTCAACTGCTGTGACTGGAGCGCCATGATGGAAGCGAGATCCAGATTACCTGGCAGAGGGACCCCAGCGGTATCTATGGCCGGATCTTGCTGTTACGGAGCTGGATGTGGATCCTCTAACCTGTGTGGCTGATGACTCGGACTGTATCGGGGAGCAGAGTCTAAGGTGCCACTGGTCTTCACCAGAGCCCGCCGCAAGGCAGGATGGGCTTGCTGTGGCAGGCGACACCCAGGTCGCTACCCCCGACACGGCTCGACCACACAGGTAGCTGGGCAAAGTGAGGTACCGAAGGATAAGGCAGTAGCCTAGTCAGGTGTAGCAGAAGGTCAAGGCAGGCGGCAAAAGTGCCAAGTCAAATAACATAGCGTGAAGGTCTGGATACACGAAAAAGGCAAACAGGCAAAAAGGAACGCTTAATCTCATGCTAATGGCACTGAAGATCCGGCAGGGAACAGGGGGAGGTGCAGGAACTTATAGACAAGTGTCAGGTGTGTGCAGAGCTGATCGGGCGTCGTCCAAGGGCCTGGCTGGGTTAATGGCCCGCCGCCGCTAGATCCCCAGCAGACAGCGCTGCCTTCTCTGGTATGTGTGATAAAAACACATACAGGAGTAGGCGTCCCCTCAGTCTGAGCCGCAACTGCAGCTTACACAGAGGAGACGTGACCTCCGCCCCCACGCAACACATATTACAGCCACAGATGACATCACTCATCCGCATCTGTACTGTGGAGGGGAGAAGACGCGGGCCTCTGCTGCTGAGGAGATCGCTGCGTATATCTATTTGGAAAAGGGTTTTAACTCTGCCTATACCTATGGGGAATGGGGGGGGGTTAACTCTGCCTATACCAATGTGGAAAGGGGGGGGGGACTCTGCTGCCTATACCTAAGGAGAAAGGGGGGCTAACTCTGTTGCTATACCTATTGGGAAGGGGGTTTACTCTGCTGAATATACCTATGGGGAAGGGTGGGGGGAAAACTCAGCTGCCTGTAGCTTTGGGAAAGGGGGGGGGGGGTTAACTCTTCTGCCTATATCTACAGGGGAAGGGGTTAACTCTGCTGCCTATACCTACAGGGAAGGGGGAACTCACTCTGTTGCCTATACCTGCAGGGAAGGGGGGGGTTAACTCTGCTGCCTATACCTACAGGGAAGGGGGGGTTAACTCTGCTGCCTATTCCTACAGGGAAGGGGGAGTTAACTCTGTTGCCTATACCTACGGGAAAGGGGGGCTACCTAACTATATACCTGGATGCCTAACTACTTACCTACATACCCAGCTACCTAACTATGTACATACCTGGCCTTCATACATGACTTCCTAACTACCTAGCTAGCCCTCTACTTACCTGGCTTGTCACCTACCTACATATCTCGCTTCCTGATCTACCTACCTAATTACCTATTTACCTGGATATCTACCTACCTGCCCTTTTACTATGCAGGACCCCAAGGAGGGCATTATTACAGTTTGTGGGCCTATAGATGGAAAGATTGTGTAGGGGAGGGCACTGGAAAAATTCAGAGTCTGACATGTTTGTCCTGCAGATGTTAAGAGATCCACATGGCGGTCTTATCCGGACGGAGAAGAAAAGGAAAGAAGACTCCACTGATCAGAAAATACATAATTGTGAGTCCCAAAATGTAACAGTAATCACTTATATGGTATACACATCCTGTGAACAGCTGTTATCTACCACCATATGGTCCTGTATATAATCACTTATATTGTATACAGATCCTTTATAGTGTACTGGTCTGTGTATAGTTGTTTTATTCAGTACAGTATTGTGGTATTATCCAGTTATTGTGTGGCAGTATATATTTACTCCTTGTATACCAGTATTATTGGTCATGGAAATTTACCTACGTTAAAGTGTTTCTTACATATATAAATTTTAGTTTATTGTGTGTGGGATTTGGGTTGAATAGAGGCGTGGCAGAAGATTGAGGAGCTGCAGAGCCTAGCAGGGGCCCTTGCATTTTTTTTGGTCCAGGGGCTCCGAGTGTTGTCAGTCCGCCCCTGGGTGTGTGACATAATTATGGGTGCACTGCCCTTTAAATTTCAGAGCTCCAGCGAACGCGCGCCCTGGGGGACAGGGACATGCGTGCCGGAGCTGAGAAGCAGCAGCGGAGGAGTCAGAGGAGCATGGTAAGTGACAGGCTGGGACTCGCATGCGGGCGCGTCCCACGATGCGAATCCCACCCCCGCTGACATCAGGGGCAAAGCGCTCGCGGCCGGCGTGTGCGGCCAGAGTGCAATCCTTAACACTGGTTAGGAGTGACATTGTGAAAAAACGTAAAGACGAACAAACATTTATGGCAGCGAGAAAATGTTGGTATCTATGCTGTTTTAAGATTGTGTACCTACATGTAAAATGCTGGCTGGTCATTAGACCATGGAAATTTTCAAGATAACCTATGAAACTCCACTCCAAACTATCTAAGCATGAACAATCACGAATGCCTGACCCATTGCTTTAGAAAAGGCAAAGGGACATGCACATAGCAACTGTCTAATACTAATAAACAGCAAAAGAGAGAATAGCATAAAATATATTCCGTTTGCAACCATGTACAGTTGATCGCTTAACTCAGGTAAGTTAATAGAATAAGACCTTGAAGAGGTTCTCAGATGATAACACTGTGTCCCAGCTGCTGATATCTGTATTCATCTGGCCAGGATGTCCGCCATGGTAGATTCTGTTTATTCTATGCATACGGCCAATACAAAAGGATTAAGAAGTACATTCATTTATTGCCCCTGTATATAGTAAACTTGCTCATATACATTCCTGGAATCAACAGGACAGCATCAAATAACAACAAGTTCGCTCATCAACGTTAGCTAAGTTCTACTCTGAAATGTTTGAGGGACAAAAATTAATTTTAAACTCAGTCACAGCACATGGTCACAAGATAACCAGTAGGTAGTCTTCCTAGCTTCCCCCTACCTGCCTCTGTGTGAGTCATAGGTTCATCCCAACTTTGTGTATAGGTAGAGACCTGACAATCAAGCTGGTTGGGTGGAAAGGGGGTGGGGGGGGGGGGGGTTCGGGTGTGAGCTGGAAAGACTGACTCCTCATCAAGGGCACAACCCCCCCAGATTTCTGCCTACATATTAACAGGCTTGATCCTATCCTCTTTCTGACCCATGAATAAGTAAGGCGCAGGCTGAGGACCATACACAGCAGGTGCCAGCTGCTATCAGAAGGTTACACCCACAGGTATTGACTGACATAACTCAGATGCTGGTCATTTAAAGGGGTTATCCAGGAAAAAACTTTTTTTGTATACTGGCTCCAGAAAGTTGAACAGATTTGTAAATTACTTTTATTAAAACATCTTAGTCCTTTAAGTACTTATGAGCTGCTGAAGTTGAGTTGTTCTTTTCTGTCTAAGTGTTCTCTGATGACACCTGTCTTGGGAACTGTCCAGAGTAGAAGCAAATCCTCATAACAAACCTCTTCTACTCTGTGAAGTTCCCGAGACAAGCAGAGATGTCAGCAGAGAGCACTGTTGCCAGACAGAAAAGAAGAACTCAACGTCAACAGCTGATAATTATTGGAAGTATTAAGATTTTTTTAATAGAAGTAATTTACAAATTTGTTTAACTTTCTGGAGCCAGTTGATATACTGGGGGATATTTATCAAAGCTGTCTATGTCCTGCATCAATATAGACCAAACTACAGAGCATTAGGCTGGTCTATTGTGCGCATAATTTATCAAATGGCACACGGCTCTTGATAAATTCTGTGCACAGACTGCATGATCTATGCTTTAGTCTATATTTAAACCTGCTCCAACATGGTCTTACATTTCGGCGTACTTTCAGTCGATGAGACTTGTCGCTGAAAAGTCGCTTTTGATAAATTCAGCACCAATGCATTTTCCAATGCATTTCAGTCTAAAATAGACTTGCATGCACCATGTTCTAAAAATCCTCTAGAGCAAATGTCGCAGAAAAGTCGCACATATTTAGACTGCGACTTTCTGTGCGACAAATTTAGACAGGAAAAAACAGTCTAAATCCTTTGATAAATCTCCCCCACTGTATATAAAAAAGTTTTTACCCTGAAATACCCCTTTAACTGTTTAGATGCTGCAATCAATATTGAATGTAGCTTATAAAAAGTAGGCAAAAAAAAAATACAAAACACCCAATTTACAGATTTTTTATTAAGAAAAAAAAAGTGATCAAAAACTCACAACTAAGTAAAAGTAGCACTGATTAAAAACTACAGATCATGGCACAAAAATTAAGCCTTACACAGAAAATAAGTTATAGGGTTTAGATCATTGCAATGCATATATTTTTTTATTTCATTTATATTTCATAGTACAAAAAAAAAAAAATAGAGAGAAGGCATACAAATTTGGTATCGTAGGAATTGTAATGACCTAGAAAATATAATTAGTTTCATCATACAGTAAAAAATATATATTTCACCAAATATGCACAACCCCAATTGCTTTTTTTTTTTTTCTTCGATTTTACCCTCCAAAATAATTTTTTTTCTGGCTTCATAATTCACTATATGGTAAAATGAAGGATGCAAGTAAAAAGTACAACATATTCTTCAAAAAATAAGTCCACTCAGTGTTATGCGTCTAAGAAGGTGAGGTGTAAGATAAAAAAAGCAAAACATTTTTTAATTTGGTTTGGGATTGGGAAGGGGTTAAAAATGTTATGCTGCCTGTGGTTTCAGCAGAATACATATCCTGGCAGACATATCCTGGCTATGATGTTTTCTGAATGTTATTTATCATACTGTATTTGCCTTTCTTACTGCATTTTATATTATATACATTTTCTTATGTGCATCAGAACAAAACAGTTGTTTTATTTATAGTAGTATTGTGAGTCATGCATTATTTTTACATTTTTCAGTCTTACCATGTTTTGTTTTCTTGCAGCCAGTATTGACCACAAGATATCCTTTGCCCATGTTTCTGTGTAGCCACATCTGTGATTTTTTTGTCTGGCCTCCATCCCAGTGCATGATTATTCTGAATCACAAGGTTGCTAAACAAATGCTTTCTTACCACGGCTTACAAAGAGTGGCAGCACAAACTCACTGTCATGGACCAACAATGAATTCAATTTCCAAATAGGAGAACAGAACACACTTTTGATAATGCAAAAATTGTATAACTATTTGCTAAATCTCACTTCTGCCTGCCATCTGCTGTATGATGCCATTAAAGCTTTAACAATACTAGCAGAGTACCAGCGTGGCCCGGTCTTTTTACCTAAACCTTGTGGGAGAGGAAAAGCAACAATGATGTTCTCCTCATATCCCGTCCTTCCTGCCCTTCCAACCTCATATCTCATTCATCCAGTCCTCATATCTATAGTCCTCCTATCCCCAACTAATATCCCGTCCTCATACCCCATTCTCATATCCATCCTAATATCTTGTACCCATAGCCCGTCTTCATAACTTGTCTTCGTATCTTATCCTCATATCCCATCCTCAGGTTGGGCTGAGCTGTAATGAAGAAATTGTATGCCGATAATAGAAGAGTTTGTGGCTTGTGGAAGGGGTGGGGCTTGCAGGGTGGACTGACTCATTCACCCATGAAGCGTAGCTTGTGGGGCTGAGTTGTGATGAAAAGATTGTGGTTGAAAGACCTGTCTTGAGGGTTTATCGGGCAAAACATGTGTTTTCGGCCTTCAGCTGAAACAAACAAAGGGGCAAAAATAAAAGAGGCATGGCTGGTGGGAGGGGTGTGGCTTGCAAGCTGGAGATTCACACCCACCAGGAGATACAGAGCAGAGCTTGTGGAGTAAGGTACCGGAAGTTCTATAGATTTGCGTGGAAAATGGGGGTGGGTTAGGCTGGGTTCACATATATCAGGTGTCCATGCACTGGAGGGAAACTGATCTGATCCTATTCATATTGAATGGGACAGTTTACAATCATCCAGCATCTCAATTTTGTCACCGGATGGTTAGACAAGCAGGAGGACACTGGACAGGGGAAAGCCGGTTGCTTTCAATGGACACCGGATGCCATACAACTAATGACAACTTGCCATCAGTTGTGGCATCAGTTGCGTCGTCACATATGCCGGACATATGTGAACCCAGGCTTAGAGTTAATTTTACTATCCTATATTTTTAGTTGATGCATAAGTAACATGTGTACCAAGTTTCATCAAAATATCTCCAGCCATTTGGAAGTGATGCTGGAACAGATATACACACACATACACACATATTGAGTTTCATATATACAGATATAGATTTGACCTTTTTTATGCGTTGTCTTGCTATTCGGAGGTTAAATTATTTCTTACCACTTTATCTACGCTTCCTGACCTGCTCCTTTTTATTTAATCAATAAAGAGAAAATTTAAGGGGGAGATTTATCAAAACCTGTGTAGAGGAAGAGTGGTGCAGTTGCCCACAGCAACCAATCAGATCAATTTTTTTTCATTTTTAAAAAGGCCTCTGAGCAATGAAAGAAGCGATCTGATTGGATGCTATGTGCAACTGCACAACTCTTCCTCTACACAGGTTTTGACAAATCTCCCACTTAATGTAACATAGTAACATAGTTCGTAAGGTTGAAAAAAGACCAGAGTCCATCTAGTTCAACCTATATCCCTAACGAGTCCCTACTGAGTTGATCCAGAGGAAGGCAAAAAACCCTCATACTGAAGGTAAAAATTCCTTCCCGACTCCAAATATGGCAGTCAGAATAAATCTCTGGATCAACATGCTGTCCCTAAATATCTAGTATACATAACCATCAATTTTATTATTCTCCAAAAAAGCATCCAGACCCCTTTTGAACTCTTTTACAGAGTTCACCATGACAACCTCCTCCGGGAGAGAATTCCACAGTCTCACTGCTCTTACAGTAAAGAACCATCTGTGGTGGTATAGAAACCTTCTTTCCTCTAAACGTAGAGGATGCTCCCTTGTTATAGAGGCAGTCCTGGGTATAAATAGATCATGGGAGAGATCTCTGTACGGCCCCCTGATATATTTATACATAATTATTAGGTCTCCCCTAAGCCTTCTTTTTTCTAAACTAAATAACCCCAATTCTGATAATCTTTCTGGGTACTGTAGTCCTCCCATTCCCCATATTACTCTGGTTGCCTGTCATTGAACCCTCTCCAGCTCCACTATATCTTTCTTGTACACTGGTGCCCAGTACTGTACACAGTATTCTATGTGTGGTCTGACTAGTGATTTGTACAGCGGTAGAATTATTTCCTTGTCATGGGCATCTATGCCCCTATTGATGCACCCCATGATTTTATTTGCCTTGGCAGCAGCTGCCCGACACTGGTCACTACAGCTAAGTTTACTATTAGCTAAGACCCCTAAGTCCTTTTCCACGTCAGTCATCCCAAGTGTGCTCCCATTTAATATATAACCCCATCCCAGATTTTTCCTCCCCATGTGCATTACCTTACATTTATCAGTGTTGAACCTCATCTGCCACTTCTCAGCCCAAACCCCCAAACTATCCAGATCCATTTGTAACAGTGCACTGTCCTCTATTGTGTTTATTGCTTTACAGAGTTTAGTATCATCTGCAAAGATTGCTACTTTACTATTCAACCCCTCTACAAGGTCATTAATAAATATATTAAATAGAACAGGACCCAAGACTGACCCCTGTGGTACCCCACTAGTAACAGTCACCCAATCAGAATAAATACCATTAATAACCACCCTCTGTTTCCTATCGCTGAGCCAGTTACTTACCCACTTACACACATTCTCCCCCAGCCCGTTCCTTCTCATTTTATGCACCAATCTTTTATGTGGCACCGTATCAAATGCTTTGAAAAAATCCAGATATACGACATCCACCGATTGCCCCTGGTCCAGTCTGGAGCTCACCTCCTCATAAAAGCTGATCAGGTTAGTTTGACAGGACCGATCCCTCATAAAGCCATGCTGATATGGAGTAATACATTTATTTTTATCAATGTACTCCAAAATAGCATCTCTTAGAAAACCCTCAAACAATTTACATACAACGGAGGTTAAATTAAGAGGTCTGTAATTTCCAGGGTCACCTTTTGTCCCCTTTTTAAATATTGGCACCACATTTGCCATGCGCCAGTCCTGGGGAACAGTCCCTGTTACTATAGAGTCCCTGAATATTAAAAATAGAGGTCTGTCTATTACAATACTTAATTCCTTTAGAACTCGGGGTGACATTTAGTGTCAGTATTCATATTTTGAGGACAATATCCCATTTCATATTGTTAAGGGCTTCTCTGAGTTGATCAAACTTTGCTTTCCTAAAGTTCATTGTTTTTGTGGCCCCTGGAGAGATTCCCTTATTGAAGAACAAGTTATAATGTATTATATTATGATCACTATTCCCTAGGTATCCTTCTACTTACACATCAGTTACTCTGTCAGATCTGTTGGTTAATATTAAGTCTAGTAGGGCGCCCCCTCTGGTCGGGCCCTGTACCATTTGGGACAGATAAGTGTCTTTAGCTATAGTCAGAAACTTGTCTCCAAGATTAGGGTGAGTGCCATCTTTTTACTTTCTTCCTCTGTTAGTAAAATATCATTGTGTTGGTAAGGGGTTAACAGGCATGTTATTTGTATGTTTGGGTGTCTCAGACTGTTGTCTACTTATCTTGGCAAAAAAAAATCCAAATGTATTTGGAAGGCGGTTTTCAAACCACATTGTCTTATTTTCTTGCAAATTATTCTGAGTGACCAAACATTAGTATGTCGACATTTAACAAACAAAGTGATGGTCCAAGCTTTGGAAATAATAACATCTGCTTGCTAATGTATTCCAAAGCAAGATGTAGTATGAGTAATTGTCAACAATTCTGTTCACTGAGGATAAAAGCAATCCAGTGCTATTGTTTCATTTAGAAAGAACAAGTTAACACATTTTCCTTTTGTGAGGACATGTACTAAATATGTAAATTGAGTTAACAAGATATTCAGACAGAGGAAGTAAAATCACGTGACTGTCTCTGTTTAGATTTAACAATGGTAATGAGAATATGGGAAGTAAAATTATTTCTATTACTGTCTGCAATGAGATAACTAAACCCAAACCCTCACATTTCTCTAAGGCTAAGTTTCCACTTGTTTTTTTCTCTGGCAGTTTTTGGATATCTGCCACTGCAGTTTTTGAGCCAAAACCAGAAATGTATTCAAAAGGAATAGGACATACATTATAAAGGAAGGACTTACACTTCTCCTCCCTTATGGATCCACTTCTGACTTTGGCTCAATAACTGCAGTGGCAGTTTTCCAAAAACTGCCAGAAAAAAACAAAAACAAGTGGAAACTTAGCCTTAAACCGATTGTCTCACAAAAACAACCCTTACAGGCTATGTTCACATGGGTGTAAAATGTCAAATACCAGTGGACATTCTACACATTTGAAAAAATCTGTGCGCTATTCTATTTTTCCTGCGGACGCCGGAATTATAATTTTTGCGGCAAAAACATCTGGCGCAGACAATTCTGCCGTGTGAACAGTATAGCAGAATCCCATATAAATGAATTGGACTCTGCTGCAGCGGAATGTCCATGCAGAATATTAAGTGCAGACATTCCCCACAAGTTCCACCCATGTAAAAAAAAGGCCTAAAGGCATCAGGCCTCCTCTTTGAGAAAGACACACAGTGGTTATCATTCTGATGTACTAATGTTGTTCATGTATTACATGATCAACCATTTATTTAAATGGACACATTTTATTCTACATTTACCATAAAATAGCTACAAAATCTGCCATTTGCTGGGGATTTGAGAAGCCAGATTGTGGCTACTGTCCTAACAAAGGGTTGTCTCTGGGTGACAATTGCGTGACCCATGGGTCAATGCTGCTCAGGTGACGAGTGCCAATCTCACAAACAATTATTTGTTGGTTGTACAGAAGATCCAATCAGCTGAAGACAGAGCTGGAATAAGTGTTCCTCATGTGCCCCATAATCGACCAGGGTAAAAGGGCCTTTACTGTCTATGAAATTTTCATGTACTTTTTCCTATGCAGTAGGTTTGATGAAAACATTTTTGGAACTGTCTTAATCATGTCAAATAACCCTATCTAGGTGAATGGGACTGATTCACACCACATGTGAACTTACCATAAGGGTTGTGATGGGTTACAGTAAATAAAATGTAATCACCAAAAAATAATTGGTGATTTTCCTAACCTTGGAGATGGAAAATATAGATTTTATAATCTCTCTTTAATGCTCAAATAGCAGTAACATTAAATATATATCAGTGAATACATATAGAGAAAAAAAATGAAATCTGCATGGTAACAGGATGAAAAACAGTTGGCTGATGCATCCAATCATGAACAAGGATAGTCTATATAAATTGCCATCTTGACTGACTCCTCCTCTTTCGAAGTGTGAATCAGGAACCCGGACGATGAAATACCATCAATCTCAGCTAGTAGAAATTCATCAGGAACGTAAAAGTAGAAGAAGATACAGGTAATTGAGGATGGCAAAAAGAAAAGAGTAATTGAGAGGAAGAAGAAGAATGAAGAGAGTCATTTTATTGTTCATAAGATTTTAAACATCTAGCCACACATAGTTTCATCTTAGTACGACGAGAAATGTAAAAATGAACGCAATGAGGAGAGTATTGTCTATTCGAGATGTCTAGAGCTTGGACGTCTTGGATGTTATGTATCCATAACAAGGGGGCATTCTCTACGTTTAGTGGAAAGAAGGTTTCTACACCAGCACAGACTAAAGCGAATACCTTTCAAACTTTCAAACTAAGTTATGATCATGGGCAGATGAGATGGCTGATCTATAAACTTTAATTGTTCCATAGGCCTTACCTGAATCAAAAGGATCAGAGAGAAAATTTAGGATGTGTGGCAAAGATGCGTGTACGGGATCCAAATCCCGTTGTGAGCACAAATGAACCCAAAGTTTCCAGGCTGATCTGTAAGCAGATCTGGTACCTGGGGCCCATGCATTGGAAAGGATATCTCTAGTTGATTGTGAAAATTCCAGATCAGCTTTTGTTGACCCAAGACTAGCCAAGCGACCAGAGAGAGATAGAAGAAGAGGATGGTAATGGGATGGAATAATCTTTGGAATATCTATAGTCATTCCCAAAATCTGAGGGAACCATGTTTGGGTCAGCCACCATGGTGTGATCAGAACGATCGTCGATTCTTGTGACCAAGTTTGAAGAAGTACTCTTGGAATGAGGGAAAAAGGAGGAAATGCATACAAGGTCTCCTGAGGCCAAACTTGGCGAAACGCGTCTACTCCTAGGGCAGGGCTCTCAAACCCCCGGCCCACAAGAATTAAATTTTGCGGCCCGTACCAGGGATTTGGGCAAGCAGGGCTAAATGCCGGAAGAATTCACACACTTTGGCAAACATTGCTACATGGGACCTGGTGCACATATGACGGCGCAACCAGTCTTGCCCCATCACTATACTGCTACTTACATGTGCCTGACGGATGTGCATGCGGTGAGTGACGTCATCGCAAGTACCGCGCAGGGATGCCGACATCTTGCGCAGCGCGTGCGATGATGTCACTTATAGCGCGCACCTCCGCCGGGAAGTCCCCGCAGGCAGATGTAAGTAGCGCTGTCCAGGTGGGGAATCTGTGCTACAGCTACCTAATGTGGGGAATCTGTGCTAAGGCTACCTAATGTGCGGAAACTGTGCTGCGCTACCTAATGTGGGGAAACTGTGCTGTGCTGCCATATGTGGGGAAACTATGCTAAGGAAACCTAATGTGGAGAATCTGTGCTAAGGCTACCTAATGTGGGGAAACTGTGCTACCTAATGTGGGGAAACTGCTACCTTCCTAATGTGGGGAAACTGCTGCCTACCTAATGCTTCCCCCCCCCCCCCAGCAGTACCACCTCTATCATCCATCTGCTCATGCTATTACCACAGGGTGGTAGAGGTAATGGGGGGTGTTGCTGCTGGATGATGGGGGTGCTCCTGCTGGTGGGGGGGTGTTGCTGGTGGATGATGAGGGGCGCATGATGGGGGCATTATATGTGAGGGGTGCATGATGGGGGCATTATATGTGAGGGGCGCATGCTACCTCCAGTGGCCCCCAGATAATTTGAGTTTGAGACCCCTGTCCTGGAGCCTCTGGATCTGGACACCAACTGAAGAAAAGTGGAAGTTGGTAATTGAGGCGAGAGGCAAAAAGATCTATCTGTATTGGGCCCAAAAGAGAGAGTATTTTCTGAAAAATAATTGGATCTAGTTTCCAATCGCTGAATTGGATAGGTAACGGGAATTCCAATCTGCAACTGAGTTGGAAATGCCCGGAATGTATTCGGCTTTCAAGATAATATTTTTGTTTAGGCAAAAATGCCAAAAATCTCTGGCAATCTCCGCCAACGTCTTCGATTTTGAACCTCCCAGACGGTTGATATATTGAACCGCTGAGATGTTGTCTAAACGAAGAAGAGAAACCTGAGCTTGGCAAAACTCCTGAGAGCGAAAAAACTGGCTAACAGTTCCAAGCAATTGATGTGAAGGGAGGATTCAGTCTCTGACTATTTGCTTCCTGTGGAAAGATGACCATATCGGGCACCCCAACCCAAAAGACTTGCTTCTGATTCTATCATTAAGTCTGGTTTGGAATTGAAGATGGTTTTCCCATTCCAATCCTAAACATGACAAAGCCACCAAATTAGTTCTTTTTGGCTTTGGGAGACAGGGGAATTTCATCTGAGTAACTCAGACCTTCTCTCAGATGTTGAGATTTCAATCCTTGAAGGGCTCTGCAGTGTAGGGGTGCTGGGAAGATTGCTTGAATCGAAGAAGAAAGTAACCCTACGATTCAAGCTAATCTTCTTAAGGAGATTAGATGTTTTGAAAGGACAGAGCGTATTTCCTTGTGAATCATACGCATTTTCCTGGCGGGAAGACTCAGCAGAGCCAATTGAGTATTTATTAGGAATCCTAAGAATTCCAGTTCTTTGAAAGGAGTTAATACAGACTTTTTGAGATTGATCAGAAAACCCAGGTCTGAAAGTAGAGAAAGTGTCCATTCCAAATGTTGATGGATTAGAGGAAGGGAAGAAGCCATGATCAATATATCATCTCGATAAATAATCAGAGAATGGCTATAACCAGCTTCATCAATTTTGTAAAGCACCAAGGGGCCGATGAGAGGCCGAATGAGAGGCATGTAAACTGCCATTTCTGATCTTTCCAAATAAACTGAAGATATTGATGGAAAGAAGGGTAAATTGGGACTGTATGATATGCTGTCACGATGCCGGCTGGCAGGTAGTGGATCCTCTGTGCCAGAGAGGGATTGGCGTGGACCGTGCTAGTGGATCGGTTCTAAGTCACTACTGGTTTTCACCAGAGCCCGCCGCAAAGCGGGATGGTCTTGCTGCGGCGGTAGTGACCAGGTCGTATCCACTAGCAACGGCTCAACCTCTCTGGCTGCTGAAGATAGGCGCGGTACAAGGGAGTAGACAGAAGCAAGGTCGGACGTAGCAGAAGGTCGGGGCAGGCAGCAAGGATCGTAGTCAGGGGCAACGGCAGGAGGTCTGGAACACAGGCTAGGAACACACAAGGAAACGCTTTCACTGGCACGATGGCAACAAGATCCGGCAAGGAAGTGCAGGGGAAGTGAGGTGATATAGGGAAGTGCACAGGTGATCAGACTAATTGGAACCACTGCGCCAATCAGCGGCGCAGTGGCCCTTTAAATCGCAAAGACCCGGCGCGCGCGCGCCCTAGGGAGCGGGGCCGCGCGCGCCGGGACAGGACCGACGGAGAGCGAGTCAGGTACGGGAGCCGGGGTGCGCATCGCGAGCGGGCGCTACCCGCATCGCGAATCGCATCCCGGCTGGAGGCGGTATCGCAGCGCCCCGGGTCAGTGGACCTGACCGGAGCGCTGCAGTGAGGAGAGTGTAGCGAGCGCTCCGGGGAGGAGCGGGGACCCGGAGCGCTCGGCGTAACAGTACCCCCCCCCTTGGGTCTCCCCCTCTTCTTAGAGCCTGAGAACCTGAGGAGCAGACTTTTGTCTAGGATATTGTCCTCAGGTTCCCAGGATCTCTCTTCTGGACCACAACCCTCCCAATCCACTAAAAAAAAGGTTTTCCCTCTGACCTTTTTGGATGCCAGAATCTCTTTGACGGAGAAGATGTCCGAGGAGCCGGAAACAGGAGTGGGAGGAACAGATTTGGGAGAGAAACGGTTGATGATAAGTGGTTTAAGAAGAGAAACGTGAAAGGCATTAGGAATACGAAGAGAAGGAGGAAGAAGAAGTTTGTAAGAGACAGGATTAATCTGGCACAAAATTTTGAAAGGACCAAGATAGCGTGGTCCCAACTTGTAGCTAGGGACACGGAAGCGGACATATTTAGCGGAGAGCCATACCTTGTCTCCAGGGGAAAAAATGGGAGGAGCTCTTCTTTTCTTATCCGCGAACTTCTTCATGCGTGATGAAGCCTGTAAGAGAGAATTTTGAGTCTCTCTCCATATGATGGAAAGGTCACGAGAAATTTCATCCACAGCGGGCAGACCAGAGGGCAAGGGGGTAGGGAGGGGGGGGAAGAGGGTGACGGCCGTACACCACGAAAAATGGGGATTTGGAGGAGGATTCAGAGACTCTGAAGTTATACGAGAATTCGGCCCATGGTAGAAGATCTGCCCAGTCATCCTGGCGGGAGGAAACAAAATGTCGTAAATAATCACCCAAGACCTGGTTAATTCTTTCTACTTGTCCATTGGATTGAGGATGATATGCAGAAGAAAAATTTAATTTAATCTTGAGTTGTTTACAGAGAGCCCTCCAGAATTTAGACACGAATTGGACGCCTCTATCCGAGACGATCTGCGTAGGCAACCCGTGAAGACGAAAAATGTGTACAAAAAATTGTTTAGCCAACTGAGGCGCTGAAGGAAGACCAGGAAGAGGAATGAAATGTGCCATTTTGGAGAATCGATCAACGACCACCCAAATAACAGTGTTGCCACGGGAAGGGGGTAAGTCAGTAATAAAATCCATACCAATCAGAGACCAAGGCTGTTCGGGGACAGGCAGAGGATGAAGAAAACCAGCGGGCTTCTGGCGAGGAGTCTTATCCCTGGCACAGATAGTGCAGGCTCGTACAAAGTCCACAACATCCGTCTCCAGAGTCGGCCACCAATAGAAGCGAGAGATGAGTTGCACAGATTTCTTGATGCCCGCATGACCTGCGAGATGGGAGGAGTGACCCCATTTGAGGATTGCGAGGCGTTGGCGTGGAGAAACAAAGGTCTTTCCTGGAGGAGTTTGCCTGATGGAGGCTGGAGAAGTGGAAATCAGGCAGTCAGGAGGAATGATGTGTTGCGGAGAGAGTTCAACTTCAGAAGCATCCGAGGAACGAGAGAGAGCATCGGCCCTAATGTTCTTATCGGCAGGCCGAAAGTGAATTTCAAAATTAAATCGGGCAAAGAACAGAGACCACCTGGCCTGGCGAGGATTCAGCCGTTGGGCAGACTGGAGGTAGGAGAGGTTCTTATGATCGGTGTAAATAATAACTGGAAATCTTGATCCCTCCAGCAGATGCCTCCATTCCTCAAGTGCTAATTTAATGGCTAGAAGCTCTCGATCCCCGATGGAGTAGTTCCTCTCCGCCGGAGAGAAGGTCCTAGAAAAAAAACCACAAGTAACAGCATGCCCGGAAGAATTTTTTTGTAGAAGGACAGCTCCAGCTCCCACTGAGGAGGCATCAACCTCCAATAGGAAGGGTTTAGATGGGTCAGGTCTGGAGAGCACGGGAGCCGAAGAAAAGGCAGACTTGAGCCGTTTAAAGGCGTCTTCCGCTTGAGGAGGCCAAGACTTGGGATCGGCATTTTTTTTGGTTAAAGCCACGATAGGGGCCACAACGGTAGAAAAATGTGGAATAAATTGCCTGTAATAATTGGCGAACCCCAAAAAACGTTGGATAGCACGGAGTCCGGAGGGGCGTGGCCAATCTAAGACGGCAGAGAGTTTGTCTGGATCCATTTGTAGTCCCTGGCCAGAGACCAAGTATCCTAGGAAAGGAAGAGATTGGCATTCAAACAGACATTTCTCTATTTTGGCATAGAGTTGATTGTCACGAAGTCTCTGAAGAACCATACGGACATGCTGGCGGTGTTCTTCTAGATTGGCAGAAAAAATCAGGATATCATCCAGATATACAACAACACAGGAGTATAAGAGATCACGAAAAATTTCATTAACAAAGTCTTGGAAGACGGCAGGGGCGTTGCACAGGCCAAAGGGCATGACCAGATACTCAAAGTGTCCATCTCTGGTGTTAAATGCCGTTTTCCATTCATCCCCCTCTCTGATGCGGATGAGATTATAAGCACCTCTTAAGTCCAGTTTGGTAAAGATGTGGGCACCTTGGAGGCGATCAAAGAGTTCAGAGATGAGGGGTAGGGGGTAGCGGTTCTTAACCGTGATTTTATTAAGACCGCGGTAGTCAATGCAAGGACGTAGGGAGCCATCTTTTTTGGACACAAAGAAAAATCCGGCTCCGGCAGGAGAGGAGGATTTACGGATAAAGCCCTTTTTTAAATTTTCCTGGACGTATTCAGACATGGCAAGAGTCTCTGGGGCGGACAGAGGATAAATTCTGCCCCGGGGTGGAGTAGTGCCCGGGAGGAGGTCGATAGGACAATCATAAGGCCTGTGAGGAGGTAGAGTCTCAGCTTGTTTTTTCCAAAAAACATCCGCAAAGTCCATATAGGCCTTAGGGAGACCGGTTACAGGAGGAACCACAGAGTCACGGCAAGGGTTACTGGGAACCGGTTTTAGGCAGTCCTTGGAACAAGAGGGCCCCCAACTCTTGATCTCCCCAGTGGACCAATCCAGGGTTGGGGAATGAAGTTGAAGCCAGGGAAGTCCAAGGAGAATTTCAGAAGTGCAATTGGGGAGGACCAAAAGTTCAATCCTCTCGTGATGAGATCCGATGCACATTAGAAGGGGCTCCGTGCGGAAACGTATGGTACAGTCCAATCTTTCATTGTTTACACAATTGATGTAGAGGGGTCTGGCGAGACTGGTCACCGGGATGTTGAACCTGTTGACGAGGGAGGCCAAAATAAAATTTCCTGCAGATCCGGAGTCCGAGAAGGCCATAGTAGAGAAGGAGAAGGCAGAGGCAGATATCCGCACAGGCACAGTAAGACGTGGAGAAGCAGAGTAGACATCAAGGACTGTCTCACCTTTGTGCGGAGTCAGCGTACGTCTTTCCAGGCGGGGAGGACGGATAGGACAATCCTTCAGGAAGTGTTCGGTACTAGCACAGTACAGGCAGAGATTCTCCATGCGGCGTCGTGTCCTCTCTTGAGGTGTCAGGCGAGACCGGTCGACCTGCATAACCTCCACGGCGGGAGGCACAGGAACAGATTGCAGGGGACCAGAGGAGAGAGGAGCCGGGGAGAAGAAACGCCTCGTGCGAACAGAGTCCATATCCTGGCGGAGCTCCTGACGCCTTTCGGAAAAACGCATGTCAATGCGAGTGGCTAGGTGAATGAGTTCATGTAGATTAGCAGGGATTTCTCGTGCGGCCAGAACATCTTTAATGTTGCTGGATAGGCCTTTTTTAAAGGTCGCGCAGAGGGCCTCATTATTCCAGGATAATTCTGAAGCAAGAGTACGGAATTGTACGGCATACTCGCCAACGGAAGAATTACCCTGGACCAGGTTCAACAGGGCAGTCTCAGCAGAAGAGGCTCGGGCAGGTTCCTCAAAGACACTTCGGATTTCCGAGAAGAAGGAGTGTACAGAGGCAGTGACGGGGTCATTGCGGTCCCAGAGCGGTGTGGCCCAAGACAGGGCTTTTCCAGACAGAAGGCTGACTACGAAAGCCACCTTAGACCTTTCAGTGGGAAACTGGTCCGACATCATCTCCAAGTGCAGGGAACATTGGGAAAGAAAGCCACGGCAAAACTTAGAGTCCCCATCAAATTTATCCGGCAAGGATAGGCGTAGACCAGAAGCGGCCACTCGCTGCGGAGGAGGTGCAGGAGCTGGCGGAGGAGATGATTGCTGAAGCTGTGGTAGTAACTGCTGTAGCATAACGGTCAGTTGAGACAGCTGTTGGCCTTGTTGCGCTATCTGTTGTGACTGCTGGGCGACCACCGTGGTGAGGTCAGCGACAACTGGCAGAGGAACTTCAGCGGGATCCATGGCCGGATCTACTGTCACGATGCCGGCTGGCAGGTAGTGGATCCTCTGTGCCAGAGAGGGATTGGCGTGGACCGTGCTAGTGGATCGGTTCTAAGTCACTACTGGTTTTCACCAGAGCCCGCCGCAAAGCGGGATGGTCTTGCTGCGGCGGTAGTGACCAGGTCGTATCCACTAGCAACGGCTCAACCTCTCTGGCTGCTGAAGATAGGCGCGGTACAAGGGAGTAGACAGAAGCAAGGTCGGACGTAGCAGAAGGTCGGGGCAGGCAGCAAGGATCGTAGTCAGGGGCAACGGCAGGAGGTCTGGAACACAGGCTAGGAACACACAAGGAAACGCTTTCACTGGCACGATGGCAACAAGATCCGGCAAGGAAGTGCAGGGGAAGTGAGGTGATATAGGGAAGTGCACAGGTGATCAGACTAATTGGAACCACTGCGCCAATCAGCGGCGCAGTGGCCCTTTAAATCGCAAAGACCCGGCGCGCGCGCGCCCTAGGGAGCGGGGCCGCGCGCGCCGGGACAGGACCGACGGAGAGCGAGTCAGGTACGGGAGCCGGGGTGCGCATCGCGAGCGGGCGCTACCCGCATCGCGAATCGCATCCCGGCTGGAGGCGGTATCGCAGCGCCCCGGGTCAGTGGACCTGACCGGAGCGCTGCAGTGAGGAGAGTGTAGCGAGCGCTCCGGGGAGGAGCGGGGACCCGGAGCGCTCGGCGTAACATATGTGTCCTTTAAATCTATTTTCACCAACCAATCGTTTTTCAGCAGGTGAATACCTTTCATTTTGAAATGGTGGTATCTGAGGAAATCATTGAGAAATCTCAAATTTATGACTGGTCTGTGACGGCCATTCTTCTTTTTGACTAAGAATATATTGCTTATAAAGCCAGAAGTCTGTAAAGGAACTGTAGCTATTGCTCCTTTTTGAAACAGTTCCTCTATTTCTGTTTGTATTAGATTTTTGTCTGATATTGAAAAACGGATAGGATGGGGAAGATGGAATTGAATAGGAGGGGTTCCAAATTCTAGTTGATAACCCGTTACTGTATTGAGGATCCACAAATCTGATGTGATCGTGGACCAAGCGGGTGAAAAATATTGAAGTCTGCCCCCCAGTGGAATTGGGTGAGATAGGGAAGAAATTTAACTTACCTGTAGAGGGCCTGGATCTTGGGTATCCACGTTGTCCACGTACTCGCCAGGGCCTTTCACGTGAAGGAAAGAAGGGGGGAGGTTGGTAAATTGTGGGTGGGTATTGTACCCTTTCTTGAGGGAAGGTAGGATATCTATTAAATGGACAGGAAGATGAGGATCGGCTGGGAAATCGGCCCTTTCCTTTTCCAGCCTTGCCAAAAACTCTAGGGTTAAATACCTTTTTTAATGAAGTTCCGGCTTTATCCAGATTAGTGAACAGACCTACAAACTTGTTTGTATCTTTTAGGAATGAATCCCCAAATAAGAACCCTTCTGCTGAAGGACCTGGTTCCTTAGGAGCTAAGTGAGTTAGCTGAGAATCAAGTCGCATTAAAATTCATCTGCGATGTTCCATGCTAATTGCAGCGATTACATTGCCCAGCATGCACATAGCTCGTTGAGCCCATCCACGTAGATTTTCAGTGTCTACGGGATCTCCCGATGTAGCTGCTTGTTCTGAAATGTAAATAATCTTTGTAAGCGGGTCAAGGAGGTCTAGCAATTTATCTTGAACAGATTTAAATGATCTGATTTCTGATATGGTTCTAACATAGGATGTTTTGCAGGAGAGTCAAATATGTCTACACAGTGATGCCTTTTCCAGGTCTCTTAAGGCCTTTGGCCATTTGAGTGGTCGAGTCATCCGCCGACCAAAATTTGTCAGAGGGCATCGATGGTTGAGGGTTGAGAGTAGGTAATTGAACAAAAGGATTTTATGATATAGTCATTGCTACTGTTCTGGCAATATTGTCCACCATAGAGGACATTACAGTTTTAATTGCATTATGTATTGATCTGGACACTGACCTGTCCACAAGTTCTTGGATAGGGATAACAGAGACCTTGTCACCTGACTGGGAAAAGCCTCCTTCCATCCTAACAACCATACCCTTTTTCAGACATATTGTATACAATATTGTAAAATAATGTGAATAATATATAGTAGGTATATATAAAATTATTGAGGTACAAAATGAAGAACAAATGAGAATAATGGTAGGGGAGTATAGGAGTAATGCTCCCCCCTCTCTCTCTCTCTCTCTGTATATATATATATATATATATATATATATATATATGGAGAGGAGAAAAGAGAACAATTTAGGAGTTGCAGCAATAGTATATTCATATGGGATAAGCAGTAAATAGAATGAAAGAGAAAAAGGGAGAATAAGGGAGAAATAATAAACGCTATAATAATATGATCTAATATATAACACGTTATATTATGAGGTAGTGACAATAATAATGTATCTTTCTGATGAACAATAAAGAAAGAGGAGGAGTCAGTCAAGATGGCAGTTTATAAAGACTATCCTTGTTTGTGATTGGATGCATCAGCCACCTGTTTTGCATACTGATACCATGCAGATTTCAGTTTTTTTCTCTATATGTATTCACTGATATATATTTTATGTGATTGCTACTTGAGCTTTAAAGGGGTACTCCGCCCCTAGCATCTTATCCCCTATCCAAAGGATAGGGGATAAGATGTCAGATCGCGGGGGTCCCGCCGCTGGGGACCCCCGGGTTCTCCGCTGCAGTGCCCCGCTATCATTACTGCACAGAGCAAAATCGCTCTGTGCGTAATGACCGGCGATACAGGGGCCAGAGCATCATGAGGCCACGGCCCGCCCCTCTAATGCAAATCTATGGGAGGGGGCGTGATGGCTGCCAGGCCCCCTCCCATAGACTTGTCTTGAGGGGGCAGACCGTGATGTCATGAGGGGGTGGAGCCGTGCTCTGGCCCCTGTATTGCCGGTAATTACGAACAGAGTGAGTTTGCTCTGTGCAGTAATGATAGTGGGGTGCTGCAGCCAAGATCCTGGGGGGCCCCAGTGGTGGGACCCCTGCAATCTGACATCTTATCCCCTATCCTTTGGATAGGGGATAAGTTGCTAGGGGCAGAGTACCCCTTTAAAGAGAGATTAATGCAATGATAGGAGCCTCCCGTCTGATACAAAATTCCTGACTATATGAGGTTTATTTTTTCCTATCATAATAGAAGCTGTAAACAAACAATGTTGCCTGATATCCATAGAAGATGTAAGGATTGCAAACTGTCGATAAATTTATGGACAGCCTCAATAAATTGGGGACTTATTTCCAGCATCTGTGAAAAGAAATTCATGTGTCTGTGATTTCTTTTTGAAGTTGGAGGAACTTGTACAGGTTATTTTAGTTGTCAATTATATAATTATCATTTTTATGTTTATAGTAAATGTTACTTATATGTTAATATCCGTATTCTAAGCTATACATTGTCATGTATTAAATATAATCTTTTCTTGTGGTTTTCCAGAGTGTTTGTAAAAACTGTTGGCTGTGTGTGAAGTTTTCCAGAAATAAGAAAAGACTAGGTTGCCAACCCTGGTGGATATCTATACATTTATGAGCAGAGAGAACAGGATGTGTAGTTCACTATTTATGATTGTTATACTTCAAATGCTCCTGCTGCGTGTATCTTGGGCTGCTAATGTAATAGATCACTGACTACAGGTATTATATAACATTTTTCATAAACAGGATTATTTCTGTCTTGATTTAGCTGCTCAGTGGTATATACAATGGTGGCAAAACATCAGTAGCTATTATAAACCAGTGCATTTCTTATTTTGTATGTACAACTGTCTACAGGGCCCAGGCTCTAGCATAATATCGGACTCCAAATATAACAGGGCCAAATATATTAGACAAAGACCACCCCATTTAAGCTAACTCCAAAGCCAATCTCGTGTCCCCATAGTGTACGGTGAAACCTCCCAAAAGACCACCTCTTTAAAAAGATCACCTTATTATTCAGACCACATTTTGTGAGACAGGTTTCAGGCCTCCTAACATCATGCATAGTGGCCATTATGCTGGAGTGACCATCCCCATAGAAAACCGAAAAATTTTGGTGGTCATCTTAAGAGGTTTCACACACTTTTTCTTGTGAGCAGGTGCATAATTGACCCATCCGTATTATGTCCTGTGTGTGCAATGATAAAATGAGCTTACTTCCTAACACTTTTCACACATCCTATTGTATATTCGGAAAATCTTAATGTCTGTTTTAATACAAGTGCAATAAATCTATATTGTATTGCATATTAATATATTTACTACTGTACTTTTTGCTATAAATAAATGCGTATAACTTTAGATATCTTATTTTGTTTTAAAATTAGCTCTATAGGTAATTGCCAACTGTTGTTGTTTACCACTCTATACCACAGTGCCTCTCTCATAGCCTTTGCATTGTGCATTGTACATTATGTACATTGGGTGAGAATATAGTTCTGTACTTGGAAAAGATATGGCTGATAAAAGGCGAGAAGGAAAAAATGAAAACACAAAAAGAAAAGTTGGCTCATCATCCCATCAAGGGATTATTACAGGTACTTTACTAAGATATTGTTTGATTGTTTGTACAGTTCAATGTAATACATGTGTATTGCAGCGAGCAGTTAGATTGGTGTGATCTACTATTAAAGACTGTGGCAGGCTTTAATAGTAGATCTGACATGGCAATCATGATGGGCTTCAAAATACTTGGAGCTGCTATGGCAAATGATTGATTTTCCATGATTGCGTCTTAAAGGTGCCGCTCAACCCTGGAAGGTACTTTTGTGGGTCATAACCATGTCAATTGTGCTGTCAACATTGGCATCAGCATATAGAGGGTTAAAGGGGTATTGCAGGTAAAAACTTTTTTTATATATCAACTGGCTCCAAAAAGTTAAACAGATTTGTAAATTACTTCTATTAAAAAATCTTAATCCTTCCAATAATTATCAGCTGCTGAAGTTGAGTTGTTCTTTTGTATCTGGCAACAGTGCTCTCTGCTGACATCTTTGCTTGTTGCGGGAACTGCTCAGAGTAGGCAAGGTTTGCTATTTAGATTTGCTTCTACTCTGGATAGCTCCCGAGACACGTGTCATCAGAGAACACAAACAACTTCAGCAGCTCATAAGTGCTTAAAGGATTAAGATTTTTTAAATAGAAGTAATTTACAAATCTGTTTAACTTTCCGGAGCCAGTTAATATATAAAAAAAAGTTTTTTCCTGGATAACCCTTTTAAGGAACTGTAATCTTAACTCTTCCATTTTCGCCAATCTTGAAAAAAGGGACGAGGCCCATGTGCGTACTTTGCACCTTATTTTCAAAGCTCAAAGCACTTTTTGCCACATAAAGGTGTTGCATTTTATTCTACTGTATTCCAAAGTGGTATAAAAAGTGCAAAATAACAACAATAGTCCTCTGGCATGTCCAGTTCTTCTTTTTGTTTAGAAGGTGCAAACATTAAAGGGGTATTCCAGGCCAAAACTTTATATATATATATATATATATATATATATATATATATATATATATATATATATATCAACTGGATCCGGAAAGTTAAACAGATTTGTAAATTACTTCGATTAAAAAATCTTAATCCTTCCAATAGTTATTAGCTTCTGAAGTTGAGTTGTTTTTTTCTGTCTAACTGCTCTCTGATGACTCACGTCCCGGGATCTGTGCAGTTCCTATGGGGATATTTTCCCATCAAGCACAGCTCCCGGGATGTGACATCCTCAATGAGCAGTTAGACAGAAAGCTTCGGAAGCTAATAACTATTGGAAGGATTAAGATTTTTCAATAGAAGTAATTTACAAATCTGTTTAACTTTCCAGAGCCAGTTGATATATATAAAAAGTTTTTGCCTGGAATACCCCTTTAAGAGAACATGTCATTTTCTTCTTTTTTAAGCTGTTTTTATTATAAGGTTACGCATAGAATACCTTTCGTTTTCAAAATGTTTCCAGTTATCTGAGAAATCATGTTTGTTTGTGGCTTTTACATACCTTTGATTACCATTTTGTAAACATTTTGAGGATAAATTACAAAGAATGGCATACCCTTATGCCAATCTTAAGTAAATTGCCAATCCTATAATCCACACCAGATTTATGGAGAGGTGCATGCCTCTTAATAAATCTAGTGCATCTGAAGCGGTCCATGTGGCCAGCTCCGAGCGGGCATAGATTTTAACTACAATTTATGTCTACTTGTAGGTGTTAATTTTAGTACAATTGGCGCAGGAGGAGACCACAACCTCTTTGCGCCATGCTTTGCACCCCTTTCCTCCTACCATGTTGCAGGAAAAAGATTTAAGCATCCCAGTCATGTGGGTTGGAACAGAATAGAAGATTGATTTGGGTCACTTCACGCATGGTCCATGTTGCCACACGTCATGGCTCTGTAAAAGGTAAAGTGTGACCGGTTTGGCACCAAACAGGTGCAGTGGCTTATTTTACAGATGATTTGTATGTTGCTAGGTAATTGTGCCATATCTCTAAAGCAACATGCACCCCATTGCAAAATGTGGCACTTTACTCACTATTTCCCGCACACTGAAGATGCTTCAAATTCGCCAGTTTTTGATTCAATGTGTCGCTTCTAAATGCATTAGTAGATCTGCTTAGAGATATTGTGCAAATAAACTGTTCAAACTGAAATTACTTTAACAGTATGAGGTTTCATTGAAACTGTGTACAGAAGTAAATAGCTCCATTACAAGGGACATTTCACCCAACATGAAAAAGTGCTTACTGCCTTATGCGTATGGAGTTTTGTATTTCTCTTTTTAGGCTCAGTACATGTGTTAAACAGTTTCCTTTAAGCACAAAAGACTGTTGGAAATATCAGATTTGGTTTCTTGCCCACTTGGCACAGTACCCCATAATTACTCTGCCAGCACAATTGTCCAAATAGAACTCATTACAAACACTGTGTGACACAATACATACATGTGGGTGGCAGATGTTGTGAGCTGCCTCTGTGTTATTGTAGAAATAATTCAAGGCAATACCATTGATAAACACAATCTACATTATTGAGACAATTATTTATCATCTTACTGTAGATACACGAAGACCTATTATATTAAAAAAATAATAATAATAAAATATATATATATATATATATATATATATATATAATCCTAACAAAAAGAAAAAAGAGCCCTTAGACATCCCCGTATACGGAAAAATTAAAAAAGTCATGGGGTAAGAAGAGGACAATTTTAAACATACTAATTTTGGTGCACATAGCTATAATTTTTTTTTAAATAAAATAAAACCTATAAAAATGAGTTATCTTTGTGACCGTATGGACCTACAAAATAAAGATAAGGTAGATAAAAAATAAAGATAAGAGTTTTACCGCAAAGTTCACTGAGTGGAATCGGAAGCCCCCAAAAGCTACAAAATGGTGTTTTATTTTATTTTACTCCACAAATATTTTTTTGCTTTAGATTTTGTGGTGAAATGATTGATGTCATTGCAAAGTAAAATTGGTGGCACAAAAAAAAAAAAAGACCCTTATATGGGTCTGTAGTGGAATATTGGAAGTAATATGATTTTTAAAAAGTGAGGAGGAAAAAAATGACCCATATAAGGGCTTGTTTTTCCCATGACCAATTGTACTTTGTAAAAAAAACTCAAATTTTACCATAAAATGTACGTTGAAACCAAAAAATTATTTTTTAGGGAGGAAATTTTAATGAAAACCAAAATTTAGCATGTTTTGGAGGGTTTCGTTTTCACACTGTGCATTTACGGTAAAATTATATGTTTTCTGTATTCTGTAGGTATATACAATTAAAATGATAACCATGTCTTCATACTTTTCTAATATTGTACCGCTTGAAAAAAATCTCAAAGTTTTTGTACAAAATCAGTATGTTTAAAATTGCCCTATTTTGACAACCTTTAACGTTTTCTATTTTCTGTGTTTGGGGCAATATGAGGGACTAATTTTTTGCGCCATAATCTGTAATTTTTATCAGTACCACATTTGCGTATATGAAACTTTTAAATCACTTTTTATTAAATTTTTGGGGAATAAAATGTGACAAAAAAGCTGCAATTTTGGACTCTTTTTATTTTTTACATTTACGCCGTTCACCATAAGGGATCATTAACATTATATTTTGATAGTTCGGACATTTATGCATGTGGCGATACCAAATATGTTTATTAATTTTCTTTACACTTTTTTGGTGAAATGGCAAAAAGGGACAATTTAAATTTTTATTGGGGGAGGGGATTCTTTGCATTTCTTTACTTTTAATATATGTATTGTTTTGTTTTGTTTACACTTTTTATGTTCCCATAGGGGACTATCTATAGCAATCACTTGCTTTCTAATACTGTTCAATGCTATGCATAGGGCATAGCACTGATCAGTTTATCGTCGATCTTCTGCTCTGGTCTGCTCCATCTCAGACCAGAGCAGAAAACCCCTGGAGACCCCGCCATTTAATATGATTGGATCCTTGCAGCAGCGCCGCAGGCGATCCGATCATCAATTTAAACGTGCGTTGGCACAGATGCCATGATCTGTATTGATCACGGCATCTGAGGGGTTAAGGGTGGACATCAGTGCTATCGCTGATGTCCGCCATTACCGGCGGGTCCCTGGCTGCTGATAGCAGCCGAGACCTGCAGTGCATGATGCGAGCGCCGCTCCGATGCTAGCAGTCATGTACAGGACAGTGGTTAAAGGTTTTTTTCGGTGAAAAAAGTTATACAGATTTGTAAATTACTTCTATTTAAAAGTCTTAATCCTTCCAGTATTTATCAGCTGCTATATGCTCCAGAGAAAGTTGTATGGTTCTTTTTGTCTGACCACAGTGCTCTCTGCTTACACTTCGGTCTGTGTCAGGAACTGTCCAGAGAAGGAGAGGTTTGCTATAGGGATTTGCTCCTTCTCTAGACAGTTCTTGACATGGACAGAGGTGTCAGCAGAGAGCACTGTGGTCAGACAGAAAAGAACCATACAAATTTCTCTGGAGCATACAGCAGCTGATAAGTACTGGAATGATTAAGATTTTTAAATAGAAGTTTTTTACAAATCTGTTTAACTTTTTAGAACCAGTTGATTGGAATATAATTTGATTTCCACCGGAGAACCCCTTTAAGGCTCTTTTAAAAGGGTTTTCTTTCAGGTGAATAAGCATTCCTAGCTTGTTACCGATAATTGGCCCCTGTAAAAGCGATCAATCGACGAATGAGAAAATGCTGTGGCCCCGCATTATAGAACGGGAGCGGACTCAGGGCGTACAGGTATGCCCTAAGTCCTTAAGGAGTTAAGGGCCACACCAACAATCCAGTGATCATTTGTGCAGCCTTGCTGCATGCTTGTTCATTCCTTGTGTAGGCTGGTATGCTGGTACACTGCCTTCAGGGTACCAATGACTAAAGGAGTTAAGTAGTGACACATAGCATCGCTACTTATCTTCGCTGGCCATACAGTATACAGGCATGCTGGGAGTCGTAGATATGCAATAGCTGGAGGCTACCTATTTGGGAAACACTGGCAACATATTTGGGAAACAAAGGATCTGCTCACATTTTTACCATGCCCCCCCCCTTTTTTTTTTTTTATCAAAAAGGCATCATACTAAAAATGCAAGATGTTACCACCCCCCATTCTTGTCTGCCATTTTCCTTTGTAGCTCCACCTTTATTGATGTCATCACTAGATGTAGGGCTACACAGGACCAGGCCGTACAGGAAACAAGGTTTGTAAGTGGATGTCTGGTCACTGTATACAATACACAGCTATTTACAACTATATACTGAATACCTTAAAGAGTTAACTAATCCTGCTTTGCATCAGCATTTGTGGCTCTTTTCGGGCATTTTGGTGAAAAAAACAAACAAGTGGACAATAAGCCTTACACTGTTTCCCAATTTACTATGTAATAGTATAGCAGTTTTTCTCTTCTAAGCACATGGCTTTACATTTATTTATAGATTATTACATTGGTTTCTGTCTCCAATAGAACTCGCAGTCTATCCTCGGAATGTTTTTTGGAGTATGGGAGGAAACCCACACAAACATGGAGAGAAATAAAAACTCCATGCAAATGTTTCACAAGGGTCCAATTTGCTGACTCAGTCCCAGGAATGCAACATTTGGGAAAAGAATTGTGCATATTATTTGTGTCAGAAGTCACAGTTTCAAAATGTTTCAAGAACTGACAGTAAATAAGCGTTGTACAGGTAAAATTCAATTTTCACTTTTAGAGAACAAAGCAAAGCATCTTTGCCAGGATAAAAATGTTTTGAGGCAAAGAACATAAAATAGAACATTTCACAGTACATTCTCTGTACTTGAACAATAGGGAATACCTAGCTCATGATTTGATGATACTATTTAGTTATGAAATGCCCATCTATGCTCAGCTATATTACCAGATAAAAGCTGTCTACAGATCTGTTTAAAATTAGCTGGCATTTCTTGGTCAGTATAAAAAGTTTCAAATATACCATCATCTACAAAGTTATATACCATCATCTACAAAGTTTTTTGGAGGTAAACTAAAGGTCACTTTACACTTAGAGGGGTTATCCAGGGAAAATTATTAAATGTGCCATACTCATCTCCTCTAGTATCCAGCAGCTGCCCTATCACTGTTCCCAGTCCTCTGATACTTTCAACCCAGCAACTTGCCTTGTCATCAGTGACTGAGGCGGAACACCACTGTGACCGGAGGACCGGAGGAGGTCTGTATAGCATGTTTATTATTTTTTCAACACATCCAGCTGTGGAGCAAATTGTTATTTTGACAACCTCTTAACCCCTTAAGGACTCAGCCCATTTTGGCCTTAAAGGGGTAGTCCAGTGGTGAAAAACTTATCCCCTATCCTAAGGATAGGGGATAAGTTTGAGATCGCGGGGGGTCCCTCTGCGATCTCTCTGTACGGGGCCCCGGCTCTCCGCCGAGATAGCGGGTGTCGACCCCCGCACGAGGCGGCGGCCGACACGCCCCCTCAATACATCTCTATGGCAGAGCCGGAGATTGCCGAAGGCAGCGCTTCGGCTCTGCCATAGAGTTGTATTGAGGGGGCGTGTCGGCCGCCGCCTCGTGCGGAGGTCGACACGCCCCCTTCCAGCGGGCTGTCGGGGCTCCGTACAGGAGATCGCGGGGGGCCCCAGGGGTCGGACCCCCCGCGATCTGCAACTTATCCCCTATCCTTAGGATAGGGGATAAGTTGCTCACCACTGAATCACCACTGGACTACTCCTTTAAGGACTCAGACAATTTAATTTTTATGTTTTCATTTTTTCCTCCTTGCCTTCTAAAAATCATAACTCTTTTATATTTTCATCCACAGACTAGTATGAGGGCTTGTTTTTTGCGCGACCAGTTGTCCTTTGTAATGACATAACTCATTATATCATAAAATGTATGGCGCAACCAAAAAACACTATTTTTGTGGGGAAGTTAAAACGAAAAACGCCATTTTGCTAATTTTGGAAGGTTTCGTTTTCATGCCATACAATTTATGGTAAAAATGACATGTGTTCTTTATTCTGAGGGTCAATACGATTAAAATGATACCCATTATTACATACTTTTCTATTATTGTTGCGCTTAAAAAAAATCACAAACTTTTTAACCAAATTAGTACGTTTATAATCCCTTTATTTTGATGACCTCTAACTTATTTATTTTTCCGTATAAGCGGCGGTATGGGGGCTCATTTTTTGCGCCATGATCTGTACTTTTTTTTGATACCACATTTGTATATAAAAAAACTTTTAATACATTTTTTATAATTTTTTTTAATACAATTTTGGACTTTTTTTTTTTTCGTTCTCGCTGTTCCCCGTACGGGATCATTAACATTTTATTTTAATAGTTCGGACATTTACACATGCGGCGATACCCAATATGTCTATAAAATTAATTTTTTACGCTTTTTGGGGGTAACATTTTTTATTGGGGGAGGGGATTTTTCCCTTTTTTTTTGCTTTTACTTTTACATTTTTTTACATTTTTTTTTACACTTGAATAGTCCCCATAGGGGACTATTCATAGCAATACCATGATTGCTAATACTGATCTGTTTTATGTATAGGACATAGAACAGATCAGTGTTATCGGCTATCTTCTGTTCTGGTCTGCTCGATCTCAGACCAGAGCAGGAGACGCAGGGAGCCGGACAGAGGAAGGTGAGGGGACCTCCGTGCAGCGTTCCGAATGATTGGATCCCCGCAGCAGCGCTGCGGGCGATCCGATCATTCATTCAAATCGCGCACTGCCGCAGATGCCGGGATCTGTATTGATCCCGGCACCTGAGGGGTTAATGGCGGACGCCCGCGAGATCGCGGGCGTCGGCCATTGCCGGCGGGTCCCTGGCTGCGATCAGCAGCCGGGATCAGCTGCGCATGACACGGGCATCGCTCCGATGCCCGCGGTTATGCACAGGACTTAAATGTACGTCCTGGTGCGTTAAGTACCACCGCACCAGGACGTACATTTACGTCCTGCGTCCTTAAGGGGTTAAAGAACGATTTTGACCAACAGAAACTCTCTATAATGAAAGCATACCTGTACTTTTTATTTTTATTAACTTGCATGGTTTTGTTAGATTAACTCTTCAGTTAACTAGTAGTGACAATGTGAGTTTACTTCATGATGCTTAACTACTTAACATTCACTCCATTTCAGGGGGTGGGACCAGAGCTGGGTTGTTTGTCAGCAGTAGTCACCCCTGGACTTCCTTTCTCTTACTTCTCAGGCCAACTCACAGGACAACACCTACTCCTCATTGCAATGTGATAGTATTGTAGAAAGTACACTGGACTGTAGAGGCCTGCACTGTGCTAGATGATAATTTACAGCACAGGTACAATAGATGGAATGTGAGAGTTATTGATGTACTGGCTTTACAAGGTCCTACATGAGCAGAAAGGCAAAAAGCAACAACATCACAGTAAGGAAGGGAATACATCACAAAATCAGTGCTGATCTAAGTGGTAAAATGTTGCTGAAGAAAATGATAATGGCAAGCTACACTAGGGACAGCTGCCCAGAACTTTATAGGTGGCCAAAGATACAGTATGAGGGTAGCCTTGATTTACACTTCAGGCACAGCATGGACCCATGGAAGAAGCAGATAAATTTAGATTGCATCCACACTGTCAAGGCTAAGCCATGTCCCCAATTCCTTTATTCTGCCATGGTCTCATGCTGCTAGAGATAGTATTCTCCTAAAAAGAGAAAATGGACAGTATGCAAGAAGTTAAGACACTTATAATAGTTGACAATACTTTAGGAAATTTTTTGTGTAGTTATGTTTAAAATTGTCCTCTTTTGACCCCTATAACTTTTTTATTTTTCTGTATACGGGGATATGTGAGGGCTCATATTTTTGTGCTGTGATCTCTAGTTTTTATAGGTTCCATTTTTGTTTTGATGGGACTTTTTGATCACTTTTTATAATTTTTTTTAGGGTATACAAAGTGACCAAAAATATGCAATTTTGGACTTTGGTAATTTTTTTTTAGGTATACACCATTGACAGTGGGGTTTAATTATCATTATATTTTTATAGTTTGGACATTTACAGCTTATGTTTATTCTTGTTTATATTTTTTTTATAGGAAAAGGCGGATGATATTGAGTAACTTTTTTTCTTACCTTTTTACATTAGGTTTTAGTCCCCATAGGGGATTATTACATGCAATCTTTGGATTGCATACATCGTTCAATGCTATGCCATAGCATAGGATTGATCAGTGTTATCGGTACCTTTGGATAGGGGATAAGATGTATGGGGTGGAGTACCCCTTTAAAGAGTCATATTTGGTAAATTAACTGATTTACAAATAAGGTTAGAAGGTGAGGGGAAAAAATCGAAAGTGAAAAAATGAGTCCCCATGTGGTTAATGACCCATGATATTTATACATGTCCTGGTGCCCTTAAGGACATATGGTGCAGGCTCCTTACTCTGTGGGATATCCAGTGGCCCCATCTGCTTTTAGTAGCTGAGGGGGCCACCACTAATAACCAGAATTTAGTTATTGATGTAATCACGTCAACCTAGAGAATCAAGATACGTGTTAGTTTGACCTCCCAAATTAGCAACATTTTTAAAATTTCACCTCACAAATAATGTTATTTTTGTTTCAGCGCATATTTTGTGGACAAAAAAAAGGATATCATTACAAAGTACAACTGTACCAGCAAAAAACAAGCCCTCATATGAGGTATGCAGATGAAAAATTAAAAGAGTTATGGATGGATCTTAAATGGCGAGGAGGAGGAAGCAACAAAAGTGCATATAAAGCCTTGGATGTAAGTCAACAAGAAGCTGGGAGGTGATGTTGAGCAAGAAAGCATGCCTGGCTTTGGCACTTGCACAACTCTGCTCCGCCTCCCTGACACTTGGTAGAGAAATAAAAAGGTGATTTTATCAGTTTGGTAATCACCATGAGCTCCGGGAAATGTACAGTTTGCTTTTATACCCTAACAGATATCCAGTGTTGTATGCGGCACTCAGGAGAAAATACAGCTGACAGATTAACTTAATGTGTAATTAAATCTTTGTAAGCCTTTATAGAATGTGTTTTGGAATATTTTTCATAGATAAACATTTGTCCTGGATATTTTGAAGTCTTTCAAATCACAGAGAAAAACATAATATAAAAATCAAAATCACCTACATACAAGGCAAACACTATTAAAGCTATCACAGTATTTTGCACAGCTGTTTCCTTTCTCTTGACACAGGCAGTAAACTTGATCGATCACAGTCTAGACTGTGGTGGTGTCATTCCGCTGGGGTTGCATGCCTTTCTTAAACACTTTTTTTCAGTGTCACAATTTCTTTTTATTGTTGGCATGAATTCTCATCCACCCAAAATTCTTTAAACATGGCATAAGACAATATTGTTTTATGACATGCTGTTATTAATATAATTTCTTTGTTTCTTTTGATACTGTAGTTAAAGTACCAAATATGCACAAAAAGAATTCCCTTACTTTCCTTCCAACATACAATTCTCAAACATGAATGAACAAGAATATTTATCAACCACCTAAAATGTTTGTTTTGTGTAAATCTTATTGGTGGCTATTTATACATCTTTTATCATTTTTATGGGCTGAAGGTAGCCAGACTGCAAATTTCATGAAATTCAATACAGTGGTATCTCTGTGGGTATAACTTGTGTTTTATATTGTGTACTAAAAGGAATGACAAAGTGGAATGCCCGTAGACTTTAACAGGGGCGTGGAATGCCCATAGAGAATAATGGGCCAGAGTGGAATGCCCATAGAGAATAATCGGCCAGAGTGGAATGCCCAAAGAGAATAATGGAAATGTTATATTTGAATTAGAGACAAAAGTATTTTACATATCTAATAAGTCTTTATCAGACAAACTCTCAAAACTCAGTGACATTGTTTAATATTCAACTTAAGTAGAATTATCATTGTTTTCTGCAGAATGACAAGATGGGATTACACAATGGAATGCTCATAGACTATAATGGGAAGTGAAATGTGAGCTCATTTGCATGTAAATCTGTGTTATTCAGATAACTAAACTTTACCACATGTGTTCCCCAGGTAGAGTAGCACATTGTTAAATGAAAACTACCTGGGATTATAGCTGTTTTCTATGGAATAACAGGAAAATGGTAGAATGGAATGCCCATAGACTATAATGGGAAGCAAGATATGAGCTCATTTGCACGTAAATATCTGTGTTATTTAGGAAATTCAACCTTGCCACAAGTGTTCTCCAGGTAGAGTAGCACATTCTAAAAGGAAAATTACCTGGGATTATAGCTGTTTTCTATGGAATAACAGGGAAATGGTAGAACGGAATGCCCATAGACTATAATGGGAAGCAGAATTTGATGTGGAGTCTGAACCATATAACATATCAAATAAATGTTTAGCAGGCATACTCTACATACTCAGTGGGATTATTTAAAACTGAGATATTAAGGGATTATCATTGTTTTCTATAAAATGACAAGGGTTATGACAAAAAGGAATGCCCATAGACTATAATGGGAAGTAAAATATGAGCTCATTTGCACATTAATCTGTGTTATTTAAGAAGTTCAACCTTGCCACAAGTGTTCCCCAAGTAGAGTAGCACATTCTAAAAGGAAAATTACCTGGGATTATAGCAGTTTTCTATAGAATAACAGGGAATTGGTAGAATTGAATGCCCATAGACTATAATGGGAAGCAGGATTTTATGTGGAGTCTGAAGCACGTAACATATCAAATAAATGTTTAGAGGGCATACTCTACATACTCAGTGGGATTATTTAAAAGTGAGATTTAGAGGGATTATCATTTTTTTCTATAAAATGACAAGGGTTATGACAAAATGGAATGCCCATAGACTGTAATGGGAAGTAAAATTTGAGCTCAGTTGCATGTAAATCTGTGTTATTTAGGAAATTCAAGCTTACCATAAGTTTTCCCCAGGTAGAGTAGCACATTGTTAAATGAAAATTACCTGGGATTATAGCTGTTTTCTATGGAAAAACAGGCAAATAGGAGAATGGAATGCCCATAGACTACAATGGGAAGCAAAATGTGATTTAGAGCCTAAACCATTTAACATATCAAATCAGCCTTTATCACAAGTGTTCCCCAGTCAGAGTAGCATATTATTAAATGGAATTTACCTGGGATTATAGCGTTTTTCTATAGCATTCAAAAGTGAATTACAAAATGGAATGCCCATAGACTATAATGGGAAGCAATATTTGATGTGGAGCCTGGACCATTTAACATATTAAATAAATGTTAAGCAGGCGTAACCTTCATACTCAGTGGGATTATTTAAAATTGTGATTGAGTGGAATTATAATTGGTTTTGATGAAAGGGGAGGGGGGTGACAAAATGGAATGCCCTTAGACTTTAATGGGAAGTAAAATATGAGATCATTTGCACGTAAAAATGTGTTATTGAGGAAATTCAACTTTACCACAAGTGTTTCCCAGGTAGAGTAGCACATTGTTAAATGGAAATTATCTGAGATTATATGTGTTTATTTTGGTATGTTTAACACAGAGCGCTCTGGTCTCTGCTTCTGGACCAGCGCGCTCTCGGTGTTCCTGCCCTGTATGCTCCCCGGGCAAACACGCTGACTGGGAGCGCAATTATGTTAACATGCTTGACGGGGATGCGGCTCGCATTGCAGGTTGTGCCCACACGTGATCAACATCCCGTTCCTACTCACAGGTCCCCGCTCGGTCCTTTGTTCTGCCTGCTTCCCGGCCAGCACACCAGTGTTTGGTGCCTGGCCCAAATTAGTCAATTAGTCAAAAGTATAACAGTGTCCTGCCCCTTCATGCCCTTGCCGGATCTTGGTCACAGTATTGCTCTTGAGAAAGCTTTTATTGTGTATTCCTTGCCCATTGCTGACCCATTGCTATTGACTACCGCCTGTGAACCGTTGCCGCCTGCCCTGACCTTTTGCTACGTCTGACCTTGCCTCTGCCTGTCCCTTCTGTGCTGTGCCTATCTCAGCTGCCAGAGAGGTTGAGCCGCTACTGGGTGGAACGACCTGGGGGTTACCTGCCGAAGCAAGTCCATCCCGCTTTGCGGTGGGCTCTGGGGTAAACCAGCAACCCCTTAGACTCCGTTCCCCTGGTACGGCCCACGTCTGATCCACCACCAGCATCCCGCTTCTATCTCACAGTTCGGATCCTGACAGTATGCAAAGGTCAATGCAAAAATGGAATGCCAATAGACTATAATGGGAAGCAAAATTTGATGTGGAGTCTGAACCATTTAGCATATCAAATAACTCTTCAGCAGGCATCCTGTGCAAATTTAGTGGGATTATTTATATTTAAGATTGAGTGGGATTATAATTGGTTTCTATAAAATGTCAAGTGGAATGACACAATGGAATGCTAATAGACTATAATGGGAGGCAAATTTTGATTTAAAGTATGAACCATTTAACATATCAGATACATTTTAAAAGGACAGTCCCACATTCCACTTAAGCAGCCTATTTCATGCTGTGCGAAATCTCCTGCTGCAGCGGGAAATACGCTGCATAATCCCTGATCACCATACACACAGGGCTCTCTGGCAGCAGCCCTATGTGTACAGTGAGTTTGGGAGGTAAGGCCGCGTGTCACAGTCACGCTGGCGCATGGCCCTGCCTCCAAGACTCGCTGAGCACACAGGGCTGCTGCCAGAGAGCCCTGTGTGTATGGTGATCAGGGATTATGCAGCGTATTTCCCGCTGCAGCAGGAGATTTTGCACAGCATGAAATAGGCTGCTTAAGTGGAATGTGGGACTGTACTTTTAAGATGTATCTGATATGTTAAATGGTTCATACTTTAAATCAAAATTTGCTTCCCATTAAAGTCTGTTAGCATTCCATTGTGTCATTCCACTTGTGTCAAACCAATTATAATCCCACTCAATCTTAACCCTTTAAGGACCAAGGGCGTACAGGTACGCCCTTGGTCCTGCTCTCCTGATATAACGCGGGGTTACACAGTAACCCCGCATCATATCACAGCGGGCCCGGCGTCATAGTGAAGCCGGGACCCGCCTCTAATAGCGTGCAGCGCCGATCGTGGCGCCGTGCGCTATTAACCCTTTAGCTGCGCGCTCAGAGCTGAGCCGCGCGGCTAAAAGTGAAAGTGAAAGTTGCCGGCTAGCTCAGTCGGGCTGTTCGGGATAGCCGCGGCTAATCGTGGCATCCTGAACAGCTGACAGGACAGCGGGAGGGCCCCTACCTGCCTCCTTGCTGTCCGATCGCCGAATGACTGCTCAGTGCCTGAGATCCAGGCCTGAGCAGTCATGCGGCAGAATCGTTGATCACTGGTTTCTTATGAGAAACCAGTGATCAATGATGAAGATCAGTGTGTGCAGTGTTATAGGTCCCTATGGGACCTATAACACTGCAAAAAAAAAGTGAATAAAGATCATTTAACTCCTCCCCTATTAAAAGTTTGAATCACCCCCCTTTTCCAATAAAAAAAAACACAGTGTAAATAAAAATAAAAATAAACATATATGGTATCACCGCGTGCGGAAATGTCCGAGTTATAAAAATATATCATTATTTAAACCGCTCGGTCAATGGCGTGCGCACAAAAAAATTCCAAAGTCCAAAATAGTGCATTTTTGGTCACTTTTTATATAATTTAAAAATGAATAAGTCCTATCAATGCAAAAATGGTACCGTTAAAAACTTCAGATCACGGCGCAAAAAATGAGCCCTCATACCGCCCCATACACGAAAAAATAAAAAAGTTATATGGGTCAGAAGATGACAATTTTAAACGTATTAATTTTCCTGCATGTAGTTATGATTTTTTCCAGAAGTCCGACAAAATCAAACCTATATAAGTAGGGTATCATTTTAATCGTATGCACCTACAGAATAAAGATAAGGTGTCATTTTTACCGAAAAATGTACTATGTAGAAACGGAAGCCCCCAAAAGTTACAAAACAGCGTTTTTTTTTTCAATTTTGTCGCACAATGATTTTTTTTTCCGTTTCACCATAGATTTTTGGGCAAAATGACTGACGTCATTACAAAGTAGAATTGGTGGCGCAAAAAAATAAGCCATCATATGGATTTTTAGGTGCAAAATTGAAAGAGTTATGATTTTTTAAAGGCAAGGAGCAAAACACGAAAATGCAAAAACGGAAAAAACCCCGGTCCTTAAGGGGTTAAATATAAATAATCCCACTAAACTTGCACAGGATGCCTGCTAAACATTTATTTGATATGTAAAATGGTTCAGACTCCACATCAAATTTTGCTTCCCATTATAGTCTATGGACATTCCATTTTGCATTGACCTTTGCATACCATAATAAACAGATATAATCCCAGATAATTTCCATTTAACAATGTGCTACTCTATCTGGGGAACACCTGTGGTAAAGTTGAATTTCCTAAATAACACAGACTTACATGCAAATGAGCTCATATTTTATTTATCATTATAGTCTATGGGTATTCCATTTTGTCAGTCCTCTTGTCATTTTAAAGAAACCAATAATAATCCCTGTAAATCTCAGATTTAAATACTCCCACTGAGTATGTAGAGTATGCCTGCTAAACATTTATTTGATATGTTAAATGGTTCAGACTCCACATCAAATCCTGCTTCCCATTATAGTCTATGGGCATTCCGTTCCACCATTCTGACAGTATTCCATAGAAAACAGCTATAATCCCAGGTAATTTTCCTTTTACAATGTGCTTGTCACGATGCCGGCTGGCAGGTAGTGGATCCTCTGTGCCAGAGAGGGATTGGCGTGGACCGTGCTAGTGGATCGGTTCTAAGTCACTACTGGTTTTCACCAGAGCCCGCCGCAAAGCGGGATGGTCTTGCTGCGGCGGTAGTGACCAGGTCGTATCCACTAGCAACGGCTCAACCTCTCTGGCTGCTGAAGATAGGCGCGGTACAAGGGAGTAGACAGAAGCAAGGTCGGACGTAGCAGAAGGTCGGGGCAGGCAGCAAGGATCGTAGTCAGGGGCAACGGCAGGAGGTCTGGAACACAGGCTAGGAACACACAAGGAAACGCTTTCACTGGCACGATGGCAACAAGATCCGGCAAGGGAGTGCAGGGGAAGTGAGGTGATATAGGGAAGTGCACAGGTGAACACACTAATTGGAACCACTGCGCCAATCAGCGGCGCAGTGGCCCTTTAAATCGCAAAGACCCGGCGCGCGCGCGCCCTAGGGAGCGGGGCCGCGCGCGCCGGGACAGGACCGACGGAGAGCGAGTCAGGTACGGGAGCCGGGGTGCGCATCGCGAGCGGGCGCTACCCGCATCGCGAATCGCATCCCGGCTGGAGGCGGTATCGCAGCGCCCCGGGTCAGTGGATCTGACCGGAGCGCTGCAGTGAGGAGAGTGTAGCGAGCGCTCCGGGGAGGAGCGGGGACCCGGAGCGCTCGGCGTAACAGTGCTACTCTACCCGGGGAACAGTAGCAGTAAAGTTCAATTTCCTAAATAACACAAATTTACATGCAAATGAGTTCATATTTTACTTCCCATTATAGTCTATGGGCATTCCATTTTGTTGTTTAACTTTGCATTCTATAATAAACAGCTATAATCCCAGGTAATTTCCATTTTACATTGTGCTACTCTACCCAGGGAACACTTTTGTGGTAAAGGCTACATTGATATGTTAAATGGTTTAGGCTCCAAATCACATTTTACTTCCCATTATAGTCTATGGGCATTCCATTCTGCCATTTTCCTGTTATTCCATAGAAAACAGCTATAATCCCAGGTAATTTTTCTTTTACAATGTGCTACACTACCAGGGAACACTTGTGGTAAAGTTTAATTATCTAAATAACATAGATTTACTTGCATATGAGCTTATATTTTACTTCCCATTATAGTCTATGGGCATTCCATTTTGTCATAACCTTGTAATTTCATAGAAAACAATGATAATCCCTCTAAATCTCACTTTTAAATAATCCAACTGAGTATGATATGTTAAATGGTTCAGACTCCACATCAAATTCTGCTTCCCATTATAGTCTATGGACATCCCATTATACCATTTTCCTGTTATTCCATAGAAAACAACTATAATCCCAGGTAATTTTCATTTAACAATGTGCTACTCTACCTGGGGAACACTTGTGGCAAGGTTGAATTTCCTAAATAACACAGATTTACGTGCAAATGAGCTCATATTTTACATCCCATTATAGTCTATGGGCATTCCATTTTGTCATAACCCTTTTCATTTTATAGAAAATGATAATCCCTCTAAATCTCACTTTTAAATAATCGCACTGAGTATGTAGAGTATGCCTGCTAAACATTTATTTGATATGTTAAATGGTTCAGACTCCACATCAAATTCTGCTTCCCATTATAGTCTATGGGCATTCCATTCTACCATTTCCCTGTTATTCCATAGAAAACAGCTATAATCCCAGGTAACTTTCATTTAACAATGTGCTACTCTACCTGGGGAACACTTGGGGTTGAATTTCCTAAATAACACAGATTTACGTGCAAATTAGCTCAGATTTTATATCCCATGATAGTCTATGGGCATTCCATTCTACCATTTTCCTGTTATTCATAGAAAACAGCTATAATCCCAGGTAGTTTTCATTTAACAATGTGCTACTCTACCTGGGGAACACTTGTGGTAAAGTTTAGTTATCTGAATAACACTAATTTACATGCAAATGAGCTCACATTTCACTTCCCATTATAGTCTATGGGCATTCCATTGTGTAATCCCATCTTGTCATTCTGCAGAAAACAATGATAATTCTACTTAAATTGAACATTAAACAATGTCACTGAGTTTTGAGAGTTTGTCTGATAAAGCTTTATTAGATATGTCAAACAGTTTTTTCTCTAATTTAAATATAACATATTCCACTATTCTCTATGGGCATTTCACTCTGGCCCATTATTCTCTATGGGCATTCCACTCTGGCCCAATATTCTCTATGGGCATTCCACTCTGGCCCATTATTCTCTATGGGCATTCCACTCTGGCCCAATATTCTCTATGGGCATTCCACTCTGGCCCATTATTCTCTATGGGCATTCCACTCCCCTGTTAAAGTCTATGGGCATTCCACTTTGTCATTCCTTTTAGTATGTCCCGGTATTTTGTAATTTTTTTCATCCTTTTAAAAAACAGTCTTACCCAATATTACATATGATAACTATACATAAGGGTGAATATGCAACAAAGGACGACAATGCAGGTACTATAGGGTACTTGTGGAGAAGTGACCCAGCCCTGTTTGTCCTATCCTCTTTATGTTCAGCAATTACAACCTATGCATTATTTCCCTTTCTAGAAGAACTACATGTAGTAGGACCCACTAGTAAAATTTACTTTGAAAGCCCATCCTACAATTACATGCAAATATTACCTGGTAATTAAGCAGATATAACAGATTAAGCAATACTTCATTTTTGAATTAATGCCTGTTATTTGCAGGAGAAGATGTAGCAGTAGCTATGCCCTCTACTGTACCCTTATATCTGTTTAAAATATGTTACTGTCATTGTAGCAATTTTTGTGGGGTTTGGCAATAAAACAGGTTCTGACCTGTGTGATTGCTGTTTTGGCCATGGAGAGAAGCTGTCATGTCATTCCCAACAGTGACAGAAAGGGCAGCAGTAGTGGACAATGTCTAAAGATAGTTAAACAGATAGACAGCTGACAGTAGAGGACTGCTGGAGCAGGTGTTTGACATCTGTAAAATCTGTGACATTTGAATAAGTTACGCCGATACGGAGCAGAGTCTGTAGTATTAACCTCTTAAGGACTCAGCCCATTTTCACCTTAAGGACTCAAAACTATCTTCATTTTTGCACTTTCGTTGTCACGATTTGGCTTACAGGTAGTGGATCCTCTGTGTCAGCGAGGGATTGGCGTGGACCGTGCTGGTGGACCGGTTCTAAGAGGCTACTGGTGTTCACCAGAGCCCGCCGCAAAGCGGGATGGTCTTGCTGCGGCAGTAGCAACCAGGTCGTATCCACTAGCAACGGCTCAACCTCGCTGACTGCTGAGAAGGCGTGGGACAGAAGGACTAGGCAGAGGCAAGGTCAGACGTAGCAGAAGGTCGGGGCAGGCGGCAAGGTTCGTAGTCAAGATGGATAGCAGGAGTTCAGGTAACACAGGCTTTGGACAACACTAAACGCTTTCACTGGCACAAGGCAACAAGATCCGGCAAGGGAGTGCAGGGGAAGTGATGTGATATAGCCAGGGAGCAGGTGGAAGCCAATTAAGCTAATTGGGCCAGGCACCAATCATTGGTGCACTGGCCCTTTAAGTCTCAGAGAGCCGGCGCGCGCGCGCCCTAGAGAGCGGAGCCGCGCGCGCCAGCACATGACAGCAGGGGACCGGGACGGGTAAGTGACTTGGGATGCGATTCGCGAGCGGGTGCGTCCCGCTGTGCGAATCGCATCCCCGACGGCCATGTCAGTGCAGCGCTCCCGGTCAGCGGGACCGACCGGGGCGCTGCAGGGAGAGAGACGCCGTGAGCGCTCCGGGGAGGAGCAGGGACCCGGAGCGCTCGGCGTAACATTCGTTTTTTCCTTCTCATCTTCTAAAAATCATAATGTGTAAAATTTTGCACCTACAGAGCCATATAAGGGCTTTGTTTTTTGCATCACCAATTGTACTTTGTAATGACATTACTTATTTCATAAAATAATCTGCGGCGAAACAAAAAAAAAATTCCGCGTATGAGGCTATGGTATGTAGTTTTTATCGGTACCATTTTTGTTTTGATTGGACTTTTTATATTTTTTTAAATTAGAGGATTTTATAAAATTTTACCAGATAATGAAACGATACAGAAGAGAAAAGTAAAAAACAAACCCATCAGGGCAATGGAACCAAATAGCAAGGTACATAATATGCAACCAGGAACATACTCAAATTGGTCACTGAGGAGACAGCCGACTACCAAAGAAAGGTAATTCCTTGCACCGATAAAGCGCCAAACAGTCTAGTATATGGTGTAGTCGGGGTATCGTAAGAGGCAACAGGGTGAAAGGTGCAATAGAGGGGCTCATTATGAGAAAAACAGAGCAAGCATCGGTGTATGAGGTCTATCTCATAGATAAAGGGGTCGGGACAATCTATAGAAGCCAGAAGGTGCAGGAGGTAAATGTGGAAAGCGGAGAGGGGTCGACAGTCAAAGTGAAGTGCAGGAGGGTGGAGAAAGTGAAGAAAAGCTAGATAGGGGTGAAGAGAGTAGGGGAATAGTGGGGGGAAAGTCAGAGAAGGGGGGTAAGGGAGGAAGAGTAGGATAGATCAGGGAAGGTACATACCTCGGGAGGCGACAGACATGGGCAGGGCCCCTGCAAGGCAGGTATAGTGACAATGCTGATCAGGACAACACACTCGAGAAAGGTGCAACATAGTAGGGGAAGGCTAGGATGCCATGTAGGAGGTTCTGTAATCATCAGAGGACAGAAATGTAGTCCAGGGGCCCCAGATTCTATGATGGTTTGCAACTTGACACCTGGAGTCAGCGAGAAGCTCCTCCATCCTGTGTATGTGAGATAGTTCTTGGGCCCAGGAGGAGAAGGTTGGGGGAGTGGTGGATTTCCATAGCCTCGGAATTATCGTCTTGGCCGCCAGTAGCATAGGCTACCAGGCGAGAGTGCCATTTTGGGATAATTGATGGGACTTTTTGATTACCCTTTATTAATATTTTTATGGTATATGAAGTGACCAAAAATTCACAATTTTGGACTTTGGTATTTTTTTTTTACGTGTACCGTGCGGTTTAGTTAACCTTATATTTTAATAGTTTGGATATTTATGCACGTGGCGGTACCACATAGTATTATTTTTTTTTAAATTATATTATTTAATCTAAAAAAATTCACATTTGTTCTCTTTTTTTTCCACTTTTTACTTAAAAAATTTTTTTTAGCCCCCTTAGAAGGCTATACCATGCAATTTTTTAGAAGGCTATACCATGCAATTTTTTGATTGCATACACTGTTTAATACAGATGAGGACCCTCCCGTCGTCCAGTAAGCTGATCGGGACATCGCAATTCTGTCGCGAGAGTCCCGACCAGCTCCGCTGAGCTGCCAGGATAGTTTTACTTTCAGTTTAGATGCCACAATAAACTTTGATTGCGGCATCTAAAGAGTTAATGCCGGACATCTGCCCGATTAGATGTGGGTCCTGGCTGCCCGTAACAACCGGGACCAACAGGGTTTATCCCATTCTCCGCTTGTGAGAACGGTTTAAACCCTGTTAGCGGGACTCAGGATGTACAGGTACGCCCTGAGTCCTTAAGGGTAAAAGGGGTTATCCAGGAATAGAAAAACACAGCTAATTTCTTTAAAAAAAACTGCTCCACATCTGTCTCCATGTTCGGTGTGGTTTTACAACTTGGCTCCATTCACTTCAATGGAACTGAGCTGCAGAACCACACCCAACCTGGAGACAGACTGGGAGCGGTTTTTAAAAGAATGTAGCTCTGTTTTTCTATTCCTGGATAATCCCTTTAACCCTGAAGTTGGTCCTACTGAGAGAGGGAAATTGTCACCTATGGGCAGGGAACAGTGAAGCCCTGACTCAACCACAGCCACTGTCCCTACCTATTGCCTATCCACCCTAAGTGACGGATTGACAACCACGATGACAAACCCTCCCTGCTTAGTGCTGGGGCAGCGTTGTCAAAATAATTAAATACAAAACAGTCAGAGTTGGAGAACAGCTGGCTGGAGGCACACAAACTAACAGATACACTAAGACACGCACACAGTCAAATCATAGTCAAAGTAGCCAAGGTCAGTACCAGGAAATAGCAGAGTACAGGAACGCAGAGCAAGAGAAGGGAAAAGCCAAAGATCAATAAACAAGCAGGTATCCAGAAAGCAGGAGGTTTCAGCTAAGGTATAACCATTCACAAACGTTGGACTGATCACTGCTCCTAGCTTATACATTGGTCCCTCAACATACGATGGAAATTGGTTCCAGGTGAACCATGGTTTGTTGAAACCATCGTATGTTGAGGGATTCGTACCATAGATTATACTCACATATCCCCGCCGCTCCTCTGCTTATGTATCACTACGTCGCCGCTGCCCTGTGCCTTCGCTCACCGAGCGAAGGCACAGGGCAGCGGCAGCAGAGGAGTGGCGAAATGATGGGCCGGATCGGCGAGGACATGTAATTATCAATCAGCAGGGCACATGGGGCACGTTAAACGGCTATCCGGTGGCAGCTGAAGCAGTCAGCGCTGCTGGATAGCCGTTTTTGTGATGGCCCCGACACACAAAAGCACAGCATGTTGATGCTGCCTTCAACATACAATGGCCTCTGAGAGGCCATCGTATGTTAAAATGATCGTTTGTCTGGGCCATCGTATGTCAGGGGACTACTGTATAGGAAGGTGATCAGGCATACACCTTCCTGATAAGTAGCAGAGCTGAGAACCACACCCAAATGACACAGGTGAGCTGGCAGCAGCTCCAGTCCAACTAGATTTCCTTGGTGTAAGGGCCAAGTACTGAGACATTATACCCTTGGCTTAAGAGCCAGAGGTAGAGACTGCAACAGAACTTTAAGTTGCTATAGTTATGTGCATGTGGGCCCCCAAGATTTTTGTTGTAACTCCCAAGTTTTAAGGTTCGAATGTGAGTAAAGTGTTCAAGAGTTTGCATACAATGGACCCTGACTGTCATATTATTGCCAGTTCCTGATATGGACAGAGGTGTCAGCAGAGAGCACTGCGGTCAGACAGAAAAAGAAATTGAAAAACAAAAGAACTTCCTCTGGAATATACAGCCACTGATAAGTGCTGGAAGGATTAAGATTTTTAAATAGAAGTTATTTACAAATCTGTATAACTTTCTGGCTCCAGTTGATTAGGATTTTTTTCCCCACTGGTGTACCCCTTGTCAAATGTCTTGAAAAAAAATAAACAAGTTGTTTACTGGTTGATACACCAACAAATCATATGTAGATCTGAAGGATAACATAACTATTTTGGATTTTTGTTTTACAATTATTAACATACAGTCCACACCAAACCTGGATGTTCTTTAAAAAGACAGTACAGTATACAGTGAACATCTGTTTCCCAGACATATGTTTGACTAACAGCAACAACATCAAAGTTCAAATCCCAGATTGCAAGAGGATATTTTTTGACTGTTAGGAAAACAGATCAAACTCATACAACTTGTTCTGCATGCAAATCCTCACAGATGCTGTAAACACGATTTAGAATAAATACTTAATTCTGAATATACTTGCTAACATAGTGTGATATAATCACGAAAGAGGGTCTAAAAAGTGTAAATATGCCAAAAATAATACAGTTTGAGGGGTGGTGGTACACGCAAAACATACCAAAAGAAAAATAATTTGGTTGACAAAGTGATAACTTCCTTTTAAATTATTGACCAACAAGAATTAAAAGCCGTCTGACTTTTCTGAGTAAATGCAGATTATCACATACCGAAAAGAGCTAAAAAGACTGTAGGAAATAATGTCTGGCCTATGTCAGCTCTTCATGAATGGTTACAGTGTGTGAATATGAGAAATGTTAGAAGACCTGACCGAGCCTGGAAATTCCGAACAATTAAGCCTGGTGGTATTCAAGTGCTGTCCAGCTATCTGTGGAGAAAAACGGGAAGGATTATATTAAATGTCACTAGTCTGGGAACTGCATTTCTGAAGGAACAAAATGCCGACACATTCTTTCTTATGAACAAAGCCATTAAAGGTATCTGTTTATATAGTGGGGACTTTTGTCATGGAATATGCTGACTATGGCCAGCAAATGGAAGTTAATAGGGCTATTTCATATTTTTTGGCGAAGAAAAGTAAAACTGCATAAAACTTGTAAATCAATACAGGTATTTTAGAAGGTGGTTTAAATATAAATATATATATAAAAAAACATAGAATCATATAGTGTAAATATATAGTAATGTGATATAGTATACTATATGTTTGTAGTATAGTATAGTATAATCTACAGTACACTATAAATGGAGGTTGTGAGGCTGGGATGCTTAACGCATAGCTGTATTTGTATTTGGCACACAAATCCCTTGCAAAAACCTCTGTTCTGCTGCTCAATCACTCTAACATCCACTGCTCTGGAAGGGGCGCATCCATGGAAGCATTGAGCCCGCCCTCACTTACGATAAATTCACTCCCTCTTCCTCCCTTAGTCTTCTGTGCTGGGTCTCTTTATCCAATCAATGCAAGGTGCACTGTAAACAGGACAGGAGTGAGCACAGCGTAGTGATAGTCCTGCCCTTGCTTCCTGGAATCTGTCCCAGCCTGTGCTTCAGCTTGGACAAATATGATGCTGCAGCTTTACAGGATTATGTTCTGGATGGCTTGTGGAACCCTATTGGTCTTTTTATATACCGCATATACTCGAGTATAAGCCGACCCGAATATAAGCCGAGGCCCCTAATTTCACCCCAAAATCCCAGGAAAAGTTATTGACTCGAGTATAAGCCTAGGGTGGGAAATACATAATCCCCCCCTGTCATCATCCCCCCTGTCATTAACACCCTCATCATCATCACCCTGTCATCATCCCCCCTTCATCATCAGCGCCTGTCATCATCCCACCCCCCCTTCATCATCCCCTTGTCATCATCCCACACCCCCCTTCATCATCACCGCCTGTCATCATCCCACACCCCCCCTTCATCATCCCCTTGTCATCATCCCACACACCCCCTTCATCATCCCCTTGTCATCATCCCACACCCCCCCCTTCATCATCCCCTTGTCATCATCCCACACCCCCTTCATCATCACCGCCTGTCATCATCCCACACCCCCCCTTCATCATCCCCTTGTCATCATCCTCTTGTCATCATCCCCACCCCCCTTCATCATCCCCTTGTCATCATCTCCCCCCTTCATCATCCCCTTGTCATCATGACCACATGTCATCATCATCACCGCTTGTCAATGTCTGATACAGTGGTCTTCAACCTGCGGACCTCCAGATGTTTCAAAACTACAACTCCCAGCAAGCCCGGGCAGCCATCCGCTGCGGGCTCGGCCCCGGAATAGTCACGTTGCCTTGACGACGACGCAGAGGTACGTTCATTACCAACGTCCCGCTGTGTCATCGTCAAGGCAACGCCTCTATTCCGGGCCCGAAGTGTGGAGAAGAGGCCTCCCCGGTGAAGATGGCAGCCCGGAACCACTATCCCACCGGACGACCTCCCCAACGGACAGTCCTGCAGCGCCGATGGCTGCCCGAGCTTGCTGGGAGTTGTAGTTTTGAAACCTCTGGAGGTCCGCAGGTTGAAGACCACTGAGGGCGGAGAGTTCACTCGAGTATAAGCCGAGGGGGGGTGTTTTCAGCCCGAAAAATCGTGAAGAAAAACTCGGCTTATACTCGAGTATATACGGTAAGACATGATTTTTATTTTAAAAAAAATGGAGATTAAATGTATTAAAGTATATTAGAAAGGTTAATGTTTTGCCATGATGTACAACATATAAAAAGTTTTGTATTCTGACAGTGCTCATTTAACAAAGCCATCCACCGGGGTGTTGCTAGCACTAGGAATTTTTTCCCGGTTCTCCAGATCTTTGATAACTGCCTCCTTTAACTGAAGCTGAGAAAATGGTGGTGCTGTTTTGCTATTTACATGGATAGACTGCAGACACTTTGGAACCCATCTGACACCTTGTCTGCAGTCCTAATGAGACACTAAGCTGCATTGTGGGAATTGGGACAGGTAAGTTTTTTCTTGTTAACTTAACAACAACATAGAAATAGAAAACACAAAGGTGGACGTTATTACAAATTAGGGGGCAATGAGGGAATATAAGTATTAACTAGACAACAATGAGGAGGCATTAGTTCTAGGTGGGGGCAATAAAAGGGCATTAGTACTAAGTGGGGAGGCATGAGGAGCATTATTACTGTTTGTGGGTGCGCTAATACTATAGGTGGAATTATTGGAAGCATCATTAGTGTAGGGGGGCACATATGAGGAATTAGTATGGTATAGGGCAAAAGGGGGCACTACTACTATGGGGCAGTAAGGAGTAACTATATTTGTGTGTAACGCTAAGGATGGCACTGTTACCACGTAGTGCACTTAAATATGCACTAAACTCTGGCTTGGAGAAGTCTTTATGGCAGCCTGGGACAGATAGAGAAAATCGTTAATTTCTAACGATAATTTGTTTTACCTTAGTCCTAACAGTAGCACAGATGGGGTATTCCACCCCCCGCGAACTGGTTAGGACAGATGGAAGTTTTATTGAACTTAATTAAACAATCAGTGAAGACACACCCACAACACCCTGTATAAGTAAGAAGGTCACCCTCTGTCCCATTGTGTAGTAACAAGAAGAACTAAAGGCAAACAATAGAAGAAAATAACTTAACTAGGGAGGGAAAGTTGTGCTACTGTTAGGACTAAGGGAAAACAAATTGTCGTTAGAAATTAACGATTCCCTTACGTCCTAACCAGTAGCACAGATGGGGAAATGGCAAGCAGAAACCCTATGAGGGAGGGCTCTCATGCCTGACGGCAGATAATACTGTCCGTGCAAATGAGGAGAAATCGGCCAATCTACTGTCAAGTCTGTAGTGGGTGATAAATGTGGAGAGTGAACTCCAGGAAGCAGCTTTGCATATATGTTCCAAGGGAACAAGACTCCTTTCCGCAAAGGAGGTAGATACAGACCTGGTGGAATGAGCTTTTACAAACTCAGGAGGCTCCTTACCTTGGGATACCATGGAAATACGAATGGCATCCTTTACCCATCTACTGATGGAGGGCTTTGAAGCTTTAAGACCTCTCTTGGGTCCTGAAAAGAGAATTAGCAGATTTTCATCCTTCCTAAAGATCTTCTTATATAGATCTGGAGACATCTCGAGATATCTAGGCAATGAAGAGCACTATCTTCATTGGAGGATGGAGGAGGAGAAAATACTGGCAGGGATATAACTTGATTAATATTTTGGAATGATGGAACTTTAGGTATAAAGGATGGCATAAATCTGAGTAACACTCGATCTGGCAAAAATTTTGTATATGGTTCAAGTGCCGAGAGCGCTTGAAGTTCCCCAATCCTTTTGGCTGATGTGATTGCCAGTAAAAAAGTTATTTTAATGGTAACAAATTTCATGTCCACCTCCTCCAAGGGCTCAAAGGGGGGAGATGCCAACCCCTTGAGCACCACCGATAAGTCCCATGCTGGGACAGGTTGTATAATTGTAGGTTTTAACCTTGAGGATCCCCTCAAGAATGTTTTGACTAGTGGGTCTTGAGACAATGGTTTATTGAGAAAGGCAGAGATGGCTGATACCTGAACTCTGAGTGTGGAAGGAGATAGATTCTTGTCTAATCCCTCCTGGAGAAAGTTGAGGATTGTGGCAACAGCTGGATTCTGTCCAGGTAGTTGTTTCTTGGAGCACCAAGACTGAAAAGTTGTCCAAATTCTTTTATAGGCTCTGTTAGTGGACTCCGCTCTGGAATGCGAGAGGGTATTCAAGACCGCACTAGAAAGCCCTTCTAGATGTGGAAGGGACTGGTCAACCTCCAGGCTGTCAGGTTGAACATTTGAAGATTTGAGCAGCTGTGAGTGTCCCCCGACACTAGTGCTTGCTCTGGGGGAAGCCTCCAGAATTGTCCCCGGCTCATTTGCAAGAGTTGGGTAAACCAAGCTCTCTTGGGCCAAAATGGAATTATGGCTATGACAGAGGCTTGGTCCTGCCTGATTTTCATCAATACCCTTGGGATCAAGGAATTTGGAGGGAAGATGTAGGCCAGCCTGAACCTCCATGGGATTGAGAGAGCATCGATTGCTACTGGGTTGTCTTCCCTGTACAGGGAGCAAAATCTCACCACTTTGGTGTTGAATCCTGTTGCCATAAGATCTATTTCCGGCACACCCCACCTGAGTGTTATTTGTTTGAATATCTCTGGATGGAGAGACCATTCTCCAGTTGAAAGTCCTCTGCTCAGGCGGTCGGCGATCACATTGAGAGATCCCCGAATGTGAACTGCCGACAGATGGGTTAGGTTCCTCTCTGCCCAATCCAAGATCAGACCCACCTCTCTGAGGAGGCTTTGTGATCGAGTGCCTCCCTGCTTGTTGATGTACAATACAGCCGTCATGCTGTCGGATTGGATCTTTACTACTTTCCCTTGAAGAAGAGAAGCAAAGTGGAGGAGTGCTAATCTGATGGCTCGAATCTCGAGGAGATTGGAGGTTAACCCTCTCTCCTGTGGAGACCAAGATCCCCGCACTGACAGATCCAAGAGATGCGCTCCCCAACCTACAAGGGACGCGTCGGTAGTAAGTATGATCCAAGAGGGTTGGATCATTGACTTGCCGTCCTCGAGGTGAGACCACCATCTGAGAGAGGACCGGACTCGATAAGACAGGGAGTGGCACTTGTTTAGGCCCGAGGGCCTGAGATTCCATGTGGCAAGCACCTCTGATTGAAGAGGGCGTAGATGCCAAAGAGCCCAAGGAACCGCATCCACGGTAGCGAACATAAGTCCCAACATCCGCATGAGAGTGCGAATGGATACTCTCCGGGGTACAGAGAGAAAAAGGGCCGATTCTTGAACCCGAGATTTCCTCTCGGGAGAGAGGTAAAGTGTCATGGAGATTGAGTCGACTATGAAGCCGAGGAACCTCACTTAGGTCGTTGGGAGGAAATTGGATTTGGCCCAATTGACTATCCACCCTAACTGGTGAAGGAAGGATACTGCTAGTTGCAGATGTTGGGACAGGATCGCAGAAGAAGGAGCTCTGAGGAGCCAATCGTCTAGGTAGGGAACGATGCTGAGCCCCTGGAGCCTTAGAGCCGCAACTACCGCTACCACCACTTTGGTAAATGTGTGTGGGGCCGAAGAAATTCCAAACGGGAGGGCTACAAACTGGAGGTGTTTTAGAACTCCCCCTACCTGAACTGCGATCCTTAGATACTTTCTGGATACCGGATGAATAGGAATATGAAGGTAAGCATCCTTTAGATCCAGAGTAGCCAGGTAATCCCCTGGCGAGATGAGGTTGACCACAGATTGAATAGTTTCCATACGAAAGCGTTTGTGCTTTACATACTGATTGAGATATCTCAGATCTATAATCATCCGCCAGTCTCCTGTTACCTTGGGAACTAGGAAGACTGGAGAATAAATTCCTGACCCCCGCTCTGCAAGAGGAACTTCCTCTAAGGCATTCTTCTGGATGTATTCCAGAATGTAAGTTTCTAGCGCCCCCTGTTTGATTTTTGGTGAAAGAACTCTTGTCTCCACATAATTGGATGGGGGAATTGATTCGAGGTCTATCGAATAACCATCCGAGATTAATCTCAGGACCCAAGGGTCTTGAATGTGGAGGGACCAGGCGCTTAAAAAATGGTGAAGAGGACCACCAACTGGAATCTGGGGGGCAGGATGGGGAACTGGAAAGGTCACCTCGGCAAGGAACCCAGAGCTTCGTAGAAGCCCGCAGTCAGAGCTTTCTGTTGTCTTTGGGGCCACGGGAGCGTTTTCCGCCCCGGCGTTGATTACCCCAGTCTCTCTGAGGCTTAGGCTGGGGGGCTGATCCGCCCCCAGAACGCCGCCCTCGACCACGAAAGGAGGAATAAGGGAGGGACTTGCCTTTCTTGTCAGAAAGTCCCTCCATAATGCGGTCCAACTCAGCTCCGAAAAGAATGCCGGGTTCATAAGGCATAGCACATAAGGTGTTCTTGGAAGAGTTGTCGACCTTCCATGGTTTTAACCACAGAGGACGTCGTCCAGCGGAAGCCAGGGCCATAGACTTGGAGGCCAATTTAAGATGCTGGGTGGAAGCATCGCACAAAAAATCAACGGCCAGATTGGTCGTCTTGAAGGATGAAAGAATTTCATCCCTAGGAACCCCCTGGTCCAAATCCGACTGGATGTTAGAAAAGGCGGGTCTTTAAAAAGTTTGCTACCTCTGAGCAAGCTATCGCCACTGATGCAGACGCAGAAGCAGTGGAGTAGGAGCGCCTCATGGCACAGTCAGCCTTCCGATCCATTGGATCCTGCAAGGAAGACCCATCCTCAGCAGGGACTACTGTCCTCTTGGACAGTTTGGCAACTGCCATATCAACCTTAGGGACAGAGCCCCAGGAGGAAAGCTGAGATTCCTGTATAGGAAACATGGTCTTAAATCTTTTGGTTAAGACCGGACCCTTTTCTGTTTTTTTCCATTCCGTTCCAAGCACGGACAGAAGGGTATCATCCGCTTTAAAGACCCTAGGTCCCTTAGAGGCGGAGGTAGATGCTTCCTCGGGATCAACATCCTGGTCCCCCGACCGGATGGATCTCAGAAGACGCTGGGTCTTTTCCAGCGGAAAGAAATAGGAGGCAGCGACCTCCTCATCCGAAGAGGATGACTTGAAATCTTCTCTCTCCTGATCCACAGACGTCTCCATTCTGGGAGGTGAAGAAGGTCTGGCGCGTTTCTGAGAGACAACGTGTTTCAGCTCCTCAATAGAGGCTTGCATGGCCGACATGTTAGAGGAGACCCACACATACATATTTTGGACTGTAGGCTCAGTCTGGTGGGAAGGTAGAGACTTAGCCCTACAAGGAGGGCACCTGGAAAATTCATAATTATCCTCAAGGGGAATATTGCAGTCATGGCAAGAGAGGTGCTTGCGCTTGGCGGATCTTTTTGCCAAGCCTTCACGATCCCCTGAGCCCTCGGTCGACATATCTAGATAAATATGAGAGGAGGATTAGATAATGTAGCGGCAAGAAAAAAATTGCGGCTAGCTAAAATATAATTTAAAATACCCAAAGTTCTCAGCAAGAGACCAGGTAAGAGATAGAGATAGGGAAACAGTAGTATCCGCAAGGATGCACTACTAAACTCAAAAAGACAGGACTGTGGAAGTACCAACAGCTCTGCGCTCTAGGAGGCTGAATGACAGCCTAGGGGGAGTTTAAATATCCCCTGGCTGGCGCCAAAACAAGACTCCGCCCACAAGGCGGAGTTAAGGAGAGATAAAGAAATCTTGCTTAAAAAAACTAAGTTAGAGGGTTATAGAAAGAGGCTCCCCGGGAAGCAAAGAGAGAAACAGGAAGTGACGTCAGACGCCGCTGACGCACTTCCGGCCGGGGCCGCGATTGGAGTCGCGGCTCCGTGGTACAGAAGCAGATGGGCGCAAACCATGCCTAAATTTGCAAGTAAGAAAGAACCCCCCCTACTCATATAACAGGAGTAAGGGGGTCACCATCTGTCCCACTGTCCGGGAGGACAGAAAATAACACAATGGGACAGAGGGTGACCCTCTTACTTATACAGGGTGTTGTGGGTGTGTCTTCACTGATTGTTTAATTAAGTTCAATAAAACTTCCATCTGTCCTAACCAGTTCGCGGGGGGTGGAATACCCCATCTGTGCTACTGGTTAGGACGTAAGGGAAAAAGAGAAAGTGAACAATACCAAGAAGTTACTCAGAGAGCTTCCAGCTGGATGTATTTTTTCAATGGTGCACATTCTTTTCTCGTTCCCATCCAGTGGTGTGGCTACAGGGAGGCAATGGAGATCAATTGCCCTGTCTAACATATGCTTGAATGGCCCCAACCTCCGGGCGGCCACTAGCTGTGCAGGGAGCTATCAGCTCCCTGCTTCACCATGTTGTTGCTTAGACTATGGACTACAGGCCTGATTAATCCTGTCTTGCAGCTTCTAGGCGGAGGGCATGAAGACACAGAAGCTTTGTTCATCGTTAAAACCACGGATAGGTAAGTATTATTGTTATTTTTTTAATGTAGCAAATATAGGACCCCATCATATCTCGGATAAGTAGAGGGCCATTTTAATTACAATTGTTTAGAAATAGTGTTGCTCGCGAATATTCGCAATGCGAATTTTAATCGCGAATATCGCATATTCGCGAATTCGCGAATATAGCACTATATATTCGTAATTACGAATATTCATTTTTTTTTTTTCACAGTACACATCACAGTGATCACCCCTCTCTGCTTCCAGCTTGTGTGGTGTAAAGAAGGCTCTAATACTACTGTGTGAGACTGGTGTGCGAATTTTCGCATATGCGCAAATTTGCATATGCTAACTTTCGCATATGCGAATTTTTGCTTATGCTAATTTTTGTATATGCTAATGTTTCGCATATGTTAATTTTCGCATATGCAAAAATAAAACGAGAATATTACGAATATGCGAATATTCGCGAATATATGACGAATATTCGTCCATATATTCGCGAATATTCGCGAATTCGAATATGGCCTATGCCGCTCAACACTATTTAGAAACATGGACAATATGGGGGAGGGCTTTTTTTCATTAAGAGCGCATTAATGTACTAAGGGGACATAATGTAGTAAGGGGCCATGAAGACAGGGCAATATGGGGGGCATTTATACTAAGAAAGCATTATTACATATAGGGCAATATGGGGTACTACATTTTTATATGGAGCACAGTGTAATAAGTGTAATAAATAAAGGGTTATAAGGGTAAAGTGTAATAAATAAAGGATTATAAGGGTAATGTGTAATAAATAAAGGCTTATAGGGTTATAATAATTGTCTTCATATAGAGGATGAGGGGGATATGATAGAAACTTTTAAATACATAAAGGGAATTGTCAGGATCCGGACTGGTATGCGGAGAGGACACTGGTGGTGGATCCTCTGTGTCAGTGAGGTGATGGCATGGGCCGTACCAGGGGAACGGAATCTAATGGGTTACTGGTTTTCACCAGAGCCCGCCGCAAAGCGGGATGAACTTGCAGTAGCAGGTAACCCCCAGGTCGTTCCACCCGATAGCGACTCAACCTCACTGACAGCTGAGACAGGCGCGGTACACAAGGACTAGACAGAGGCGAGGTCAGACGTAGCAGAAGGTCAGGGCAGGCAGCGAGGTTCGTAGTCAGGGGCAACAGCAGAAGGTCTGGGTACACAGGCTTGGGAACACACAATAACGCTTTCACAGGGCACAAGGCAACAAGATCCGGCAGGGAACGGAAGGGGAAGCAGACTTTAACACACATGGATCAGATGGAAGCTAATTAGGGTGATTGGGCCAGGCACCAATTAGCTGTGCACTGGCCCTTTAAATCTGAGAGCCCCGGCACGCGCGCGCCCTAGAGAGCGGGGCCGCGCGCACCGGGACCCAGCAGGAGATCGGGACAGGGGAGTGGGACGGGATGCGATCCGCTGACCGGACCGCTGGAGGGCAGAAGATGCCGCGAGCGCTCCGGGTCCCCCTCCTCCTCCGGAGTGCTCGGCGTAACAGTACCCCCCCTTTGGTCTCCCCCTCTTTTTGGAGCCAAGAAACCTGGCAATGAGGTCCTTGTCCAAGATGTTGGCTTCAGGCTCCCAGGATGTCTCCTCAGGACCGCAATTCTCCCAATCCACCAATTTTTTTTTTTTTTTTACCTCTGACCACCTTGGAGGCGAGGATCTGTTTAACAGAAAAGACATCAGAGGAACCGGAGACAGGGACAGGAACAGGAACCTTAGGAGAAAAACGATTAAGGATAACAGGTTTAAGTAACGAGACATGAAAAGAATTAGGAATGCGGAGAGAGGGAGGAAGGTGGAGCTGATAGGACACAGGGTTAATCTGTCTTAGGACTTTGAACGGGCCTAAGAACCGCGGGCCCAACTTGTAGCTCGGGACCCGGAAAAGAATATATTTGGCGGAGAGCCATACTCTGTCACCCGGAGAAAAAACGGGAGGAGCCCTTCTGCTCTTGTCAGCATGTTTCTTCATCTGGGAGGAAGCCAATTGGAGAGAAAAGTGGGTGTCACGCCAGATGGAGGGGAAATCCTGAGTCAGCTCATCTACAGCAGGAACACCAGAAGAAGTGGGCAACGGGAGGGGGGGAAGAGGGTGACGGCCGTACACCACAAAAAACGGAGATTTAGCGGAGGACTCAGAAAATCCGGCCCAGGGCAGGAGGTCGACCCAATCATCTTGGCGAGAAGAAACAGTGCTGAAGATAATCACCCAAAACCTGGTTCACTCTTTCCCCTTGTCCATTAGATTGTGGATGGTAGGCAGATGAAAAATTTAGTTTAATCTTCAACTGGGTGCAGAGAGCCCTCCAAAATTTAGAAACAAATTGCACGCCTCTGTCAGAAACAATATGCGTGGGAAGTCCGTGGAGGCAAAAAACTTTGGAGGAAAAAATGTTTAGCCAACTGAGGTGCGGAAGGAAGGTGTTACGCCGAGCGCTCCGGGTCCCCGCTCCTCCCCGGAGCGCTCACAGCGTTCTCTTATTCACAGCGCCCCGGTCAGACCTGCCGACCGGGTGCGCTGCGATATTGCTCCCAGCCGGGATGCGATTCGCGATGCGGGACGCGCCCGCTCGCGATGCGCATCTCGATTCCCTTACCAGACCCGTTCCCCGTCTGTGCTGTCCCGGCGCGCGCGGCCCCGCTCCTTAGGGCGCGCGCGCGCCGGGTCTTTGTGATTTAAAGGGCCGGTGCGCCACTGATTGGCGCAGCAGGTTTTAATCAGTACCTTCACCTGTGCACTCCCTACTTATACCTCACTTCCCCTGCACTCCCTCGCCGGATCTTGTTGCCATTGTGCCAGTGAAAGCGTTTCCTTGTGTGTTCCTAGCCTGTCTTCCAGACCTCCTGCCGTTGCCCCTGACTACGATCCTTGCTGCATGCCCTGATCTTCTGCTACGTCCGACCTTGCTCTTGTCTACTCCCTTGTACCGCGCTTATCTCAGCAGTCAGAGAGGTTGAGCCGTTGCCGGTGGATACGACCTGGTTGCTACCGCCGCTGCAAGACCATCCCGCTTTGCGGCGGGCTCTGGTGAATACCAGTAGCAACTTAGAACCGGTCCACCGACACGGTCCACGCCAATCCCTCTCTGGCACAGAGGATCCACCTCCAGCCAGCCGAATCGTGACAGTAGATCCGGCCATGGAACCCGCTGAGGTCCCGCTGCCAGTTGTCGCCGACCTCGCCACGGTGGTCGCCCAGCAGTCGCAACAGATACCGCAACAAGGCCACCAGCTGTCTCAACTGACCGTGATGCTACCGCAGCTACTACCACAGCTTCAACAATCATCTCCTCCGCCAGCTCCTGCACCTCCTCCGCAGCGAGTGGCCGCATCCAGCCTCCGATTATCTTTGCCGGATAAATTTGATGGGGACTCTAAATTTTGCCGTGGTTTTCTTTCGCAATGTTCCCTGCATTTGGAGATGATGTCGGACCAGTTTCCAACTGAAAGGTCAAAGGTGGCTTTCGTAGTCAGCCTTCTGTCTGGGAAAGCCCTGTCATGGGCCACACCGCTCTGGGACCGCAATGATCCTGTCACTGCCTCTGTACACTCCTTCTTCACGGAGATTCGAAGTGTCTTTGAGGAACCTGCCCGAGCCTCTTCTGCCGAGACTGCCCTGCTGAACCTGGTCCAGGGTAATTCTTCTGTTGGCGAGTACGCCATCCAATTCCGTACTCTCGCCTCCGAATTGTCCTGGAATAACGAGGCCCTCTGCGCGACCTTTAAAAAAGGCCTATCCAGTAACATTAAAGATGTTTTTCCGAAAGGCGTCAGGAGCTCCGCCAGGATATGGACTTTGTTAGCACGAGGCGGTTTCTCTCCCCGCCTCCTCTCTCCTCTGGTCCACTGCAATCCGTTCCTGTGCCTTCCGCCGTGGAGGCTATGCAAGTTGACCGCCTACGAGGCGCCCACATCTTTACCAAGCTTGACTTAAGAGGTGCTTATAATCTCATCCGCATCAGGGAGGGGGACGAGTGGAAGACTGCATTTAACACCAGAGATGGACACTTTGAATATCTGGTTATGCCCTTTGGCCTTTGCAATGCCCCTGCCGTCTTCCAAGACTTTGTAAATTAAATTTTTCTTGATCTTCTATATACCTGTGTTGTGGTTTACCTAGACGATATTCTGATTTTTTCTGCTAACCTAGAAGAACACCGCCAGCATGTCCGCATGGTTCTTCAGAGACTTCGGGACAATCAATTATATGCCAAAATGGAAAAATGTCTCTTTGAATGTCAGTCTCTTCCCTTCCTAGGATACTTAGTCTCTGGCCAGGGACTACAAATGGACCCAGATAAACTATCTGCCGTTTTGTATTAGCCACGCCCCTCCGGACTCCGTGCTATCCAGCGTTTTTTGGGGTTCGCCAATTATTACAGACAATTTATCCCACACTTTTCCACTATTGTGGCTCCTATCGTGGCTCTAACCAAGAAAAACGCCAATACTAAGTCCTGGCCTCCTCAAGCGGAAGAAGCATTCAAACATCTCAAGACTGCCTTTTCTTCTGCTCCCGTACTTACCAGACCTGACCCATCTAAACCCTTCTCATTGGAGGTAGACGCCTCCTCGGTGGGAGCTGGAGCAGTTCTCCTACAAAAAAATTCTTCCGGGCATGCTGTTACTTGTGGGTTTTTTTCTAGGACCTTCTCTCCGGCGGAGAAAAACTACTCCATTGGTGATCGAGAACTACTGGCCATAAAATTGTCGCTTGAGGAATGGAGGCACCTGCTGGAGGGATCCAAATATCCAGTTATTATATACACTGACCACAAGAATCTCTCTTATCTCCAGTCTGCCCAACGGCTGAACCCTCGCCAGGCTAGGTGGTCGTTGTTCTTTGCCCGTTTTAACTTTGTAATTCATTTTCGCCCTGCTGACAAGAACATTAGGGCCGATGCCCTCTCTTGTTCATCAGATGCCTCTGAAGTGGAAGCTTCCCCGCAACATATTATTCCTCCGGACTGTCTGATCTCCACTTCTCCAGCTTCCATCAGACAAACTCCTCCAGGGAAGACCTTCGTCTCTCCACGCCAGCGCCTCAGGATTCTCAAGTGGGGACTCTCCTCTCACCTCGCAGGCCATGCTGGCATCAGAAAATCCATCCAACTCATCTCTCGATTTTATTGGTGGCCTACCCTGGAGACTGATGTTGTTGATTTCGTGCGGGCTTGTACAGTCTGTGCCCGGGACAAGACCCCTCACCAGAAGCCTGCTGGTCTCCTCCATCCTCTGCCTGTTCCTGAACGACCTTGGTCTCAGATTGGTATGGACTTTATTACTGACTTACCTTTATCCCATGGCAACACAGTTGTTTGGGTGGTCGTTGATCGATTCTCCAAGATGGCACATTTTATCCCTCTTCCAGGTCTTCCTTCGGCGCCTCAGTTGGCAAAGCAATTTTTTATACACATTTTTCGCCTTCACGGGTTGCCCACACATTTCGTCTCGGATAGAGGCGTTCAATTTGTGTCTAAATTCTGGAGGGCCCTCTGTAATCAGCTCAAAATCAAATTAAACTTCTCTTCTTCTTATCATCCCCAATCCAATGGGCAAGTAGAAAGAATTAATCAGGTCCTGGGTGACTATTTGCGACATTTTGTTTCCTCCCGCCAGGATGACTGGGCAGATCTTCTACCATGGGCTGAATTCTCGTACAATTTCAGAGTCTCCGAATCCTCTGCTAAATCCCCATTCTTCGTGGTGTACGGCCGTCACCCTCTTCCCCCCTCCCCACTCCCATGCCCTCTGGTTTGCCCGCTGTTGATGAAGTGACTCGAGACCTCTCCACCATATGGAAAGAAACTCAAAATTCTCTTTTACAGGCTTCATCCCGGATGAAAAAATATGCTGATAAGAAAAGAAGAATTCCCCCCATTTTTTTCTCCCGGAGACAAGGTATGGCTCTCCGCCAAGTATGTCTGCTTTCGTGTCCCCAGTTATAAACTGGGACCACGTTATCTTGGTCCTTTCAAATTCAGGTGCCAGATCAACCCTGTCTCTTACAAACTCCTTCTTCCTCCTTCTCTCCATATTCCCAATGCTTTCCATGTCTCTCTCCTTAAACCACTCATCCTTAACCGCTTCTCTCCCAAAGTTGTTTCTCCCACTCCAGTTTCCGGGACGTCTTTTCGGTGAAGGAAATTCTAGCATCCAAGACGGTCAGAGGTAAAAAATTCTTTTGGGTTCACTGGGAGAATTGCGGCCCAGAGGAGAGATCTTGGGAACCTGAGGACAACATCCTGGACAAGAGTCTTATCCTCAGGTTCTCAGGCTCCAAGAAGAGGGGGAGACCCAAGGGGGGGGGGGGGTACTGTTACGCCGAGCGCTCTGGGTCCCCGCTCCTCCCCGGAGCACTCACAACGTTCTCTTATTCACAGCGCCCCGGTCATACCTGCCGACCGGGTGCGCTGCGATATTGCTCCCAGCCGGGATGCGATTCGCGATGCGGGACACGCCCGCTCGCGATGCGCATCTCCATTCCCTTACCAGACCCGTTCCCCGTCTGTGCTGTCCCGGCGCGCGCGTGACGGGTCTTTGCGATTTAAAGGGCCGGTGCGCCACTGACTGGCGCAGCAGGTTTTAATCAGTACCTTCACCTGTGCACTCCCTACTTATACCTCACTTCCCCTGCACTCCCTCGCCGGATCTTGTTGCCATTGTGCCAGTTAAAGCATTTCCTTGTGTGTTCCTAGCCTGTGTTCCAGACCTCCTGCCGTTGCCCCTGACTACGATCCTTGCTGCATGCCCTGACCTTCTGCTATGTCCGACCTTGCTCTTGTCTACTCCCTTGTACCGCGCTTATCTCAGCAGTCAGAGAGGTTGAGCCGTTGCCAGTGGATACGACCTGGTTGCTACCGCCGCTGCAAGACCATCCCGCTTTGCGGCGGGCTCTGGTGAATACCAGTAGCAACTTAGAACCGGTCCACCGACACGGTCCACGCCAATCCCTCTCTGGCACAGAGGATCCACCTCCAGCCAGCCGAATCGTGACAGAAGGCCTGGCAGAGGAACAAAGTGGGCCATCTTGGAGAAGCGATCAACGACCACCCAAATGACTGTGTTACCATGTGAATCAGGAAAAAATGGTAATGAAATCCATGGCAATTTGGGACCATGGTTGCTCAGGAACAGGCAAGGGATGGATGAGTCCAGCAGGCTTCTGGCGAGGAGTTTTATCCCGGGCACAAACAGTACAAGCCCGAACAAAATCAGTAATGTCACTCTCCAGTGTAGGCCACCAATACAGACGGGAGATTAGCTGAATGGACTTTTTAATGCCAGCATGACCAGCCAGGTGAGAAGAATGCCCCCATTTGAGGATCCTGAGGCGAAGGCGTGGAGGAACAAAAGTCTTTCCAGGGGGGTTTTCCCCAGTAAAGCTGGAGCAGAGGAGACCAGGCACTCAGGTGGTATAATATGCTGCAAAGGGGCTTCAGCCTCGGAGGCATCAGAAGCACGGGATAGGGCATCGGCTCTGACATTCTTGTCAGCGGGATTGAAGTGTATCTCGAAGTTGAAGCGGGCAAAGAACAACGACCATCTAGCCTGGCGAGGATTCAAACACTGAGCGGACTGGAGGTAAGACAAATTCTTGTGGTCAGTGTAAATGACAATGGGGTGTTTGGAACCCTCCAAAAGATGTCTCCACTCCTCCAGTGCTAACTTGATGGCCAGGAGTTCACGATCTCCAATAGAGTAGTTATTTTCTAGTCCTGGTGATTAGAAGCAGCTGACCGGCACTGCTCTATCTCTCTCTGTACGAGTCGGAAGTGGTTCGCAGGGGGGACTGCGTATGGAGGTGCTCAACTACTTAGAGATACAGACTGTCCACAATGATACCTGTATCATAGTAGTTATTTTCTGCCAGAGAGAAAGTCTTTGAGAAAAAACCACAAGTAATGTTTCGTCCAGTAGTTTTTTTTTGTAGAAGAATGGCTCCGGCTCCGACTGAGGAAGCATCAACTTCCAGGAAGAATGGTTTCAACGGATCAGGTCTGGACAAAACTGGTGCAGAGGGGAAGGCAGCTTTGAGACGTATGAAGGCCTCATCCGCTTGTGGAGGCCAAGATTTAGGATTAGCATCCTTCTTAGTCAGAGCCACAATAGGAGCCACAATGGTGGAGAAGTGGGGAATAAACTGTCGATAATAGTTGGCGAATCCCAGGAAGCGTTGGATAGCACGGAGTCCAGAAGGGCGTGGCCAATCCAAAACCACCGACAGTTTATCAGGATCCATTTGAAGCCCTTGGCCAAAGACTAGATAACCTAGGAAGGGAAGACTATTGCATTCAAAGAGACATTTTTCAAATTTCAGGCTTGAGAACACACAATATCGCTTTCACAGGGCACAAGGCAACAAGATCCGGCAGGGAACGGAAGGGGAAGCAGACTTTAATACACATGGAGCAGATGGAAGCTAATTAGGGTGATTGGGCCAGGCACCAATTAGCGGTGCGCTAGCCCTTTAAATCTGAGAGCCCCGGCGGGCGCGCGCCCTAGAGAGGCGGGGCGCGCGCATTGGGACCCAGCAGGAGATCGTAACAGGTGAGTGGGACGGGATGCGATCCGCGGACGGGCACTTCCTGCTAGGCGGATCGTATCCCCGCCGGGCTCGACAGAGCAGCGTCTCCAGGTCAGCGCTGCTGACCGGAGCGCTGCAGGGCAGAAGACGCCGCGAGCGCTCCAGAGGAGGAGGGGGACCCGGAGCGCTCGGCGTAACAGGAATCAACACGGTAAAGGAGGAAAATATATTTAAAAGAAGGTGTGGTAGGCCTCAGGGGTAGGGGTAGTACAGTCAGGGATTTGCTTTGGTATATCAAGGGTTAATGTTAACCCTATAGTTCGTGACGCCAGGCTGAGGGCTAGTATGCTGAGATGACTCTCCGGCCTATCACCGCCCTTCCCAGTAACGATAGGTGCATAAGAATAAAGACTGAAGGTCCATAAGGTAGTTGAATTTGAACTTGCATAAACTTTACTTAACGGCTTGCGGTACATCCACAGAGTAGTAACAGTCTCAATCAAACAGTCTCTCTATATTTCAATGACTGACAGATGTTGCGGACCTTGACTTTAGATAATAGTCTCTGAATTCAGGGTATATTGCGAAGATCCGTCCGGATTTAGGGGATAGATAAGGTCCGGTGGTCTTGCAGAGAGTTTAGGGATTGATACACTCACAATTTGGAATAGAACAGCAGTCGTGGCAAGGCTAAGGCCTAGACTCACTGATGACAGCAGCACAGATCCTTTCTCATCAACAGCCAGGAACCAAGAGAGAGATTAATGGCCACCGCGCCCTTATATGGGCAGGGGGGGGGGGGGGCGTTTTTATTGGTCCAGCCATCTGTCACTCACTGTCACAAAGGAAATGAGTGCATTACATCACAAGGACCTCCAAAGGTCCTCAAGCAGAAATACCATAGAGTTTACCTGATCACGTGACCCGCAGGTCCTGCTACGCTACCCACAGGTAATTAACTATTTATGTACATTTTATACAGTTAAACTTCCACAAATAATGAGCATATGACTAGAGCAATAACTATAGGGGTGAGAGGTGACTAGGGGTGGACTATACAAAAGGACCCCGACGTCCTAGGGACTCTGGCTATGGGGACCTATAAACAGGTACCGTATAGGATGCGGTACCGGGATACCACAAAGAAAAACCACAACAAGAGGACATAGTTTTAAATTGGAGGGGCAAAGGTTTATGCAGTAATATCAGGAAGTATTATTTTACTGAGAGAGTAGTTGATGCATGGAATAGCCTTCCTGCAGAAGTGGTCGCTGCAAATACAGTGAAGGAGTTTAAGCATGTATGGGATAAGCATAAGACTATCCTTCATATAACATAGGGCCAAAAACTATCGATAGGATTCAGATTATTGGGCAGACTAGATTAGACAAATGGTTCTTATCTGCCGACACATTCTATGTTTCTATGTATATATGAGGAATAAAGTGAGGAACCAGTAGTGTCTGGAAGAATTCACAGTGGCCTAGACCAGAACAAGAAGAAGTCACCTGTGAGTCACTAATATCATTGCGTATTCTGCCAGATTGTGTCACATCAGTACTGTGCACCTCAAAGAATAGACCCAGATGAGGGGTGGACTAACAATAGTTAATTTTAGCGCAGCTCTGCCCTGGAGGACGAAAAATATTTTGTCCACTTTTACCACTCACCAAGAATGATTAAAACTTAACTTTTATTCTAGACAAAATGTTAGAATGTAAAGTGAGTGATTTTTATAGACTGAGGTAAAAAATCCAGCATATCACCACCAGATTTATCACATATTGTTTGTTGCTAATCAGCATACATGGTATCGAAGTTACTTCCTGGGCATACCTGCAGGGAATGCCCAGGTTTGTAGGTAGTTATGCCAACTTAAAAACTATATGAAAGACCCCCCTAACATGTTTATAAACACTATAGAATTAAAGTAGAAGAGAGGCGACTAGGGGCTGTCTCACCTGGGGAACCTTACCTGAGTGTAGCAACTCTGACTTTGGGGACCACCACACTAGGTACGGTATGCAACACGGTACCGGGACACCACATATGGATTTTATTGCCGATCTTCCGCCATCTCATAACAAAACAGTCATCTGGGTTGTGGTTGATCGGTTTTCTAAAATGGCTCATTTTATTCCGCTTCCCGGTCTCCCATCAGCCCCACAACTGGCGAAGCACTTCTTACTCCATATCTTCCATCTGCATGGTCTTCCAGAAAGTATTGTCTTGGGTCATGGAGTTCGGTTTGTGTCTAAATTTTGGCGAGCTCTCCGTTCCTGCCTTGACATCAGCTTGGATTTCTCCTCTGCCTATCACCCCCAGTCCAATGGTCAGGTGGAGAGGGTAAATCAAATTTTGGAGACTTATTTACACCATTTTGTCTCAGCTCGTCAGGATGACTGGGTTGATCTCCTTCTCCTATAATCAGAAAGATTCGGAATCCATGAGGACATCTCCATTTTTTATTGTCTTTGGTCATCATCTCCGTTCTCCTCTTCCTGTATCAGTTTCTTCTATGGTCCCATCTGTAGACAAACTTGTCCGTGATTTCTCCTCCATTTGGCGACAGATTCGGCGGTCTTTATCCCTGGCCTCCTCCCACATGAAAACCTAGGCAGACAAGAAAAGATGACCTCCTCCATCCTTCTCTCCTGGTGATAAAGTGTGGTTGTCTTCTAAATACATTTGATTCAAAATCCCTAATTACAAATTAGGTCCTCGATTCCTAGGTCCATTTGAAGTCTTACAAAAAATGTATCCTGTTTCATACAAACTCCGTCTACCCCCTTCTCTACACATTCCTAACTCCTTTCATGTGTCTCTCCTCAAACCCCTAGTTGTCAATCGATTCTCTCAAAGAGTTAACATCGCTCTCACTCCTGTCTCCGGAACCTCTGATATTTTTCAAGTTAAACAGATCTTGGCCTCGAAAACGGTATTTGGGAAGAAATTTTTTTGGGTCGATTGGAGGGGATTTGGTCTTGAGGAGAGATCTTCAGAGCCTGAGGAGAACATCCTGGATCGTGGTCTCCTCAAACGTTTCCTAAGTCCCAAAAGGAGGGGGGAGCGGGGTACTGTGACATCTTGTGCTCTGGTGGCACGTCTGGGCCGTGAGCGCATTGTCCCCTATCCTCTTCTGGCCTCCTCTGTTTGCCTTTGTGCCTGAGAGAAAGCTGTATTCCGTGTTTCCTTGCCGTGTAACAGACCTTGCATTCCGTGACCTGACTGTGATTCCAGCCGCCTGCCTATTGACCTTCTGCTACCCTACTGACTACGCTCCTGTGCCGCCAGCCCTGACCTCCCGCTAGCCTGACTTCTTGCCACATCCCTTCTGTTCCATGCTTCACCTCTGCCGCCTGTGTGGTCGAGTCGTGCCAGGGGTAGCGACCTGGGTGCTGCCAGCTGCAGCAAGTCCATCCCGCTTTGCGGCGGGCTCTGGTGAAACCCAGCGGCACCTTAGACTCTGCTCCCTGGTACGGCCCGCGTCATCTACCACACAGGTCCAGCGGATCCACTACATCTCCAGCTCCAGACCACTGTGGTGTCACGGATCTACTTTCTACTGAATTCCAGTCGACTGCAGTGAGTCTTACATTTACTACTTGTATGGCTAGTCAGCATTATTCCTGACAAGAATTTAAAGAAAGCACAATAAAAGGAGACATTAAAATAAGTACAGTTTAAGACTATCTAGTATACAGAGAAAGGATAGTTTCTTAGTAATTTTGTCAAGGATAGGCGGTATACTATCCAGAGCCCTTTCCAAAACAACCTTCGTGGCAATGACAAAAAAATCCAATTTACCAATGAGAAGTGCCTAAAAGTTAAATTTTATTAAGGTCACTGTTAAAAACCACCATAACAAAATAATTGCTCCAAAGAAGAAATAATAAATAACAAACTTCACCAGAGCAATGGAGGATAAGTAGTAATATTCACCACCTAACAGAGTTCCACAGTCCAAACGCTCACAAGCGCAATACTGTACAATAATATATGACTCTCAACACGATTCTACTGAGCGTGACCTCAGCGTCATCAGGAGAGTACAAATACCTTAATATGTAAAGTTACAAGGGGTAATTGCACATGGTAGGGTTATTTATTGCACTTGCACAAACAAATGATATTGCACAGGCTCGGGTAAATATTGCACATAATGAAAACTGCACATAATAAATTGCACAGCCACAATATTGCACTTACCCTATTTCTGTACACTGTGATCTCTAGTACAAATAGCAGGCTGTAGTGAATGATCACATGGCACATAAATATACAATGCCCCAGTATATAACATTCAGTGAATTGCACAAGTCCCCACTCTATTGCACAATTGATATTACACACTATCCCCAACCATGCTGCGCCTGAGTAAACTTCCTCCTCTTACTCACAACACCCCTCGAATACTCTGCGGAGCAGCGCTCAGTAGAGCTATCCTACATCCGGTCTCCGCCATGGCAGAGGCTATTGCCGAGACCGGAAGTAGGATTGCTCCATATTTACCCGAGCCTGTGCAATATAATTTGTTCAATAAATTACCCTACAATGTGCAATTACCCCTTGTAAATTTACATATTAAGATATGTGTACTCTCCTGATGATGCTGAGGACAAGCTCAGTAGAAACGCGTTGAGAGTCATATATTATTGTACAGTATTGCGCTTGTGAGCGTTTGGACTGTGGAACTGTATGTTAGGTGGTGAATATTACAACTTACCCTCCATTGCTCTACAAGTGGTGAAGTTTGCTATTTATAATTTCCTCTTTGGAGCACTTATTTTGTTATGGTGGTTTTTAACAGTGACCTTACTAAAATTTTAGTTTTAGGCACTTCTCATTGGTAAATTGGATTTTTTAAGACTATCTAGGTCAGTGGTTCGCAACCTTTTTTTCGGCTCGGGGCACCCCTACCCAATAATATTCGATGCGCGAAGCAATATACAACACCTATATATCTGTTAGCTATGTAGATTACATATGCAGGACTCACAGATGATATCTTCTCTGATCATAGTCATTTCTTTTCTTTTTCTTCTCCATCTGGCCCAGACCGTCTCCATCTGGTCCAGCCACAACTCTTTACCGCAGGACCTGCAAAAAAAATATATATATATATTAGGCTCCATACTTTTCCAGCATCATACTATCTTTTTCCCCCACAAATACCTCCAGTCTTACACACAGTGCCTCCAGCAGCCTCACACAGTGCCTCCAGCAGCCTCACACACATACAATACCTCCAGAAACCTAACACACAGAGTGCCTACAGCAGTCTTACACACATGCACACAGTGCCGCCAGCAACCACACTCATGCACACAATGCCCCCAGCAGCCTCATACACAATGCTTCCAGCAAGCTCACACACACAAGGCCTCCAGCAGCCCCCCCCCCCACACACACACAATGCCTCCAGCAGCCACACACACTCACACACACAATGCCTCCAGCAGCCTCATACACAATACCTCCAGCCTCCCCCAAAATACCTCCAACCTCTCTCCCACACACAAACAATGCCTCCAGCGCTCCTGCTTCCATCCACCCCCCTGCTCCCATTAATCCCCCTGATCCTGCTCCCATTAACCTCTCGGATCCTGCTCCCATTAACCCCACTGATCCTGCTCCCATTAACCCCCCTGCTCCCATTAACCCCCCCACTCCCATTAACCCCCCTGCTTCCATTAACCCCACCTGCATCCATTAACCTCCCTGCTTCCATTAACCCCCCGCCGCTTCCATTAACCCCCCCTGCTTACACTAACCCTCCTGCTTCCATTAACCCCCCATTTCCATTACCCCCACTTCCATTAACCCCCCCGCTTCCATTAACCCCCTGGCTTCCATTAACCCTTCCCCCGCTTCCATTACCCCCGCTTCCATTAAGCCACCTGCTCCTTCTTCCATTCACCCCATCCTGCCCCTCCTTACATTCATCCCCTCTATTTCCATTCACCTCCCCTGCTTCCATTCCCCCCCCTGCTCCTTCTTCTATTCACCTGCCCCTCTTTCCATTAAACCTCCTGCTTCCATTACCCCCCCTGCTTCTATTAACACCTCCCTCTTCCATTAACCTCCCTGCTTCCATTAACCCCCCCGCCGCTTCCATTAACCCCCCTGGTTCTTCTTCCAATCATCCCCCCTGCCCCTGCTTCCATTCATCCTCCCCCTGTTTCTGCATCCATTCAAATTCCAGATTCCACCCTCCCCCACTTCTGCTCCTGCGCACATTCAACAACCCCTGCTTCCATTACCCCCCGCTTTCATTAACCCATGTTCCCATGTCGTCATTGCAGTGACATGGGCGCTTCCTTGCCCAGAAGCAGGATCCTTTCTTGCAGAAGCGTTCAGCGCATGATGCTGATGCTTCTGTCTGGATGGAATTTAAGAAATTAAAAAAAACTGTTTTGGCCGCGGCATCCTGGGCAATGCCAAATGGCAAACCAGTGTGCTGGGGCACCCCGGTTGGGAATCACTGGTTTAGAGCGTCGGATGCAGTGCTGCAGGCTCGTGACATCATGGCCATGCTCCCTCAATGTAAGTCTAAGAGAGGGGGCGTACAGAGACTGAGGTATTCTATTCATCACAGCGCTGCAATGATGTGAGGGCGGAAATGGTCCCCCAGCAGGAACAACATCACTGAAGCTTGCTGGAGGACCACTTCTGCCCTCACATCGTAACACTCACTTTCTGCTGCAGGGAGAATCCACTATGTGAGCAATAATAGGTATGATACACAGCTTTTTAAAGCTCTGAAATTTTTTTAAGGGTGGGAGGAGTGTTAGGACTAGTTAGGGAGCATAGCCTGAGTTAGTTTAAAAAAGTTTATTTGGTGACAGGTCCTTTTTAAATATTGCATTGTTACTGAATAAAACAAAAACCCTAAAACAATTTTTAGGTTTGCAAAAGCTGGAGACACGCTGGTCTAATTAGTTTTTTTTAGAGGGAGGAGGAAGTATAAGAAATATAGTATAACTCAGCTATCTGTCTTCGTCACTATCAAGGGTTAACAATGTACCAGGAAAGAAGACAGATAGCTGGCACTGTGCTGAGGGATGATTTGCAGTACACTACTATAGACCGCATATAGGGGGGAGATGGGGGTTTCTGGTATACAATCAATTTGCAAGGTGCCATATGAGCAGAAATAAAGTCTGTCCCGGCATGCTGGAAGTTGTAAGTTAGCAACAGCTGGAGGAACCCTGGTTGAGAAACACTGATTTAAAGATACAGTGCGAATCCTCTGAAGGAAGCAGTCAGGCTCACAGACTGCAGGTATACAGCCTTGTCATTCTCCTGCAGAAGCTAAGCCCCACCCCCACTTCCTGTGTTCCATAAAAGTCTTTCTGTTACTAGAAACGGACTAAGCCTAACAACAGGCAGTAAACAGCAGGTTGCTGTGAAGAAAGACACCTAGGGGTTAAAGGGGTACTCTGCCACTAGACATCTTATCCCTTATCCAAAGGATAGGGGATAAGATTTCTAAACGTGAGGGTCCCGCCGCTGGGGACCCTCGCGATCTCCCTGCTGCACCCGTCGTTCGTTTACAGCAGTGGTTCTTAAAGGGATTATCCAGGGGGAAAAAATAGTTTTTTATATATCAACTAGCTCCAGAAAGTTAAACAGATTTGTAAATTACTTCTATTAAAAAATATTAATCCTTTCAGATCTTTTGAGCTGCTGAAGTTGAGTTGTTCTTTTCTGCCTAAGTGCTCTCTGATGACACCTGTCTCAGGAACTGTCCAGAGTAGAAGCAAATCCCCATAGCAAACCTCTCCCACTCTGTGCAGTTCCCGAGACAAGCAGAGATGTCAGCAGAGAGCACTGTTGCCAGACAGAAAAGAAGAACTGAACTTCAGCAGCTAATAATTATTGGAAGGATTAAGATTTTTTAATAGAAGTAATTTACAAATCTGTTTACCTTTCTGGAGCCAGTTGATATATATATATATATATATATATATATATATATAAATATATATATATATATATATATATATATATATATATATATATATAATTTCCTGGAATACCCCTTTAACCTTTTTCCCCTGAGTACCCCTTGGCAGACAATTTCCAATAACTGTACCCCAATTTTAGCGACATGTTTATAGAGAAACCCCACTTCCCCACAGCTTGCCTTGTTGTGACTTATTCCCTGCTGTCAGTTCTGAGCCAGAGCCTCCGAGTGTCATGGATCTCTACAACCGGATGAAAAGTGACGTGTGCGCAAGACGACATGACACGGAACAAGGTAGAGAAGGCGAGAGAAAAAGATAGTGCTGTAGGGACCTAATGACAAAGGGGACTGGTGAGGAAGTGCACAGTGCTGAGCATACATGCCGAGGAAGACACCGCAGACAAGATGACAACCATAATGTATGTGATGGACAAAAAGGAATAAGGAGGTCATTCATTATATAAATATGGTATAATGTGCAGATTATTTATTAATAATCTATATATAGAAAACTCAATGGCCCTCATTTACTAACGTGAACCCGAGTATTTTTGTTGGGTTTTGCGCCTAATTTTCAGTCACATGACCTATGTGACACTGTTTGCAACCAAAAAAACACTCCATTTTGAAAACTCTCCGAGTGTTTAGTAAAACACACCAAATGGGCGTGTTTTCAACGAAATGGGGCGTGTTCCAGAGTAAATTAGAAAAAACTCTCTGAGTATAATGTGAAACACACAGAAAAAGTGTGAGATTTTGAAACTTAAAACCCGACTGCCAGCAGCAGTCGGAAATTTCATAAAAATGGAGGGTTTTCAATGATGTTCACAACAACAGCCATTAGAAATGTTATTTGCATCTCTCAGGCTAGATTAACAAGCTGGTAGTTGATTTTGTGCCCTTTAGTCAGCCTTTCTTTACATGGACTATTTTTGTAAACTTTAAAATTAATTTTGACAAGTGATGGATATTTTGATTGTTATTGCTTTGAATATAGTCATTTTCTACAAACTTTCCTCTCTTCTCAATAGGGTCTCCAAGTCTGCATTTAAAAAAAAATTTAAAAAATTTAACCCGGGTTTTACTCGCCTAGTTTGTGCGACCAAACAATATTCCGTGTGACAGAAAATACCCGAAATTTGCGACACAATAGTAAATAAGGTGAGAAAAATTATGGAGGAAAAGCAAACACACTTAAAAAAAAAACTCTCCGGTCCTAGTTAATCAGACCCAATGTATGTGTGTGTGTATGTGTGTATGTATGTGTGTATGTGTATATGTGTGTATGTATGTGTGTGTGTGTGTGTAAATGTGTGTGTGTGTGTGTGTGTAAATGTGTGTGTGTGTGTGTGTATGTTCCAGCATCACGTCCAAACGGCTAAAGATATTAACATGAAACTTGGCCACATGTTACTTATATGTCAACAACAAACATAGTGTAGGTGATTTAACCCTTACTCACCCCCATTTGCCAGGGTCAGGGTTTTTGCTTAAAGTCCCACACAAGTCTATGGGAAATATATTTTACTGCATAACTTCCAAGCGGCTGGAAATATTTCGATAATACTTGGTCACATGTTACTTTTGTGTCCACTTAAAATATAGGATAATTAATTTAACCCTTAACTACCCCCATTTGTGAGGGTCGAGGTTTTTGTTTAAAGTCCCATGCAAATCAATGGGAAATGTATGTTCCCACATAACTTCTGTACGGCTGTAGATATTTCAATACCTGGTACACATATTACGGGTCTGGATAGGAGGTCGGGATAGGAATTCGGGATATGAGGTCGGGATAGGGGGTCGGGATAGGAGGTCGGGATAGGAGGTCGGGATATGAGGATGTGATAGGAGGACGGGATAGGAGGTCGAGATAGGAGGTCGGGATAGGAGGTTGAGATAAGAGGTTGGGATAGGAGGTTGGGATAGGAGGTCAAGATGGGAGGTCGAGATTGGAGGGCAAGATAGGAGGTTAGGATAGGAGGTCGAGATAGGAGGTCGGGATAGGAGGTCGGAATAAGAGGACAGGATAGGAGGACGGGATAGGAGGTCGGGATAGGAGTTCAGGATAGGAGGTCGAGATAGGAGGTCGAGATAGGAGGTCGGGATAGGAGGTTGGAATAGGAGGTCGGGATATGAGGATGTGATATGAGGATGTGATAGGAGGACGGGATAAGAGGTCGAGATAGGAGGTCGGGATAGGAGGTTGAGATAAGAGGTTGGGATAGGAGGTTGGGATAGGAGGTCAAGATGGGAGGTCGAGATAGGAGGGCGAGATAGGAGGTTAGGATAGGAGGTCGAGATAGGAGGTCGGGATAGGAGGTCGGAATAAGAGGACAGGATAGGAGGGCGGGATAGGAGGACGGGATAGGAGGTCGGGATAGGAGGTCGAGATAGGAGGTCGAGATAGGAGGTCGAGATAGGAGGTCGGGTTAGGAGGTTGGAATACGAGGTCGGGATAGGAGGTCTTGATAGTAGGTCTGGATAGGAGGTCGGGATAGGAGGTCGAGATAGGAGGTCGAGATAGGAGTTCGAGATAGGAGGTCAGGATAACAGGTCGGAATAAGAGGTCGGGATAGGAGGTCAGGATAGGAGGTCGGGATAGGAGGTCGAGATAGGAGGTCGAGATAGGAAGTCGGGATAGGAGGTCGGGATGGGAGGTCAGGATAGGAGGACAGGATAGGAGGACGGGATAGGAGGTCGGGATAGGAGGTTGCGATAGGAGGTCGAGATAGGAGGTCGAGATAGGAAGTCGGGATAGGAGGTCGGGATAGGAGGTCAGGATAGGAGGACGGGATAGGAGGACGGGATAGGAGGACGGGATAGGAGGACGGGATAGGAGGACGGGATAGGAGGTCGGGATAGGAGGACGGGATAGGATGTCGAGATAGGAGGTCGAGATAGGAGGTCGAGACAGGAGGTCGGGACAGGAGGTCGGGATAGGAAGTCGGGATAGGAGGTCGGGATAGGAGGACGGGATAGGAGGACGGGATAGGAGGTCGAGATAGGAGGACGGGATAGGAGGTCGAGATAGGAGGTCGAGATAGGAGGTCGAGACAGGAGGTCGGGATAGGAAGTCGGGATACGAGGTCGGGATAGGAGGATGGGATATGAGGTCGGGAAAGGAGGTCGGGATAGGAAGTCGGGATAGGAGGTCGGGATAGGAGGTCGGGATAAAAGGTCGGGATAGGAGGTCGGGCTAGGAGGTCGGGATAGGAGGTTGGGATAGGAGGCCGGGAGAGGAGGACAGGATAGGTGAACGGGATAGGAGGACATGATAGGAGGTTGGGATAGGAGGTTGAGATAGGAGGACGGGATAGGAGGACGGGATAGGAGGTGGGGATAGGAGGTGGGGATAGGAGGACGGGACAGGAGGACGGGATAGGAGGTCGGGACATGAGGACGGGATATGGGGTTGGGATATGACAACAATATATGAGGACGGGATAAGAAGTCAAAAGCTTCCTCTGTTGATTTTCCTCCACAACAAGGATTAAGAAGAAAAAAACGGACAACGCTGGGTACTCCGCTAATTAAAGATAAATTAAATGTAAAATGGGCAGACGGCCGCAAAGGTAAAGTATACAGAGCACATGGGTCAAACTGCAATAAATATTAAAAATGTCAAAGGTGCAACAAAGCCCAAACAAAAAGATACCAGACCTAGAGGAATACTGTGAAACTCACTATAATGGTGGAAAATGCATTAAATAAACAATCCAAAGGGCTAAGTGTGGTGCAAAAGCATTTATTTACAACTTAAGGACCAAGCCCGTTTTCACCATAAAGGACAACTGTAGTGGTACACTTTTATATATGCCCGTGTCCAGGCCTCAAAAAGAAACAAAATAAACTAAATAAACATACGTACCTTCCTACAAGCCCCCGGCACCGGCCTCACGGTCAGGCAGTGCTGACGTCATTCCATTTCCTGGGGACGGGGACGCCACAGAGCCATCGGCGTATCACCGGCTGTAATGATTACCTGCCAGGGCCGATGATAGGCTGAGCCCACTGTCATGTAAGAAGCCGGCCAGAGCTCCTTACATGACAGTGGGCTCAGCCTATCACCGATCGGGGTGGGACATCGCTACGGCCAGTGATATGCTGACGGCTCTGCGGTATCCCCGTACACAGGAAGTGGAATGACGTCAGCAATGCCGGACCGTGAGGCCTGTGCCGGACCAATGGGGGCTCGTAGGAAGGTATGTATGAGTTTATTTTGTTTATTTTTTAGGCCCGGGCACGGGCATATATAAAAGTGTACCACTACAGTTGCCCTTTTTTTGCAAATCTCACCACAGTCATTTTAAGCATTAACCCCTTAAGGACCCAGCCATTTTACACCTTAGGACCCGGCCATTTTTTGCACATCTGACCACTGTCACTTTAAACATTAATAACTCTTGGATGCTTTTAGTTATCATTCTGATTCCGAGATTGTTTTTTCGTGACATATTCTACTTTAACATAGTGGTAAAATTTTGTGGTAACTTGCATCCTTTCTTGGTGAAAAATCCCAAAATTGATGAAAAATTTGAAAATTTAGCATTTTTCTAACTTTGAAGCTCTCTGCTTGTAAGGAAAATGGATATTCCAAATATATATATATTTTTTGATTCACATATACAATATGTCTACTTTATGTTTGCATCATAAAATTGACAAGTTTTTACTTTTGGAAGACACCAGAGGGCTTCAAAGTTCAGCAGCAATTTTCCAATTTTTCGCAAAATTTCCCAAATCACAATTTTTCAGGGACCAGTTCAGGTTTGAAGTGGATTTGAAGGGTCTTCATCTTAGAAATACCCCAAAAATGACCCCATTATAAAAACTGCACCCCCCAAAGTATTCAAAATTACATTCAGTCAGCATTTTAACCATTTAGGTGTTTCACAGGAATAGCAGCAAAGTGAATGAGAAAATTCACAATCTTCATTTTTTACACTCGCATGTTCTTGTAGACCAAATTTTTAAATTTTTACAAGGGGTAAAATGAGAAAATAGATTGTTATTTTTGTAGCCCAATTTCTCTTGAGTAAGCGCATACCTCATATGTCTATGTAAAGTGTTCGGCGGGCGCAGTAGAGGGCTCAGAAGCGAAGGAGCGACAAGGTGATTTTGGAGAGTACGTTTTTCTGAAATGGTTTTTGGGGGGCATGTTGCATTTAGGAAGCCCCTATGGTGCCAGAACAGCAACCCCCCCCCACATGGCATACCATTTTGGAAACTATATCAGCCACCCCTGTGCAAATCACCTCAAATGTACATGGTGCACTTTCCCTTCTGGGCCTTGTTGTGCGCCCTCAGAGGACTTTACGCCCACATATGGGGTATCTCCGTAGTCGGGAGAAATTGCATTACAAATTTTGGGGTGCTTTTTTCCCTTTTACCTCTTGTCAAAATGAAAAGTATAGGGCAACACCAGCATGTTAGTGTAAAAAATTAATTTTTTTACACTAACATGCTGGTGTAGACCCCAACTTCACCTTTTCATAAGGGGTGAAAGGAGAAAAAGCCCCCCAAAATTTGTTAGGCAATTTCTCCTGAGTACGGCGATACCCCATATGTGACCCTATTCTGTTGCCTTGAAATACGACAGGGCTCCGAAGTGAGAGCGCCATGTGCATTCGAGGCCTGAATTAGGGATTTGCATAGGGGTATTCTACGCCAGTGATTCCCACACAGAGTGCCTCCAGCTGTTGCAAAACTCCCAGCATGCTTGGACAGTCAACGGCTGTCCGGCAATACTGGGAGTTGTTGTTTTGCAACAGCTGGAGGCTCCATTTTGGAAACAGTGGCGTACCAGACGTTTTTCATTTTTATTGGGAGGGGAGGGGGGCTGTGTAGGGGTATGTGTATATGTAGTGTTTTTTACTTTTTATTTAATTTGTGTTAGTGTAGTGTAGTGTTTTTAGGGTACAGTCACACGGGTGGGGGATTACAGCGAGTTTCCCGCTGCGAGTTTGAGCTGCCGCGCAAAATTTGCTGCATCGCAAACTTGCAGCCTGATAATCACTGTAAGCCCCCTGCCCATGTGAATGTACCCTGTTGCAAAACTACAACTCCCAGCATGCACAGTCTATCAGTGCATGCTGGTAGTTATAGTTTTGCAACAGCTGGAGGCACACGGGTTGGGAAACACTGAGTTAGGAAACAGACAATGTTTCCCAACCAGTGTGCCTCCAGTTGTTGCAAAACCACAACTCCAAATCATTCTCAGGCATGCTGGGAGTAGTAGTTTGGCAACATCTTTAGAGCCAGATGTTGCCGAATTACAACTCCCAGCATGCTTGGAGTTGTAGTTTTGCAACATCTGGAGGACTACAGTTTGCAGACCACTAATACAGTGGTTCCCAATCTGTGCCCTTCCAGATGTTGCAAAACTACAACTCCCAGTATGCCAAAACTGTCAAGGCATGCTTGGAGTTGTAGTTCTGCAACATCTGAATGGCCAGATGTGACAGAACTACAACTCCCAGCATGCCTGGACAGTAAGGGCATGCTGAGGATGTGTAGTTTTGCAACATCTGGAAGGGCACAGTAGTCTCCAAACTGTGGACCTCCAGATGTTGCAAAACTGCAACTCCCAGCATGCCCAGACGCCAAGGGCTGTCTGGGCATGCTGGGAGTTGTAGTATACAGGGTCCCATTACAGCAATGCATGTCGCTTTACGGCGACGTGCATTGCTGTAAAGGGCCCGGCCGCGGCTGAAGATCCACTCACCTGTCGCCGCCGCCGCCTTCATCGCCGGGATCCGGGTCTTCAGGGACGAGGTAAGTACCGGGGCCGGTCCCCAGCACTCCCCCGTCCCCCGCCGCGTCCTCCGGTCTTCCTCCCGTCCTCTCCGGACTTTAAGGGGCCGGGCAGGACGGGAGGAAGTAACCGCCCCCCCTGCGATTGGTCGGTTAACTAACCAACAGATCGCAGGGTATGGGAGGAGGTGGCAGGCTTGCCACCTCGCTCCTAGTCTTCAGCATGGTCCTGGCTGTCTGTGACAGCCGGGATCATGCAAACTTACCGGGCGGTCGGGTCCCAGAGACCCGATCAGCCCACTATCGCCGCAGATCGCAAGGGCGATTTCCCTTGCGATTTGCGGCGATCGCCGACATGGGGGGCCTACATGGCCCCCCTCGGCGTTTGCCCTGGATGCCTGCTGAAGCATTTCAGCAGGCATCCGCTTCCGATCTCTGCCCGGCACGCGGCAGGGACCGGAAACCGCCAGGGCGTAAGTTTACGCCCTGGGTCCTTATGTACCAGGGCGCCGGGGCGTAAAATTACGCCCTGGGTCCTGAACAGGTTAATAACTTTGGGATGCTTTTACTTTCCATTCTAATTCCGAGAATTTTTTTTCTTGAGATATTCTACTTTATGTTAGTGGTAAATTGTCGGCGATACTTGCATCATTTCTTGGTGAAAAATTCCAAAATTTTATGAAAAATTTGAAAATGTTAATTTTTTTTAAATTTGAAGCTCTCTGTTAATAAGGAAAATGGATATTCCAAATAAATTATATATTGATTCACATATACAATATGTCTACTTTATGTTGGCATCATAAAGTTGATATGTTTTTACTTTTGGAAGACATCAGAGGGCTTCAAAGCTCAGCAGCAATTTTCCAATTTTTCACAAAAATTTCAAAATCAGAATTTTTCAGGGACCAGTTCAGGTTGAAGTGGATTTGAGGGGCTTTCATTTTAGAAATACCCCATAAATGACCCCATTATAAAAACTGCACCCCTCAAAGTATTCAAAATGACATCCAGAAAGTAGAGGAGAAAATTTAAAATCTTAATTTTTTAAACTCGCATGTTCTTGTATACTCATTTTTTTTTATTTTTACAAGGGGTAAAAGGAGAAAAATCCCCCCATAATTTGTAACCCAATTTCTCTGAGCAAGGAAATACCCCATATGTGGAGGTAAAGGGCTCTGCATGTGCACTACAAGGCTCAGAAGGGAAGGCGCAACAATGGGATTTTGGAGAGGGATTGCTGAAATGGCTTTTGGGGGCATGTTGCATTTAGGAATCCCTTATAGTACCAGAACAGCAAACTACACCCCTTTTGGAAACTACACCCCTCAAGGAACGTAACAAGGGGTACAGTGAGCCTTAACACCCTACAGGTGTTTGACGACTTTTCATTAAAATCGGATGTGTAAATGAATTAATTTTTTTCACTGAAATGCTGTTTTCCCCCCCAAATTTTACATTTTTACAAGGGGTAATAGGAGAAAATGCCTCCCAATATTTGTAACTCCATTTCTTCTGAGTATAGAAATACCCCATGGATGTAAAGTGCTCTGCGGGCAAACTACAATGCTCAGAAGAGAAGGAGCGACACTGAGCTTTTTTCCTATTTTCCCTTGTGAAAATGAAAAATTTAGGGTAACACCGGCATTGTAGTGAACATTTTGTTTTTCCATTTTCACACCCAACTTTAATGAAAATTCGTCAAACACCTGTGGGGTCTTACGGCTCAGTATACCCCTTGTTACGTTCCGTGAGGGGTGTAGATGTCAGAACCATTGTAAAATCAGCCACCCCTGTGAAATCACCAATTTAGGCCTCAAATGTACATGGCTCTCTCTCACTTCTGAGCCCTGTTGTGCACCCGCAGAGCATTTTACGTCCACATATGGGGCATTTCCGTACTCATGAGAAAATGCGTTACAAATTTTGGGGGTCTTTTTTCCCTTTTATCTATTGTGAAAATGAAAAGTATGGGGCTACAACAGCATGTTAGTGTAAAAAAGTTTTTTTTTTTTCAACAACCAGCTGGTGTAGACCCCAACTTTTCCTTTCTATATGGGGTAAAAGGAGAAAAAGCCCCTCAAACTTTGTAACACAATTGCTCCCAAGTACGGAAATACCCCATGTGTGACCCTAAACTGTTTCCTAGAAATACGACAGGGCTCTGAAGTGAGAGAGCGGCATGCACATTTGAGGCCTAAATTAGGGATTTGCAAAGGGGTGGGCATAGGGGTATTCTACGCCAGTGATTCCCAAACAGGGTGCCTCCAGCTGTTGCTAAACTCCCAGCATGCCTGGACAGTTAGTGGCTGTCCAGCAATGGGAGTTGTTTTGCAACAGCTGGAGGCTCCGTTTTGAAAACACTGCCGTATGAGACGTTTTTCATTTTTATTGGGGGGGAAGGGGGAGACAGTGTAAGATAGTGTACATGTAGTGCTTTACCCTTTATTTTTTGTTAGTGTAGTATTTTTAGGGTACATTCACACGGGAGGGGGTTTATGGAGAGTTTCCCGCTAGGAGTTTGAGCTGTGGCGGAAAATTTGCCCCAGCTTAAACTTGAAGCAGGAAACTCACTGTAAACCTGCATGTGTGAATGTATCCTGATAGACCATGCATGCTGGGAGTTGTGGTTTTGCAGCAGCTGGAGGCACTGGTTGAAAAACCCGAGTTAGGTTCTGTTACCTAATTCAGTATTTTCAAACCAGTGTGCCTCCAGCTGTTGCAAAACCACAACTCCCAGAATTTACTGATCACCGAAGTACATGCTGGGAGTTGTAGTTATGTAACAGCTGGAGGCTGGATTGCAAAACTACAACTCCTAGCATGCCAAGACAGTCATTTGCTGTTCATGCATGCTGGGAGTTGTAGTTTTGCAAGATCTAGAGGGCCACAGTTTAGAGACCACTGCACAGTGATCTCCAAACTGTAACCCTCTAAATGTTGCAAAACTACAAATCCCAGCATACCCAAACAGCAAACAGCTGTCTGGGCATGCTGGTAGTTGTAGTTTTGCAATATCTAGAGGGCTACAGATTAGAGACCACTGTATAGTGGTCTCCAAACTGTGGCCCTCCAGATGTTGCAAGGCAGTTTTGTAGGAGTTTAACCCGTTGTCCTGACACGATTTCAGGGGGGTAACCTACAGCTGGTTTGCTACTGACACGTTTTTCAGAGCATACCATCACGTTACACACATGAATAGAAGTGAACCATCACCCTGACACGCATGCAGGGTGGCGGGGGGGACATAACAGTTATTGGCTGCTGACACGTTTTCAGAGCGTACCATACGTCATACATTGGTAGGAATTTAACCCGTTGTCCTGACACGTTTTCAGGGGGGTAACCTACATCTGGTTTGCTGCTGACACGTTTTCAGAGCATACCACACGGTACACGCACGATTAAGCGCAGATCCACTTATCCTGACACGTTCTTCAGGAGGGTAGCTACGACTCATTGCTGCTGACAGGTCTTCAAAGCAATACACAGCAACAACTAATAATCAGACTATCTCCCGAAACATCTTGCAGGACGGAACCGCGACAAGACAGTTGCTGACATATTTTCAGAGCAATTCGCACGAGGCAACACGTTGCGTTCACACGGTTCACGACAGGGGCTTGTGCTTCGCAGGCCTTAGAACTTTATGTCACGGTGGTATAAATGTTGGCGGCTTCACTGTTCCACGATCATGTTTTCACGACAATTGGGATGGTCTAGTATAGTCACGGTCAACGAGCCAGGAGAGTTGTTCCAGGTAGTACACGGTGAGGTGGTAGGCACCTGAGCCGATAGTAGGAATATTATAGCATGTGTTAATATATCGTGTTGTCCTAGGTCCTTGCCTGACGGTTGACGGTGGTAGTTGGCAGGTTAGTAGCAGAAGGGGTTATCAACTAGAATCGGGAGGCATACATGGTTTTCATGTTTCATTAATCTCTCCCCGGCACCCGTCATGGCCCGGACAGGTGGAGGCATTATGTCGAACGCATCAGACATTGAAGACACGTTGTCTGTCCCAGAAACCCCTGCCAGGAGTTCCGAGCAGGGAATAGGCACTGCGTACAGATCCTGGACAATTCCCAGATTGATGGAGGAGCTTCGCAAGAAGGGAATTCCATTTCCGGCGTCAGCTAGGAAAGCAGAATTATACAAGCTGCTAACATCAGGACAGGAAGCGAGCGGCAGTCAGCAGGACATGTCAGGGCAGACAGTGGCCACGTCCCTGGCACAACTGCATTCTATGATGAACAGCATGTTGTCCTCTTTGTCCAGCCTGGAATCCAGAATGGACACATTCGAGAGGGGTAGTGCGTCCCAAGCATCAGTTCCCCTCGCGGCGGTTGCACCCGCAACCCCAGCTACACCTATGGTGGCAACTCCTGTAGGTAGGGGAACAACACCTCCAAAAATCACGCCATCACACTTCATTCCTGCTTCCATCCGCAAGGATATTCTGGACGGCAAGGACGTTAACCTGGCATCCTTGCTTATCAGCACTCAAGACGTCACTGAGACGAAGACGGTAGCATGTGGGGAGGTCTCGGTGGTCTTCAAGAGCAAGGATGCCAGGTTAAACCGCAAGCTCACAATAGTAGAGTTTGTAATTGCTTTCAGCCTATACAGGGATGTGATCTGCACAGAGAAACCAGAGAGGAGGGAAGAGCTGGATCTGTATTTATACAAACTATCAGAGTTTGCTTACAAATATGGCGGGTCGTACTTCTATGAGTACCACAAGTCCTTTGCGGCAAAGGCTGCGGCAGGGGTCAGTCAGTTCGCTTACGAAACAGACTGGGGAGTGGTGGACACCGAACTGTTTTGTAAGCATTTTGCTGGGTTGAAGGCTCCGACCTGCACCATCTGCCAGTCTATTTCACACACAGCCCCGTGGTGTTCCAGCGCCAGTCATGAGCCAGAGCCAAGTACCAGTAGGGGGGTCACGGCTTCTCCTGCTCCCGGGCACAAGTTCTCGACTGCTGTAGACAAACTGGGGCGCCCTGTGAGGTACCTGGGCAGGAGCCAGGTATGCAACAACTACAACTTAGCAAGTTGCAATTTCAGCAACTGCAGGTTGTTGCACGTGTGCTTGCTCTGCTTCCGGGCCCATCCCAGCTCATTGTGCTCTCAGAGGTCACAGCAGTCTTCACTAGGCGGGGTCCAGGTGGATGCGCTGGCTGGTGTGTTGGCAGATCACCCGGAACAAGACTGGGTACAGTGGTTACTCACAGGCTTCAGGTCGGGTTTCCACACAGGCTTAGTGTCTTTACCTCAATCTACGTTTGCGTGTAAGAATTTACGGTCAGCCACGCAGCAACCCCAGGTCGTTACGGAATTAATCCAACAGGAGTTAACCAAAGGCTTCATCATCGGGCCATTCCAGACGTCATCGTTCGAAGTTTGGAGGGTCAGTCCGGTCGGGGTGGTGACAGGGAAATTCTCCAATAAAAAACGTTTAATCTATGATTTATCTGCCCCATATTCTTCTGTAGTACCCAGTTTGAATGCCCTGATCCCATCTGAAGAATTTGCTATGAAATATGCTTCAGTCGACCTCGCTATACAAATCATTCTTCAGTTGGGACCAGGTACATGGTTAGCAAAGGCAGATATTGCCGATGCCTTCAAGTTGCTACCAATAGCAGAAGAGTTGTGGAAGTGGTATGGCATAAAATGGCAGGGCATGTACTATTTCGCCTCAAGACTCACGTTCGGCTCCAAGAGCAGCCCGTGGTTGTTCGAACAGCTAGCACGAGCTTTGCACTGGGTACTGGTAAATGTGTCAGGTTGTAGACACGTCATACATTACTTGGACGACTTTCTCCTGTTAGATCCCCCAGGCGGTAATCCCAACAGTCTGCTAGCACTGAGGTCTTTATTCGACACCCTGGGTATACCAGTATCTCATGGGAAAACGGAGGGACCATCAGCCAAGATCACATTCCTAGGTGTGGTACTGGACACAGAGAGAATGCAGGCCAGCCTGCCCGCAGACAAACTCAGTAGAATCAAAGAAACCATCCAGAAATTCATGAGAACACGAGTGACATCAAGGGTTGAACTCCAGAGCTTGCTAGGCATGCTGGCTTTCGCGATGCGGATAATTCCGCAGGGTAGATCTTTTGTATCAAGGCTGTTGGCACTACTGTCACTAGCAACAAAGTCAGGTAGTCCGGTCAAGTTAGGTCCTGAAGCGTTGGCAGACTTACACATGTGGCATGATCACATCAGTCAGTGGAATGGGGTTTCAATTTTCTTGCCAGCTGTCACTCTCGACTCCCCTAAGGTGTACACGGATGCCACAGGCACACTGGGTTTCGCAGCAATCCATGGCGAGCAGTGGATGGCCAGCCGATGGCCACCGGAGGTTATGGATGTCCCTGGGTTCAGCCGCACCTCCGCCTTGTTTGAAGTGTATCCCATAGTGGCAGCAGCACACGTCTGGGGATCCTCATGGTCCAAGTCCACGGTCACGTTTTTCTGTGACAATTTGGCCACAGTACAGACAGTTAACAAGGGCAGATCCAAATCATTACAGGTCATGAGTTATTTGCGCAGGCTAGTATGGATAGCACTACAACACAATTTCAACTTCATTGCAGTACACATAGCGGGAACTTGCAACACAGCGGCTGATGCCTTGTCTAGGGGTAACTATGATCTTTTTTTCCAGGTCTCACCAGGTGCGGAGCCAGTAGCCACCACAGTGCCTTCACATCGGGTGCTAACTCTGGATTGAGGCGTTACTCCCTGATAGCAGAAACTTTAGTGAAGAGTTCATTAGCCCCAAGGACAAGGAAGGCTTACGCAGCAGCCATCAGCTTATACAGCTCGTTTCTGGACAGACACGCCTTGCCTTGGGGCTTTAGCATTTCCACTACACTACAGTTCATTGCCTTTTGCCACTCTGACCTGAGCTTGTCTTACAACTCCATCAAGTTACATATATCCGGGATTCAACACTATCATGCTTTACAATTCCCTGAGGAGCCTTCCATATGCTCAATACATCTCATCAAAGCGGCATTAAAAGGGGTTAATTCTACCTCCATCCCGCGTGTGGGTACACGGCAACCTATCACAGGGGAAATCTTCAGAAACATGTCGACTCTTCTCGACTCCGCCCCGTTCGGGTGGTTGCACAGCAAGGTTATCAAGGTCGGCATATATTTGGCGCTCTATGGGTTTTTGAGGCCTGGGGAGATCACTTGTGCGTCACGTGCAGCACCTTTCGTAGACATAGGCCAACTTAGCATCAAGCAAAGTCATGCAGAGCTGACACTACGGGTCACAAAAACCTGCAGGGAGTCCACCGTGGTGCGGTATTATCCCTCCGGCAACCCCTGGTGCCCTCTAGCGGTACTCACGGAGTGGGTAAACATCATGAATGGCAAACCAGAGGTAAGGCCTCTGCTGCCTTTTGATTCAGCTCCTCTCACCACCGCTCAGTTTGTCAGTCATGTACGCACGTTGATTAGGCTGTTAGGTCTTGACCCACGCTGCTACTCAGGACACTCGTTCCGCATTGGAGCAGCCTCCGCAGCCTCCAAACACGGAGTACCGGTCCATATACTAAAAAAATTAGGAAGATGGAAATCAGATGCCTATGCGGCATACATTCCCAACCCCCAGTTAGAAATGGCGGATGTATTCAAATTTTTAGTGCTGTAATAAATAAAAGTAATTTGCTTTCACCATTTACCTAACCGTGTTATCATTTTTGCCCACTATAGGCGTGCCCTCGTTCGCGGTTTGGGCACAATTCAACCGCTGTTAAGATTCAGTAATAAGGGTCAGTTAGTATCAGTCCAGGTTAAGGCATGTGTGTTCAGTGGCAGGATGTGTTTTACAGGTGGACGAGTTGTGAAACAAACAGATCAAGACAAGCATTGGTAAGTACGTCCAATTCCACTATCATGGGCCACGACCACAAGTGAGAAGCCTACGGCTGAATTTGTGGGAGGGGCCGGGTGTATTTAACGTTCGGCCTCTCTGCAAGCCGGCACGTTCATCGCACAGCGTTGCCCACCCTCCCAAACCCATTTTTCATTTATCACCAATAGGGCATGCCCACTATAGGCGTGCCCTCGTTCGCGGTTTGGGCACAATTCAACCGCTGTTAAGATTCAGTAATAAGGGTCAGTTAGTATCAGTCCAGGTTAAGGCATGTGTGTTCAGTGGCAGGATGTGTTTTACAGGTGGACGAGTTGTGAAACAAACAGATCAAGACAAGCATTGGTAAGTACGTCCAATTCCACTATCATGGGCCACGACCACAAATATATATATGCAAATCAAAAAATGTTGCAGTCTCTTGTAATACCTTTTTTATTGGACTAACAGAATTTTGTAGAGACAAGCTTTCAGGATTCCTCCCTTTATCAAGTCCAATAGTCAAGGACTAATGATCAAAGGACTTGATAAATTATCAGGGAGGAATCCCGAAAGCTTGTCTCAAAATTCTGTTGGTCCAATAAAAAAGGTATTACAATCTGCATCACTGGACTAATACAACTACTCATATTTACTATATATATGCACACATACCTGAAGATGGTTTAGAACCCTGTGATGTCACACATGCTTGTGATGATGTCACCGTAAGCTGTACAAGGAGGTGCGCGCCGGCTGCAGTCTCTTCAGTGTGTTTTGCATTCACAACCTGTGGTGCAAAGTGTTTGTTAGAGAGTTTCTATTTGCGATAGAGAATACAAGATTTTGACCGTTCATTGTCTGAAGAGAGAACCACAAGGTACGTCTCAGCCTCTTTTATTTCATATATACACAGGGCATTTTGTTTGTCAGTTTTTTTTTTGTTTAGTTTTTTTTTTTAGCAAAAAAACAAGCAATGAATTTCCAAAAGAAATAACAAAAGTTATATTTCTCATAGCATTGTGATAATATTTGGCTTAGGCATTAAACATAATAAAACGCACAGATAGTATCATGACCAGAGCTTTTTCTTGCAAAAGTGCTAAAATGCAATTATGCCCAAAAAGCCCCCAAGAAAATGAGTCCTAATTCATGAAGTTCTAAAAGATATAAGTCTATGAGAAAGATTTGGTGGTGTAGTAAAAGAATGACAGAAAGATTAGGGCAGAAATATAATAGTATATAATAGAATTCTGTATGTACTAACAATAGAAATACTCCGGGTACTCCGAAAGGGAAAAAGTCATATAAGAAACGGATAAATCCCAATGAGGTGTGGTAGGTTCATTAATAGTAAATGTATATAGCAGGATAGCCCAATTGTATCTACAGTATGAACTTCCCATGACCCAGTGACCATACAGCCAAGCCCTTATAATCCGCCATTAATAGGACAGGTTCAGGGTTATCAGATAATACTAGGACCGGACAGGTTAAGGGTTATCAGATATTACTAGGACCGGACAGGTTCGAGGTTATCAGATATTACTAGGACCAGACAGGTTCAGGGTTATCAGATATTACTAGGACCGGACAGGTTCAGGGTTATCAGATATTACTAGGACCGGACAGGTTCAGGGTTATCAGATATTACTAGGACCGGACAGGTTCAGGTTATCAGACATTGGTGACCTCAGGGAAGACGTCTCCATATAAAACACTTATAGAGAAGCGTCTTCTTCTGAGGCTGCGATGGTCTTAGTGTTATCTTGTGGTTCTGTGCTGGACATTTCTGCTCTGTTTGAAGGATCTATTGTATAATGACAGGAATGATGACATGTTTTCTAATGTGTTCACTTATCTCTCTCTCTCTCTCTAGTGTTTTCAGGCTCTGACCTGTGACCATGGCCTCTCCACAAGACCCATTGCTGAAGGAGGAGGAAGAAGTAATGGAGGACAATAGTGATATGGATGTAGAAAAGGGCGATATCCCTGAGAGGCAGAACCTGCCATCTCTAAGTGTCATGTCCACCACACGTTCCATCATCACCGTAGTGATCCTCGCCTTTGTTAATTTGCTCATCTATGCAAATCGCTCCAGCGTGGCGGGGGTGCTGCCTTATATACAGAAAGCTTATGACACCAATGCTAGTCTGTCCGGCTTATTGAATACATTGTTCATTGGAAGCTATGTGCTGGTCGCACCAATTGCCGGATATCTGGGCGACCACTGTAATAAGAAATATACTGTTTGCGCAGGAGTCATCATTTGGCTGAGCATGACACTTACCCTGTCATTCATCCCCGACGGGTATTTCCTGCTCTTCCTGCTGACGAGTGGACTGGTTGGAGCCGGAGAGGCGACTTTCTGTACCATCGCCCCCTCCATCATTGCAGACCTTTTTACAAGTGACCAGCGGACCCGCATGCTGAACGTGTTTTACTCCGTCATACCTGTAGGTTGCGGACTAGGATACATCGTCGGGCCCAAAGTGACTGATGCAGCAAGGGGCGATTGGCACTGGGCGTTTCGGGTCACCCCTGGCCTGGGCCTCATAGCTGTGGCTTTGATGATTTTAGTCACGAAGGAGCTTCCAAGAGCGACTACAAACGAGAAGAAGAACAACAAATCCCCGAAGTTTGCCAAATGGATGACAGATCTGAAAAAACTATTTAAAAATCGAAGCTTCATGTTAACCACCCTGGGATCGACGGCTGTATCCTTCATAGTGGGAGCCATAGGTGTATGGGGTCCATCATACCTGACCCACGCACGAACACTCCTACAAGAGAAGGACCCTTGCCGTGCTGAACCGTGTGACTATCACGACATCCTAATATTTGGTGTGGTTACAGTCGTCTCCGGCATTCTGGGAGTTGTAGCAGGGACGGAGATAAGTAAAAGATATCGCAAATCCAACCCACGGGCGGACCCGCTTGTGTGTGGCTGCGCGATGATGCTCTCCGCCCCTTTTCTTCTGTTGGCATTGACTTTCGGCAACATCAGCCTCGTTGCCACCAACACCTTCATCTTCATCGGAGAGACGCTTCTGTCAGTAAATTTCACCCTCATATCTGACATTATACTAAAAGTAGTAACTCCGTGGAGGAGATCTTCAGCCCTGGCCGTGCAGATGACAATCTATCACCTCCTAGGTGACGCCGGCAGCCCGTACCTCATCGGCCTGATATCTGACACCTACGAACGAGGATATGCCAAATCCCCTCTTCTGAAATACCGCAGTCTGGAGTATGCCCTCATGACCTGCACCATAATGGCAGTCATCGGAGGGGCCTTCTTCATGGCCACGGCCCTATTTATAGAGAGGGACGAAAAAGAAGCAGAGATGGAATCAGAACCTCCGTCATCCTCCTCCTCCTCACTGCTTCCTGCCGATGAGGACCGCGCTTCAGACTGAGGAAAAGTCATTGCTTACCTTTATCTTGTTTACTTCATTAAAAAAAATGAAGAAAAAAATTGCTGCATTTGTTCTATGTTCCACTTTACTCCTTAAAAAATATTCTCTACCTACCCAACTGTGTCCAAACCCCAAATAGAAAAATTTAAATCTCCTCCCAAGACATAAAAAAGACTATTAATAACAAGAGGTATATATAGTGTGTATGTGTTTGTGTGTATATTTGTTTGTGTGTATATGTACATGTGTATGTATATATGTATATGTGTTTGTGTACATGTGTGTTTGTATTAGGGCTGCACGGCATGTGCGATTGTGTTTATGGAGGTAAATATTGTGATTTCGATATTATAAACAAATGGTCACTGACTAAACATAAAAGGGAGGGAATTGGATATGAAATGGGGAGAAATTAGCTTAACCCCTTAAGGACGCAGGACGTACATTTACATCCTAAGCATAACCACAAGCATCGGAGCGATGCCCGGATCATGCACGGCAGGTCCTGGCTGCTGATCGCAGCCAGGGACCCGCCCGTAATGGTGGATATCAGCTATCCCGCGGATGTCCGCCATTAACCCCTCAGATGCCGTGATCAATACAGATCACAGCATCTGTATCATGGCGGTCACTAAAATGGATGATCGGATCGCCCACAGTGCTGCCGCGGCGATCCGATCATCCAGCACGGCAAACGGAGGTCCCCTCACCTTGCTCCGGCCGTCTCTCGGCGTCTTCTGCTCTGATCTGCCTTCCCGCAGACCAGAGCAGAAGATGACTGATATCACTGATCAGTGCTATGTCCTATACATAGCACTGAACAGTATTAGCAATCAAATGATTGCTATAAATATTCCCCTATGGGGACTATTAAAGTGTAAAAATAAAAGTAAAAAAAAAAAGTTAAAAAAATTTGAAAATCCCTCTCCCCCAATAAAAACGTAAATTGTCCCATTTTCCCTATTTCACCCCCAAAAAATGTTAAAAAAATATTTTATGCACATATTTAGTATCACCGCGTGCGCAAATATCTGAACTATTAAAATGAAATGTTAATGATGCCATACGGTGAAAGGCGTGAATGTAAAAAAAAAAAGTCCAAAATAGCTGCTTTTTTATAACATTTTATTCCCAAAAAATTTATAATAAATGGATTAAAAGTTTTATATAAGCAAATATGGTATCAATAAAAAGTACAGATCACGGCACAAAAAATGAGCCCTCATACCACCGCTTATACGGAAAAATAAAAAAGTTATAGGTCTTCAAATAGGGGGATTTTAAATGTACTAATTTGGTTAAAAAGTTTGCGATTTTTTTTAAGCGCAACAGTAATAGAAAAGTATGTTATCATAGGTATCATTTTAATAGTATTGACCCAATGAATAAAGAACACATGTAATTTTTACCGTATATTGTACGGCGTGAAAACGAAACCTTTCAAAATTAGCAAAATTGCGGTTTTCTTTTTAGTTTACCCACACAAATAGTATTTTTTTGTTGCGCCATACATTTTATGGTAAAGTGAGTGATGGCATTACAACAGACAACTGGTCGCACAAAAATGCCCAAATGGGCTGAGTCCTTAAGGGGTTAAAGGGGTACTCTGCCCCTAGACATGTTATCTCCCCTCCAAAGAATCGTGGATGTCTGACCTAGGAGTAGCTGGCCCCTAGTACACAGTCGTCATGCCTCCTCCCATAGACATGAATGGAGGCGGTGTGGTGGCTGTGATCACTAGTGATCTGGCATGGAGTGGAATTCGCTCTGTCGACCGGATGACTGGGGTGCCGCGGCGGAGATCGCAGGTGTCCCCAGCAGCTGGACCCCCATGATCAGACATGTTATTCCCTATCCTTTGAATAGGAGATAATGTCAAGTGGTGGAGTACCTGCCTGGTCTAGTGTAGTCTCCACCCGCTCCGATGTTGTTGAGTTGCTCTGTGGTGCAGCACAGCCACGTAGGAGGGAGCAGGAAGGGAGGAGGGGGTGTAGTTTTTAGATTCTAGGCAGTGCACTTTTTGATAAAAAATGACAATATCTTTATTCTTTATTCTGTTTTTATGTGCTACCTAAAAATTTTATCTTTTTGTGAAAAATTTTTTTTGTATGATTAAAATTGTGCTCTTCTGGCCCACATAATTCTTATTTTTCTCCAACAAGGGATGTATGTGGCTCATTTTTTGCTCCGTGATTTGCAGTTTTTATCGGTGCCATTTTTGTTTTTATGGGACTTTTTTTTAAACCACTTTTTAATATATCTTTTTTATCATTTATGCCATTGACCGTGTGGTTTCATTAATGTTGAATTTTAACTCCATAAGACGTGGGGCATACCTGTACACCCTGCTCCTGCTCCACTTACATGACACAGGCTCAGGAGCTGACCCTGTGTCATAGTGGGGTGGTCCTGGCGGCTAACAGCCGCTAGGACCCATGTCTAATGCTGGACATCACCGATTGCGGTGATGCCCAGCATTATCCCCTTAGACGCCGCAATCAACTTTGAAATTAAAGTAATACAGTCCTGGCAGCTCAGCGGAGCTGATGTGGACCATTGGGGTAAAACTGCGGTGTCCTGATCATCTGAGAGGATGGTGGGAGGGCCCTTACCTGCCTCCTTGCCATCCGATCAATGATCTGATGCTACAGCCATGGCAGGCGGGAGCAGCAGAGCACCAATAACACTGATCAATGCTATGCTATGGCACAGCATTGAACGGTGTATGCAATCCAAATAGTGTAAAAAAAAAGTTAATAAAAGTGAATCAACCCTTTACCTGATAAAAGTTTGAATCACCTCCCTTTTTCCATGAAAAAAAATATATGTAAACAAAATTAAAGGGGTGGAAAAAAAAATCTAAATAAACTGGTTCCAGTAAATTAAACAGATTTGTAAATTATTTCTATTAAAAAAATCTTCATCGTTCCAGTACGTATCAGCTGCTGTATGCTCCAGAGGAAGTTTAGTAGTTCTTTTCGGTCTGACCACAGTGCTCTCTGCTGACACCTCTTTCTATGTCAGGAACTGTCCAGGGCAGGTTAGTTTTGCTATGGGGATTTTCTTCTACTCTGGACAGTTCCTGACATGGACAGAGGTGGCAGGAGAGAGCACTGTGGTCAGACAGAAACAAACTACACAAATTCCCTTGGAGCATAGAGCAGCTGATAAGTACTGGAAGGATTAAGATTTGTTTAGTAGAAGTAATTTACAAATCTCTTAAATTTTCTGACACCAGTTGATATGAGAGTTCCTCTCTAAACATAAACATATGTGGTATTGGCGTATACATAAAAAAAATATCAAAGTCCAAAATTGCATATTTATACTTTGTATGCCATAAACATTTTTTTTAAAAGAGATCAAAAAGTCCCATCAAAACAAAAATTGTACCGATAAAAACAACAGATCACGGCGCAAAAAAAGAGCCTTCACATAGCCCAAATGGAAAAAAGTGGGTGAGTTAAACTTATTTTGGTAGGGGCTTATTAACATTTATTACCTTTTATTTTTCCTTTTTTTATTAACAATGTATTTATTTTTTTGTCCCCATAGGGCAGTGTTTTCCAAACAGTGTCTCCAGTTGCATAATTACAACTCCCAGCATATGCCCAGACAGCCAAAGGCATGCTGGGAGTTGGGGTTTTGCAACAGCTGGAGGCACCCTGGTTGTGAAACACTGCCATGGGGACTAATATTTTCACTGAAAAACACCCTTTATATTAAAATTTAACTTTTATTCTCTACTATTAAAATTATTCAAAGAAAAAGCCTTGTGTATATATAATCAAATTATGATACTCAAGATAAAAGTAACATATCTCCATCAATCAGCATAATATCAATCTTTATCATATGGGTATGCTATAAGATAATGTATCCGTATGTACAGAGAGTGTGTGGAGCCCCCAGTCCAACATAAATGGAACAATGGGCTGGTAGGATCCCAACACACAATTTCCGGTTATACGCCAAAAACTATTCAAATGCACCCTCAAATAATAAATGCTATTTGAAGAGAAACCAACTCTCAACACGTTTCACCCCTCTATGATCCTCAGGAGAGACACCGGACATATATATTAGTGCAAAATGACAGAATAAAACTTAAGCGTCAGCGGGGACAATACCCCAAAGATATATTAACTGCGCTCAGTGCAAATAAAGATAAAAGGATGCTCCCATAATGGAGCACTCACAAGACCCCGTGTCTATGATGATCGGATGGAGGCACTTCTTTAAGTCACTATTATATACATTATGCTTTTCTTTCTGTGATTTCCATGGGGACTAATACTTGCAATCTTGTGATTGCAGACACTGATCAATTCTGTGCCTTAGGAGCCCATTGCACAGCACTGTTCAGCTTTATAGGTGCTCCAGTACTACAAGCTGCTGAGGCTGCCTGCATTATTGGAGCGCCTATTGGATGGGAGGGAGGAAGATAGGGAACCTCCGCCCATCCTCTCAATCGGGACCATGCAGCATTTTGCTGTGGGTGTCATGATCAGCTCCACTGAGCTACCAGCACTTGTTTTCGGCATTTTAGACACCACAATCAACTTTGATTCTGGTGTCTAAATGGCTAATGCCGGACATCACCCTTATCAGTGATTTCTGGCATTAGCCAGTATGAAGAGAGCTCAGCTCCTGAGCTCGTTTCATAGACCTGCGGCATGGCTGCACCGTGTACCTATGGAGACCAGTCATGGAGGGTTTAATTCACCTACTCCCAGTGCTAGGAACTGCTGGAAGGAGAGACAGTGAGATGCACAGTGGATATGATATATGTGGGTATGTATGGTGTATGTATGATAGATGTTTGTGTATGTGTGTGATAGATGTGTGTAAGCGTATTTATGATAGATGTGTGTATGTATGTGAGATCATACATCTATAATACATACACACATTTATCATACATACGCACATGTCATACATAGTGATGAGCGGCATAGGCCATAATCGAATTCGCGATATTTCGCGAATATATGAACGAATATTCGTCATATATTCGCGAAATTCACATATTCATATTTAGCCCTCCCTTCTTTAATGGTATAGGGATCTGTGACTTGTACATTAACTCTGTGATTTTTTGTCCATTGAAACCAATAGGCCCATTGTGGTCTATGGAGATCTCACTGCATTTGAAACAGTAAGCTAAGCAGGACTGTCTTGGCAGCACAGTGGATGGGAGACCACCACGGTTTCAAGTCCCAGGGTGGGACAGAGTTTTACAGTGTTGTAGTTTAACTTTACTTTCCCGGAAACGCTGCTGAGTTGCCCATAGCAACCAATCAGATTGCTTCTTTCATTTTTCACAAGGCCTCTGTAAAATAAAAGAAGCGATCTGATTGGTTGCTATGGGCAACTCAGAAACAGTTTCTGAGTTGCCCATAGCAACCAGATTGCTTCCTTCATTTTTCAGAGGCCTTTTCAAAAATGAAGGAAGCAATCTGATTGGTTGCTATGGGCAACTGCACAACTCTTCCTCTACACTGGTTTTGATGAATCTCCCCCATAGAGGGAGATTAATCAAAACCTGCCCAGAGGAAAAGTTTCTGAGTTGCCCATAGCAACCAATCAGATCACTTCTTTCATTTTTCAGAGGCCTTTTCAAAAATATAGTAAGCAATCTGATTGGTTGCTATTGGCAACTGCACAACTCTTCCTCTACACTGGTTTTCCGCATATGCGCATATTCGCGAATATTGAGCCCTCCCTTCTTTAATGGTATAGGGAACTATGACTAGTGCATTAACTCTGTGATTTTTTTCCTATTGAAACCAATAGGCCCATTGTGGTCTATGGGGATCTCTCGGCATTTAAAACGGTTAGATAAGCAGGACCGTCTCGTCAGCATAGTGGATGCGAGACCAGCACGGGTTCGAGTCCTGGGGTGGGACAGAGTGTTACAGTGTTGTGGTTTAAATTTACTTTCCTGGAAAAGCAGCTGAGTTGCCCATAGCAACCAATCAGGTTGCTTCTTTCATTTTGCAGAGGCCTTGTGAAAAATGAAAGAAGCGATCTGATTGGTTGCTATGGGCAACTTAGAAACTTTTCCTCTGGACAAGTTTTGATAAATCTCCCTCTATGGGGGAGATTCATCAAAACCAGTGTAGAGGAAGAGTTGTGCAGTTGCCCATAGCAACCAATCAGATTGCTTCTTTCATTCTTGAAAAGGTCTCTGAAAAATGAAGGAAGCAATCTAGTTGCTATGGGCAACTCAGAAACTTTTCCAGGAAAAGCTGCTGAGTTGCCCATGGCAACCAATCAGATCACTTCTTTCACTTTGCAGAGGCCTTGTGAAAAATGAAAGAAGCGATCTGATTGGTTGCTATGGGCAACTCAGAAACTTTCCTTCTGGACAGGTTTTGATTAATCTCCCTCTATGGGGAGATTCATCAAAACCAGTGTAGAGGAAGAGTTGTGCAGTTGCCCATAGCAACCAATCAGATTGCTTCCTTCATTTTTGAAAAGGCCTCTGAAAAATGAAGGAAGCAATCTGGTTACTATGGGCAATTCTGAAACTTTTCCAGGAAAAGTTTCTGAGTTGCCCATAGCAACCAATCAGATTGCTTCTAATGGGCAACTCAGCAGCTTTTCCAGGAAACTAAAGTTAAACCACAACACTGTAACACCCCGTGATGGTCTCCCTTCCACTGTGCTGCCAAAACAGTCCTGCTTAGCTTACTGTTTTCCATGCCGTGAGATCCCCATAGACCACAATGGGCCTATTGGTTTCAACAGTCAAAAATTCACAGAGTTAATGCACTTGTCACAGTTCCCTATACCATTAAATAAGGGAGGGCTAAATATTTGCGCATATGCGCATACAATTTTGCATATGCGAAAAAAAACAAATATTCGTAATTACGAATATATAGTGCTATATTCGCAATATTCGCGAATAAAATTCGAATTGCGAATATTCGCGAGCAACACTAGTCATACATACACATACATCAATTATACATACACATATCTATCATGCAGACACCCAGCTATCGTATATACATCATACACACATCTATCATATACACACATTTGTCATACACATCTATCATACATACTCACATTTATTATACATACACACACATCTATTATACACATACATACATCTATCACACATGCATATCTATTATACATACACACATTTATCATACATACACACATCTATCATACACACGCACATCTATAACACTCATCTATCATATACATACATCTATCATACATACATCATTCATATACACACACTCATCTATCATACATACACACATCTACCATACATACATCATATACACATATCTATCATACACACACATCTTGTGCACAGCCATAATTGGACTATAGTGATCATGTGTGTTGACTGCAAAAAACAAGACGATCATAAAGAAGAAAAAACAAGCAGTCATAGAATGTCACACACCAACCAAGTTACAAAAATAAAAAAATCTTTATTTTACACAGGAACACAAACATTTAAAATAGAATGTATGCAGTGGAGGCTCACACATCTCCAGCCTGCTACACTCACTGCCGCTGGGATATTGAGGATCCTCAGTTGTCATCTATCCCACAGTGGTGAGTGTAGCAGGCTACAGTTGTGTGAGCCTCCAAATTGTACATTCTATTTTAAATGTTTCAGTTTTTCCTGTGTGAAATAAAGATTTCTTAATTTCTGTAACCTAGTTGGTGTGATATTCTATGACTGCTTGTTTTTTCTTCTTTATGTACATATATACATCTATCATACATGCACATTTATCACACATCTATCATACATACACACATCTATCATACATATACATGTCTAAAATACATACACACGTCTATCATACGCACACATCTATCATACATACACCAGTCATATACAGAACTGTCATACATATACTGTACATTAAAGGGGTACTCCACCCCTAGACATCTTATCCCGGGGGACCCGCCTCTGGGGACCCCCGCGATCTCGGCTACGGCACCCCCTGTCATCACTGCACAAAGCAAACTTGCTCTGTGCGATACAGGGGCCGGAGCATCGTGACGTCGCGGCTCCGCCCCCTCGTGACATCATGTTCCTCCCCCAATACAAATCCATGGGAGGGGGCGTGGCGGCCATCAAGCCCCCTCCCATAGGCTTGAATTAAGGGGCGGGCAGTGATGTTATGAGGGGGCGGAGCCTCGACATCACGATGCCCCAGCCCCTGTATCGCCAGTCATTATGCACAGAGCGAGTTTGCTCTGTGCAGTGATGACAGCAGGGTGCCGTAGCCAAGATCGCAGGAGTCCCAGCAGCAGGACCCCCGCAATCAGACATCTTATCCCCTAACCTTTGGATAGGGGATAAGATGTCTAGGGACAGAGTAGCCCTTTAATGCGGAGTGGTGGTGGGGGGGGGGGGGGGTGATGTACGGGTCAGCCAAATGCAGCACAATACTAAAATTCCCCACTAATGAGTTGGGGAATATTGGCCATTTCATTCCCGCTTAATCCCCCTGTGCCACTTTATTCCCCATGTGTCCTGTGCCAAATCATCCCCTTTTACCCCTTCCACCACATCACTTTTCCCCTTCCTTTCTTCCCCTGTTGTTCTTCTTAACTTGCCAGCAGGCTCAGGTGCAGGAGCTCTTAGCAGGTTTGGTGTTCTCATGAAGTCCTGTGCTGACTGTGCTGCACTTACTGAGAGCAGCTGCGGGCACTGACGAGTGACGTTAGGAGCGTCACTCGTCACTACTGGCAGCCACTGCTGCTCACAGCCTTTCAGTGAGTGCCGCGCAAAGAACGTGAGGGAAACGTCAAACCTTCTGTGAGCCCCTGCACTGGAGTCAGCAGGTCAGGTAAGAAGAACAACAGGAGGAGTAGGGAAGGGGGAAATTGATGTGGCGGAAGGGGTAAGAGAGGATTTGGCACAGGACACAGGGAATAAAGTGGCACAGATGGATAAAGGGGGGATGAAACAGCACGGGGGATAATGGGGGAATGAAGGGGGATGTCAAGGGGAAAAATGTGGAAGATTTGATACAAGGCACAGGGGGAATAAAGTTGCATAGGGGGTTCAATGTTGGAGGAATGAAGTGGCATTGGAGTGATCAAGAAGGTGAATTAAATAGCAATGGGGTGATGAAATGGTACATGGGGGTTGGTAAGGAGAGATTAACGGCTATCCTTACATATACAAGTAAGAAAGAGCTGCTGGAAGCTGTTATCAATGTCTATGTAGAGGACAGGAGCTTCTTCAGGGTCATGTACAGTACACACAGTGTCCTAAAAATGTAAAATAGAGCCGCCCTCACCTGGTGTCCAAAGGAGCAGCTAACCCTGGCACAGGTAAGGAGTAGTATAGAACGTGTAGTACGTCCCTGTATTATAGGGGGCGCTACCAGAGAACCAGTCAGTAAATGCACTTTAGTAATACAGGGATTTTAAAGGTAAAATGCCCATTCTGATTGGTCAGTTCTTCCAGCCATTGACACGTTTTGGCCTGTCTGTAGCATTGTATGTAGTGTTGAGCGGCATAGGCCATATTCGAATTTGCGATATTTCGCTAATATATGGACGAATATTCGTCATATATTCACTAAATTCGCATATTCGTCATATTAGCGATTTATTTTCGCAAATGCGAAAAGTCGCATATGTGAACATTTGCATATGCGCAAATTTGCATATATCAAAATTAGCATATGCGACAATTCGCATAAGTGAAAATTAGCATATGCAAATTTCCGCATATACGAAAATTTGCACGCCAGTCTCACACAGTAGTATTAGAGCCTTCTTTACACCACACAAGCTGGAAGCAGAGAGGGATGATCAGTGTGATGTGTACTGTGAAAAAAAAAAGAATATTCGTAATTGCGAATATATAGTGCTATATTCGCGAATATTCGCGAATTCGTGAATAAAATTCGCATTGCGAATATTCACGAGCAACACTAGTCCTGAGTCTCATGGATGACATGGAAAACCACCTGAGGCGCAATAATATCTGGCTAGTAGACCTTCCTGAGAAGGTGGAAGGGAATGATCCTGTGTTGTCCCTGGAAACATGGCTGAAGGAGATTCTTCCTTTTTTCTCTGTTGAATGGGCGAAAAGTGTGCGTGTGTGTATATATGTGTGTTTTCCTGTGTAGGGCCTCCTTTGGTTGGGTCTCAGATATGCCCTTCTATCCAACTGATGCTCATCCTGGTAATTTGAATCCTGTCACTGTCTTAGAGCATGTTTCTGGGACCCTCTGAGAGTGTTATTGTACATGTTGCTTTTGTTCCGCCATTTTGGCTGTGTTTGTTATTAAAATTACAAAACATAAATAAATACTTTAAAAAAGAAAGGATAAGGAACAAGCACCCATAATGGGACTGGTGAGGGAGAGGTGAGTATTATTATTATTTTTTTTAATACACAACCCATACTGTATCACAATGGCTCCTCAGACTCGTATAGGCCCCACAGACTTCTAAAGTTACAGCAGCAAATAAATTTTCAAATCTTTTTTCACAAACACTGTAGGAGCTGTAAGCTGTAAACCCTCTGTGTCATGACGTATTCCATGCTTAGCTGCATGGTACTGGTACCAACAAAACTCTAGATAACCCATAGTGCAGTGTTTACTCTAGCTCCATGTCAATCACTTTTCCTCCATCCACTGACTCTCCTACAATGGACAAGCTCCTTCGGCCTCCAGTGCATTGACATTCTCATTATGGGCAGGCTGCCCTGTCCTTCAGTTTACTGCCACTCTCACAAGCCTCTCCATCCATCAATCCAATAGTGTTCCCTTAATGGACAAGAACAAACCCGACAGACAGAGATGGTAAACTTGTAGATCAGCTCATTGTTTGCTTGCTGCTGCTTGATAAAAGTTTTTATGTTTTTTATGACAATACTGTTATGATGATCGCCAGTCACGCTAGCTTCGAATATAATTCCCCAATGTTCACCTTTGGTAACCCTCACCATTTGTATATAAATAGCTGGCTACCTAGCTTTTAAGAACTGTGAAAATGGTACTGCATATTTCAAAGCTTAATAATAACATCCATCATCCCTTCAGAGTTTGAGTATTCAGGCCGTACCAAATGTATGAAATACACACAACGTATAATTCTCATGCACAAATCTGCTGACATAAAGTACCACAGCTGATCCATGTTCATTTGTAACTATTTCTCAGAAAATGTAATTGTGATTTTTAGTTTTTCCAGTTAATATCCTTGTTTTTACAGCTCATTGCTGTAGTTTATATATATATATATATATATATATATATATATATATAGTTATAAATAGTATTGTTTTTAACATCGCAGTCTTTTATTCATCATGCCAAGACTGAAGGCAGCAAGATTTTATCCTTAGTTTAAACAAAAATACCTTAACAGCTATTGTGAAATTTCTCTAGATAAATAGGACAATAAATTCAAGGACTTCACTACATTTCCTTAATGGCATGTGGTGGAATGTTGAGGCTTTCTGAAATGACTAATATTTAGTTTATAGACATGGTGAAATGATACAGGCCTTGTGACCTATGGTTTGTGGTTATAAGAAATCTAATATGTGCAGTGATCCCGACCAAAATAAGAAATAAGTTAGAACATCTGGAGCCCATGCCTGGAGATTTTTTTTTTCTTTTCTTCCTTTTTACTGTACTTTGTAAATAAAATGCAGATACATATAGATATAGGTTTATAACTTGTAATAAATCTAATGCAAACAGGTGTTATATCTAGAACAGCATTCATTGTAAAATGATGTAAGCAAACATTTATAAGCAACAAAATAGTGATAAAGACAGTGGTCCCTCAAGTTGCATGTCCTCATGTTACAATATTTCCAACATATACATTCCTGGACTATAGTAACTTGAAACCAGACTCAACATACAATGTCATAAAAAGTTTGGTCGCTTTGCTCTTGTGAATGGCTGGAAGATCCAATTTAACCAGATGGGACATTTCCCTGGTCAAACCCCTTGTGTTATTGAAGGGGATTTACCAATTTGCTATCTAGTAGCACCTCCCTATATATAGTGATGTATAGTGCTGTACTACTTTTTACCTATGCTTGGACTAGCTGCTCCTTTAGACATGCCTCATCTGTATAAATTGTTTTGTCATTTTTATTTAATCTTATTTATTTTTAAGTTGACATTTTGGAGACTGTTAAACCAATTACTAGTTTTCCATAAATTTATGGTCTGAAGATTCAAGGGTTTTAACACAGTAAGTCAGTCATGGAGCCAAGTAATATTGTAACTTGAGGGACCACTTTATATGCCATATTTTTCGCCGTATAAGACGCACTTTTTCTTCCCCAAAACTGGGGGGAAAAAGTCAGTGCGTCTTATACGGCAAATACACACACCTATCGCGGCGGTCACTGTGACCATCAACGGCCGGGACCCGCGGCTAATACAGGACATCACCGATCGCGGTGATGCCCTGTATTAACCCTTCAGACGCGGTGATCAAAGCTGACCGCCGCGTCTGAAGGGAAAGTGACACTAACCCGGCTATTCTTTGGATAGGGGATGAGATGTCTTAGCGCCGGAGTACCCCTTTAATGTTATGGTGCTAAAATTAAGTGAAAGACCCTGACATTTTTTGTTTTATTTTGGAACATAAATGGTCCAAAGTATGACCCTGTGTTTTCTGTAGCCCAAGAAACAGAGGACCTACCTACTTCAGGGCTATCTGCAAGATGAACCTACCTAGTGGGGACTATATATTGGGGGAAGCTACCTACTGGGGCCTTGTTACAGGAGGGGGAAACTACCTACTGGAAACCTAGCTATAGAAGGGGGGAGCTATCTACTGGGGCCTGTCTACAGGGGAAACCTACCTATTGGAGGGGTTATATTACCTGTGTTTTAGGGCAGGGATACCAGTATATTGGAGACATGTCTGTTTTAACTTCCTTATTAATTCATAAACGATTCCCTGGAGAATGCTGTTTTTAGCATGACTGGATATCAGACCACCCTATAACATGCTCATTTAGCTTTGTCTTGTAAAACAAATGTACTATTAAGAAATGTCACATAATTCATATTTGCATGTGCATAAGTAAGAGTCCTTATTGTCACTGTGGACTGTGTAATACACAGATGTACCCCCAATACTTTTTTTTCTCTCCTTCCTCCCTCTTACTTCTGAAAAGATAGGAAGAGAAATGGGGGTCCACAGGATAACTATATTGTATTTACCTAGCTTTCAAACTTGTACGGAAATAATAAACATTTATTAAATAAAACTGAGAAATATATGTCAACCCTACAACTAATGTCCAGTTTTCTTTGGCACAGAAAGCGGAACTTACAGCCAACAGCAAATATCTAATTTCAAGAAAATTCTATGGAGGCAATAATGTAAGAATTCCTGGATCAGAAATGTATGCACCTGCCAGGGACAGTATCATAGATATAAACAGATGTGTGAGAAATGATGTGTGGAAATTGTACTGATACTTAGCAGACATTTTGCATGTACTGTAAAGGTAGTCTTAATGCTTCAAAGTTGTAGCACTTATAACTGAATGAGGTGTTTGTGGGACAAAAGGTCCTTACTTTTGGTGCCATTCTGGGGTATATATTTCATGGACTACCTTATCTGACCCTGTGACATTAAGGTAGTGTAACTTTAAGGGTATTAAGATGAGTATTTAACTGCAGATTTTCCAAATTTTTTGCTACTTATTGAAGTCAATGGGAAGCTAAATCAGCTGCGGATTATCTGCAGCAATATATGCAATTGTTAACATACCTTAAGGGTCTATTCACAGGTACAGTATCCTGTACATATTAGATGTGCAGGATTCGAAGCAACAGATTTGATGTTGTGTTCAGTCATTTAGTTTACTTTAAAATCTGCCACAGAAAATCTGCTGCAGATCCAGTATGTGTGAATATACCCTAAGGGTAGGGCCACATGTGCCATATTTTGCTGCATATTTGCTGCTGCATATTTTCCTACCTATTGAGGTCAATGGGTAGCAAAATCAGCTGCCCAAAATACACAGCAAAATGCAGCACATGGGACCCTACTCTAAGGGTCATTTCATATGTTGATTTCAATGGGTAGCAAAATCTGCATATTTAATGCGCAGGATTTGAAGCTGCAGATTTGAAGCTGTGTTCAGTCAATTAATTTACATTGAAATCTGCATTATCGAATCTGCAGCCTTAACCCCTTAAGGACCAGGCCATTTTACACCTTAAGGACCAGAGCGTTTTTTGCAATTCTGACCACTGTCACTTTAAACATTAATAACTCTGGGATGCTTTTAGTTATCATTCTGATTCCGAGATTGTTTTTTCGTGACATATTCTACTTTAACTTAGTGGTAAAATTTTATGGTAACTTGCATCCTTTCTTGGTGAAAAATCCCAAAATTTGATGAAAAAAATGAAAATTTAGCATTTTTCTAACTTTGAAGCTTTGAGTTTTTACTTTTGGAAGACACCAGAGGGCTTCAAAGTTCAGCAGCAATTTTGAAATTTTTCACAAAATTTTCAAACTCGCTATTTTTCATGGACCAGTTCAGGTTTGAAGTGGATTTGAAGGGTCTTCATATTAGAAATACCCCATAAATGACCCCATTATAAAAACTACACCCCCCCAAAGTATTCAAAATGACATTCAATAAGTGTATTAACCCTTTAGGTGTTTCACAGGAATAGCAGCAAAGGGAAGGAGAAAATTCACAATCTTCATTTTTTACACTCGCATGTTCTTGTAGACCCAATTTTTGAATTTTGCAAGGGGTAAAAAGGAGAAAATTTTTACTTGTATTTGAAACCCAATTTCTCTCGAGTAAGCACATACCTCATATGTCCATGTTAATTGTTCGGCGGGCGCAGTAGAGGGCTCAGAAGGGAAGGAGCGACAAATGGTTTTTGGGAGGCATGTCACCTTTAGGAAGCCCCTATGGTGCCAGGACAGCAAAAAAAAAAACACATGGAATACCATTTTGGAAACTAGACCCCTCGGGGAACGTAACAAGGGGTAAAGTGAACCTTAATACCCCACAGGTGATTCACGACTTTTGCATATGTTAAAAAAAATAATAATAATAATTTTTACCTAAAATGCTTGGTTTCCCAAAAATTTTACATTTTTAAAAAAGATAATAGCAGAAAATACCCCCCAAAATTTGAAGCCCAATTTCTCCCGATTCAGAAAACACCCCATATGGGGGTGAAAAGTGCTCTGCTGGCGCACTACAGGTCTCAGAAGAGAAGGAGTCACATTTGGCTTTTTGAAAGCAAATTTTGCTCTGGGGGCATGCCGCATTTAGGAAGCCCCTATGGTGCCAGAACAGCAAACAAAAACCACATGGCATACCATTTTGGAAGCTAGACCCCTCGGGGAACGTAACAAGGGGTAAAGTGAACCTTAATACCCTACAGGTGTTTCACGACTTTTGCATTTTACCTAAAATGCTTGGTTTCCCAAAATTTTTAAATTTTTTTAAAAGGGTAATAGCAGAAAATACCCCCCAAAATTTGTAACATAATTTCTCCCGAGTACGGCGATACCCCATATGTGACCCTAAACTGTTGCCTTGAAATACGACAGGGCTCCAAAGTGAGAGCGCCATGCGCATTTGAGGCCTAAATTAGGGACTTGCATAGGGGTGGACATAGGGGTATTCTACGCCAGTGATTCCCAAACAGGGTGCCTCCAGCTGTTGTAAAACTCCCAGCATGCCTGGACAGTCAACGGCTATCTGGCAATACTGGGAGTAGTTGTTTTGCAACAGCTGGAGGCTCCGTTTTGGAAACAGTGGCGTACCAGATGTTTTTCATTTTTATTGGGGAGGGGGGCTGTGTAGGGGTATGTGCATATGTAGTGTTTTTTACTTTTTATTTTATTTTTTGGTAGTGTAGTGTAGTGTAGTGTTTTTAGGGTACAGTCGCACGGGCGGGGGGTTCACAGTAGTTTCTCGCTGGCAGTTTGAGCTGCGGCAGAAAATTTGCCGCAGCTCAAACTTGCAGCTGGATACTTACTGTAATCCTCCCACCATGTGAGTGTACCCTGTACGTTCACATTGGGGAGGGGGGAACATCCAGCTGTTGCAAAACTACAACTCCCAGCATGTAGGGTCTATAAGTGCATGCTGGGAGTTGTAGTTTTGCAACAGCTGGAGTCTCCGTTTTGGAAACAGTGGCGTACCAGACGTTTTTCATTTTTATTGGGGAGGGGAGCTGTGTAGGGGTATGTGTATACGTAGTGTTTTTTATTTTATTTTGTGTTAGTGTAGTGTTTTTAGGGTACAGTCGCACGGGCGGGGGGTTCACAGTAGTTTCTCGCTGGCAGTTTGAGCTGCGGCAGAAAATTTGCCGCAGCTCAAACTTGCAGCCGGATACTTACTGTAATCCTCCGCCCATGTGAGTGTACCCTGTACGTTCACATTGGGGGGGGGGGGGGGATAAACATCCAACTGTTGCAAAACTACAACTCCCAGCATGTACGGTCTATCAGTGCATGCTGGGAGTTGTAGTTTTGCAACAGCTGGAGGCACACTGGTTGTGAAACACCGAGTTTGGTAGCAAAAGCTACAACCCCCAGCATGTACGGACAGCGGAAGGGCATGCTGGGTCTTGTAGTTATGCAACAGCTGGAGACACACTGGTTTGCTACTTAACTCAGTGTGCCTTCAGCTGTTGCAAAACTACAACTCTCAGCAGTCACCGACAGCCAACGGGCATGCTGAGAGTTGTAGTTATGCAACCACCAGATGCACCACTACAACTCCCAGCATGCACTTTAGCTGATTGTGCAAGCTGGGAGTTGTAGTTATACAACAGCTGAAGGTACACTTCTCCATAGAAAAAATGTGCCTCAGCTGTTGCAAAACCATAAGTCCCAGCATGCCCATAAGGGAATGCTGGGAGTTGTGGTGGTCTGCCTCCTCCTGTTGCATAACTACAGCTCCCAGCATGCCCTTTTTGCATGCTGGGAGCTGTTACTAAGCAACAGCAGGAGGCTGTCACTCACCTCCTACTGCTGCTTATCCACGCCGCGCAGGTCAGTCCCGCCGCCGTCGCTCCTTGGGCCCCGATCCCAACATTAACGCCGGGGATCTGGGTCCCCAGCTCCCGGTGTGCACGTCCCGCACCCGCTCACGTCCTCCGGAAGAGGGGCAGAGCGGGTTGCGGGAGTGACACCCGCAGCAGGCGCCCTGATTGGTCGGCCGGGAAACCGGCCGACGAATCAGGGCGATCGTGAGGTGGCACCAGTGACGGCCCCGATCAGCCAGTAATTCCGGGTCACCGGGTCAATCGGGTCTCCAGTGACCCGGAATTACTGGCTGATCGGGGCCGTCACTGGTGCCACCTCACAATCGCCCTGATTCGTCGGCCAGTTTCTGCGGACAATTCGCTGGACTGAATTGTCCAGCCATCGCCGACATGGGGGGCATAATGACCCCCCCTGGGCGATATGCTGAACGATTTCAGCAGGCAACGGGCACCGGCTCCCCTCCGGCTAGTGGCGGGGGGCCGGGAATGGACAGGACGTACTCCTATGTCCTCGGTCCTTAAGGACTCGGAAACGGGGGCGTAGGAGTACGTCCATTGTCCTTAAGGGGTTAAAGGGGTATTCCAGGAAAAAAAAAAAATTTTATACATCAACTGGCTCCAGAAAGTTAAACAGATTTGTAAATTACTTCTATAAAAAAAATCTTAATCCTTTCAGTACTTATGAGCTTCTGAAGTTAAGGTTGTTCTTTTCTGAGTGCTCTCTGATGACACGTGTCTCGGGAACTGCCCAGTTTAGAAGAGGTTTACTATGGGGATTTTTTAATAGTAGTAATTTACAAATCTGTTTAACTTTCTGGAGCCAGTTGATATATAAAAAAATGTTTTTTCCTGGATAACCCCTTTAACCTCTTAAGGACACAGGGCGCACCTGTACGCCCTGCGCCGGGTCCCGCTCTATAACGCGGGGTCTTGCCGTGACCCCACGTCATAGCGGGTCGGTCCCAGCAGCTAATGAAAGCTGGGACCCTGGACTAATAGCGTGCAGCATCAATCGTTGTGCCGCGTGCTATTAACCCTTTAGACGCGGCGTTCAAAGTAGATCGCCGCGTCTAAAGTAACAAAAATACACTCACGGTAGCTCAGTCGGGCTTATCGGGACCATCATGGTGAAATTGCGATGTCCCTATCAGCTAGGAAGCAGCAGAAGGGTGCTTTACCTGCCTCCTGCATGTCCGATTGGTGATTGATTGCTCCAAGCCTGATATCCAGGCTTGAGCAATCGACCGCCGATAACACTGATCATTGCTGTGTTAATGTACTGCAAAGATCTGTGTAGCAGATCAGTGTGTGCAGTGTTATAGCCCCAAGAGGGGGCTATAACATTGTAAAAAAAAAAGTGTGAAAAAGTCAATAAAGATCATTTAACCCCCTACCCTAATAAAAAAAAGAATCACCCCACCTTTCCCATTTAAAAAAAACTGTATAAATAAAAATAACAAACATTTGGTATCGCCGCATGTGGAAATGTCCAATCTATAAAAATATATCGTTAATAAAACCGCACGGTCAATAGCGTACACGCAAAAAGTCCAAAATAGCGTACTTTTGGTCAAGTTTTATATCATGAAAAAATGAATAAAAAGCGATCAAAAAGTCCGATTAATACAAAAATGGTAGCGATAAAAACTTAAGATCACGGCGCAAAAAAAATGAGCCCTTAAAACGCCCCGTACGCAGCAAAATAAAAAAGTTATAGGGGTCAAAAAATGACAATTTTAAACGTGAATAAGAATTTTTCAGCGACCAGTTCAGCTTGAAGTGGATTTGAGAGACCTTTCTGAAATGGCTTTTGGGGGATATGTTGTATTTTGGAAGTCCCAATGGTGCCAGAAAAGCAAAAAAAAAAAAAAGCATATGGCATACTATTTTGGAAACCACACCCCTCAAGGAACGTAACAAGGGGTCCAGTGAGCCTTAACACCCCACAGGTGTTTGATGACTTTTCGTTAAAGTGGGAGGCGTAAATGAAAAAAAAAAAAATCACTAAAATGCTGGTTTTCCCCCAAATTTACAGTTTTTACAAGGGGTAATAGGAGAAAATGCCCTCCAAAATTTGTAACCCCGTTTCTTCTGAGTATGGAAATATCCCATGTGTGGACATAAAGCACTCTGCAGAACTATAATGCTCAAAAGAGAATGAGGCAAATTTGGCTTTTGAAGAGCAAATTTTGCTGAAATGGCCTTTGGGGGGCATGTCGCATTTAGGAAGCCCCTATGGTGCCAGAACAGCAAAAGAAAAAAAAAAGAAAAAACACATGGCATACTATTTTTGAAACTACACTCCTCAAGGAACGTAACAAGGGGTACAGTGAGCCTTAATACCGCACAGATATTTGACAAATTTTCACTAAATTTGGGCGTGAAAAAGAAAAATTTGATTTTTTTTCACAAAAATGTTGGTGTTACCCCAAAGTTTTCATTTTTATAAGGGGTAATAGGAGAAAAAGCCCCCCCCCCAAATTTGTAACACTATTTCTTATGGAAATACCCCATATATGGATGTAAACTGCTCTACGGGCACACTACAATGCTCAGAAGAGAAGGAGCTCCATTGGGCCTTTGGAAAGAGAATTTGGTTGGAATAGAAGTCGGGGGCCATGTGTGTTTACAAAGCCCCCATGGTGCCATAACAGTGGACCCCCCCCACATGTGACTCCCTTTGGAAACTTCACCGCTCACGGAATGTAATAAGGGGTGCAGTGAACATTTACACCCCTTGGTGTTTGACAGATCGTTGGAACAGTCGGCTGTTCAAATGAAAATTATCATTTTTCATTTTCACGGACCACTGTTCCAAAAATCTGTCAGACACCTGTGGGGTGTAAATGCTCACTGCACCCCTTGTTACATTCCGTGAGGGTTGTAGTTTCCAAAATGGGGTCACATGTGGGGGGAGTCCACTGTTCTGGCACCATGGGGGTCTTTGTAAACGAACATTGCCATCAATTCCAGCCAAATTTTCTCTCCAAAAGCCTAATGGTGCTCCTTCTCTTCTATGCATTGTAGTTCGCCCGCAGAGTACTTTACATACACATTTGGGGTATTTCCTTAGATGAAATGGGGTTACAAATTTTGGGGGGCTTTTTTTTTACTATTGCCCCTTGTGAAAATGAAAAATTTGGGGTAACAACTAGGGATCGATCGATTATCGGTTTGGCCGATATTTATCGGTATCGTCAATTACCTTGCCGACAATGCGGGCGCTTTAAATCAATGAACCGCAGCAGCTTTTGTTGGGCCAAAGACCGCCATGCCACCCGCTTCTCTCCCCCTGCCTGTCCTGGGGTCCTGAGTCCAACCACCGCCGCTGCCCGATTGCCTCCCCCGGCCTATCCTCTGGCCAGAGACTGCCGCCGCAGCTGCCCCATTGCCTCCCTCATCCCCGGTTTTATAATAACCTGTTCCCGGGTTCCACGCTACTTCTGGCTCCTGCGGCATCCTGCGCTGTTGCTGTGCTCTTCGTAATGATGAGTGACGTCCTCAACGAGGCGTCACCGTCAGTGGCCCGGCGCACAGTGACAGCTCAGGACGCCGCCGGAGCCAGAAGTAGCGCAGACCCGGGAACAGGTAATTATAAAACCGGGGATGGGGGAGGCAATGGGGCAGCTGCGGCGGCAGTCTCTGGCCAGAGGATAGGCAGGGGGAGGCAATCGGGCAGCAGCGGTGGTGGTTGGACTCAGGACCCCAGGATAGGCAGGGGGAGAGGAGCTGGTGGCGCTGGCAGTCTCTGGCCCTGCAAAAGCTGCTGAAGTTCATTGATTTAAAGCGCCCGCTTTAAATCATTGATCTGCAGCGGCTTCTGCGGAGCCAGAGACAGTTTATCAGGGTATACCCGCACACACACACGCACCCTCATTTTACCAAGGATATTTGGGGGGGGGGAATAAAAATGCACGGAATATCGGTATAAGTTATCGGCTATTGGCCTGAAAGTTCACAGGTTATCGGTATCGGCTCTAAAAAATCAATCGGTCGCGGCTCTAAAAAAATCAATCGGTCGATCCCTAGTAAGAACAGTATTTTAGTGAAAAAAACTAAAATTTTCATGTCCAACTTTATTGAAAAATTGGCAAACACCTGTGGGGTGTTAAGGCTCACTATATCCCTTGTTACCTTCCATGAGGGGTGTAGTTTCCAATATGGGGTCACATGTGGGTGTTTTTTTTTTTTGCGTTTATGTCAGAACCGCTGTAATTATCAGCCACCCCCGTGCAAATCACCAATTTAGGCCTCAAATGTACATGGCGCTCTCACTCCTGAGCCATGTTGTGTGCCCGGAGATCACTTTACGTCCACATATGGGGTATTTCCGTACTCAGGAGAAATTGCGTTACAAATTTTGGGGATCTTGTTTTTCTTGTTCCTCTTGTGAAAATGAAAAGTATGGGGCAACACCAGCATGTTAGTGTCCCCAAAAATTTTTTTACACCAACATGCTGGTATAGACCCCAATATTTCCTTTTCATAAGGGGTAAAAGGAGGAAAATCCCCACAAGATTTATAATACAATTTCTTCCAAGTACGGAAATACCCCATATGTGGCCCTAAACTGTTGCCGTGAAATACGACAGGGCTCCGAGGTGAGAGCCTCATGCGCATTTGAGGCCCAAATTAGGGATCTGCATGGGGCGGACATGGATACAAGCGTTTCTCTTGCCTCTGCTGCCAAAAATACCATAAGCCAATGTTTCCCAAATATGGTGCCTTCAGCTGTTGCAAAACTCCCAGCATGCCTGGACTGTCAATGGCCATCTGGCAATGCCGGGAGTTGTTGTTTTGCAACAGCTGGATGCTCTGTTTTGGAAACACATTTTTATTGGGGGGGGGGGGGGAGGTAATTGTGTAAGGGTGTATATGTAGTATTTTACTTTTTATTTTGTGGTAGTGTAGTGTAGTGTAGTTAGTGTTTTTAGGGTACATTCACATGGCAGGGGTTTACAGCGAGTTTCCGGCTGGGAGTTTGAGTTGCAGTGGAAAATTTGCTGAAGCTCAAACTTGCATTGGGAAACTCACTGAAAAGCCCCACCTGTGTGAATGTACCCTGTACATTCACATTGTGGGGGGGGGGGGGGGAGGGGTGTTTACGGGCGCAAACCTAAAACTGTTGCAAAACTACAACTCTAAACATGAACAGACAGACTGTGCATGCTGGGAGTTGTAGTTTTGCTACAGCAGGAGGCAGAATGGTGGGAAAACACTTAATTAGGTAACAGATTAACTCAGTGTTTACCCACCAGTGTGCCTCCAGCTGTTGCAAAACTACAACTCCCAGCATGTACTGACAGCCACTTGTTGCTGGGAATGTTGGTAGTTTTGCTGGAGGGCTTAGAGACCGCTGCACAGTGATTTAAAAAACTGTGGTCCTCCAGATCTTGCAAAACTACAAATCCCAGCGTGCCCAGATAGCAAACGGCTGTCGGGGCATGCTGGGAGTTGTAGTTTTGCAACAGCTGGAGGCACACAACTACAACTCCCAGCATGCACAGACAGCCGTTTGCCGCCGGGCATGCTGGGCGTTGTAGTTTTGTAACATCTGGAGGACTACAGTTTGGAGACCACTGTGTAGTGGTTTCTAAACTGTGATCCTCCAGATCTTGCAAAACTACAACTCCTGCCATGCCCAACATCTGGATGACCACAGTTTAGAAACCACTATACAGTGGTTCCCAAACTGTAGTCCTCCAGATGTTGCAAAACTACAACTCCCAGACTGTCCAGACTGTCTGGACATGCTGGGAGTTGTAGTTTTGCAACTTGTAAGGGGGAGGGCACTTACCCCGCCGGACTTCCACGCACCCGCCGAACCTGCTGATCCCGCCGCGCACCTGCCACACACCCGCCGCCCCTGCACACCCGATCGCTGATCGGGTTAATCAAATGGGGTCCCGGGGTGTCGGGTGGGAGTGATCTTCCGCTGGACACCCGGGGACTTTAGCTAATTAACCCGATCAGTGCAGCAGGAGCGTGCATTTAATGAACACAGCCTATATACGGCGGAATGCGTGAAGGTATTGCGTTTTCTGCAGTATAAAGGCAGCATTCTGCGCAAAGGGGTTAAATCAAGTTTTTTTTGTTAAATATATTTTTAAAGAATTTTTGATGATGTTTAATTTTCTATTTTACTATCGATATTTAAAAATAATCCTTAAATATTACAGTGTTCATTCTTGCAACTAAGCCTAAATCTAAGCAGAGACTTCCTGTTCGGTCTGTGATGATAAGGAGGAGGCCGCTGAAAAGTGATAGCTACAGCATTACAGTGAAAAGAAGACCAGCATATACTGTAGATGACAATTGATGAAACTCATCCTCCCCCTTCCTGTGAAATGACCTTTGCAAAGGTTTCAGAGCATGCCCAGTAATGATTCCCATTCATGTCAATGGGCCAGCTCCTGTCTATTGTTGCCTTCGTCTATGAGGTCTTATGTAAAGCATATCTCTAAATGCTGTTAAACGAAACTAAAAAATTATAACCAGAAAATAGAAACAGATACATTCCCTTTCAAGCATTACTCTTTATCATGTTGTCTCTCTGTGATGACATCTTCATTCACAGACCCCACAGAGTCCACTCAGAGGCATATGGCTTGTCAGTAGTTTTGCGTGCTTAGAGATGCTCACAGCAGGAACTGTGAGAGACAGTTGGGAGCCTGCTCTGGTTTCCTGTAAACTTTTTCTCCCACCATAGTAAATATGTTGGGATTTTTCTAAATTGTCGGGGCCTCACCCCTTTTGTCAGGACCACGCCCACTTTTTTTCTTGTAAAATGGAGGATTTTTTTTTTTTTTTGTAAATTGTGTCGCAAGGGACGTGTCACACAATTTGGGCGTAAAACCTGACAAAAAAGCATCGGATCACGTTAGTAAATAAACCCCATTGTGTATTTTGACCCCTAGTGGCCAGCATTTGAAACTTACATTTCAGGCAAAAATAAATATTATTTTTTTAATACAAATATATTGCAAAATAACTTTCACAAGACATATCAAAAGTCTTCATCAGTCCGAGACCCTCATGAGAACAAGCAGGAAGAAGCACATGGTAGCACACTTCACTCTCCACCTTGCAGTGATCTCGGTCCTGTGACCCCATAGACTTATAATGGGGCTACAGGACGGAGATCACTGTGAGCTGGGGAGTGAATGGCTTATGTGTGTGCTTCTCCACAATGGTTCTCCTGAATGATGGGTCTTCAGCACTGAGACCCCCTACCAACCAAAACTTTTGACATGTATCTATGACTTTTCAAAAGTTTTTTTTAAATGACAAGGACACCTAATGGTAACATGATACAACTATTACAGTTTTAGAGTGTAATATGCAAAGGTGGAATGGTTATGAGTTACACACATAAAGAAGTTAAGGAGTGTAATTGTGTTGGGGTTATGTCCTTTATTTCTATGCATTCAATCATTTGGGGTGTGTTGGAAGGATAGTCCCCCTCTTCCTACATTATCTCATAGGTAGGATACTTTAATATTAAAGAGTACCTCTCATGATCTTGTTAAATTTTATAATCCTCCCAGTTCACTGCCCCTATCATGATAAACCTCCCCCTGCCTTTATTTCTATTTTTTGTTTGTTTTCTACCTTGATATCGCTCTGCATTTTCTGTTCAGTCTCCGTCAGATTCACAGACTAAGAAGGGGTGTTACCCCACAGGCATGACGTCATCTGAAGCCATACAGGGAGAACTTCCTCCCTCACTCTGCTACACACAGCCCAGAGCAGTTCAGTGTGAGATGAGATATAATTGGCTAAGGCTGAACACCTCCCCCTCAGCACTACAGAGTGTATTTCCTGATTTTGGACTTCTGCCAGGCCAGCAGGAGTCCAAAGTCTGTCCAGAGATAGGGGGAAATGTGCTCTGGACAAGTAGGTAGACACATAGTGGCAGCTTTTTTAAACACAAATAAAACATAGAAAACTTTTTTTTTTGTAAACAAAGTACATTAGATAGATTTTTTTATTAACATGAGGAGTGCAATAGCAAAAATTAGTTTCAATGAGAGTGGCCATTTAATCATCTGTGACAACTAACAGATTACCGTTAGAAACACATCCAGAAGTTGTTCCTACCCGTACACACTTTGTAATCTGCTTTTATATCTAATAAAGCTGGATATTTTGCATTTACTTCTGGCTGGATCAACTGCTTTCCTGTTCTTTGTTACTACGCACCTGGTCTGGGCAGATCTGTGCAGAGTTGTTGGGAGGTGAGCTGACTGACACACATTGTGTTTTTACTTTAATATTATTGCATAATGCTACCCACCCCAGTGGCTGTGAAATATTATAGAATTGTATTAGGCTAAACCTGCTGGCACATGCTCTATAGAACTCTGATTGTCACCCTCGAAATTCGGTGATGCATATTTGTAGAATACAGATTAGATTTGCATATGGCAAATCCTGAATGTGAACATTTCCTAAAGGGGCAGAATCAGATCTTTCGAGGTCTCCAAACAGCACAAAAATATCAGAATTAAAACTGGAGTCCACCCTAGCTTTAGCTGGAATCAGATGGAGCAACTTCATTGGAAAGTAGTGAGGAAGAAATCTATGCTCTGCAAGAGTAACATCATTGCTTATTTTACTTTTTCAGAAGAACATTATCAGGGCATCCAGGGCCGATGTTACGGTGGGGCAAATCAGGCTATTGCCTAGGGCCCCCATCCCCCAGGGGCCCCCCTACTGGCTGCTCAGCATAGGCGTGCGCATGGGGTGTTACTGGGCACACCATAATCAAGCCCAGGGGGGGATCCTCGGCTGCCACTGAGCAGCCCGCAGGGGGCCCCCGTCACATTCTGGACATCCCTATTTCCAGAAAGATCTTTTTGGGACACAAGGATGTCTCCGTCACCTTTCTGCGGTGGCCCCCATGTTAACTTTAAAAATGCAGGGGCCGCCGGGAGGTAGTGCATGCAGGGACATCACATGCCCATAGCAACGGAGGAGGCATAGCGCCGGCTGGCATGATAAGTCACCAGCACGTCATCTTCGGTGTTCCGACTACCGCTCCGACCAGTGGTCGGAACACTGAAGTGGGGCAGTACACAGACATACAGCCTCTAGCCATAAACTGTAAATGGCTGAACGCTGTATGTCTGTGGGGGAACTATACTGCACCTAATGTGGGGAACTATACTGCACCTAATGTGGGGAGCTATACTGCACCTAATGTGGGGTAACTCTACTGCATTTAATGTGTGGGAACTGTACTGCACCTAATGTGGGGGAACAATACTGCGCCTAATGTGGGGGAACTATACTGCGCCTAATGTGGGGGAACTATACTGCGCCTAATGTGGGGGAACTGTACTGCACCTAATGTGGGCGAACTGTACTGCACCTAATGTGGGCGAACTGTACTGCACCTTATGTGGGGGAACTGTACTGCACCTAATGTGGGGGAACTGTACTGCACCTAATGTGGGGGAACTGTACTGCACCTAATGTGGGGGAACTGTACTGCACCTAATGTGGGGGAACTATACTGCACCTAATGTGGGGAAACTGTACTGCCAACCTAATGTGGGGGAACTGTACTGCCAACCTAATGTGGGGGAACTATACTGCCAACCTAATGTAGGGGAACTACAACCTAATGTGGGGGGAACTATACTGCCAACCTAATGTGGGGGAACTACAACCTAATGTGGGGGAACTATACTGCCAATCTAATGTGGGGGGACTATACAGCCAACCTAATGTGGGGGAACTATATTGCCTACCTAATGTGGGGGAACCTACTGCCTGCCTAATGTGGGGAACTACAAACTAATGTGGGGGGAACTATACTGCCAACCTAATGTGGGGGAACTACAACCTAATGTGGGGGAACTATACTGCAAACCTAATCTTGGGAATCAATATTGGCAACCTAATGCGGGGGTACTATACAGCCAACCTAATGTGGGGGAACTATACTGCCAACCTAATGTGGGGGAACTACAACCTAATGTGGGGGGACTATACTGCCTACCTAATGTGAGGGAATATACTGCCTACCTAATGTGGGGGAACTATATTGTCTACTTAATGTGAGGAAATTATACTGCCAAACTAATGTGGGGGAACTATACTGCCTACCTAATGTGGGGGAACTATACTGCCTACCTAATGTGGGGGAAGTATACTGCCTACCTAATGTGGGGGAACTATACTGTCTACCTAATGTGGGGAACTACAAACTAATGTGGGGGGAACTATACTGCCAACCTAATGTGGGGGAACTACAACCTAATGTGGGGGAACTATACTGCAAACCTAATCTTGGGAATCAATATTGGCAACCTAATGTGGGGGTACTATACAGCCAACCTAATGTGGGGAACTATACTGCCAACCTAATGTGGGGGAACTACAACCTAATGTGGGGGGACTATACTGCCTACCTAATGTGAGGGAATATACTGCCTACCTAATGTGGGGGAACTATACTGTCTACTTAATGTGGGGGAACTATACTGCCAAACTAATGTGGGGAACTATACTGCCTACCTAATGTGGGGGAACTATACTGTTTACATAATGTGGGGAACTATACTGCCTACCTAATGTGGGGGAACTATACTGCCAACCTAATGTGGGGGGAACTATACTGCAACCTAATGTGGGGGAACTACAACCTAATGTGGGGGGAACTATACTGCCAACCTAATGTGTGGGAACTACAAACTAATGTGGGGGAACTATACTGCCAACCTAATCTTGGGAAGGTATACTGACAACCTAATGTGGGGGAACTACAACCTAATGTGGGGGAACTATACAAAAATATAAAATTGCACTATTCTGATCCCTATAATTCTTTTATTTTTCTGTATATGGGGATGTATGAGGGTAATTTTTTGCGCTTTGATTTGTAGTTTTTATTGGTACCATTTTAGTTTTGATGGGACTTTTCAATTGCTTTTTAGATATTTTTCATGGTATTTGAAGTGACCAAAAATGTGCAAATCTGGTTTGTGCACAATAACGACTTTTGGGGCCCCTCTTTTGATTTTGACTAGGGCCACTCTAAGCCTAAAAGCGGCCCTGAGGATATCCCCTAAGTTTATTATATATAAAGCTTTATAGAAAGATTAATCAAAATTGGATCTCCCGAGACTACACAGATGCCATTATCTTTGTTATAGGGAATGAATATGACAGTAAGAACACATACAGTACCAAGCCAAACACGAAGATAGTGTAAAATTTTGCTTAGTAAGAACCTATTCAGAGGAAACATGAATTTTCATCATAGGTATACCTCAACTGTGAGAGACATACCGTATTTTTCGCCCTATAGGACGCACCGGCATATAAGACGCACCGAATTTTAAAGGGGTTTTGCGCTGCCCTGACTTTCAGAGCTCCGCTCACAGCGTCCGGAAGTTCATTACTCCGAACGCTGTGTGCGGGCTTCCGTTTTCGCGGCTGCCGGGCGTGACGTCACGCCCGGCCCCTCGTGACGTCTCTCCCGCCCCCTCGTGACGTCTCGCCCGCCCCTCAATGAAAAGTCTAAGGGAAGGGGGAGTGACCTCTGTCACGCCCCCTCCCCATAGACTTTGGTAGAGGGGGCGGGCGTGACATCACAAGGGGGCGGGCGAGACGTCACGCCCGGCGGCCGCGAACACCAAAGCCCGCACACAGCATTTGGAGTAATGAACTTCCGGACGCTGTGAGTGGAGCTCCGAAAGTCAGGGCAGTGCACAACCCCTTTAAAGGTGCAAAATCTAGAAAATAAAGATTCTGAACCCAACAGTGATCTTCAACTTGCGGACCTCCAGATGTTGCAAAAATACAACTCCCAGCATGCCCAGACAGCCGTTGGCTGTCCGGGCATGCTTGGAGTTGTAGTTTTGCAACATCTGGAGGTCCGCAGGTTGAAGACCACTGGTATAGGAGGTAATACTCACGTGTCCCCGCCGCTCCGGACCCATCACCGCTCGTCACCGCTGCCCTGGATGTCGCTTCATCGCTGTCGCTGCGTCCCCGTGGTGTCCCCGATGCTCCGGACGTCTTCTTTCCAGGGATCCACGCTCTCCGCCGCCGTCATCACGTTGCTACGCACGCCGCTCCTATTGGATGACGTGATGGTGTGCGCGATGCTGTGATGACGTCGAGGGAGAGCACCGGCCATGCAGGGGATCCCGGCACAGAGCAGACACAGAGGAGGCAGGTAAGGTCCCTCCCGGTGTACTCTAAGCTGTTCGGGATGCCGCGATATCACCATGGCGGTCCCGAACAGCCTGACTGAGCAGCCGGGTTAATGTCAATTTCTCTTCAGACGTGGCGGTCAGCTTTGATCGCTGCGTCTGAAGGGTTAATACAGGGCATCATTGCGATTGGTGATGTCCTGTATTAGCCGCGGGTCCCGGCCATTGATGGCCACGATAGGTGTGTATTCGCCGTATAAGATGCACCAACTTTTCCCCCCCAGTTTTGGGGAAGAAAAAGCGCGTCTTATACGGTAATAAGAAAAAAATCCATAAAATCACATTGTCTGATTTTTAAAGAATTTATTTGCAAATTATGGTGGGAAATAAATATTTGGTCACCTACAAACAAGCTAAATTTCTGGCTCTCATAGACCTGTAACTTCTTTAATAGTCTCCTCTGTCCTCCATTGTTATCTGTATTAATGGCACCTGTTTGAACTTGATATCAGTATAAAAGACACCTGTCCACAACTTCAAACAGTCACACTCCAAACTCCACTATGGCCAAGACCAAAGAGCTGTCGAAGGACACTAGAAAGAAAATTGTAGACCTGTACCAGGCTGGGAAGACTGAATCTGCAATAGGCAAGCAGCTTGGTGTGAAGAAATCAACGTTGGGAGCAATTATTAGAAAATGGAAGACATACAAGACCACTGATAATTTCCCTCGATCTGTGGCTCCACGCAAGATCTCACCCCATGGTGTCAAAATGATCACAAGAACAGTGAGCAAAAATCCTAGATCCTGACCTGCAGAGAGCTGGAACCAAAGTAACAAAGGCTACCATCAGTAACACACTACGCCGCCAGGGACTCAAATCATGCAGTACCTGATGTGTCCCCCTGCTTAAGCCAGTACATGTCCGGACCCATCTGAAGTTTGCTAGAGAGCATTTGGATGATCCAGAAGAGTACTGGGAGAATGTCATATGCTCAGATGAAACCAAAGTAGAACTATTTGGTAAAAACTCAACTCGTCGTGTTTGGAGAAGAAAAAATGCTGAGTTGCATCCAAAGAACACCATATCTACTGTGAAGCATGGGGGTGGAAACATCATGCTTTGGGGCTGTTTTTCAGCAAAGGGACCAGGGCGACTGATCTGTGTAAAGGAAAGAATGAATGGGGCCATGTATTGTGAGATTTTGAGTGAAAACCTCCTTCCATCAGCAAGGGCATTGAAGATGAAACATGGCTCGGTTTATCAGCATGACAATGATCCCAAACACCGCCCGGGCAACAAAGGAGTGGCTTCATAAGAAGCATTTCAAGGTCCTGGAGTGGCCTAGCCAGTCTCCAGATCTCAATCCCATAGAAAACCTTTCTAGGGAGTTGAAAGCCCGTAGTGTTCAGCGACAGCTCCAAAACATCGCTGCTCTAGAGGAGATCTGCATGGAGGAATGGGCCAAAATATCAGCAACAGTGTGTGAAAACCTTGTGAAGACTTACAGAAAACGTTTGACCTCTGTCATTGCCAACAAAGGGTATATAACAAAGTATTGAGATGAACTTTTGTTATTGAACAATTACTTATTTTCCACCATAATTTGCAAATAAATTCTTTAAAAATCAGACAATGTGTTTTTATGTTTTTTTTTTCTCATAGTTGAGGTATACCTATGATGAAAATTATAGGCCTCCCTCATCTTTTTTTTTTTTTTTAACTGTTTATTTATGATTTTACAAGTTTACAGATTAAAGACAGTAAATAAGAACAAAGTAACAAGTAAAAGGAACACTGTTATCAATGGAGTTCACATTTCCTTCAATCCGCTACTGTTATTAGTAAAGTTGATATTAATTAAGATCATAGCTAATCTATTTTCACATAAGTATCGCAATATACCGTATTTATCGGGGTATACCACACACCGGCCTATAACACGCACCATCATTTTACCAAGGATATTTGGGTAAAAAAAGTTTTTTACCCAAATATCCATGGTAAAATGAGGGTGCGTGTGTGCACGTGTATACCCCGATACACTCCCAGGAAAGGCAGGGGGAGAGAGGCCGTCGCTGCCCGCTTCTCTCCCCTGCCTTTCCTGGGGTCTAGAGCCCTGCTGCCGGCCCTTCTCTCCCCCTGGCTATCGGCGCCGCTGCCCGTTCTGTCCCCCTGACTATTGGTGCCGGCGCCCGATTGCCGGCGCCGATAGCCAGGGGGAGAGAAGCGGCGCCGACAGCCAGGGGGAGAGAAGGGGCAGCGGCACCCATTGCCGGCCCCGTTGCCTCCCCCCATCCCCGGTGGCATAATTACCTGTTGCCGGGGTCGGGTCCACGCTGCTGCAGGCCTCCGGCGTCCGGAAAATAATTATTTTGAGTACTGTGGATGATATTTATTGTGTGGACTGAAACAGAGGTCACCATCAGTTGTTTTAATCCACATTTTTTTTACTAAGTGGTGGTTTTTACTATATGCTGTATGATATTATATTTATTTTTTTTATTATATATTTGAGTGGGTTCACAAGGACCCTGTGATCTATTGATCTGTGACAATTTATATTTTATATCTATATAATCAATATTGTTAGCTTTTTTAGGTGGTATTCCAGATATTTGTGACTTTGAGTGGCAACAAATTGCTGCTTTATTTGTTTTTATATAACACAGGGCTTAATAAGAAACCCCTATTATACAGAAAATAGGTGCTACTATTATTAATGATCAAGCTGTAAAATAAGATGGTAAATGATAATTGGTCTGTCAATGGTAATAAAAGATAAGTTCAATTAGGTCAAGGAGCATTGTATGTTATTGGTTGGAACACATTTGAGACGAGAACATTTTCTTCATTCTGCTAAAATTCTGAAATCACTTAATAGGTGAGAAAATATCTTTGCAGCAATAAACACAGATAATATGTACATTGGTATGAGTGATTATCCATCCAGATGTGGCAGTCAGAGTTGTAACTTAACCCCTTTTTGCTGCAGTGATTGTCAATTTCCGCTTTTGTGTTTTATCTCCTCGCCATCTAAGATCCATAACATTTTTAGTTTGCAGTTGACAGAAATAAATGAAGGATATTTATTTTCTCCTAGGGTAAGATTTACTTTCATGGTGCTTTTCATTGTACAAAAATTGGGGGGAAAAATGCAATTGCTTTCCCTTTTTTTTTTTTTTTTCTTTCTCTCTTACCATTCACTAAAAATGACATCTAAGCTTTATTCTGCAAGTCAATTTGATTAAAATATTACCAAGTTTACATAGGTTTGTTATTGTCTACTACTTAAAAAATGAAACATTTTGTTATGTGAAAGCTTGCTTTTTGCGCAGTGAGCTGTAGTTTATATTAATGTCATTGTAGGGTAGCTGCGTTTTATGATCTCATTTCATTCTATGTTTTCTGGGATATGAGGTGAACAAAAATAGCAATTAAAGCATTGCCTATTTTTTCATGTTTAGAATTTACAGTGTTTAATGTTGCTGCCCCCTCAAAATAACTTAACATGCATGTAACGTTTTTGTGTTTTTCTGTCTTGGGTTCTGGTCAGACATTAGGTTTTATGTCTGAGCTGTTTCTCTTCAAATTCTTCCTGTGCTTGAAAAAGTTAATGTTCTCACCATATTGCAGCTTGGGTGTGGCTTTAAAACCCTAGCTTTGCTGCACTCTGGTTGCTGGTGATTTGTGCAATTCTGACCATGTCTGCTTTATCATGCACCTTGTATTTATATTGTGATAATTCTGAGTTTTTAACCATGGTTAATAGTTTTTTTTAATGTAGATTTTAGTCTGTGTTACATTTGTCGGTTTTTAGGATTATTGTATGTCCGTTCTGCTTTAGCCTTGTATCTTAGTCTGTGTTCAAACTTTGAGTCTTGTTTGTACCATACCCTGTATTTAGTGTTCCGTTTATCCTGTTTCTATTTCCCAGTAGGCCAGTATCCTGATCACACAATGTACTGTGCCTTGCTAGCTAGATGTCTATTTGGAGTTAGTATTTATGCCCCTCCATGTATGGAGTGGGGAGTCTAGAGAGTTCATGAATTCTGATCTTTAGTGTTTTAAGTACATGCACTGATCAATTAGTACATATCACTGTTCTAGTGTTTTCTCTGTACTTTACCATTGGTCTATAATGTCCTCTGTGCTTACTCACTGATCTGTGTCCTCTGAACATAATCTGTTTATGTTAGTTATCTTAGTCCAGTGGGAACTAGGTTCCTGATCAGTTTAGTGTTTAACATTTAGTTCTTATGTTCATCCCCTGCATTTCCTGGTTTCTGCTGTTACTCATTCTATACCTTGTCTAGTTAATTTATTCATGTTGACCATTTATCTTGATTCCGGTTTCTGAACTGTTAGTACACTATATTCTGCCTTGTTTGTATGTTTATATTCCGTCTGGTATATCTGGTTGTTTGGTAGTTTTTTGTTATGTTTCTATATATTATTATTTGTTTTTATGCCAACTGCACTTTAGCGCAGGTAGGGACTGGCACGTGGTTGTCGATCCCCTGTTTAGGGTAGATGGGCAAGTAGGCAGGGAGAGTGTTATTAGGGACCGCTTAGGGCTCACTCTCCCTGTCTACCCCGCCGTTCATGACAACACAGCCAAGTCTAAACCTTGACAAGAAAAGTGAGTATGCCCCTGGGTAGAAATGTCCAAATTGAGCCCAAAGTATTTTGTTTGGACACTATTATTTTCCAGCACTGCCTTAAAGTGGTACTCCGGTGCTTAGACATCTTATCCCCTATCCAAAGGATAGGGGATAAGATGCCTGACCGCGGGAGTCCCGCCGCTGGGGACCCCCGTGATCTTGCACGCGGCACCTTGTTTGTTATCAGTCCCCGGAGCGTGTTCACTCCGAGTCTGATTACAGGCCATCACAGGGCGGGCGGCGTGTGACGTCACGCCTGCGTCCCTGTGTGACGTCACGCTCCGCCCCTCAATACAAGCCTATGGGAGGGGTGTGACAGCTATCACGCCCCGTCCTGTAGGCTTGCATCACGGGGGTCCCCAGCGGCGGGACTCCCGCGGTCAGGCATCTTATCCCCTATCCTTTGGATAGGGGATAAGATGTCTAAGCACCGGAGTACCCCTTTAAGCCTCTTGGGCATAGAGTTTACCAGAGCTTCACAGGATTCCACTGGAGCTGGTGGATGTTACAGACTTTGTGTTTAAAGACTCTCTGTTTAAAGATTCTCTACAGATGCTCAATAGGGTTAAGGTCTGGAGACATGCTTGGCCAGTTCATCACCTTTACCCTCAGCTACTTTAGCAAGGCAGTGGTCATCTTTAAGGTGTGTTTGGGGTTGTTATCCTGTTGGAATACTGCCTTGCAGTCCAGTCTCCGAAGAGACTCTGCTCCCTTATGTCACAGAACATATTGGCATTCACAGTTTCCTTGATGACCTGTAGCTCCCCAGTCTCAGAAGCTTTCAAGCAGCACCAGATCATGATACTCTCAAAACACACTAGTCTTTGTACTCCTCACCTGATAGCTGCCACACATGCTTGACACCATCTGAACCAAATAAGTTTATCTTGGACTGGATCAGTAATCCATGTTCTTAGTCTGCTTTTCTACAGCAAACTGTGGGCTCTCTTGTGCTTCATATTTAAAAGAGGCTTCCTTTTGGTACAACAGCCATGCAGATCAATTTGATGCACTGTGCCAATGGTCTGATCACTGACAGGCTGACCCCCCACACCCCTTTAACCTCTGAAGCAATGCTGGCTGCACTCATATGTTTATTTCCCAAAGACAACCTTTGAATGTGACGCTGAGCCTGTGCACTTAACTTCTTTGGTTGACAGTAGCGAGCCCTTTTCTGAGTGGAACTTTTCTTTTGAAACGACTGTATGGTCTTGCCCACCTTGCTGCATCTCAGTTTCAGGGTCTTGGCAATCTTCTAGTAGCCTAGGGCCTCTTTATATAGAGCAACAAATCAATTTTTTTTAGATCCTCAGATAGTTCTATGCCATGAGGTGGCAACTTCCAGTGAACAATTGAAGAGAATGTGAAAGTCAAAACACCAAATTTAAGACACCTGCTCCCCATTCACAGCTAAGACCTTGTAACTCTAATAAGTCACATGACAATAGGGAAGAGAAAATGGCTAATTGGGCCCAATTTGGAGATTTCCACTTAGGAGTGTACTCACTTTTGTCTCCAAGGTTTCGACATTAACCCATTAAGTACTCAGCGTTTTTCCACTTTTGCATTCTCATTTTTCCTCATCACCTTCTAAAAATTATAACGCTTTCAATTTTGCACATAAAATTCCATATGATGGCTTATTTTGTTGCACCACCAATTCTACTTTGCTGTGACATTAGTCATTTTACACAGCGAAACGGCAAAAAAATTCATTGTGCAACAAAATTGAAGAAAAAATTTCATTTTGTAACTTTTGGGGGCTTCCGTTTCTACGCAGTGCATTTTTCAGTAAAAATGACACCTTATCTGTAGGTCCATACGGTTAAAATGATACCCTACTTATATAGGTTTGATTTTGTCGTACTACATAACTACATAAATCATAACTACATGCATGAAAATGTTTCTTCTGACCCCTATAACGTGTTCTGAAGTTTTTATCGGCACCATTTTTACATTGATCAGACTTTTTGATCGCTTTTTATTCATTTTTTTATGATACAAAAAGTGACCAAAAATATGCTATTTTGGACTTTGGAATTTTTTTGCGCGATCGCCATTGACCGTGCGGATATATAGTTCGGACATTTACGCACGCAGCTTTTACTTTCGTTTTTGACTCGGCTATTAACTTTGATCGCACGCTATTAGCCCAGGGTCCTGGCTATCAATAGCAGCTGGGACCGACCCGGTGTGATGCGGGGTCATGGCGCAGGGTGTACAGGTAAGCCCTGCGTCCTTAAGAGGTTAATGTCTGTGTGCTAAGTTATTTTGTGGGGACACAACATTAAAGGAGTACTCCGGCGCGCACTTTTTTCCTTTTATCCCGTCCGGGCTGCAAAATAAAAGAAAACACACTTTCTCTTACCTGCCAACGAGCCCCGGAGCTCCGGTACACTCCGGTACAGGCTGTATTCTTCTTACTTCCTGTTAGCCCGGCACGTCACACGGAGCTTCAGCCTATCAGCGGCTGCAGCGATGTCCCGCCTCGGTAGGTGATAGGCTGAAGTTCCGTGTGACGTGCCGGGCTAACAGGAAGTAAGAAGAATACAGCCCGGGGACCGAACACCTGTACCGGAGCTTCGGGGGCTCGTTGGCAGGTAAGAGAAAGTGTGTTATCTTTTATTTTGCAGCCCGGACGGGATAAAAGGAAAAAAGTGCGCGCCGGAGTACTCCTTTAACATGTTAAGGACTAAGGGTGTAAGGACTTTACACACGATAGGTCCCTGTTGCTATCAAAAGCCAGGACCCACGGTTACTGCTGGACATCGCTGATCGGGCCGATTTCCGGCATTAACCCTTTAGACGCAGCGATCAAAGTTGATTGTGGCGTCTACATGTTGGTTAGCTAGATGCTGGTAAGCTCAGCGGGGCTGATTGGGACATCCGCTACGAAATCACAGGTCCCAATCAGCTGAGTGGAGGGCAGGAGGGCCCTTACCTGCCTCCTAGCCATCTGATCGGTGCTCTGATGCTCCAGGAAGCCTCAGCAGGCTAAAGCAACAGAGCACTGATAACACTAATCAATGCTGAGCCCAAGTTCAGCATTGAACAGTGTATGCAATTGCAAGATTGCATGGTATAGCCCCCTTTGGGCACAAAAAACAAAAAGGTTGAATCACTCCCATTTTTTAAAGGACATCTGCAGTGTTACAAACACTTATCCCCTATCCTCAAAATAGGGGATAAGTGTTTGATCGCGGGGGTCCGAATGCTGGGGCCCCCGGCGATCTCCTGTATGGGGCTGCGGCTCTCCCATGCAGGGGGCGTGCCAGCCGCAGCATGACGTTGCGGCCGGCACGCCTCCTCCATACATCTCTATGGGAGAGGCGGGGAGGCAGCATTCGTGCCTCCCCGCATCCCCCATAGAACTGTATGGGGACGGGGAGGAGACGGGGCGTCACCGTCGACCTCTAGGTCGACGCTACGTCACCATGGGCGCTAATGCTGGCGCCCCGTTAGGGAGATCGAGGGGGGTCCCAACGGTCGGACCCCCCGCAATCAAACACTTATCCCCTATCCTGTGGATAGGGGATAAGTGTAATTCCGCTGCAGTTGTCCTTTAAGTCCTGTGATTTTTGGTCACTTCATATACCATAAAAAATGTATAAAAAGCGATCAAATAGTACCGATAAAACCTACAGATCACGATGCAAAAAATGAGCCCCATATAGCACTGTATGTGAAAAATAAAAAAGTTAAAGGGGTCAGAAGATGACAATTTTAAGCATATGAACCCCTTAAGGACTCATTTTCACCTTAAGGACTCAAAACAATCTTCGTGTTTGCACTTTCGTATTTTCCCCCTCATCTTCAAAAAATCACGCGTTCAATTTTGCACCTACAGCCCCATATAAGGGCTTGTTTTTTGCATCACCAATTGTACTTTGTAATGACATTACTTATTTTATAACAATCTGTGGCAAAACAAAAAATAATTTTTTGTGGGGTGAAATGAAGAAGAAAAAACCCTCCATTTTGCAACTTTTTTGCAGCTTCCGTTTCTACGCAGTGCAGTGCACATTATCTTTATTCTGTAGGTCTATATGGTTACAAAGATACCCAATTGATGTAGATTTTACTTATTTTACTACTTTAAAAAAACTTACAACTACATACACCAAAATTAGTATGTTTAGCTAACCTTGTATTTTAATAATTTGGACAGCTACACACGCAGTGGTGCCACATTATTTATTATTTTTATTCTTTATTACATAGTTTTATTTAAAAAATAGGAAAAGGGGGGTGATTCAAACTTTTATTGGGGGGGCTTCTTCACATTTATTCACTTTTTTTTTTTTACCACTTTTTTCTTCTTTTTTTTTTGCCCGGTTAAGAGGTTATACCATGCAATCTTTTGATTGCATACAATTATCACTTCTATGCCATGGAGCAGTAGTTTGCAGATCGTATAACAAAGAGGCAGGTGAGGACCCTCCCATCATCCAGTAAGCTAATCGGGATATTGCAATTCTGTTGCGATAGTCCCGATCAGCTCCTTTGAGCTGCCAGGATAGTTTTACTTTCCGTTTAGACAAATCAACTTTGATCGCGGCATCTAAAGAGTTAACCCCTTGAGGACCAGGGTTTTTTCCGTTTTAGAACTTTCATTTTTTCCTCACCTTTAAAAAATCATAACTCTTTCAATTTTTCACCTAAAAATCCATATGATGGCTTATTTTTTGCGCCACCAATTCTACTTTGCAATAACATCAGTCATTTTACCCAGAAATCTATGGCAAAATGGAAAAAAAAATTCATTGTGAAACAAAATTGAAAAAAAAAAATGCCATTTTGTAACTTTTGGGGGCTTCTGTTTCTACGCAGTACATTTTTCAGTAAAAATGACACATTCTCTTTATTCTGTAGGTCCATACAATTAAAATGATACCCTACTTTTATAGGTTTGATTTTTTCGTACTTCTGAAAAAAATCATAACTACCATATATACTCGACTATAAGCCGAGTTTTTCAGCACGATTTTTCGTGCTGAAAACACCCCCCTCGGCTTATACTCGAGTGAACTCTCTGCCCTCAGTGGTATTCAACCAGCGGACCTCTAGATGTTCCAAAACTACAACTCCCAGCATGCCCGGACAGCCATTGGCTGTCCGGGCATGCTGGGAGTTGTAGTTTTGAAACATCTGGAGGTCCGCAGGTTGAAGACCACTGCCCGGGCCTTCGTCATCACCCAGCCCCTCCTCCTCCCTTTAGTTTTGTACTCACCTCCGCTCGGCGGGACGTTCAGGTGAGCTGGTCCGGGCCATCTGTGCTGCAGGACCGTCCGGTGGGGAGGGATAGTCGTTCCGGGCTGTCCATCTTCACCGGGTGGGCCTCTTCTCCACGCTTCTCGCACGGCCCCGGAGTAATGACGTGGCCTTGATGACGACGCACAGGGACGTTGAAGTTGAACGTCCCTGTGCGTCGTCGTCAAGGCAAAGTCACTATTTCGGGGCCGGGTGCGAAGTGTGGAGAAGAAGCCCACCCGGTGAAGATGGACAGCCCGGAACGACTATCCCTCCCCACCGGACGGCCCTGCAGAACAGATGGCCCGGACCAGCTCACCTGAATGTCCCGCCGAGCGGAGGTGAGTACAAAACTAAAGGGAGGAGGGGGGGCTGGGTGATGACGAAGGCCCGGGCAGTGGTCTTCAACCTGCGGACCTCCAGATGTTTCAAAACTACAACTCCCAGCATGCCCGGACAGCCGATGGCTGTCCAGGCATGCTGGGAGTTGTAGTTTTGGAACATCTGGAGGTCCGCAGGTTGAAGACCACTGTTAAATCAGACATTGACAAGCGGTGATGATGAAGGGGGTGGTGTGGGATGATGACAGGGTAATGATGAAGGGGGGATGATGAAGGGGGGATGATGACAGGGTAATGATGAAGGGGGGTGATGAAAGGGGGGATGATGACAGGGTAATGATGAAGGGGGGGTGATGAAGGGGGGATGATGACAGGGTAATGATGAAGGGGGGATGATGAAGGGGGGATGATGACAGGGTAATGATGAATGGGGGATGATGAAGGGCGGATGATGAAGGGGGGATGATGACAGGGTAATGATGAAGGGGGGATGATGACAGGGTAATGATGAAGGGGGGATGATGAAGGGGGATGATTACAGGGTAATGATGAAGGGGGGGATGATGAAGGGGGGGATGATGAAGGGGAGATGATGAAGAGGGGGATGATGACAGGGTAATGATGAAGTGGGGGATGATGACAGGTGATGATGATGAAGGGGGGATGATGACAGGGTGATGATGATGAGGGTGTTAATGACGGGGGTCTGGATGATGACATGGGGGGGGATGATGTATTTCCCACCCTAGGCTTATAGTCGAGTCAATAACTTTTCCTGGGTTTTTGGGGTGAAATTAGGGGCCTCGGCTTATATTCGGGTCGGCTTATACTCGAGGAAAATGTATACGTTTAAAATTGTCAGGCGCATACAGAAAGCAGATATCCCGGCTCAATCCCTGGTCTGGATCCTGGGCACGGAGTGGGTGTGGCCCTCACCCGAATGAATCACGAAGAAAGAGAAGAACTCCAGCTCAGTTCAGGAAGATACGGCTTTATTCACATCAACAAGGCAACAGGAAACAGGGAGGAAGTGACGCGTTTCGGCCAGGTGCTGGCCTTAGTCGTACAATAATTAGAAGTTCTAAGAACCCTTATATATGGTTCCGAGAGTGAAGGCAGGTGCTCAGGGACATACAATCACCGGCAAACTCCCATTCACGATCGGAGCCATTCACATTGAAAAGATGCAAAGATTTAAGAGAGTGTACATATTCATGTCATATAGTATGAACAAATAGTTAAAGGAAAAACATTTATTATATTATTTAAAATATATGAAAAGTACATAATGAATAAAAATAGAAATATTATAACTATGCTTGTGAGCAAGATAGTAAGTGTGCATGAACAACCTTGCAATACATGCATTTGCTCACAGAAGTATAAAAATAGATATAAAAATGAATGCATTTTCTAGTGTCCATGTGAACAGCGGTATAATAAAATTAAATGCAAGTAGAAAAATTATATTTTATATGATAAAGAGAGAATAAATATACCACCGTGCACATGGACATATAGAAGGAATTGCAGCATATTTGACTGAATATAACAACAATTAGTACAGTATAGAGAATTATTCTCTCATAAACTGAGACAAGCAAGAGAGGTTATATATGAAAAAGAAAAAGAAAAAACAACAGGTATAACCGCAGAATTTTAAGAAAGGGCTATTGCAATATCAATAAAAATGTATGGTGTGTAGAATTAAATTCAAACCATAAATATTGATACTGCACTGTATTAATAGTGTAAAATTACATCCAACCTTTTATTAAGACCATTCGGGACCCTTGTATCTAATTTTAGAATCCAATATATTTCCCTATCCATAAGTTTTTTTCTGTGGTCTCCTCCTCTTTTTGGACAGAACACTCTTTCAATACCTTGTAATTTGATATTCGACCAATTTCCAGCATGAGATTCTGCAATGTGTTTTGAGATCATAGAGACATTCCTACTGTTAAAGTGCGGAATGTCAGAAAGGTGTTTTCTAATTCGTGTTTTTAGTGTGTTCGTAGTGCACCCTACGTACTGCACCATACAAGACTCGCAAGTAAATAAATAAACAACATATTTCATATTACAATTAATATATTGTTTTATCTGAAAAGAGTCTTGATTGGTGCAGGACACAAAGGTGGAGGAGGAAGATATAACTTCACAACACCTGCATTTTCTGTGGCCACACTTGTAAGTGCCTTTATATTCCAACCATATCGGGTTGGACTGTGGTTTTTCAGAAAATAGACAAGGGGACAATCTTTGTTCCAGGGTGGGTGCTCTACGGGCCACACAACTGTAACCTCCTGTTAAAGCAGGTGCAACCGTCAGATCCGCGAATATGATGGGCATGTATTTGTTAATAATTTTACATATGGATTTGTATTGCATACTGTAGGATGTGGAAAAAATTACTTTTTGATCCGTTGTATACTTGGATTTAGGGGATTTTTTACCACTAGAAACTAACTCTTTTATATTTTCATCCACAGACTAGTATGAGGGCTTGTTTTTTGCATGGCCAGTTGTCCGTTGTAATGCCATCACTCACTTTATCATAAAATGTATGGCACAACCAAAAAAATACTATTTATGGGGGGAATTTAAAAAGAAAACCGCAATTTAGCAAATTTTGGAAGGTTTCGCTTTTGCGCCGTACAATTTACGGTAAAAATTACATGTGTTCTTTATTCTTTGGGTCAATACAAATAAAATGATACCCATAATAACATACTTTTCTATTACTGTTGAGCTTAAAAAAAATCACAAACATTTTAACCAAATTAGTATGTTTAAAATCCCCCTATTTTGAAGACCTATAACCTTTTTCATTTTTCCATATAAGTGGTGGTATGATTGCACTGTGATCTGTACTTTTTATTGATACCATATTTGCTTATATAAAACTTTTAATACATTTTTTATAAAAATTTTTGGAATAAAATGTTATATTTTTACGTTCACGCCGTTCACTATACAGTATCATTAACATTTTATTTTAATATTTCAGATGTTTACGCACGTGGCGATACCAAAAATGTATATAAAATTTTTTTTTACACTTTTTGGGGGTGAAATAGGGAAAATGGGACAATTTATTGGGGGAGGGGCTTTATCACATTTGTTTTCCTTTTTTATTTCCTTTTTTAACTTTTATTTTTACACTTTAATAGTCCCCATTGGGGACTATTTATAGCAATCATTCAATTGCTAATACTGTTCAGTGCTATGCATAGGACATAGCACTGATCAGTATTATCGGTCATCTTCTACTCTGGTTTGCCCGATCGCAGACCAGAGCAGAAGATCCATGGAAGGCAGCGTAGGCAGGTGAGGGGACCTCCGTCCGGCGTTGTGGAAGATCGGATCGCCGCGGCAGCGCTGCGGGTGATCCGATCATCCATTATAGTGACCGCGATGCTGCAGATGCCGTGATCTGTATTGAGCACGGTATCTGAGGGGTTAATGGCAGACATCCGTGCGATCGCGTATGTCCGCCATTACCAGCGAGTTCCGGGCTGCTATCAGCAGCCGGGACCTGCCGCGCATGACGTAAATGTACATCCCGGTGCATTAAGTACCAGCTCACCAGGACGTACATTTATAAAATGTGAGAGGTGCACGCACTTATGTGAGATACTGTATATGTATGTGTATATATAGTAAATTTGAGTAGCCGTATTAGTCCAGTGACAAGGGAGGAGCAGTAGTGATAATGAACACTGAGGATTATATCAAAGATGGACACAGAAAATTGTCAGACACTACATACTACACGAAACTGACAGAAGACCCCACCAAAGAATACACTATGCAATTGAAGAAATTGATTGAATCCTTGCCAAAAGAGTCACAGAAAGGATTAGAGACACTCATACCCACACATCCCATAACAGGGACATTCTACATGCTTCCAAAAATCAACAAAACTGGGAACCCAGGCAGACCAATAATAACAAGTATGGGCACATTAACAGAACAGATCTCTGGCTTAGTAGAAAACCTATTAAAGCTCTTTGACAAAAACACCAGCAGCTTCATACAGGACACCACTGACATTGATGCCTGTTTCCCTCATCACAAACCCACAACCAGAAATACAGCCCTGGAGTCATCACTAAACTCATAGAATTCATCCTAACACACAACTACTTCAGCTTCAACAGTGACATATATCTACAAATGATGGCCACTGCAATGGGGATGACACCACAATATGCCAACCTATTCATGGCTGACCTTGAATAACAATTTCACACATCTTCACAAACCCTACAGTTACTACCGTTACATCGATGATATTTTCATAATCTGGACAGAAGGAAAAGAAAATGATGCCTTTAAAACATTCAATCCATCTATCAAACTTAAAGGGTATCTCTCATCAAAAAAACTTTTGATATATTATAGATTAATGTATGCAGAATAACTTTACAATTGCATGTTATTAAAAATATATGCTTCTTTCTATTTAATTTTCCACTTTGAAGAAATGACCACTAGGGGTCTCCCTACCAGTCCTGGCAGCAAGCATTTCAGACTCATGCTGGAGTCCTAAACACTACGAGCTGCCAGTCTGCTTTGTTCACAAAGGAGAACACTCAGAGCTGCCAGCCTGCTTTGTTCACAGCCTGTTTGGCTGTGAACAAAGCAGGCTGGCAGCTCTGAGTGTTTAGGACTCCAGCATGAGTCAGAAATGCTTTCTGACAGGACTGATCGGGAAAAATACAATAGAAAGAAGCATATTTTTCATTAACATGCTATTGGAAAGTTATTCAACATTCATTAATCTAAAATATATCAAAAGTTTATTTGATGAGAGGTACCCTTTAAAATGGATCCAGGGGCGCATGCGCGCAGCTAGCTGAGCAGGACGTGTTCCCTGTGAGCTCCGCGCCACCTGCCGGGATTTAGCCTACATTAGCGCTGATTTATCAGCTCCTTAGCGGCATCTTCTCGCCTGACACAGGGCTGAACCTACAGAGATGGAGAGGAATCGAGCAGGTGGCTCACAACGCTCCTTATCCCAAACTATACCCGAGATCTTCAGGTCCGGTCAGAAGTCCAACATGGCGCCGGCCCCTTCGCGCGCTTCCAGCCCTGCAGCTCCAGAGGAGGAGGACATCGCTGATGAGACGCCACAACTGGTACTGCCGACTGACCCGATGAACCCTACAGAGCTGTACAGGTCCATCCAACTCATGTTTAAATCTGAACTCACTAAAGCTGTGGCGGACTTTGCTAAACAGGTGGGAGATTTGGGTACTAGAGTGGCTGATATTGAATTGAGAGCGGACGGCCTGGCGGAGGCTAGAGAGACTAACAGAAACGCTATAACTGAGCATTCTGACAAACTTGACTTGTTGGAGCTTAAAATAGAGGACCTTGAGAACCGGTCTCGCCGGGCTAATGTGCGCATTCGTGGTTTACCAGAATCCGTAACTGACCTACAAGGCAAAGTCTCAGCTCTCTTTGCAGCATTACTGCCTCAGACGGATAGCACTCAACTGCGGATGGATAGAATCCACAGAGCCCTGGGACGCCCTAAAAACCCTGATGTCCCCCGGGATGTTGTCCTGCGCATGCACTATCCTGAGATGCGGGACAAACCATTACAAGCGGCTCGCAATGTTTCCCAGCTTCCTGATATGCCATCATCTGTCCATCTCCACGCGGATTTAGCCCCGTCGACTCTGGAGAGGAGACGGAACATGAGACCGGTCACCCTGGCCTTACAAAAAGCGCAAATCAAGTACCGCTGGGGGTTCCCCTTTAATCTGCAGTTTCAGGTGCACTCCCGCTCTTACACTGTGCGTACCCCTTCGGAAGCTATGGAGATTTTACATCGTGAAGATATCCCCTACGATGAGCACGCCTCACTACCATCTCGCTCTCCCACTCTGAAGAGGCTCTGGCAGAGAGCTGAAGTTCCCCACAAGAGGCAGCGCTCTCAACCTCACAAACCTGGCTGAGTGGACTACTGGACTCTCACCTTGATCCATATCGGCTGTGGAATCAACCCACTGTGATGGGGGGACTTTGGGACTTTCCTTCTGGGGACCGATCTGGATATCCATACCTCCATGATCGCGGGGGTAACTATGCAGTCTGCAGTGGACTTGTGTTTATTGTTGCTCTACCTGTGCATATAGCATATTAGTTACCGTGCCTACTTATTTCTATTATAAGTTTGGTATGCAGGTGTAGACTTTCTGCTTTCACTACGTTCTGGCTGAGGTTTACCTAATTCTCTTTTTCTGATTTCTTCTTTAGCTTTTACTCTTCAGTGGGCCCTTGCTCCCTGCTCACTACTCCCTGTCCTAGCAACTACCTCCTTCTGATTCCTCTACACTGACTTTTTACTTTCCTTTTTTACTAGCTGGCTCTCATCCTTCCCATTTCTACGGATGCCTAGCCCTGGGGGATCCCGGTGGGGGTGGACTATCTTGTTGCCCTCTCTTCTGGGATGTATGTGGAAATAGGCTGTTTTGGTTTAATAGTTCTCATGATGCCCGTCTTCTCAGGGTATTGTAGTTTCGTGTTTACCTTACCCCCTGTTGTTTGTCCTCCCCTCCCCCCCTTTTTTACCCTGCTTACCTCGCTATCCCCTTTTTCTGTTTTACTATGTGATTCTCCTGGAGCTCCGCAATTCTTTTGGTCTTTTCAGTCTCTACATTTTTTTAAACAATATGCACCTATATCTGCATCCCCTACACTTTCCTTATGTGTCATGTCTTGTCTCATAATGTGAGGGGATTCAACTCCCCAACTAAGAGGAGGAAGGCCTTTATTGACTACCTAAAACATGATCCAGATGTCATAAACCTGCAAGAATCTCATTTCACTGCCTCCTCCTTCCCTAAATTTCTACACAAAAACTACACTCGCTATTTTATGGCATCCTTCCAGACGAAATCTAGGGGTGTGGTTACCTTGTTGAAAAATTCCTTTCCATTTACTGTTACTGGCACTCATGCTGATGGGGAAGGCAGATACCTTATACTAGAGGGGATATATCAGGGAAAATCTATGTGTATTGTGAATTCCTACGCCCCCAATGACGACCCTCTTTCCTTCTTTGTCATGCTGGCGACCAAATTGCAAGCTATTCACTATGACTACCTCATATGGAGTGGAGATTTCAATATGGTACATAATGGTGTACTAGATAGATCTAACACTGTCTCATTTCGCCGCACAGGGGCTCAGCAGAGACTCTTACTTAAGACCTTTGCTGACCTTGATTTAGTCGATACCTGGAGGGAACATAACCTGCAACAAAGAGGCTACACCTATTACTCTCCTTCCCATCACCTCTATACACGGATTGATTGGGTTCTCACGAATTCATCCACACTAGCTCACCTACTGTATGCCCGCCATATACTATGTGTGTGGTCGGATCATGATCTTGTTTTGTCTACTTTCCTTATAGGTACCGGCTGCTCTACTCCTTTTTCCTGGAGACTCAATGAATCCTTGCTCTGCAGACCACACATCCGCACCCAGCTCGAGTCCGACCTCTCTGAATACTTCTCTTCTAATTCTTCTTCTTCTGCGGATGCGGGATGGGTCTGGATGGCACATAAGGCTTACATCAGGGGTAAGATTATTTCCTTAGCCTCCCGCCTAAAGCGGGAACGCACAAGGGCTCAAACTATGCTGGAGAATAAGCTTGCCAGGCTAGCGGTTGCACACCAGATCAACCCATCTATGTATCTTCTCCAGGCTCTCCGTACTACCAGGTTACAGCTGGACGTGGCTCTATCTGATAGGACGGAAAAAGCCTTACGCTGGACGAAAGCCACCTACTATAAATGGGCTAATAAGCCTGATCGCCTTCTGGCTTCAATGCTAAAAAATAGACAAAATATTAACAAGGTACATAGAATCCAATTAAAACCTGGAGTGCCGACTTCAGACCCTTCCCGGATCTATTCTGTCTTTCATTCTTTCTATTCAGCTCTGTATGGAACTAGCCAATCCCCCCCTTCCCCAGCTTCTATCTCTTCTTTCTTATCCTCCATATCTCTTCCTTCTCTTTCTCCCTCTGCCATAGACTCCCTTAACTTACCTGTCACATCCAAGGAGGTTGATGCCACGATTTCCGCTCTACGCCTGGGTAAGGCTCCAGGCCCAGATGGTCTTTCTGCCCTATACTATAAGAAATTTGCCCCTATCTTAATTCCGCATATTGTTGCTTATTGTAATAAACTATTGTCTGGTTCGCCTATGCCCCCTGAATTCCTGCAGGCGTCATTGGTGGTCATCCCAAAGCCCAATAAAGATCCCCTGTTGCCCTCCAATTATAGACCCATATCCCTTATTAATCTAGATGCCAAGTTGTTTACGTCCATCCTTGCTCGGAGATTGAATAAACTACTACCCAGTCTTATCCATAATGACCAAGTTGGCTTCATCCCTGGCAGGCAGGCTCCCAACAATATTCGAAAGGTCCTAAACGTCATACAATGGGCCTCAGTTAAGAAAGTTCCTATGTCGATACTGGGTCTTGACATAGAGAAGGCTTTTGACACTGTTTCTTGGCCATACTTGTTTGGAGTTCTGTCTGCCATGGGATTCGCCGGTCCCTTTGTGAATGCGCTACAAATGCTATACTCTAATCCGGTAGCTTATCTTAAACTACCATCAACCGCCCCCACCCCAACCTTTATATCACGGGGCACTCACCAGGGGTGCCCACTTTCACCTGCCTTATTTGCACTGATTATGGAACCCCTGGCGTGCCTCATCCGTGCCCACCCTGACATTACTGGACCTACTATCGGATCTTCCCAATATAAAGTCAATTTATTCGCCGATGACCTCCTACTCACCTTAACGAATCCACTGGTGTCCCTCCCAAACCTTTTCCCACTATTAGACCGTTTCTCGACCATCTCGGGCCTGGTTGTTAATAAATCCAAATCGGAAGTCCTTTTCTGTAACACTCCTCCTCGGATTTCTGACGCTGTTTCTACTAACTTTCATCTTCGTCACTCTTCTTCTTTCCTCCCCTATCTTGGTATTTCTCTTCCTGCTTCCTTAGTAGATTTATATAAATTAAATTATCCCCCTCTATTTCGATCGATTAGAGCAGACCTAGCCAGATGGAATCTTCCACACATCTCTTGGCTTGGACGCATCCATTCCGTGAAGATGGTAGTATTGCCTAAACTCCTGTACCTTTTCAGATCTTTACCCATTCCGATTAGGATGGTGGATCTTCAAGGATTACAGAAGGAGATCTTTGATTTCATGTGGCGAGGTCTTAAACCTAGGATTCCCCGGCGTATTATGTTTTACCATAAACGTATGGGAGGCCTCTCCGTTCCTCATTTTGTTAATTACTTCACGGCTGCCCGTCTGGCACAATTATTGTTATGTAATGCCCCTTCTTTCTAGAGAATGACTTACTCTCACCCTATACTCTTCAATCCCTTATGTGGTCTGTTCCCGCTATCTCCTCTCTGGTCCCCCCTTCTGCTGCGATCTCTCTACATTCTCTTCTTCTCTGGCGTTCGGTGCGGTTCAAGCTCAAACTACAATCCCCTATCTCTCCTGTCACTCCCCTGTTGGCTAACCCTTCCTTTCCCCCCGGTCTGCAGAGGTCGGACTTTAGTTGGTGGACCTCCCAGAATTTATTTCTGCTCCACCACTTTCTTATACGTAAGGAATTAATCTCCCGAGCCCTCTTTGTCAGTAGATACAATCCTCCGCCTGGAGAATCATTGAGGTTGTCCCAAGTTTTCTCCTACTGGCACTCCCTGATATCCCATCAATCCCTTACTGACTATTCCTTTCTGGAATCTGCCGCCTTATACTGCCCACTACGCAAAGGTGCCCTTTCCTTGATTTACTCAGTCTTAAACCACCCCCCTAAGGATAGCAAACTGTTGTTCATGACTCAATGGGAAGAGGATTTTGATATGACATTAACACTTCCGCAATGGCATGAATGCTGTGCCCAACTAAGTAAAGGTAGCTGGCAAACTTCTCTGACTGAGACGGCTCTAAAAATATTACATAGAACCTATTATGTCCCTTCCAGGTTACATGTTATGTTCCCCACAGTTTCTCAGTTGTGTTTTAGAGGTTGCCAAGAGACGGGAGACATGAAACACATTTGGTGGAAGTGCCGGCGGGTTGTGGGACTCTGGAGTGAGGTGGTAGACCTCCTCTCTTCCATATTACAGGTTTCCTGTCCTCTAGACCCTGCCTTCTGCCTCCTTGGCCATAGACCCTCTTGCATTTCTTATTCTAAATTTCGTCTTGCACACTTTATACTTTTGGCAACGAGAATACACATAGCAGCTAAGTGGCAATCTGACACATTGTCACTGGACGTGGTGATTATGAAAATTAATGATATAATGTTATCTGAAAGGTTGAATGCTGTGCGTGGGGATACGATGCCACATTTTGCTAAAGTTTGGGCACCCTGGGTTGACTCGTCGTATGGAAGGGATGTTTCCTATTATCTTTCTCTATGACATAGATCTGTCTTTATTGACCTCCTCTACTGATATGTATATTGACCTGTTCAATTATTCCACCTGCATGGTGCTATTGTGTCTGTTTGAAGGATCTGTTCCAGTGGAGCTCCGTGGAGAATATTATTCCCTGGGTGCTTCAGAGCTCCCCTTCTTCCCTACCCCCCCCCCTCTCCTTCTCCCCTATTTTTCCCCTATGTCTATTATACATTGATTCTTATGTACGAGCTTGGGCTTCGGCCCATGGGTTGTATTACTTATGTGCCTATGTTATTGTTCCATTGATACTTGTTGTAAGATTTTATTCTGATCTTCAATAAATGTACTCCTTTTTTACACTAAAATGGACGATCCAGATATCTACATAAATCCAGTTTCCATCCTTCACACACAAAGAAAGGCATCATATACAGCCAAGCTACAAAATACCATTGCATCTGCTCCAACCCTGATGACAGAGACATGCATCTACAAACATTGTCTGAGAAATTTAAACAAAAATGATACAAACCAAGGATAATCAATATGAAAATACACTCCACCCTTCAAACACCAAGGGAACACCTGCTACAATACAGAGAGATACAACCATCACCACATGTACCACTGGTAGCAACATTTAATATGGCCCTTGAAGAAATACGCAAAATTATCAAGGACCTGCAGCCAATACTGGCGGAAGATGAGATGCTAAAAGAAATCCTCCCTAAACCTCCCATCTTGGCCTTCAGACAACCACACAATTTAAAACAAAAGCTGGTCAGAAAGAACAGACACAGACAATGGGACCAAACCCTGCACCAAACCTCGCTGTAAACTCTGTCAACATATCTGCAACAAGATGGAAGCCACCAACAACAAGACATATAACATTAGGGGACTATACTCCTGCACATCCCCAAATGTGGTCTACATGATACAATACACCAAGTATGACATGGGATGCTACATTGGTGAAACCGGCTGGAAACTCAATGAAAGGATGAATCTACACGGACATTCCATCAACCGCCATAAAGAAAATGACTACTGCACCCCAGTTGGACACCATTTATCCAAACAGGCCACTCCATACATGACCTTACAATCAAGATACTGAGAGGGAATTTCAAAAACTCAGAAGAGAGAAAGACAGTTGAAGCTAAAAATGACACTTTTTTTTAATTCCAAAAACCGGGGACTCAATGTGAATTTGAGCTTCTTATCGCATTATCAAAACTTCTTATAACCTATACTGTACTGTAATCTCTTATAACCTGTGATGTACTGTATTCTCATATAACCTGTGCTGGACTGTATTCTCTTATAACCTGTGCTGTACTAGATTCTCTTATAACCTGTGCTGTACTGGATTCTCTTATAACCTGTGCTGTACTGGATTCTCTTATAAACTGTGCTGTACTGTATTCTCTTATAACCTGTGCTGTACTGGATTCTCTTATGACCTGTGCTGTACTGTATTCTCTTATAACCTGTGCTGTACTGTATTCTCTTATAACCTGTGCTGTACTGGATTCTCTTATAACCTGTTCTGTACTGTATTCTCTTATAACCTGTGCTGTACTGTATTCTCTTTTAACCTGTGCTGTACTGTATTCTCTTATAAACTGTGCTGTACTGGATTCTCTTATAACCTGTGCTGTACTGGATTCTCTTATAACCTGTGCTGTACTGAATTCTCTTATAAACCGTGCTGTACTGTATTCTCTTATATCCTCTGCTGTACTGTCTTTTCTTTTGCATATCACTTTGTCCTTAATTTCCAGTCTCACCCCTGCTCCACCCTCCCTCCTCCTTTTTCTCATCCTTATCTATTAGGCCTATGTTCCCATAACAGGACAATTTATGTCCCATCTTAGTGTGAATTCTCCACATCTATTGTCTTAATCCCTACATATCTGTGAGATGTAACCTGCGTCCTCTGCTTGTGAGCTTAGATTTGCTTTGGACTTGAGAAAGGGAGGAATCTCGAAAGCTCGTCTCTACAAAATTCTGTTAGTCCGATAAAAAAAGGTATTACTAGATACTGCAAAATCTTTTGATTTGCATATATATATATATATATATATATATATATATATCCTGTGCTGTACTGTATTCTCTTGTAACCTGTGCTGTATATATATGGTTTAGATTTGGCTGTTGAAATGTTCCCAATGGGTTAAAGCATATACTTAGGAAAAATTGGTGAGGAAGAAAAACAAACTAACTCTGCTTTTACACACAACACAACACAACTGCCTGATATGAGTGCCAACTATGTACTATGTTCAAGTGAAGCACAGCCTAACAAAATGGTGACACGTGTGTCAGGTGCATTTTACTGTTAACTGATCAATTACACATTGGTCTCCACTATATTAAATTGGCAATCTCTTTCCATATTAGAGATTGTGGAGACAGAGCTTTTTAGATGTGCTGTACTTTCTTTTTTTTTCCCGCAGACCTTTTCCTTAAAGTAATGCTGGGACTACACAGTAATTTTAACCGTGAAAGGGTCACTCAACCAAAGATAGCCAAATCACCTTGTTTAAGTTGCTCTGCATTGTGGCTAAGCTAAGCAAATAGGGTCACACTGTGACCTACAAGTGGTCATCACTGCAACCCAAAAATCATATTACATAAATCTGATCTGTTCACAATGAGAATCAGTACCCCCTGCACCCCCTGTGTTGTTCAGATTTGTGCAAATAGATACAGGAAAGGTTGAAGACCAGAAATGCAATGCTCATCCATGCAAAATATCTTTTAAGTCAAGTATCTAGAGAATTATAAGTTTTCCAGTGGTTTTATCTGAACATATCTGTATCATAAGAAGCCAATTTATTAGCATAAAAGTTGTATTCAGCTAGACTATTCTACAAGCACAGCTGGACTTCTGACTTTGATAAATTATTACTTGTTGGGATAGTTTTGATCATTCAACTTTTTATCACTTTGGTGAGGTCTTTCTCACATACCAATAGAAAAATTCATGGACTAGAAAATAACATAAAACATTATGAATGCTATTTTAAGCAAAGTAACTCAGAAATGCATTACAAAAACAAGGGTTGAAAGGTTGGTATTGAGAAGGAAATCAAGAATGAAGAGTTTCATCTATCTTGATATTAAGATTAAAGTTTTATTAAGATACAATTTCAGAATTATATAGTTACAGTATTATATATCCGGGCTGTAGACTTGCATTATACATATTTTCAGAAGGATACTGTGGTATTTCTAATTAACCTGTTTATTTGTACATTTATCAGTGCTGCATATATTTCATTCCCTCCCTGCGGTGTGCAGGAACTGCATAGTTCCCCTGATCTACTTTTAGAGGTAAGAAGGTTTCTACACCAGCACAGATGGGGGTTCTTTTCTGTAAGAGCAGTGAGACTATGGCACTCTCTCCCGGAGGAGGTGGTTATTGTGAACTCAGTAAAAGAGTTCAAAAGGGGCCTGGATACATTTCTGAAGAACAATAACATTACGGGTTATGGATAATACATTTATAGGAACAAAACGTTGAACCAGGGATTTATTCTGACTGCCATATTTGGAGTCGGAAAGGATTTTTTTTGCCTCGAGTATGAGGGTTTTTTGCCTTCCTCTGGATCAACTCAGTAGGGACTCATTAAGGATATAGGTTGAACTTAATGGACTTTTTTCAACCTTATAAAGTATGTAACTACTATTTGAGTGCAGTGATATTGTGAGCACAGATGTGCTGGTTGTATTATACAGCCAGCAGTCCACTCTAATGTCTAGGATTAGAGATAACACTGGTCCTGGCTATATAGTCCTTCGGATTTCACGTTCAATGCAGACCAAAACATTTAAGTGGTTAGATATGGGGTAGGGGTCCTTATGTCACCAAATGGGACCCCCAAAATGCAATACAGACTAAAACAGACTGAAATTATGAAGTACTGTTTGTTTTATGTTTTTAGAACAACCCCCCCCCCCAAAAAAACAAACATAAAAAAACTATAAATATTTTGTTTCACCATATTCATAACAACTTCAACAATAGAGTATGCAATTTATACTGCACGATGAACAATTGTGGAATTGTTGTTTTGTACGCCTCCTAAAAACAAACAAAAAAAAAAAAACACACTATTTGTACCCCAAATGGTACCATTAAAATTTACAATTCATCCTGCAAAAATAAAGCCCTTATATGTCAAAGAAAATCTATAAACATTTTAGGGATTTTAAAATGTGCAAAGAATAATGTTACATAAAGCACCAAACTAGGCCATGTTGTAAAGGAGTTAATCACATCAGACTTTCCTCACTAATATAATTACATGCTTTAGGTTATTTTTGTCTCAGAAATTGGTTCTAATTATACAGTTATGTACTTACCATAACACAAGAAATAGTCCAATACTCCTTCATCACTCAATGCAGTTTCTCCAAAGGTTTTTCTTTATTAGAATCTGGTATCTCATAGAACCATGTACTCCCTTGTGACCCAGCATCACTCAAGTGCCCAGACCCACCGCACAGACATTCTTTCGAAGGGCAGAGATATTAGGTGATAATGAATATGCAGTTTGGATAAACCCCTGGGGACCTGCTGTAAAAATAAGACCATCATTTCTGACAATTCTTTGAGCACAGTATTTACATTAAATCCTGCTTAAGTGCACACTGATGTTTCTTTTGTGATCTGAGAGCTGAATGGCTTTCCCCTATGTTTGCCAGAATAGCATTAGTAATGATCCCTGATGGATGAAAAAAAAAAAAATCTGTGATCATGATTTAGCAAACGTTGAAAAACAACATGATCATTAATCTATTACTTATGAATCAAATATTCTTGGCAGGCATTTTAAGCAAATGTTTTACAAACACGTACTGTATTTGTCACAGATGTACATTCTGAACACATTAATCACCCAAACTATGATGGAATTTATCGGAAAATGTAAATACATCACCGGCAAGAGGACCAATTACTAGGGGAGAATTCCCAGATCCACAAGTTTTTCTTTGTTTAATATACATTTTCTCTTACACCCCGCCAACTAGGTAGAGCAGCCTAACCGGAGATTCTACAGTCAAAACAGCTATATGTATAACTGTGTATAAATATGTCAATGGACAGTACAGATATTTGATCATATCTAGGCTTACAACCATGACAAGGCATTTACTAAGTCTAGATAGAGGAATCAAGATTTCATTGTCAGAATGCAAGAGGGTTCTTTTTGTAAAAGCATGAAATGATGTAGCTCTCTTTGTCGTAGGGCAACACACAGGTGAATTAATGCTAATTACTGAAAACTTTATTATATATCGAGTGAAATTAGTACTAAACACGTCACCATTTTTCACACAAAATACTTTTCTTTTTTTTAGACAAAAGTACCTGCTACGTCCAGGTCTTTTTGAAGCTTTCCACAAGTGGTCCTTAGCTTCAGGACAACTTTTCTGATTATTCTTTTCACTCCTCTGTCAGAAATCCTGTGAGGAGAACCTGGTCAAGGTAAATTTATGATAAAATTACTGTCTTTCCACTTATTATGGCCACAACAGTGCTCACGGGAAAACAAGAATGTATTAGACCAGGCTCACTTCTACAAATCCCAACCGATCCGAGAGTACCACAAAAACTCCCTTCCCAAGAAGTGAGAAAAATACTGAAAATAATATAAAAGTGGAGCTCAAAGACCAATAGACAAACTAATACATTTATTAAAACATAAAAAAAACAGTCAGTATATCATACTGGGCTGACCCCCACTGGGCCCTAGTAGGTGCTGCTTACAGTAAGGCAAAATAGAATTATAATAGGTATATTACACATATAATAGGTATATTACACATTTTTTACAGTGTTTTATAGTGTTTTTTTTATAGCGTTGTCAGTATTATAGATTGATTGAGTTTATTATATAGACATAAGTGTATATACCTATGATAATTCTGTTTTTTCTTACTGTAAGCTGCACCTACTAGGGCCCAGTGGGTGTCAGCCCAGTGCTCACTGGAACATTTATGAGCTTAGAAAGGTGCATGTATCCAATGCCATTGCTATGTTTTGCAGCAAGTAGGTTGTGAAGGTCTTGAGACAGCTCTTTGCTTTTACCAATCATGAAATGTGTCTTGTGTGGTACCTTGGCAAAGAGACCTTTTTGTAGCCATCAGTTGGGACTGAACCAGTTGACAAGCGGCTGGATTGCTTTTTAATTACTAAGAGATTTCAGCTGATGTCTTGGCTTTTCCTGCCTTTATTAAACCTTTGTTTCTATGTATTAAATACTAAATAAATTATTACACATAACTTAATTTCTGAGATTTTTTGTTTTGATTTCTTTGCACGTATGGATTACTTGGATTGTTAGCAACATCTGGTAAACAAAAACATTCATGTCAGTAGCTCCTTTGGAAATATATTTAGTGAGAAAAATGGTTAAGTGTTGAATACTTAGTTCAACTGCTGTAACGTCGCTGGCACAAGACAAAACTTTGTATTATATACATATATCAAATTATATCAAATTTGTGTAAATATTTTAATATATCATTTCATGTGACAACACTGAAGAAATGACACTCTGCTCATTGACCACATCATGGAGCTGATGGATGTTAGAGACCTTGCGTTCCCCCACCTTCTGTTTGAGGATGCCCCTCAGATGCTCAATAGGGTTTAGACTTGTAGTTATGAAGGTGCTGTGACCCAGTCTTTTTACATATGAAGGTCAAAACCTGATTGTTCCTTTGCTGACTACAACATACATACCCTTGGCAGGGACAATGTCAAACGATAATTAATGTTATTCACTTCACTTGTGAGTGGTTTTAAAGTTCTTGATGTATTATATTATTATTATTTATGTATATCGTATAGCAGGACTAGCCATGTGTTATTTATGTATACGGTGAGCAGCACTATTTATTGGTATGGCACAGAAACAATTTTTACATATAGTGCATAGCAGCACAATTTATGGGTATGGTATAGTTACTTAGTTTATGTGTATGTTCTAGAGGAGTTATTAAAGGGGTACTCCAATGGGAATTTTTTTTTCTAAATCAACTGGTGCCAAAAAGTCCAGAGTAGAAGCAAATCCCCATAGCAAACCTCTCCTGCTCTGGACAGTTCCCAAATTGGACAGAGGTGTCAGCAGAGAGCACTGTGGTCAGACAGAATGGAAATTCAAAAAGAAAAGAGCTTCCTGTGGAGCTTATAATAGCTGATAAGTACTGGAAGGATTAAGATTTTTTTATAGAAATAATGTTTAACTTTCTGGCACCAATTGATTTAAATTTTTTTTTTCCAGTGGAGTACCCTTTTAATGTGTATAGCATAGTGATCCTAATTATATTTAGGTTTAATAAAGTAATATATATGTGTACAGTTTTATTTATGTGTGCAGTTTTGCCTTGCTATGTGTGTTTTTCTGTTAATCCCAACACAAGTTCTGACTCTGAAAATGGGAAACTGCTTTAACACTTTTTTTGAGTGTAACCTTTGCATTACTACTACTAAGACAGGAAACTTCCACAAGAAAGGCAATATACTCGGCAGCACTGTAATCACTCCTCCAACTTCACTTCCAGGAGAAATTGCTCGATTCCATAATGAACAGCTCAATACCGCATAGAATCAAAAGGAGGTGCTCTCTATTATAAGAAGATGCACAATGAAGTCTGTACAAAGTCCAGCACATAGGGAAAAAAATAGGGCACTGACTATGTAAATGATCTTGCGGTAGGAACTTTATTCATAGCGGTCACAAACACATAACAGTGTAGAAAAAGTGCAGGACAGACGAAAAAACATCAGGGGGTTACTTTGGAGGGCCATGGTGTCTTTATTTCTTTTTTTTTGACTGGCCCAAGTGTTATCATGTCAGTTACATCATAAGACTTTTAGTGGTCATGGTAACATATAAACACATATAGAGTGTATATTAAAACATATCTAAAAACAAAAGTGAACAAGAGTAAATTACAACAGAACATTCATCTCATTGTGCTCATAAGGACCAAGGGGCCTAAAGACGCAAAATCCACCTAGCTTCTTTGATTAATAAAAGCTGATGTCTGTCCATTCCATCATGTGGGCATTCCACTCTCTCAAGCGCAGTGAAAGACAGAGCGGTTACTTCACCATTGTCAACATCTTGCATATGCCAGATAAACCGGCTGCATCCACTCGCGATCTGAGAGAGCGGACATACTCGCGGATGTGATGAAACAGAGGATGTTTGGTTTTTCAAATATAGAAAAAATGTTAACGATAAAAGTAGACTTACAAGTAATACATTTTAATACATTGATTTATCTTGATGGTATAACCTGCTAATGTAATGATTTTCAAGTTAGAAGTTAGTTGGCAAAATGAACATGAGCCGCAACAAAAATTGCCCTTATGTTTTGATTCTGACATCAAGTTCTTTCTGTTACTTCTTTTCATTTTTCTTTTTCTGTTTATTAATATACCCCCTAATGGTAATATTTCTTCTATATGTAACAATAGGTTTGGATATAGTCTCATCTTTTAAATCTTCATCACCCTGTATAATGTACCATTTATTAAAAATGGCATTATGTATCCTTTTATTTAAAGGGGTGTTTTTAAAAGGAAATACAAATATACATTTTTTTCTTTTTTTGTTATTTTTTTTAACTTTTAGGAGATCACTTCTGGGAATCAGATCCACTCTATGTCTAGCTTCCTGTACAGTCTCAAGTAGGTACCCTCTCTGGAGCAAGCGAGTCTGCAGCTCATCTACTTTGCATTGGTAAGTATCTGGATTGTTATTTATCCATATCAGTCTTAAAGGGGTATTTCGGTGGAAAACTTTTTTTTTTTTTTTAAATCAACTGGTGCCAGAAAGTTAAACAGATTTGTACATTACTTCCAGTACTTATTTTCAAAAGGAAAATAATTTCCTCTGTAGTATTCAACAGCTAATAAGTACTGGAAGGACTAAGATTTTTTAATAGAAGTAATTTACAAATCTACATTGTGAAGGAAAAAATGGCACTCACCCGCTTCAAAGGACTTGTAAAGGTGACTTTAATACGTGCTTGTCATCCAAAGTGCATGTGCATAGCAGTATGCAGTATACAGCATACAGGCAGGTAAAGGCAGGCAAGGATGCTGGGAGACCCGGCGTGCAGGTTACAGCTGTCTCGCACCTCCGTGCTTTATGAGACCATATTTGCTCCCTGGATGATCCCAGGTAAATACCTGTAAGACCTCCCCTAGGGGCGGAAACTTAGAACACCACGCGAGAAAAACAAAATCAAACAGATGGTGCATAGTGTGCAACATTAAAATCAATTAAAAACACACAATATTATGTAGCAACGCTGGGATACAAATGCTAGATGTACGTAATACCTAAATAAAAATACCTAGGTCAAGTTTGTCATTCAGGCCAAGTCTGCCTTGTGCGCCTCTGCCTGTGCGTAAGTCCTTAAGTCTATCAATACCGTCTCTTACTGGCACCCTTTCGATGCCGAAGAAACGGAGTGAGGACGGGTTACCCTCATGTGCTTCCCAGACGTGGTCTATGATACCTGGTGAACCTTTTTTGCTGCGCAAGGAATAGATATGTTCTTGGAATCTAATATGCAGTTGACGGGTAGTACTCCCGATATAAAAACGTGCACAACTGCATTTAAGTCCGTATACTAAATAATTTGTTTTACAACAGCAAAAATCTTTTATCTTAATATCTATCCCTCCTACTGTAATTATTTTGCTACACAATAGTTGAGGGCACCATTTACAGTTTCCACATTTAAAATTGCCTTTTAGATTTAACCACTGTTATTTTTCGTTGCTGTTTTGGGAGGATACAAACTTGCTACGAGTAAGAATGTTACTGAGATTGTTAGTTCTGCGATAGGCTATTATTGGTTTTCCTACAGAGCTGTCTGTTAATACAGGATCGTTCTGTATAAGGAACCAATGTGTGTTGATTGTAGCATTAATGACTTTATGTAACGGATTAAATTGAAAGGAGAAAGTGAATCTGTCTCCCTTCTCTCTTTTCCTGTCTAAGCCACTCAGAAGTTTTTTTCTGTCTTGTTTCGATGCTCTAGTGAAGGCTCTCTCTAGGACCTTGGCAGGGTATACCCTCTTTTCTAATCTCCCAGAGGGGTCCCTAGCCTGACCACAGAAGTTGTCAAAAGAACTATTAATTCTTCTGAGCCTTAACATTTGGCCATAGGGGATTGCGGTCTTAACGTGCTCATTGTGGTAACTACCGTAGTGCAGTAAGGAATTACCTGCCATCGGTTTCCTGTACCCGGTAGTTACCAACCCTTCATTGCTGGCCCTCACTAACACATCAAGGAACTCTAATTCCGTGGTGTTAACATTGATGAATGACATGAACCTGAGTTTTACATTCAATGTTAACACCACGGAATTAAAGTTCCTTAATGTCAAAGCGCCAGTGCTGTGCAAAATGCCACAGTCGCCTGTGAAAGTAACCCCCTGATGTTTGTTTGTCCATCTTGCACTTTATCTACTTGCGTTTGTGACCACTTTGAATAAAGTCACCACCGCAAGATCATCTACATGGTGAGTGCCCTATTTCCCTGGGTGCTGGACTTACTGCTAAGACAGGGTTTATACCACAAATATTAAAGCAAGTTTTGTCTCGGGGCCGAGAAAAATGCTGCAATCCAGGCTTCTCAGTCTGAACCTTACTATGCACAGTCCATTGAAATGAATAGGGCCTGTGCCTGTCTGTGCATGGATATGTCAGCACACCATTTTGACAGTTTTCTGACATATACGTTCAGCACTGTCAGATATAAAAATGTTGATATGTTGTAAAGCGTGCAACCAATAGGTTTTGAAATTGCTTTCAATAGAAAATTTTCAGTATTTCATACTGAAAAAGCCAGTCAAAGAACTGCTCCCCCCCCCCCACCTCCTGGGATGCATTCCAATCCTGCTTTGTACCTTGCTGTGTCCCTAAGTCATGGACCCACTTCATGATTAGTGTTGAGCAGCATAGACCATATTCGAATTTGTGATATTTCGCGAATATATGGACGAATATTCGTCATATATTTGCAAAATTCGCATATTCGTAATATTCGCGTTTTATTTTTGCATATGCGAAAATTTGCATATGCAAAATTAGCATATGCAAAAATTTGCATATGCGAGAATTCGCATGCCAGTCTGACACAGTATTATTAGAGCCTTCTTTACACCACACAAGCTGGAAGCAGAGACTTGTACTGTGAAAAAAAACAAAAACAAACAAAAAAGAATATTCGTAATTGCGAATATATAGTGCTATATTCGCGAATATTCGCAAATAAAATTTGCATTGAGAATATTCGCAAGCAACACTATTCATGATTGACAGCAAGCTGCTCTGCTCTCAGCTCTATCACTGCCTGTGTTTAATTGTCTGCTGTGTGAAGAGAAGGGGAGGGGCAGGAACACACTGCAGCTGGGCTCTCACTGACTGTCTGCTCTTGTGAAGAGAAGGGCAGAAACACACTGCAGCTGGTGAATAGAGGATTTATTTGTTTAAAAAGTAAGTGTCCCTGCATGTATGTGTATGTGTGTGTGGATATGTATGTGAGTATATCAGTGAATATATGAAGTGAATGTGTGTGTGTGGGGCTACAATCATATGCATCCAGCTGTTGCAAAACTACAACTCAAAAGGATGTGTGGGCATGCTGGGAGCTGTAGTTTTGCATAAAGCTGTAGGCACACAGCTTGTGTGTGTGTGTGTGTGTGTGTGTTTGTGAATAGCATATGTAAATGAAAAGTACTTTTACTTTGCAATCACTCCAAGTAAATAGAGTAAATTCTAAAGGAAATATTGGGCATAGGCACATAAAGATTATGGGGGAGAATTATCAAAACCTGTGCAGAGGAAAATGTGTCTAGTTACCCATAGCAACCAATCAGATTGCTTCTTTTATTTTATCAAGGCCTCTGAAAAATGAAAGAAGCAATGTGATTGGTTGCTATGGGCAACTAGGCAACTTTTCCGCTGGACAGGTTTTGATAGATCTTCCCCTATATGTACATATATACATGAGATGAGATACTGAGCAACATATAAAAACATTTTTTGCATTGGGGAGTCTACATTGGGCAGTCTACATTGAATCTTTACCCTAGTTGACACAGTGTCATTGATCATTTGTAGATGCTGTAAGGATTTCACCCTGGGGATAGCTCTGGGATCATCCTTGACACTGCCACAGGACACGTTTCCACTTTAATCAGCAGGCAAACAACAGTACTTTATGCAAGTCCTGCCCCTCGACAGCTTTATTATACAGGTTGCAGGATAAATAAAAACATAAGACAGGAACAAACAAAACCCTAGACCGTCCAGTCACTTACTAAACAATCCAGCGTGCCCTGACTATCAACTGGTGAGCTTTTCCCAGCCAGTTAAACTTATGCCTCCTGCAACCTTCTACTCACTGTTTACACACAGTGTTTGCAACCTCTTGCTGTGTATCATCCACATCACTCTTGGGGCCATTCAAAGCTCTGGCTGTGTGTTCCTCACCAGGACCCTTGCCTCCCCCCTACAGCCACTTGCTGTCTTCTGGGGAGAGTGCCTACTATTCTGTCTGACTTCCTTTTAAACACACTTCCTCTTTCTGCAACCTCATTAATTAGGCCACAGGTGGAGGTTTCTCGAGGGTTAGCTAGGGAAATACGCCATTCCCTTGCCACAGTGTCACAATGCCTATAGTTATTTTCTCTGAAATATTACAGTAAAGTTTGTTTTTTACTCTGCTATTTAATCCCATAAATACATATTACTTTACAAATCAGGATTTCAGCTGGTGTTTGCAGATGTTCTCAGTTAATTTGCATGTTGGACTGTACTTAAGTCAGCAGAATATATTGCTGCTTCATTATTAATGTATATTAATAAGTAATGCATATTTATTGCTGCATTAGTATGTTTTACATGATATACAGTGCTGAATAATAACTGAGGCTGACAGGTTAATTAGTGGAAATTCTAGAAAATTATAGATGTAAAGTTACCAGACATTTAGGCAGAGATAACATTGCTGTGCTGTGCATCTTCACTCATAATGGAGCTTGGGAGCAGTATGACTTGTTACTACACATTATCATTATTATTAAGCTTGTATATTTATTTTAACATATAGGTGATGTGCTGTTCTACTTATATACTTTACAACCTAAATGTATGACATTGGCAGACGATGCTTACCACTGTTTATATATGTTGTTATATGCAACTGGCAGCCTTGATTCTTAGCACTGTACATATATGTTATTGTGATCATGCAGTAGTTCCTACACAGAGGTGATAAATGGACATATTTGACAGGTACCACACTGATTGGAGAAAACTCTGTTTTATTATTGTTTATCTCCTGTATAATGCTCTGTGATTCTGGCTAAAAATATTTGTGCACAACCCAAGACCTAACAACGGCTCCCAGGGCTGTCCTGAGATAATTTATGTTAAGGCATACATACTGTAGGTGTACTTTAAAAACTGACTATTCGTTTTTTCCTCCATAGAGTATAATACACTGGAATACACAGGTTCTCCAATGAGTTTTAATAAAAAAACGTAATTAGCCCCTTAGCGATCAAGAACATTTTAGCATTTTAGTCCCCCCCCCCCCGTCCTATTTTTATATAACATATTTTACATATGTGTAGCATTGACCTGTGAGATTGGTGCTCTACTAGTATATTCTGACTATACAACAGGGGTACTGATTGAAACCCTTAAAGGTGTGGAACCTTTCAAATCATCCTCTATATACCTCTATGTTTAAACTGTTAGGATCGGACTGGGTTCTGTTCCCAGCAATTGCAGGTACTTAATGGCTGTAAAACAGAGCCATCATTCACCTCAAATAGAGAGGGCTCATCTCGTGAAGTGCTTGTTCTTACGCAATTTGTGATTGTAGGAATATAAGTATCCAATGCCACTAGTGCGATAGATAGAAAACTGGTTAGATGATATATGGAATATGAAAAAGATCATTGAAATCTTGTAATCGGGAGGATAAATGAAAGAAAAAAAAGTAAATATTGGTTTTAGTTTAGTTTTGTGTTCCCTTTAATTTGTGTGGACAGTTCTAGGGGTGTAAAAGAACTATAGAGAAAACCAGTAAAAAAAAAATGATACATTAAATTTGGAAAAATGTCAAGTTAAAAATGATTATTTAAGATAACTGTTTTTTTAAATGAATAAAACAAGAAAATGACCTATATTATGTAACTGTCAATTATCACAAGCTTTAATGCTAACATGAATTTATTTTGTTCTATAAACAAGGCACTATAAATATGGCATATTATATAAATGACATCGTTCTATGTACTGCACCACATGATAGCATAAAAATAAACAATATAATATATCATTTACAAGACTTCTCCCTTTGAAAAGAAAGTCTGGCTTGTAGTTAGTTAACTCGTTTTTCACTCATCACTTGCCTATTCTTTTCAATAACATGACACATTAGCCTAAACAGAAAGGCAGAGCTGTTATTGACATGTTTACAACAGTCATCTACTATAACAGTCAAAGGGAAAGGTATATGGGAAAATTTAGTAAGCATTTTACACATCTTTTGGAGTGTAAAAAAGGCACAAATTTGGTGCATCAATGGTTTGCCACTTTTTGTGAGACTTTTTGTCTTGGAGTGATTTTTTGTCAAATTTGTTTACTTGAACCATTGACTTTGGTTGTGAATTTATCATATGCGACTCCTAATGTTGCAAATTCTGTTGCAAAGGGCTCCAAATGTTGCAAACAAATACCAGTAATTTTTCTTTACTTACAAAACTTGCTAACAACTTTACAGAAGGAAAAATTCCACGCATGCGCACGTGCAAACTTATCACATCACATGCTACTTCATAAATTAGGCACACATACACCTAACTTGAGCCTGGTAAGTTAGTTTTAATAACCTGTGAAGCTAAACACACAATGATAAATCTCCTCCATAATCTTGAGGGATTTGTATTGGGCTATGTACACCATTTGCAAAGCCTTATTTTGAGGGGTTATTTTTACAGTTTTTCAGTAGGTTTTTTTTTTTTTTTTTTTTTTGCTTGTGATACATTTTTTTTCAGCCATTTACTGTTCAAATGAGTCACAGTTTGTTAACATAGCCTTAAGGTACAAATGAAACTATTGAATTCTTTGATGTAGGTGAGTTTTACAATAGTTCTGCCATGACGGCAGGTCTGATGACCCAAACTGACAGCTGTCCATATTATGTTAGTGTGGAACCGGCCTGACCCAAGATAATAAATATACTCAATTTAATTCAGGGTAGAGATGTAACTGAAATCAATGTGTATATTCGAATAACATGGATCACTTTTTATTCTATTATAATATAAATGCTGTTGAAATTAATAGATTATCTCCAAAAATATAGGCCAATTACCATGGTGTAATAAAGATTCTTTATTAGAAAATAAACATACATATCATTCAAATCAGACATAGAACACCAAGGTACACATACAGAAAAATGGGGGTGAGGATGGTAGCTGGAATATCATGGGGTACAGGATAACAGTATCAATAAAATGATTATACAGTGTGAATGGATGCTGATAAAAGCAACACTCCTAGGTCAAAATCCAGATGGTATATTGCACACACCGGTAAGTGATCACGGTATAAAACAGAGTTAGAGAAACAGGCAATAGAGAGTGCATCCTGCCTGAAACCACCTCAACTCACACCCTGCTGACAAAGCAGTAGCGAAAACTTACGTTCGGGGTAAGGAGGTGACAGTCTGGATCCCCGATGGACCCCATTTAAGTCAATGGGATTCATCAGGACCCGCTGGTGATCCGATTTGTCAGTTTTGCTCTGATCCATTTTGGGCCATTCAGCGCAAGAAAAAGAGCCAAATGGACCCAAAATGAGACAGAGTACAACAGCAATATGGTAAAATCGTTGATGTCTTCAAAAATTATAATTGGTCCCCCAACAAAACAAGCCCTTATGTTGATCTGTAGATGCAAAAATAAAAAAAGACAGCTTATATGCTAGGTTGTAGCTGTGATAAGGTGAATGGGGTGGTCTGTGATGGAGTCTATGTCTCGACAGAATTGTTCAGAGAGGCTTATGATTTTTAACCCCAGGGGGAGTGTATGGTTCTGTGTATGTCACCAGAATGAATATTTAGCTATGGGCCCCTGGGGTGGAGCATTTGGAGAGTAGGGTGGGCCAGTGCTCCACCCCGCAGTTTAGCGGTTTTCTTGGAAGAAATAGATCCAGCCCAGGGTTTTGGACTGTTTCCAACCTATTGCTCAGCTGCAGGTAATCGGCTGCACCAGTGGGAATAAATCCCTCCCTGCTAGGCAGATAAGGAGGATAATGTTTTGTTTCTCTATGAAAAGGCTGGAAGCAGCAGGCTGGAAAAAGACTGGAGTGCTGAGAGTGGACAAAGACTCTAGGTTGGTGAAACCAATATTGTTTAGTTTAGTTTAACCCTGAGAGATAGGGAACCTAATGTCAGTTAGTGCTCAGACGAGCTAGGTTTTTGTTTGTTTATGTTTTCATTTACTGCTGTATCCTGTGTGGATTACAAATACAGTGCCTGGAGTATATGCAATTACAAGGACTGTGCCTATTGTTTACCCTAGAGGACCGTGCTACCTGCAAACAAGGATCACATAGCATATAAGCTGTCTTTTTTATTTTTGCATCTACAGATCAACATAAGGGCTTGTTTTTTTGGGGGACCAATTATCATTTTTGAAGACATCAACGATTTTACCATAAAATGTATTGTGAAAAAATTTGAGGGTTGACAGTTTGTCTTCAGCAAATCAGTCAAATAGCCGTGAACTTAACTTTGATAATGAGAGTGAATATCAGGAGGAATATACAGTCAGGGGGTGTGCATGTTGTTCATTGAGGGGTGTATATGTCTAATAAACACTCTTTATCTTGCCCACCACTCTTAATAAAATTATCAACCCCCATATCTCATATTTGAATAGTTCAGAAATTTTCCCATGAGGTGAGACTAAATATATGTTTCTCTTTACTTTTTTTTTTTTTTTACAAAAAGGGGGATGATTCGAATTTTCATGATGGGGATATTTTTTTTTTATAAATTTACAAAAAAATGTGTCTAATATGTAAGATACTTTTTGCATACTTTAAAGGCAATGACCAAATAAGAAACTAGTTCTATTTTAATAGACATTTCATGAAAAACCTAACTATGTGTCCTGCGAAAAAATGGGTTAACATATAAAAAAAAATTCATAGAATAAATTACTTTTCTAGAAGGCTTTGATCCTGATATTAACTACAAGAAAATGATGATCTGACTGCCAACTTGTTGCGCGCAAAAAATCCTTCTTTCCCTTCTGAAGAATTTTTGTTACTAAGTTACCATGAATAAATGTCACTCTGTATCAAATGAAAATTTAGACTTAATGTTCACTAGAGCCTAACAATTTTCTTAGATCTATTTTAATTAGTGGCATCTGTAAAGGGAATATTTTTTTTTTTTTTATCAGAAAATGACCTATTGTTTATATCAAGTTTTATGTTAAATACAAGTTTTGAAAATGTTTGGTTAGTTTTATTTTTAAATATTACTATGTCTTTATTTGCAAATAAAATTTTACCCATCTAGAATTATAATAATCTGATACAATGAAAGATGACATCAATATAGCAATGGCTTTCATAGAATGAGCCTCTTGTTATGCATTTTGACTGTAACCCTCCCCATGAAGAATTTGGTCTGGTTTGGAATATCCCCTTGTTTTCAATTAGGAATTATGCAAGTTTCTTAGAAATCAAAAAGGAGAAAAAAGTAATGGGACAAACCAGGATGGGGGCACCTCTCTACATGGGCCCTATAGCAGCCGTATGGTCTGCCACTATGGTATCCACGCCTTGGCATGTGATAGATACAGGTTACCTAACTCCTCTTCCTCTGCACAGGCAACATAGCATGCCTACAACACTGTCCCATAAAAGCCAATGAACATCTGTTAACATATTTTAAATAATAAAACCATACAATTTGTTTAATTTTGATGAAGTGAGGAGAGTATGTGAGTACCAATATGGGTTTTTGTTTCTTGTTAGTTTTACTACATGGAGGATTTAAATGGGCACTGTCATGAAAAATAATTTTTGATATGTTGTAGTACTCAAGTACTACAACATATCTCTAATATACTTTTATTAAAAAAAATGCTTTTAAAACGTTTTAAAAGCAATTTGAAATTCGGCCACTAGGGGGCGCCCTCCTAGTGGCCGAATGCAGTGCAGAGTGACGTCACAGCAAAATTCCGACTGATTCCGGCAGGGCATCAGTCGAAATTTTGCGCAGGCGCAGTAACAGCCAGGGCTCCGCATCGGCTGACGGCCCTGCTGCAAGGTGCGGGGGGGTTGGCTGCTACAGCAAGGTGCGTGGAGTGCTGCTCTAAGGTACGGGGGGGATGGGGGGCGCTGCTGCAAGGTGCGGGGGGATGGGGGGCGCTGCTGCAAGGTACGAGCGGGATGGGGGGCGCTGCTGCAAGGTACGGGGGAGGATGGGGGGCGCTGCTGCAAGTTACGGGGGGGTGGGGGTGGGGGGGTGGGGGGGGTGTTTGGGTTTACTTACCGAGCAGCAGGAAGAGTCTCTCCCGCATCCGTCCCTCCCGCATCGGCTCCTGGCTCACTCCTTCCCCCATGAAACTCCTGTCCTGGGTGCCTCCAGTTGTTTTACCACTACAACTCCCAGCATGCCCTGACAGCCAATAGATGTCAGGGCATGCTGGGAGTTGTAGTGGTGAAACAGCTGGAGGCACCCTGTTGGGAGAACTAAGGGCGGAAGTCCCCCCCAGCAGGCATCAGTGACGTGGTGCCTGCTGGGGAAGTCTGCCTGGTAGTGAGCACACTACCAGGCAGACTAAATGCCATTTTAAAAATAGTAAAAAAAATTAATAAAGGCAGGGAGGGTGTTAGGGATAGAAGGGCAATAGGCAGGGACAGAAAAAAAAAAATCATGATGGTGGGAGCTACCCTTTAAGATCTTTTCTCTGTTTGCTCACCACAATATGTCTGCTTCTTTTTAATGTATGTGAGGAATATCCCCTACTTGTCAATCTGTTTTCTAATTCCCGAGATTGTATAAGAAAAGTATTGGTGTCAGTACAATTTCTTTTAAGACGAGTAAATTCTCCTACTGGTATTGCTCTGATGGTATGATGTGGATGGTTACTGTTGGCTCTACGTACTTTATTACCTGAAATGGGTTTGCGATGGGTGGCTGTGGAGATGGTATACTGTAGAGTGATGTTAAGTGTTAGATCCAAGAAAACTATTGAGGAAGAATCCACTAAATGTGTAAACATGAGATTAAATTGATTGCTATTTAGGTATTCCACAAACAGTGGTATGGCCGCGACGTCCCCCCTCCAAACAAGGAAAAGGTCGTCATATCAACAGCTGTACATGATGTAAGTAACAGAACATTCTGTTCAATCTCTGTCACTAGTTTATGCTGCCTTCAGATAGGGCATATTAACTTAGATTCCCTTTAAGTTTAAGCGCAAAGGCATAAATAGGGCCCTGCGGGAATGAAGTGACACTCTAATTGACCCAAAAAGTAGCAGACACAGATTATACATGCCCTTTGTTCTTAAATAGTTCACTATATAACATTCCTCTTTTGTCATACAATCTAATTTAGTTTGGTTTGCTCTTTATTGTGGAAATGTGAGGTATAAATGTACCTTGATCTAAGGGGTTCTCTGAAGCTTTCAGAAAGGTTATCGAAGAGTTTGAAAAGAGACTTAAAACCTCCCCCATAATGATTCCCCTGTCAAGAAGATCATCTCTAATTAGATTTCAGGAAACTTCAATTTTGTCCAGGTCATCTGAGTAAGTCTGCCTGAGAATAAAAGGAAAAAGGCTTAAAAGAGCTCTAATACCAGATTTTTCTCAGAAAGTCTACAGTTAACTCTCACTGCTGTTGAAATCAAAGTGAGTTAGTTCTTTGACTGAAACTCCATCCAAAAACAACATGTTTTACCTAACATGCTGGGTAATAACAGCATTCATGTTATACCTGAAGTATGTTTGAATAACAGTTGTGTCATGCGTGCAGCAAATCTCTACAGCTATTTCCCCTGAGTCTTTATCCTAATAGATTACCCATTTAGATGACCCGAAAACACTCCAAAGTCTTTGAGTTACTCTAGTGTCATTTCATCAAATGACACAGCGGTAAACTTTCGGGAGCTGTTGTTTATCTTTGGCGCTGTCACTTATTAAAAGTTGTAATATGTGACAGTACCCATTTATTCTTTATCCTCTATTTTGTAATATGCATCAGACAGATTAGTACATAGATATTCATTTCACATATAGTAAGCCCTATAATTGTGGAATCCTCACTATTTTATCCCCTGCTCAGTCTTGTTAACTACATATCAATATTCAGTGCGTGTGATGAAGACTTCTTTATCTTTACATTATTAGTATTCCTGTTCATGTAGTGCCTCAGGTTCTGTTTGAGGAATATATAACATACATTCTAAATACTACAACTCTAACCAGGAAAGCCTCTGTTCTTAGGAGCTTAATGTTATTTTATTTAACCCCTTAAGGACATAGCGTTTTTCCGTTTTTGCACTTTCATTTTTTCCTCCTTACCTTTTAAAAATCATAACCCTTTCAATTTTGCACCTAAAAATCCATATGCTGGCTTATTTTTTGCACCACTAATTCTATTTTGCAATGACATCAGTCATTTTACCCAAAAATCTACGGCAAAACAGAAAAAAATCATTGTGCTACAAAATGGAAGAAAAAATGCCATTTTGTAAATAAATTTTGGGGGCTTCTGTTTCGACACAGTACATTTTTCATTAAAAATGACACATTATCTTTATTCTGGAGGTCCATACAATTAAAATGATACCCTACTTATATAGGTTTGATTTTGTATTACTTCGGAAAAAAATCATAACTACATGCAGGAAAATTTATACATTTAAAATTGTCATCTTCTGACCCCTATAACTTTTTTTATTATTCCATGTACGGGGTGGTATTAGGGCTCATTTTTTTGCACCGTGATTTGAAGTTATTTATAGGTACCATTTTTGTTTTGATCTGACTTTTTGATCGCTTTTTATTAATTATTTATGTTATAAAAAGTGACAAAAAATACGCTATTTTGGACTTTGGAATCTTTTTGCGCATACGCCATTGACCATGCAGTTTAATTAATGATATATTTTTATAGTTCAGACATTTACGCACGCGGTGATACCACATATCTTTATTTTTATTTACACAGTTTTTTTTATGGGAAAAGGGGGGTGATTCAAACTTTTATTAGGGAAGGGGTTAAATGATCTTTATTAACTTTTTTTTTCTACTTTTTTTTGCAGTGTTATAGCTCCCATAAGGGGCTATAATACTGCACACACTGATCTTTCACACTGATCACTGCAAAGCCATAGCTTTGCATTGATCAGTGTTATCGGCAGTTGATTGCTCAAGCCTGGATATCAGGCTTGCAGCAATCAATCGCCGTTCGGACGCGCAGGAGGCAGGTAAGGCATCCTCCTGCTGTGTCCTAGCTGATCGGGACATCGCGAATTTATCGCGATGTCGCGATCAGCCCGACTGAGCTGCCGAGATACTTTTACTTTCACTTTTAGACGTGGTGATCAACTTTGATCGCCACGTCTAAAGAGTTAATGCCGGACATCTACCGGAACGGCGATGTCCGGCATTAGCCATGGGTCCTGGCTGTTGATAGCAACCGGGACCGTGCGGTATGATGCAAGCTCAGCTCCTGAGCTCGCTTCATAACCCTCCCGTGCCGCAGCGCCGTATAAACAGGACATTCTGCAGCAAGGGGTTAAGGGAATCTGTCATCAGTATTACCCGCACTAACCTGTTGTAAAGGCTTGAATCTTGATTCTTCAGTACATGTAATTTAACTGGTTGGTGAACTGTGGCCTTCCCAAGCTCCCCTGCATTGTGCTGTCTGGCAAGCATCTTCCTATTAACACCTTCTCCCCTGTGCTGAGCCTCCTTTGCTACATAATGGAGCTCCACTCTGCAGAGTGGCAGCCAAATGTCACCATGTAAGGGGAGCTTAGTGCACATGATACTGATGATAGATTTCCTTTATTACAGATTTTGATGGCTAATTTTAGAGCATTTGAAAAAGATGACCAATTTAAAACACTTTATATGTAGTGTATAAAGTACCATGTAGTATTATCTTATACTTGAAGTACAATAATAAGGTTAAGGCATTGCATAATCTAGAGATTTTATTTTCTTGATTAAATTAATATGGTCTTGGAAGAACATAGTCCTGTGGTCTTCATCTTCCAGCATATGTAACTATACATGTATTTTTGTAATCCTTTTCTGCAGATTGGCAACAGTTAAATTTAGGTGATAGCATGAGCATAGAAACTAATAGACAGTTGAGGTCCCCCCTACAATGGCCAGTTTTGGAGAAAACTCTCAGTTTAAACTTCTAGATGTTGTGGATAATATCCACCCCATCATCTAGGAGGTTAGATTTCAATGATACCTGGGTGCCTGTCGGAGGCCACCAGGCCTACCATGGCTATGTGATAAGGCAATGTCGAATAGATTGCTTACCAGTTTAGTACGATAAGACATTAATGCTTTGATATACTGAGTAATCCAAAGTATCATGAAAGTGATAAGGTCATTATTTGTCCCTGTTACACTAGATTTAAACAAGCTTTTGGGTCAGTTCAGAATTGAAAGAATTATTGTGGATATTTGGTGTGGATATCGAATAGCAAATTTAGTGACAATTTATCATATTGCATACAAATAGGTTTTGAGAACGGCATGTACACATAATATGAACATCAGATACCGAGTATGCTGTGAATTTGCAAGTCTGCAACACAAAAGGTATTGTCATTTTTATCTCGCCTGCATCTATGTGTTGGGATCTGCAGTTCCTTAAATTTACTTTAAAACTAAGCAAGTGCTGAGAAATTCAGTATTGAATATACAAATATCAGCTATTACAACAGTTGGCCTAGAAACATTTGGCATACAGCTGCCCCCCCCCCCCAAAAAATTTTTTTTTATATATATATATATATATATATATATATATATATATATATACCACAAGGAAAGCCGCACATCCCTGGTAAAGTGCACGGGTGCCGTCAGCGAGATCCCAGGTCCAGGGGTCCAAATAAATACAAACAGATGAGCAGCAGCAACACTGTTATAAAGTGCAAGATAGTGTCTTTATTCACACAATGTGTGTGCCACGTTGTGTGAATAAAGACACTATCTTGCACTTTATAACGGTGTTGCTGCTGCTCATCTGTTTGTGTATATATATATATATATATAAAACATTTATACACATACAATTGTATATATCTCAAAGTTAAGACAATCTTCCATGTGGGATTATATAAATAGAAGTCACACTGTTACTAAATAACACTACCATACAAAAGGAGCAAATATTATTACCATACTGTTACTGTACAATCCAGTATACCAAGGCCAATATTCAGTAGAGAGTCCCCCCTGGCACGGCTGAGTTATTATGCACAGCTATGCACTAGGTAGGCTGAAGGAGGATATCGATCAATCACTGAATATAGCTGGTACAGTAAATAATGGCGCTCTGCTACACAGACAGTACATCAAGCAATACAGTTTTTTGAAAGTAGCAAGAAACATGGCATTCACTGGTATATTAGCAAACAAAGTATCTTTATTAAGTAGAATGAAAATGCAGGTTGGCAGGAAAGGTATAGAAACAGGCTTACTTTGCATGTTCATTCTGCAGAATTAGGATACTTTGCTATTATACTGGTGAGTACCATGTTTCTTACTACTATCAACAAACTGTATTGCTTGATTGACTGTATTACCAAAGTTACCCCATACAAGGGGCACATAACACCCCTACAAGTAATACCCATGAGGAACAAATAATGCTGCCACATCATAACCACATATTAGTTACTGACTGATACCATCATAATGTTTCCAAATAAAATAAAAGCCCCTGTACAAAGGCAAATATTATCATCATACAGTGACCAATATATAGTAGTAGATGCCATCTCAACACTTTACAGTTACACACAGTTAGGGATGAGCGAATTTAATCTGACGAATGCGAATTCATTATGAATTTCAGGAAAAATTTGATTCGCAACGAATGCGAATATTACCATGATTCGATAGCGTAAATCGCTTAATTAAACTCCATTTAGTGCGGTCCAGGCTCCAGTGCATCTAAAATGGCAGATATGTACATCTACATATGTACATCTAAGTGGTGTACCATTTTGTTCCTGTTAAAGTGTTAAGGGCCTAGATACTGTGAAAGGCCAGCCAAAAGCACACACCTGCTGGTGTTGTAGACAAAAACTGTTTTAAACGTCCTGGAGCGCATCGCCCTCCCCTCATAAGTGCATACCACATATGTACATCTTAGTGGTGTACCATTTTGTTCCTGTTAAAGCCTTAAGGGCCTAGATACTGTGAAAGGCCAGCCAAAAGTACACACCTGCTGATGTTGTACACAAATACTGCTTTAAGTGTAGTTGAGTGTATTGGACTCCCTTCATATACGCACTAAGTATGTCAGGCAGAGAAGTGCCAGGACGTGCACAGAGGAGTGGCAGAGGCCAAAATTCATCAGGCAGAGGTCACAGCATACTAGGGGCGAATAGCAGCAGGAGTCACAGCGAGAGGCCTGAGCTCCCAGTATCAGCTAGCGGTCGTGTCTCGACCAGCAACCCATCTGCCATCATCGATTGGTTAACACAGTCATCCACTTCATCACAAGTGACATCTGACACACCCAGTCAACAGTCGTTGGGTTCCTCAGACAAAACCGTCAGTTGGCATGGCCTGGGAGCAGTCCCTGTCCTACGATGTTCCCTCCCCCACAGAAGTATCTTATGCTGTGGGTTCAGCGCCACTATTTAGTGAGGACGATCTACTAGAGGACAGTCAGCAGCTACTGCCCAGCCAAGAAGAGGAAGAGACATCCATCGCTTCCTCCGTTAGGCGGGCAAGTAGTGATGAGAAGAGTGGCGTGGGAGGTGGTGTTGCGAGCATTCAGGCTCCAGAAGCAGACACTGTTGAGGAACCTGAGGAGGACATCAACTGATGTGCAGACACAACATGATGATGATGAGGGCGATTGCACTTGGGAGCAGGGTGCTGAAGGGGCTTCATCATCATCAGGAGAAGTGGGTTGCAGGTTGCCCGTGAGGTAGCAGCTGAGCCAGCAAGGTGATAGCATGGTTGGCAGTCAGCATGGTGGCAGAAGTGGAAAGTCTGTAGCCAAATGTGCCCGGGGTAGATCACCTGCTTCTCGGCAGCCTACCTTCCCGGGAGGTAGCGGAACAGGGGTTCCTGGAGTCAGCGGCAGTAGCACTCATTCAGTGCGGATTGTTGGTGGGAAAATTAGCAACTCGGCGGTGTGGCAGTTTTTCATCAAGCATCCAGAGGATGTTAACCTGGCCACATGCAAGATGTGTCAGCAGAAGGTGAAGCATGGCCAGTGTCCCAATGTTGGCACCACGGCCCTGCGTCAACATATGCAGCGTCACCATAAAGCAGCCTGGAAGAACTGTGGTTTTGATGTGGTGGTCCAGCCTGCTGCATCACCCAGTGGCCATCCGATCCCTCCTTCATCCAGCCAAGGCTCCACCACCTCAGCCAAAGGGAGCTGTGTCATAACCATCTTCTGTCGCTCCAGATGATCCTGCTCCTCCTACCTCGAGTCAGTCATTCCGCCAGCAATTCATCGGCGAAGCCATGTCCAAGAAACAACAGTATGCGCCCACTCATCCAATGGCGCAGAAGCTGAATGTGCTCCTGTCCAAGTTGCTGGTGCTGCAGTCCCTCCCTTTTCAAGTGGTGGACTGGGCACCTTTCAGAGAACTGATGACTTGTGCCGAGCCGAGGTAGAGAGTCCCAAGCCATCATATTTCTTTGTGAAGAAGGCAGTACCAGCCCTGCACAATTTTGTGGAACAGAAGGTGGGTCAGTCCTTGAGCCTGTCGGTGTGTACCAAAGTGCACGGCAGCGCAGACATCTGGAGCTGTAACTATGGTTAGGGACAATACATGTCCTTTACGGCCCACTGGGTGAATGTGGTTCCTGAACAGCCACAACAGCTACTTGAACAGGTCACGCCGTATCCGCCTCCACACTTTGTGACAGTGTGCGACTGCACGGACAAGTCTCAGTGTCCCTCCAGCATATCATGTGTGCAGGACACGGCGGTGTCATGCTGTTCTTCACATGGTTTGCCTTGGCAAACGGAGTCACACAGGGGGGGAACTGCTAAAAGTCATTCATCAGGAAATCGAATCATGGCTCCACGAAATCTCAAATGGGAACCGTGGTGACCAACAACGGGAAGAACATCTTGTCTGCGCTGAGACAAGAAAGCCTGAGCGATGCGTCCTGCATGGCACATGTGTTCAATCTGGTTGTCTAGCATTTCCTGAAGTGTTCCCTTCCTCTGCAAGACATCCAACAATGGGAAGGAAACTTTGCATGCACTTCAGCCACTTGTACACCACAAAGCACACCCTCCTTGGGCAGCAGCATCAGAACGGTATCCCCCAACATCTGATTTGCGACGTTTCCACATGTTGGAATTCCACCCTCCATATGTTCGACCGACTATACAAACAGAGAAAAGCCATCACAATTTCTTGATGATCCAAGCGGATAGGGGAACTCCCCTGTGTTTTTCAATGTCAACCAGTGGCAGCTCATATGTGACACCTGCCATTTGCTCAGGGCCTTTGAGGAAGGCTCATTATTAGTCAGTCACCAGGATTATGGGATGAACAACATCATTCCACTGCTTCATTTCCTACAACACGTGTTGGAAACAATGGCTGGTCAGGGCACTGGAGACGTGGCGCCTACATCTCACAGCCACATGATCCCTGTGGGGGCTGAACTGGAGGAGGGGCACAGTGAAGCACAGTTTAGGTTTCGCTGATTTTCTAGTCATCTGACAGTAGAGGAGGAGCAGGAGCAGCCAGAGGAGCTAGAGAGTTATGAGGAAGGCGAGACAGAGGACCCAGACACAGCGTGGCAGTATGCAGTGGAGATGGAAGCAGGGAGTCCCTCCAAGTCACTTGCACAAATGGCACGATGCATGCTCACTTGCTTGCATAGTAACCGCTGAATTGTCACCATTTGGCAGCGGGATGACTTCTGGCTCTCCACCATATTGGACCCTTGCTACCGACACAAAATGGGGGCCTTTTTTATACCCACTGAGAGGGAGGACAAACTGACCTACTACAGTGACATCCTACATAGTCAGTTGGCCGATGCCTATCTGCACCATCGTCCATCCTCTTGTAGGCCTGACTCGAGGGGCCCCCTGTGCTCACCTTCCACTGCTATGGCTGCTGGGGAGGGGTGGGGTGGCAGGAGCAGTACAAGCTCCATCAGCAGCAGCCTGAGTCTATAGTCTTGTGGCCAGTAGTGTGCCATCAAAGCGGGAGTTTAGTGCGGCGGGGACCATAGTCACCCCAAGGAGAACTCGTCTATCAACGAAAAATGTGGAGAGACTGACCTTTGTAAAGAAGAATCAGGCATTGATCAGCCAGGATTTCCACCCACCAATGCCTGATGCATCAGAGTAGATTGACCATGGTGCCACACCAACACTTCACAAGTATGGATAGTGCAAAATATATTTACGGTGCTGTTCCCCAGTTACAGACATTCCTCCGCATCAGACAACAAGTATTGAGGATATGCATTAGCTAAAACTTAACTTTTCTTAGGATAAAATATATGTACCCAAAATTTTTTTGAAATCAAACAAAAGGAAAGGTGTGCAAAAATCACCAGGTGCCACCTACACCACCAAGTATTGATGTGATGCAAAGACCTCTAAAAGGTGGAAGGGAATAATGTATGGTCCATTGTAACTGGTGGGGGTAAAAACTTCCCCTGTAAGGCCCTACTCTCACATTATTAATCCCCTTCTTGCCAAGTGTTACTCGTCCTAAGGCTAGGTTCACACTACAGAATTTCTGCCTGCAATTTCGATTTAAAATTGCAGGCAGTAATTCCGCTTACTAAAATGTATAGTATAGTGAATGGGTTTCCGTTCACAAATTCACACTTTAGAATTTGTGAATGGAAAATATGCTTGAAAATTTCCACCTGAAGAATGGCGTTGCTCATTCTTCAGGCGGAAATACTAGCGGAACAGATTGCAGTCTATTGGAGACTGCAGTGTCCGCGCGGTCCTATCGCCAACTTATTCAGTCGGCGCTGACAGCACTTGGAATCTCTGCAGTTTGAACCTAGCCTAAAAAGGGTGGCCCCACACAGGAACCTCTCCCTATTTCCCCCTACAAACACTGCCATTTCCCAGGGTTTTTAGGTGGAAATAGAGAGAGTTTCCTGTGTGGGGCCACCCTTTTTAGGGTGAGTAATGATATGGATTTTATCAGTGACCTAGTAAATATCTGATGCCCGTTCTAATTCGTTATGAGAATGTATAAACCAAAGTAAATCAAACGGATCCATGTCAGTTTCAAATACTTCATACTTCGAACTTTATTAGCCAGTCATCTGGGCTATATAGCCATTGCAATTAGCATAAGTTCCCACCCTCACTAGGGAGGTAAGTATAGCTTTGACATACCATATAAGGTATGCTTTTTGTTAGATTTCTGGAGGGATTCAAGGCGTTGTCCAGGACAGGAAATCTTCTTACACTGGGGGGAGAGCAAGGAGCAGAGGCTTTGTCAAATAGTCTTTTTATAAAGCATACACATATACACGCATATATATATATATATATATATATATATATATATATATATATATATACACACATACATACATCCACAACAGTAACAGTTGCCAAGAAGGGAATTAATAGGGCAAAAGTAGGGCCTTGCAGAGGAAGATTTTACCCTCACCTGCTACAATGGACAATACCCTTCCACCTTTTCGAGGAAAGTGCTACTTGTCTTAAAAAGGGCGGCCCCAGACAGGAACCAATCCCTATTACCACCTAAAAACCCTGGGAAATGGCAGTGTTTGTAGGTTGCTGTGTTGGGCAGCCCTTTTTAGGGCGACTAACACTTGCTAAGAAGGGAATTAATAATGCAAGAGTAGGGCCTTACAGGGGAAGATTTACCCCCACTGGTTACAATGGACCATGCGTTGTTCCCTTCCACCTTTTAGAGGTCTTTGCATCACATTAATACTTGGTGGTGTAGGTGGCACGTTGTGTTTTTTGCACACCTTTCCTTTTGTTTGATTTAAAAAAAAATGTTTGGGTCCATATATTTTATCCTAAGCATATTATTAAAAGTTAAGTTTTAGCTAATGCATATCCTTAATATTTACTTGTGCACACTAACACTTTTACAAAAGAGACCGTTTTCTTCAGCCTACTTGCCTCAGCTACTATTCTAATCCTGCCACCCGTCTAATGCCACACATCGGATGCCAAGTTCTTCTTTTATCACCCACCTTCATCACCGGGTACTGGTATTGCCACCCACCGCACCACTCTGTCACTGGGTCACTTTTAGGAATCCTGATACTGCTGCTGCCACCTCCAGGCTGTCTCATTCTGCCACCATATGCTCTCCTCATGCTGATGCCATCTCCAGGATTTCTCATTTTGCCACCATATGTTTTCCTCATGCTGATGCCAGCTCCAGGCTGTGTCATTCAGCCAATATATGGTCTCCTCATGCTTCTACCACCTCCAGGCTGTGTCATTCAGCCACTATATGTTCTTCTCATGCTGCCGCCAAATCCGAGCTGTGCCATTCAGCCACTATATGCTGCCACCAACTCCACCCTGTGTCATTCAGCCATTATATGGTCTCCTCATGCTGCTGCCACCTCCACGCTGTGTCATTCAGACATTATATGGTCTCCTCATGCTGTTGCCACCTCCACGCTGTGTCATTCAGCCACTATATGGTATCCTCCTGCTGCCACCACCTTCAGGCTGTGTCATTCAGGCACTATATTTTCTCCTCATGCTTCAGCCTCCTCCACGCTGTGTCATTCAGGCACTATATGGTCTCTTCATGCTTCCGCCACCTCCAGGCTGTGTCATTCAGCCACTATATGCTGCCCAACCCTACTGTTCTTGAACAGATAGCCCACTGCCAAAGCCGTTTGGGCTGCAGCTTACCTCTATTGATCACCTGATACACATGAACATTTGGCCTATACCAAAGAGAGAAAGCTTTCAGCTAAATAAATGTATGGCTGACAGCAATTGAAAGTGTATGGCTATCTTTAACTTTCCAGCACCTTCTTCACCTTTATTTGCTCATAGTGCCCCTTGGTGACCCACACAGAAAAAGCACTTCTCTTATTGTGCCTCCCAAATGTAATAGAGCCCTTTATAGTTCCAAACTTTTTTGTGGCCTTTTTGTGCCCCCACACAGTATTGCTGCCCCCTTTGTGTCCCCACACAGTAATGGTCCCCTCTGTGTCCTAACACAGTAATAAGGCCCAATCTAGTGTCCCCAGACTGAACTGTAGTCCTCTTTGTTTTCACACAACAATATTATGGATCTTATTGTACCACAGTTAGTAACATAGCCAATGTGTACCTGCTTACATTTGTGCGCATATATATATACCCTATTTGTGCCCCATTTAGGAATATCATCCCATTTATGCTTTCAAAAACTAGTCAGTCTCCCCTTAGGACCCCACAACATAGTTAACCCCTTTGTGCCCACACACTCTAGTCAGTTTTTACCATTAACAATGCTCTCATTGCGTTAAAAAAAAGTAAATCCCATTCTCATTGCTATGCTGACTGCTAGGTCTTCTTCCTGCTGGTACCTCTCCTAGGAAAGGGAACATTGCAGGGAGTCAGTGGCTATTTGCTTCAACACAGTTTTCAGCTGAATCTTTGTCCTGACAATGCAAATCCAGTTCAAAGTTACTCTGGCTAGGGGCAATAACTGGGGCGAAATGGTCATGTAGCCTACCCAATAGAAGTATGACACTGAGCTGGACTGTTCCAGTAAGCTTGGCTAATATCTGGTGCTGTCATTAAGTATTATAGAAAGTGTTTTTATTGTTACATTGTTAAATTGTACCCATTTCGGTTGCAATGTCTGCTTCATTTATTTCAGTAAAAAATAAGTTACCTGCAATAACTAAGTTTATTTCTTGCCCGTTTACCTGCATCTTGCAAAGTACTAAGATATAGTGACATTAGCATAGGAATAGTTTAGTTTTCTTATTTGTACAATGGCTATACACTGCCATCTTGTGGAACTTCGTAAAAAAGAGTAAATCCCATCTGGTACTACTTAAAAAGTGTACCATTCTTTTTTGTCATGTTCTTTAGGGAGTACCCCAAGTTTATTTTATTTTTTTAATAAAGGGAATGAAAACATAGTAAGCCCCTGATATTTCCTATATCCAGAATAATTCTCTTTTCTAGTGACCTATACTTACATGATTACAGATGGTAGAATTTATTCTTCAGCACTGGATTTGCAAAATTCACAGTACGGCAACATTTACACTACTGAATATCCACCCAGAGATAATCTGGAGGCCACCACAATCCTACGGTGCTAGGACCACATGGACACGCACCGTCATCATTGGCAAAAATGCAGTCTGCAGGGAATTCCGACAAATAAATAAACATGTTCTTTTTTTTCCGTGGATCTGTAGTACGGAATTCTCCTCTGCAGTGTGAACAGAGCAGCAGAACCCCATTGAAAACAATGGGAGGCTGTTGCACCAGAATTTTCTACAGAATTTCTGAGCAGAATTTGCATGAAAATTCCATAGTGTCAACGTACTTGGAGAGTCATTTTGAGGGTGTGTTAAAGGGGTACTCCACTGGAAAACATTGTTTTAAATCGATTGGTTCCAGAAAGTTAAACATATTTGTAAATTACTTCTATTTAAAAATCTTAATCCTTCCAGTACTTATCAGCTGCTGTTATGATCCACAGGAAGTTCTTTTCTTTTTGAATTTCCTTTCTGCCTGACCACAGTGCTCTCTGCTGACACCTCAGTCCATTTTTGGAACTGTCCAGAGTCCAAGAAAATCCCCATAGAAAACCTATGCTAAAATGCACAGGGGTGTCAGCAGAGAGCACTGTGGTCAGGCAGAAAGGAAATTAAAAAAGAAAAGAACTTCCTGTGGATCATAACAGCAGCTGATAAGTACTGGAAGGATTAAGATTTTTTAATTAAAGTAATTTACAGATCTGTTTAACTTTCTGGCACCAATTGATTTAAAAAAAAAATGTTTTCCAGTGGAGCACCCCTTTAACACATTCAGTTTTTTATTTGAATTTTTTGACTACAAATCCAAAAATGGATTTGAAAGGAGAGAAGTCTCAGTCTTTTCTCTATACATGTCCTCTCTTTATGATCTGTTCCTGGATTTTAATTCAATAATTGCAATTAAAATCTGAACATATGAACACAGCCCAAGGAATCGAAGGAGAAGAGAATAACTAAACATGCACCAAAGAGTAGAGAAGAGGCAGGGAATACAATTCTATTCAGGTTGTGTTCGCACGTACAATCAGTTCATGGCTATGTACAGTGATCCCTCAACATACAATAATATGTCAACAAAATAACAAAAGTTAGATTTTATTTCCATCATTTAAAAAAACGGAAATCAAAAAAATGGTGTCTGCAAAAGTTTGGGCACCCCACAGAATTTTTAACATGCACTGCCCCCTTTGCAAAGCTGTGACCTGCAAGTGCCATGGATTGTTCTCAATCATCATCTGGGAAGACCAGGTGATGTCAATCTCAAAGGTATTAAATGCCCAGACTCATCTGACCTTGCCCCAACAATCAGCACCATGGGTTCTTCTAAGCAGTTGTCTAGAAATCTGAAACTGAAAATAGTTGACGCTTACAAAACAGGAGAAGGCTATTAGAAGATAGCAAAACGTTTTCCGATGTCAATATCCTCTGTTTGGAATGTAATTAAGAAATGGCAGTCATCAGGAACAGTAGAAATTAAAGCAAGATCTGGAAGACCAAGAAAAATATCAGATAGAACAGCTTGCAGGATTGTGAGAAAAAAAAATCAAAACCCATGTTTGACTGCAAAATCCCTCCAGAAAGATCTGGCAGACACTGGAGTTGTGGTACACTATTCCACTATAAAGAGATACTTGTAGAAATATGGTCTTCATGGAAGAGTCATCAAAAGAAAACCTCTTCTACGTCCTCACCACAAAAATCAGCGTTTGAACTTTGCAAATGAACATATAGACAAGCCTGATGCATTTTGGAAACAAGTTCTGTGGACCGATGAGGTTAAAATTGAACTTTTTGGCCGGAATGACTAAAAGGTATGTTTGGAGAAGAAGGGGAACAGAATTTAATGAAAAGAACCTCTGTCCAACTGTTAAGCATGGGGGTGATTAATCATGCTTTGGGGTTATATTGCAGCCAGTGGCACAGGGAACATCTCACGAGTAGAAGGAAGAATTGATTCAATAAAATTTCTGCAAATTTTGGATGCTAACTTGATGCAATCTGTGTAAAAGCTGAAGTTAAAGAGAGGATGGCTTCTACAAATGGATAATGATCCTAAACACACCTCGAAATCCACGGGGGATTGCATCAAGAAGAATAAACTGGAGGTTTTGCCATGGCCTTCACAATCTCCTGACCTCAACATAATTGAAAATCTATGGATAGACCTTAAAAGAGCAGTGCATGACAGACAGCCAAGAAATCTCAAAGAACTGGAAGACTTTTGTAAGGAAGAATGGGCACAGATACCTCAAACAAGAATTGAAAGACTCTTGGCTGGCTAGAAAAAGCATTTACAAGCTGTGATACTTGCCAAAGGGGGCAGTACAAACTTTTGCAGACACCATTTTTTTTGTTTTCTGTTATTTTGAAAGTGTAAATGATGGAAATAAAATCTAACTTTTGTTGACGTATTATAAGAATGTCTAATCTGTAATTTGATGCCTTTTGGAGATTTTTCCATCTTTCCTTGGCTTCTTTATGCACACCAATACAATTTTTTACCTGGGGTGCCCAAACTTTTGATCCCCACTGTATATGCACTGACTGGCTGTCTGGTAGTGCCCACTTACAGTACAGGGTGGTACTACATGTTCTGTACTACAAGTTACCTGTGCCACGGTTAGCTGCTCATTTGGACACCAGGTAAGGGCGGCTCCATTTAACTTTTTTAGGATATTGCATGTACTGTACAGGACCCTGAAGAAGCTCCTGTCTTCTACATAGACAGTGATTTACAGCTTCCAGCAGATCTTTCTGACTTTTATATGTAAGGACTTGCTTTATCTATATTAGTTATCTTCTTATTTTTCTTTAATCCTCACTTTTTCCTATTTTTGGATGACATTTTGGTGGCTTCAGAACCAATTACCAGGTTTCCATAGAGTTTTGCTCTGTCTGAGTGTTGCTTTGGAAGAGAGGCAGAGAGGAAGAGAGGCTGTGCGGAGTGAATCTGTAGAGCTGGTGTCACGATGCCGGCTGGCAGGAGGTGGATCCTCTGTGCCAGAGAGGGATTGGCGAGGACCGCGCTAGTGGACCGGTTCTAAGCCACTACAGGTTTTCACCAGAGCCCGCCGCAAAGCGGGATGGTCTTGCTGCGGCGGTAGTGACCATGTCGTATCCACTAGCAACGGCTCACCTCTCTGGCTGCTGAAGATACTGAAGAAAGGCGAGGTACAAGGGAGTAGGCAGTAGCAAGGTCGGACGTAGCAGAAGGTCGGGGGCAGGCGGCAAGGTTCATAGTCAGGGGAGATAGCAAAGGTACTGGTACACAGGCTATTAAACACACAAGGAACGCTTTCACTGGCACTAAGGCAACAAGATCCGGCAAGGGAGTGCAAGGGAGGAGACTAGATATAGCCAGGGAACAGGTGGGAACCAATTAAGCTAATTGGGCCAGGCACCAATCATTGGTGCACTGGCCCTTTAAGTCTCAGGGAGCTGGCGCGCGCGCGCCCTAGAGAGCGGAGCCGCGCGCGCCAGCACATGACTGCAGGAGACGGGAACGGGTAAGTGACCTGGGATGCGATTCGCGAGCGGGCGCGTCCCGCTGTGCGAATCGCATCCCCAACGGCCATGGCAGAGCAGCGCTCCCGGTCAGCGCTGACCGGGGAGCTGCAGGGAGAAAGACGCCGTGAGCGCTCCGGGGAGGAGCGGGGACCCGGAGCGCTAGGCGTAACAGTACCCCCCCCCTTAGGTCTCCCCTTCTCTTTATCGGGTAACTGCCTCCCCTGGGATGAGGACACCGGGAAAGGATGGAGGGATTCCTCAACGGCAGGCAGAACCGCAGGAGTAGGAATGGGGAGAGAGGGCAGAGGGCGAGACCTGGCACGGGGCAGTGTGACACCAGGACGAGGGCCATGAGGGGACACAGAAGCTTGCCTGATGGAACTGGGAGGGGGGGAAGGGCATTTCCTGTGGCAGGCAGAGTCCTTAATGACCTTAGGGGGACCGGATACAGGAGGAACCACAGAGTTACGGCAAGGGTTACTGGGAACCGGTTTTAGACAGTTCTTGGAACAAGAGGACCCCCAACTCTTGATCTCCCCAGTGGACCAATCCAGGGTTGGGGAATGAAGTTGAAGCCAGGGAAGTCCAAGGAGAATCTCCGAGGTGCAATTGGGGAGGACCAAAAGTTCAATCCTCTCGTGATGAGATCCGATGCTCATAAGAAGGGGCTCCGTGCGGAAACGTATGGTACAGTCCAACCTGGCTCCGTTGACCGCGGAAATGCGGAGTGGCTTGACAAGACGGGTCACCGGAATACGGAATTTATTCACAAAGGAGTCCCGAATAAAATTCCCAGAAGCTCCAGAGTCCAGGCAGGCCACGGCTGAGAGGGGAGAGCTGGCTGAAGTGGAAATCCGAACAGGTACCGTGAGACGTGGAGAAGCCGACTTGGCATCAAGAGACGCCACACCCACGAGAGCAGAGTGCGAGCGTGCGTTTCCCAGACGTGGAGGACGGATTGGGCAATCCACCAGAAAATGTTCAGTACTGGCACAGTACAGACAAAGATTCTCTTCCTTACGGCGATTCCTCTCTTCCAGGGTCAGGCGAGACCGATCCACTTGCATGGCCTCCTCGGCGGGAGGCCTAGGCGCAGATTGCAGTGGAGACTGTGGGAGAGGTGGCCAGAGATCTAAGTCTTTTTCCTGGCGGAGCTCTTGATGCCTCTCAGAAAAACGCATGTCAATGCGAGTGGCTAGATGAATGAGTTCATGCAGGCTAGCAGGAGTCTCTCGTGCGGCCAGAACATCTTTAATGTTGCTGGATAGGCCTTTTTTAAAGGTCGCGCAGAGAGCCTCATTATTCCAGGATAGTTCAGAAGCAAGAGTACGGAATTGTATGGCGTACTCGCCAACGGAGGAATTACCCTGGACCAGGTTCAGCAGGGCAGTCTCAGCAGAAGAGGCTCGGGCAGGTTCCTCAAAGACACTTCGAATTTCCGAGAAGAAGGAGTGAACAGAGGCAGTGACGGGGTCATTGCGGTCCCAGAGCGGTGTGGCCCATGACAGGGCTTTTCCAGAGAGAAGGCTGACTACGAAAGCCACCTTAGACCTTTCAGTAGGAAACAGGTCCGACATCATCTCCAAGTGCAGAGAACATTGCGAAAGGAAGCCACGGCAAAACTTAGAGTCCCCATTAAATTTGTCTGGCAAAGACAGGCGGAGGCTAGGAGTGGCCAGTCGCTGCGGAAGGGGTGCAGGAGCTGGCGGAGGAGATGGTTGTTGCTGCTGTAGCTGAGACTGAACTTGCTGTAGCTGTGACTGTTGCTGCTGTTGCTGTGACTGGAGCTGCTGTAGCATGGTGGTCAAGTACGACAGCTGGTGCTCTTGTCGGGCGACCAATGTAGGGAGGTCGGCGGCAGCTGGCAGAGGAACTTCAGCGGGATCCATGGCCGGATCTACTGTCACGATGCCGGCTGGCAGGAGGTGGATCCTCTGTGCCAGAGAGGGATTGGCGAGGACCGCGCTAGTGGACCGGTTCTAAGCCACTACAGGTTTTCACCAGAGCCCGCCGCAAAGCGGGATGGTCTTGCTGCGGCGGTAGTGACCAGGTCGTATCCACTAGCAACGGCTCACCTCTCTGGCTGCTGAAGATACTGAAGAAAGGCGAGGTACAAGGGAGTAGGCAGTAGCAAGGTCGGACGTAGCAGAAGGTCGGGGGCAGGCGGCAAGGTTCGTAGTCAGGGGAGATAGCAAAGGTACTGGTACACAGGCTATTAAACACACAAGGAACGCTTTCACTGGCACTAAGGCAACAAGATCCGGCAAGGGAGTGCAAGGGAGGAGACTAGATATAGCCAGGGAACAGGTGGGAACCAATTAAGCTAATTGGGCCAGGCACCAATCATTGGTGCACTGGCCCTTTAAGTCTCAGGGAGCTGGCGCGCGCGCGCCCTAGAGAGCGGAGCCGCGCGCGCCAGCACATGACTGCAGGAGACGGGAACGGGTAAGTGACCTGGGATGCGATTCGCGAGCGGGCGCGTCCCGCTGTGCGAATCGCATCCCCAACGGCCATGGCAGAGCAGCGCTCCCGGTCAGCGCTGACCGGGGAGCTGCAGGGAGAAAGACGCCGTGAGCGCTCCGGGGAGGAGCGGGGACCCGGAGCGCTAGGCGTAACAGCTGGAGTGACTTGTGTGAGTACTTATATTTGCACATAGAGGGATCACTGATATAATTTTAAACGGCCTTTTCCCTTTTCTACATTTCAAACAGCATTTTCCCTGGCAGACACATGGAGGGTCCTTACCTTCCTCCTGCGTAGCCGATTGCCGAATGACTGCTCAGTGCCTGAGATCCAGGCATAAGCAGTCAAGCGGCAGAATCATCGATCAATGTTATCCTATAAGATAACATAGATTGATGTAAAAGATCAGTTAGTGCAGTTTTATAGCCACCAAAGGGGGCTATAACACTGCAAAAAAAAAAAAAAGTTAATAAAGATCATTTAACCCCTTCCCTAATAAAAGTTGGAATCACCCCCCTTTTCCCATTAAAAGAAAAAAAACTGTGTAAATAAAAATTTGTGGTATCGCCCCTGCAGAAATGTCCGAATTACAAAAATATATCGTTAATTAAACCTCGCGGTCAATGGCGTACATGTAAAAACATTTCTGATGTCCAAAATAGCGTATTTTGGTCACTTTTTATATAATGGAAAAATTAATAAAAATTTATCAAAAAGTCCGATCAATAGAAAAATGGTACCACTATAACAAGATCACAGTGCAAAAAAAATGAGCCCTCATACCGCCCCGTACGTGGAAAAATAAAAAAGTTATAGGAGTCAGAAGATGACAATTTTAAATGTATAAATTTTTGTGTATGTAGTGATGATTGTTTCCAGAAGTAATAAAAATTAAACCTATATAAGTAGGGTATCATTTTAATCATATGGACTTACAGAATAAAGATAAGCTGTCATTTTTACTGAAAAATGTACTGCATAGAAACGGAAGCCCCCAAAATTTACAAAATGGTGTTTTTTCTTAAAGTTTGTCGCAAATTTTTTTTTCTGTTTCGCCTTAGATCTTTGGGTAAAATTACTGATTTTATTACAAAGTAGAATTGGTGGTGCAAAAAATAAGCCATCATGTGGAATTTTATGTGCAAAATTGAAAGAATTATGATTTTTTTAAAGATAAGGAGGAAAAAACGAAAGTGCAAAAAAGGGAAAACTCTCAGTCCTTAAGGGGTTAATGTACTTGGGGGTGGAGCAGAGGGAAGGTTTAGAATAGTTAATAGGGATGGGCTTGACTAATGCCAGAAGTCTGACCAATAAAACTGACGAACTGGAGTTCATAATGTCTGAGGAGAATTATGACATAGTGGATATAACAGAGACATGGTTGGACGATTGCTGTGACTGAGCGGTCAACATACAGGGTTATAGTCTATTCAGGAAGGAATGGACAAAAAGGAAAGGGGGAGGAGTTTGTCCTGATAGGGGTTTGCTATAAGCCACCAAACATAATGGAAGAGGCAGAAGATCAATTACTGAGGCAAATAAACAAGGCAGCAAATTGGAACGAGGTGATAATAATTGGGGATTTTAACTATCCTGATATAAACTGGAAGACTGAGACCTGTGAATCTCATAAACGAAACAGGTTTCTGACTATAGCTAAAGACAATTATCTGTCCCAAATGGTGCAGGGCCCGACCAGAGGGGGCGCCCTACTAGACAGAGTAACTAATGTGCAGGTAGAAGGGCACCTAGGAAATAGTGATCATAATATAATACATTATAACTTGTTCTTCAATAAGGGAATCTCGCGGGGGGCCACAAAAACAATGAACTTTAGGAAGGCAAAGTTTGATCAACACAAAGAAGCCCTTAGCAATATAAAATGGGATAATGACCTCAAAAACAAGAATACTGACACTAAATGGGAGACTTTTAAGAATATTTTAAATTCTCACTGCAAGAGGTATATACCTTATGGGAATAAAAGTGTCAGGAATATAAGAAAACCAATATGAATGAATAAAAAGGACGGCAGTGAAGAAGCATTAAAAAGCCATGGAGAAAAATGGAAAATATGTAAAAAAAAAAAAAAAAAAACAACAGATAAAAGCCGCAAAAATAGAGACAGAAAGTCTCATTGCCAAAGAGAGTAAAACTAACCCCAAAATGTTCTTTAACGATACAAATAGCAAAAAGGTAAAAAAATGAAAGTGTAGGCCCATTATAAAATGATGAGGAAGAAATTATAAACGGGGATCAGGAAAAAGCAAATATGTTAAACAAATTCTTCTCCACTGTATTCACTGAGGAAAATGAAATGCCAGGTGAAATACAGCAAGATAAGGTAAACTCCCCAGTACAGGTCACCTGTCTAACCCAGGAAAAAGTACAGTGCCGCCTACAAAAAATCTAAATAGACAAATCACCAGGTCCAGATGGCATTCACCCCCGTTTTCTAAAGGAATTGTCAGGATCCGGATGGGTATGCAGTGAGGATACTGGTGGTGGATCCTCTGTGTCAGGGGGGTGATGACGTGGGCCGTACCAGGGGAACGGAGTCTAAGGGGTTACTGGTTTTCACCAGAGCCCGCCGCAAAGCGGGATGGACTTGCAGCGGCAGGTAACCCCCAGGTCGTTCCACCCGATAGCGACTCAACCCCAGCTGACGGCTGAGACAGGCGCGGTACAAGGGATAAGGTAAGAGCAAGGTCGGACGTAGCAGAAGGTCAGGGCATGCAGCAAGGATCGTAGTCAGGGGCAACAGCAGAGGGTCTGGAACACTGGCTTGGAACATACACAAGAACGCTTTCACTGGCACTGAGGCAACAAGATCCGGCGATACCAGGAAGGGGAAGTGGGTTTTTATAATGAGGACACAGGTGAATGTACTGATTGAGCCAGGCGCCAATCAATGGCGCACTGGCCCTTTAAATCTCAGAGAGCCGGCGTGCGCGCGCCCTAGGGTGCGGGGCCGCGCACCGGGACTGAGCCAATGGAGGACGGGACAGGTGAGGGGATTGGGATGCGATCCGCGGGTCGCATCCCCGCCGGAGACACTGATGCAGCGCTCCCGGTCAGCGGGTCTGACCGGGGCGCTGCATGGAGGTGAACGCCGCGAGCACTCCGGGGAGGAGCAGGGACCCGGAGCACTCGGCGTAACAGGAATTAAGTAATGTAATAGACAGACCCCTATTTTTAATATTCAGGGACTCTATAGTGACAGGAACCCAGGACAGATGCATGGCAAATGTGGTACCAATATTTAAAAAGGGGACAAAAGGTGACCCCGGGAATTATAGGCCTGTTAGTTTAACCTAAAGTTGTATATACATTGTTTGAGAGGTGAGCTCCAAACTGGACCAGGGGGAATCACTGGATGTCGTATATCTGGATTTTTCCAAAGCATTTGATACAGTGCCACATAAAAGGTTGGTGCATAAAATGAGAAGGATGGGGCTGGGGGAAAATGTGAGCAAGTGGGTAAGTAACTGGCTCAGTGATAGGAAACAGAGGGTGGTTATTAAATGTACTTATTCTGATTGGGTGACTGTTACTAGTGGGATACCACATGGGTCCGTCTTGGGTCCTGTTCTATTTAATATATTCATTGATGACCTTGTAGAGGGGTGGAATAGTAAAGCAACAATCTTTGCAGATGATACTAAACTCTGTAAAGCTGTAAACACAATAGAGGACAGTGCACTGTTACAAATGGATCTGGATAGGTTGGAGGTTTGGGCTGGAAAGTGGCAGATGAGGTTCAACACTGATAAATGTAAGGTAATGCACATGGGGAGGAAAAATTGGGGCTCGGATTATGTATTAAATGGGAGGATACTTGGGATGACTGACGTGGAAAAGGACTTAGGAGTCTTAGTTAACAGTAAATTTAGCTGTAGTGACCAGTGTCGGGCAGCTGCTGCCAAGGCAAATAAAATCATGGGGTGCATCAATAGGGGCATAGATGCCCACGACAAGGAAATGATTCTACAACTGTACAAATCACTAGTCAGACCACACATAGAATACTGTGTACAGTACTGGGCACCAGTGTACAAGAAAGATATAGTGGAGCTGGAGAGGGTTCAAAGACGGCGCTCCTTCTCTTCTGAGCATTGTAGTTCGCCCACAGAGCACTTTAAACCCACATATGGGGTATTTCCGTACTCAGGAGAAATTGTGTCAAAAAGTTTTTTTCCTTTTACCACTTGTGAAAATTAAAGGTATGGGGTAACACCAGCATGTTAGTGTAAAAAATTACAGTTTTGTACACTAACATGCTGGTGTAGATCCCAACTTTACCTTTTCATAAGGAGTAAAAGGAAAAAAGCCCCCCAAAATTTGTAACACAATTTCTCCCGAGTATAAAAATACCCGGCCCTAAACTGTTGCCTTGAAATACGACAGGGCTCTGAAGTGAGAGAGCGCCATGCGCATTTGAGGCCTATTTTGGGGATTTGCATCCGTTACCAAAATACCCTACGGCAGTCCTTCCGAAACAGGGTCTCCAGCTGTTGCAAAACTCCTAGCATGTGTTAACAGTCAGTGGCTTTCCAGCAATACTTGGAGTTGTTGTTTTTCAACAGCTGGAGGCTCCGTTTTGGAAACAATGCCTTACAAGACTTTTTTTTTATTAGGAAGGGGGGGGGGATGATGACGACTGTGTAAGGGTATATGTACATGTAGTATTTTACTTTTTATTTTGTGTAGTGTAGTGTTTTTAGGGTACATTCATATTGGGGGGGGGGGGGGTTTACAGTGAGTTTCTCGCTGGGAGCTTGAGCTGCAGCGGAAAATTTGCCACATCTCAAACTTGCAGCAGAAAACTTAACATGGGGGAGCAAACCTCCAGCTGTTGCAAAACTACAACTCCCAGCATGCACTGACAGACCATATATGATCTAGAGAAAGGAAGGAAGGCGCCTCATGTGTGGGATCAGTAGATCTTGCAGGTGGGGGTAGGGGAAGGTAATTCCCAAGCCGCTTACCAAAGTTGGTTGTGCGCCCACACACAACAAGGTTAGAAGCAGAAGAGATATGAAGGCAGGTCCACTGCAGCCCTTCTGGATAGGTATGGAATCAAAGGCGAATGACCAGGGAGTCAGGAGTTTGTCTGGCGCAGAGAGGAACCATCAGACAACCGAGTAAAATCAATGGATTTATTAGATGCAACGCGTTTCGCTGCGCATGCGCAGCTTCATCAGGCATCATCAGGCAATGCCAGACAAACTCCTGACTCCCTGGTCATTCGCCTTTGATTCCAGACCATATATGATGGAAGTTGTAGTTATGCAACAGCTGGAGGCACAACACTGAGATGGCAACCAGTGTGCCTCCAGCAGTTGCAAAACTTGAAGTCCCAGCATTTACAGTCTCTCTGGGAGTTGTATTTTTGCAACAGCTGGAGGAACACTGGTTGCAAAACACTGAGTTAGGACACAAACTCTGTTTCACAACCAATGTGTCTCCAGCTGATGCAAAACTGCAACACTCAGCATGCATTGACAGTCGAAGGGCATGCTGAGAGTTGTAGTTTTGCAACAGCTGGAGGCACACTGCTACAACTCCCAGCATGCCCTTTGGTAGTCTGTGCATGCTGGGAGTTATAGTTATTCAACAGCTGGATGCACTTTTTTCATAGAAAAAATGTGCCTCCAGCTGTTGCATAACTACAACCCCCAGCATGCACAGACTACCAAAGGGCATGCTGGGAGTTGTTGTTGAAACTCCATCTGTTGCAAAGCTACAACTCCTAGCATGCCCTTTGGCTGTGCTAGCTGAGAGTTGTTTCTAAGCAACAGCAGGAGGTGAATAGGTCTCACCTCCTGCTGTATCCTGACACGGGGACCACCGCTGCTGCTGCCACCACTCCTGCCACTGGGACCACCGCCGCCGCTCCTGAGGTAAGGTAAGGGTCCTCCACCAGCCCCGATCTCCGCACCAATCACCGCCCAGCAGGGCAGTGATTGGTCGGTCGTTCCGACTGATCGATCAATCAATCGCGAGATCGCGAGATGCCACCTCCCTCCTGCTGGGTAAGGGTGAATGGGGCTGTCTCAGACAGCCCCATTCACCTTTTCTTTCTGGTTCACTCGGTCACCAGAGACCCGTTTGACCCGGAATCGCCTCAAATCAAGTTAATTCAGACCAGCGATTTGCGGTCTGAGACAGCCCCATTCACCCTTTCTTTCCGGTTCACTCGGTCACCAGAGACCCGTTTGATCCGGAATTGCCTCAAATCAAGTTAATTCAGACCAGCGATTTGCGGCGATTTCCGATATGTAGCCCCATTTCTCAGGACCCCCTCATGGGTTTTCTCGGGATGCCTGCTGAATGATTTCAGCAGGCGTCCTGGTCCAGTCCCCGCCCGGCACGCGGCGGGGACTGAAATTCCCACGGGCGTACAGGTACGCCCTGGGTCCATAAGTACCAAGGAGCCAGGGCGTACCCATATGCCCTGGGTCCTTAATGGGTTAAAGAGGTTATCCACCATAAGGGGATTTTAGTACTTACCTGCCAGCTAAATGGCTATGTTGTGAGATTACCATAATGCTGTGGCTATTTTTTGTGCTTTTGTGAACTGGGTATTTGGAGTTTCCTACTTCAACTACAAATCCCATAGTTCCTTGTTTGCATGTGTGAGGTCACTTTCCTCCCTCCCACACATAAGCCACCCCACCCATTGAAACAAAATGAGCTGCATTCCATTCAAAAGACCAGTGTATTTTTAAACTGGGGTGCCTCCAGCTGTTGCAAAAATACAATTAGTTACAGAATGATCTATCTCTCACCCAGCGGTTGCTCCACTCATTGAAGCAGGACGGACTCCCTGTCATCACCTGACTAGGGATGTCACGTCTCGGCTGTACTGCAACCTGGAAAACCTGAGACAACAGTCACTTTATATGCTGTTAAATATAAATATTGGGGTAAAAATCACACAGGTACAGACACTATATTATGAACTACACTAACTTTACAGCCCCTGTAGCATAGTCAAACAAAAAACAAATCTTGGAATACCCCTTTAAGGATAACATTTCTCATTAAGTGTAATTTCACATGTACAGGATCTACTGCATATTTTTTGCTGGATATTTTCTGAAGCTGATGTTGCTAATTATTGATGGGCAGCAAAATCAGCTGCCCAAAATATGCAGCAGGTCCTGTGAACGTACCCTAAATCCCCCTTTTTATGACTGAGAGTCATATTTTCTGCTGCAAATTTTGCTACCCATTGATTTCAATAGGTAATGATATCTGCTACAGCAACTTTGCAGCAGATCTGCAGAAGAAAATACACCTGTGAACACACCCTAAGGGCTTGTTCACATGAGCATATTTTTGTGCGGATTTTCTACAGCTGATCTGCTGCTATTTATTTTCTGCTGCTTATTTTATCATTGACTTACTAGCAGAAAATAAGCAGAAGAAAAAAGCTGTAGAAAATAAGCAGCTAAAAATTCGCACCAAAAATGGCACTAAAATATGCGGCAAAATCCACTTCTGTGAACAAGCCCTAAGGGTATGTTCACATGAGCAAATTTTGTTTCAAACTCGCAGTGAAAGTTTTCTGCAGCTGATCTGCTACTTTTTCTTTTCTGCTGCTTATTTTATCATTAACTTACCAGCAAAAAATAAGGAGCAAAAAAAAGCTGTAGAAAGTAAGCAGCTGAAAATCCGTAGCTGAAACTCCACCCCTGGTCGCACCTCTTCCCCACCCTTAGCCGTAGCCGAAAAGATACGTTTTCCAACTCATTCACCAGGCAAACGACAATTTCTGGCTCCTCGGCAACTATATTAGACAGGTTGCGGGATAGAAAAAAAAAACATAAGATAGGAACCAAACTAAATCCTAGGCCTGTCGGGCCACCAACTGAACATTACAGACCCTGTCTGCCAACTGGTGGGCTGATCCCTGCCAGTTAAAAACACATATTTCCGCAACCTTACTGTTCAAACATTGACTGTTGTCACAGGTCTTCTTAGCTGTCCCGTCCAACTGTCCCCTTCACTGGAGAAAAAGTACTCCACTTAAGTTACTACAATGTCACAGTCCACGCTGTATCGGTCACTCACAGCCCCTGCTGTGTGTCTCCTGCAAGGACCCTTGCCTCTTCCTTAGGCTAAGTTTCCACTTGTTTTTTTTTTTCCTACGTTTTTTTGTGTGAAAAAACACCAATGCAATTTCCTGCATCTGACGATTTTTCTGGCATTTTTTCTAGAGTTTTTACATTTGAATGGAAATTGCATTTTTGGCCCCTTTGGCGTTTTTTTTCAAAATTTGTTGGGTAAAAAAAAAAAAAAAAAAAAAAAAAAAGGATGCAATAGGTATGGGATTTTTTTTTACTAACATGTTTATTTTAATAACAACATTTTCATAAATTTTTTGCAACGTGTGTGTGTTTCACTTAGTTTTTACTTTTTTTTTAGGTAGTACTACTACTCCCAGCATGGACCAGACTGTTCCATGATGGGCGTTGAAGTACCTGTACTAATAGACAGATCGCCCTGGGTGTCACTCCTGACACCTGATGCGATTGTCCATAATATAGCAGAGATGTGGAGCAGCTCTATACACCGCTCGCATCTCCGCACTATACTCCAGGCTGGCCAGTGATATGAATAGAAATTCACCTCACTCATTCATTCACCTCTCTCATTCATATTTTCCACCCAAAATGGGGATTGAAAATATATATATTCACACATTTTTTATGTTTATGTTAGAAGTGGTGTGAGTATGTGTGTATATATATATATATATATATATATATATACACACACACACACACACATACATATATATATATATATATATATATATATATATATATATATATATATATATATATATATATATATATATATATATACCGTATATACTCGAGTATAAGCCGAGTGTCACGATGCCGGCTGGCAGGTAGTGGATCCTCTGTGCCAGAGAGGGATTGGCGTGGACCGTGCTAGAGGATCGGTTCTAAGTCACTACTGGTTTTCACCAGAGCCCGCCGCAAAGCGGGATGGTCTTGCTGCGGCGGTAGTGACCAGGTCGTATCCCCTAGCAACGGCTCAACCTCTCTGGCTGCTGAAGATAGGCGCGGTACAAGGGAGTAGACAGAAGCAAGGTCGGACGTAGCAGAAGGTCGGGGCAGGCAGCAAGGATCGTAGTCAGGGGCAACGGCAGAAGGTCTGGAATCACAGGCAAGGAACACACAAGGAACGCTTTCACTGGCACTAGGGCAACAAGATCCGGCGAGGGAGTGAAGGGGAAGTGAGGTGATATAGGGAAGTGCACAGGTGTAAACACTAATTGGAACCACTGCACCAATCAGCGGTGCAGTGGCCCTTTAAATCGCAAAGACCCGGCGCGCGCGCGCCCTAGGGAGCGGGGCCGCGCGCGCCGGGACAGAACTGACGGGGAGCGAGTAAGGTACGGGAGCCGGGGTGCGCATCGCGAGCGGGCGCTACCCGCATCGCGAATCGCATCCCGGCCGGAGGTAGTAACGCAGCGCCCCGGGTCCGTGGAACCGACCGGGGCGCTGCAGTGAGGGAAGTGTAGCGAGCGCTCCGGGGAGGAGCGGGGACCCGGAGCGCTCGGCGTAACAGTACCCCCCCCCTTGGGTCTCCCCCTCTTCTTGGGGCCTGAGAACCTGAGGATCAGACTTTTGTCCAGGATATTGTCCTCAGGTTCCCAGGACCTCTCTTCTGGACCACAACCCTCCCAATCCACTAAAAAAAAAGTTCTTCCCCTGACCTTTTTAGAGGCCAAAATCTCTTTGACAGAGAAGATGTCCGAGGAGCCGGAAACAGGAGTGGGAGGAACAGATTTAGGAGAAAAACGGTTGAGGATGAGAGGTTTAAGAAGAGAGACGTGAAAGGCATTAGGGATACGAAGAGAAGGAGGAAGAAGAAGTTTGTAAGAGACAGGATTAATTTGACACAAAACTTTAAAAGGACCAAGATAGCGTGGTCCCAACTTATAGCTCGGGACACGGAAACGGACATATTTAGCGGAGAGCCATACCTTGTCTCCAGGGGAAAAAATGGGAGGAGCTCTTCTTTTCTTATCTGCGAATCTCTTCATGCGAGAAGAAGCCTGTAAGAGAGAATTTTGGGTCTCTTTCCATATGGTGGAAAGATCACGAGAAATTTCATCCACAGCGGGCAGACCAGAGGGCAAGGGGGTAGGGAGGGGGGGAAGAGGGTGACGGCCGTACACCACGAAAAACGGAGATTTGGAGGAAGATTCAGAGATTCTGAAATTATACGAGAATTCGGCCCAAGGTAGAAGATCTGCCCAGTCATCCTGGCGGGAGGAAACAAAATGTCGTAAATAGTCACCCAAGATCTGGTTAATTCTCTCTACTTGTCCATTGGATTGAGGATGGTATGCAGAAGAAAAATTTAATTTAATCTTGAGTTGTTTACAGAGAGCCCTCCAGAATTTAGACACAAATTGGACGCCTCTATCCGAGACGATCTGTGTAGGCAACCCGTGAAGACGAAAAATGTGTACAAAAAATTGTTTAGCCAACTGAGGCGCTGAAGGAAGACCAGGAAGAGGGATGAAATGTGCCATTTTGGAGAATCGATCAACGACCACCCAAATAACAGTGTTGCCATGGGATGGGGGTAAGTCAGTAATAAAATCCATACCAATCAGAGACCAAGGTTGTTCGGGGACAGGTAGAGGATGAAGAAAACCAGCGGGCTTCTGGCGAGGAGTCTTATCCCGGGCACAGATAGTGCAGGCTCGCACAAAGTCCACCACATCAGTCTCTAGAGTCGGCCACCAATAGAAGCGAGAGATGAGTTGCACAGATTTCTTGATGCCCGCATGACCTGCGAGATGGGAGGAGTGACCCCATTTGAGGATCCCAAGGCGTTGGCGTGGAGAAACAAAGGTCTTTCCTGGAGGAGTTTGCCTGATGGAGGCTGGAGAAGTGGAAATCAGGCAGTCAGGAGGAATGATGTGTTGAGGAGAGAGTTCAATTTCAGAGGCATCTGAGGAACGAGAGAGAGCATCGGCCCTAATGTTTTTATCAGCAGGCCGAAAGTGAATTTCAAAATTGAATCGGGCAAAGAACAGAGACCACCTGGCCTGACGAGGATTCAGCCGTTGGGCAGACTGGAGGTAGGAGAGGTTCTTGTGATCGGTGTAAATAATAACTGGAAATCTTGATCCCTCCAGCAGATGCCTCCATTCCTCAAGTGCTAATTTAATGGCTAGAAGCTCTCGATCCCCGATGGAGTAGTTCCTCTCCGCCGGAGAGAAGGTCCTGGAAAAAAAACCACAAGTAACAGCATGCCCGGAAGAGTTTTTTTGTAGAAGGACAGCTCCAGCTCCCACTGAGGAGGCATCAACCTCCAATAGGAAGGGTTTAGATGGGTCAGGTCTGGAGAGCACGGGAGCCGAAGAAAAGGCAGACTTGAGTCGTTTAAAGGCGTCTTCCGCTTGAGGAGGCCAAGACTTGGGATCGGCATTTTTTTTTGTTAAAGCCACAATAGGAGCCACAATGGTAGAAAAATGTGGAATAAATTGCCTGTAATAATTGGCGAACCCCAAAAAACGTTGGATGGCACGGAGTCCGGAGGGGCGTGGCCAATCTAAGACGGCAGAGAGTTTATCTGGGTCCATTTGTAGTCCCTGGCCAGAGACCAAGTATCCTAGAAAAGGAAGAGATTGGCATTCAAACAGACATTTCTCTATTTTGGCATAGAGTTGATTATCACGAAGTCTCTGAAGAACCATACGGACATGCTGGCGGTGTTCTTCAAGATTGGCAGAAAAAATCAGGATATCGTCCAGATATACAACAACACAGGAGTATAGTAGATCACGAAAAATTTCATTAACAAAGTCTTGGAAGACGGCAGGGGCGTTGCATAGACCAAAGGGCATGACCAGATACTCAAAGTGTCCATCTCTGGTGTTAAATGCCGTTTTCCATTCATCCCCCTCTCTGATGCGGATGAGATTATAAGCACCTCTTAAGTCCAGTTTGGTAAAAATATGGGCACCTTGGAGACGATCAAAGAGTTCAGAGATGAGGGGTAGGGGGTAGCGGTTCTTAACCGTGATTTTATTAAGACCGCGGTAGTCAATGCAAGGACGTAGAGAGCCATCTTTTTTGGACACAAAGAAAAATCCGGCTCCGGCAGGAGAGGAGGATTTACGGATAAAGCCCTTTTTTAAATTTTCTTGGACGTATTCAGACATGGCAAGAGTCTCTGGGACGGACAGAGGATAGATTCTGCCCCGGGGTGGAGTAGTGCCCGGGAGGAGGTCAATGGGACAATCATAAGGCCTGTGAGGAGGTAGAGTCTCAGCTTGTTTTTTGCAAAAAACGTCCGCAAAGTCCATATAGGCCTTAGGGAGACCGGTTACATGAGGAAGCACAGGGACACGGCAAGGTTTACTGGGAACCGGTTTTAAGCAGTCCTTGGAACAAGAGGGCCCCCAACTCTTGATCTCCCCAGTGGACCAATCCAGGATTGGGGAATGGAGTTGAAGCCAGGGAAGTCCAAGAAGGATTTCAGAAGTGCAATTGGGGAGAACCAACAGTTCAATCCTCTCGTGATGAGATCCGATGCACATTAGAAGGGGCTCCGTGCGGAAACGTATAGTACAGTCCAATCTTTCATTGTTTACACAATTGATGTAGAGGGGTCTGGCGAGACTGGTCACCGGGATGTTGAACCTGTTGACGAGGGAGGCTAAGATGAAATTTCCTGCAGATCCAGAGTCCAAGAAGGCCACAGCAGAGAAGGAGAAGGCAGAGGCAGACATCCGCACAGGCACAGTAAGACGTGGAGAAGCAGAGTAGACATCAAGGACTGTCTCACCTTTGTGCGGAGTCAGCGGACGTCTTTCCAGGCGGGGAGGACGGATAGGACAATCCTTCAGGAAGTGTTCGGTACTAGCACAGTACAGGCAGAGATTCTCCATGCGGCGTCGTGTCCTCTCTTGGGGTGTCAGGCGAGACCGGTCGACCTGCATAGCCTCCACGGCGGGAGGCACAGGAACAGATTGCAGGGGACCAGAGGAGAGAGGAGCCGGGGAGAAGAAACGCCTCGTGCGAACAGAGTCCATATCCTGGCGGAGCTCCTGACGCCGTTCGGAAAAACGCATGTCAATGCGAGTGGCAAGATGGATGAGTTCATGTAGGTTAGCAGGGATTTCTCGTGCGGCCAGAACATCTTTAATGTTGCTGGATAGGCCTTTTTTAAAGGTCGCGCAGAGTGCCTCATTATTCCAGGATAATTCTGAAGCAAGGGTACGGAACTGTACGGCATACTCGCCAACGGAAGAATTACCCTGGACCAGGTTCAACAGGGCAGTCTCAGCAGAAGAGGCTCGGGCAGGTTCCTCAAAGACACTTCGAATTTCCGAGAAGAAGGAGTGTACAGAGGCAGTGACGGGGTCATTGCGGTCCCAGAGCGGTGTGGCCCAAGCCAGGGCTTTTCCAGAGAGCAGGCTGACTACGAAAGCCACCTTAGACCTTTCAGTGGGGAACTGGTCCGACATCATCTCCAAGTGTAATGAACATTGGGAAAGAAAGCCACGGCAAAACTTAGAGTCCCCATCAAATTTATCCGGCAAGGATAGTCGTATTCCAGAAGCGGCCACTCGCTGCGGAGGAGGTACAGGAGCTGGCGGAGGAGATGATTGCTGGAGCTGTGGTAGTAACTGTTGAAGCATAACAGTCAGTTGAGACAGCTGTTGGCCTTGTTGCGCAATCTGTTGTGACTGCTGGGCGACCACCGTGGTGAGGTCAGCGACAACTGGCAGAGGAACTTCAGCGGGATCCATGGCCGGATCTACTGTCACGATGCCGGCTGGCAGGTAGTGGATCCTCTGTGCCAGAGAGGGATTGGCGTGGACCGTGCTAGAGGATCGGTTCTAAGTCACTACTGGTTTTCACCAGAGCCCGCCGCAAAGCGGGATGGTCTTGCTGCGGCGGTAGTGACCAGGTCGTATCCCCTAGCAACGGCTCAACCTCTCTGGCTGCTGAAGATAGGCGCGGTACAAGGGAGTAGACAGAAGCAAGGTCGGACGTAGCAGAAGGTCGGGGCAGGCAGCAAGGATCGTAGTCAGGGGCAACGGCAGAAGGTCTGGAATCACAGGCAAGGAACACACAAGGAACGCTTTCACTGGCACTAGGGCAACAAGATCCGGCGAGGGAGTGAAGGGGAAGTGAGGTGATATAGGGAAGTGCACAGGTGTAAACACTAATTGGAACCACTGCACCAATCAGCGGTGCAGTGGCCCTTTAAATCGCAAAGACCCGGCGCGCGCGCGCCCTAGGGAGCGGGGCCGCGCGCGCCGGGACAGAACTGACGGGGAGCGAGTAAGGTACGGGAGCCGGGGTGCGCATCGCGAGCGGGCGCTACCCGCATCGCGAATCGCATCCCGGCCGGAGGTAGTAACGCAGCGCCCCGGGTCCGTGGAACCGACCGGGGCGCTGCAGTGAGGGAAGTGTAGCGAGCGCTCCGGGGAGGAGCGGGGACCCGGAGCGCTCGGCGTAACACCGAGTTTTTCAGCACGATTTTTCGTGCTGAAAACGTCCTCCTCGGCTTATACTCCAGTGATAAAAAAATATGTTTCTGGCTTTAGCTGATAGGGGATGGTCCCGGCCGTCCAGCTCCGCCTGTTAATCCCTTCTCAGTGGTCTTCAACCTGTGAACCTCCAGATGTTTCAAAACTACAACTTTCAGCATGCTGGGAGTTGTAGTTTTGCAACATCTGGAGGTCTGCAGGTTGAAGACCACTGAGAAGGGATTGACAGGTGGGGATGATGATGACGAGGGGGATGATGACGAAGGGGATGATGACGAGGGGGATGATGACGAGCGTGATAATGACAGGGTGATGATGACGGGGGTCTGGATGTTGACATGGGGGGATGATGACATGGGGGATGATGTATTTCCCACCCTAGGCTTATAGTCGAGTCAATAACTTTTCCTGGGTTTTTGGAGTGAAATTAGGGGGGACGGCTTATACTCGAGTATATACGGTATATCTCAAATCCACTGGATAAAGAAGCAGCACTCCAGAGTAACATGAAATAGCATGGTTTTTATTCACCCATCCAAGTTACAGTGCTATGTTTCGGTCTTCCCAATGAGACCTTTCTCAAGCCAATTACACATATTACATCACTTCCTTTTATCTGGTGCTTATCAATTACATCAATTTTCAAAATATATTCATGTAAACATACATAATTTCATACATATAATGCCAGGGGCGGACTGAATTGCCGGTCTGAACGGACGCTGTCCGAGGGGCCGGACGGGTAAAGGGCCCGCTGATGATGATCCAGGACACTTGTCACAGATCAACAGCAGACAGCGCTGCCCTCTCCTGTATGTGCGGTACACGCACATACAGGAGAAGGCATCCCCTTTGTGTGAGCCGCATTTGCAGCTTACACAGAGGAGATGTGACCCCCGGCCCTGCACACTCCGAAGGAGAAGATCCGGGATATCAGGTGAGCATTATTTTTTTTTTCAACATGGGAAGGGGGAGGCGGAAAAATCTGCTGCCTACCTACACCTACTAGAAGGGGGGGGGCTCTAACCCTGCTGTCTGCACCTACTGGGGGGGAACTTTAACTCTGCTACCTATACCTATTGGCCGGACTTTAACTCTGCTGCCTACACCTACGGGGGGGGGGGGGGAGGGGCTCTAACTCTGCTGCCTACACTTATTGGGGGGGACTCTAACTCTGCTGCCTACACCTACTGGGGAGGACTCTAACTCTGCTGCGTACACCTACTGGGGAGAACTCTAACTCTGCTGCCTATACCTACTGAGGGGGGCTCTAACTCTGCTGCCTACACCTACTGGGGGGGGGGACTCTAACTCTGCTGCCTACACCTACTGGTGGGACTCTAACTCTGCTTTCAACACCTACCGGGGGGAACTGTAACTCTGCTGTCTGTACCAACTGGGGGGACTCTAACTCTGCTGTCTGCACCTACTGGGGGGGGACTCTAACTCTGCTGCCTACACCTACTGGGAGGGGACTCTAACTCTGCTGTCTTCACCTACTGGGGGGCTCTAACTCTGATGCCTGCACCTACTGGGGGGGGGGTGACTCTAGCTCTGCTGCCTGAACCTACTGGGGAAGGACTCTAACTCTGCTGCCTACACCTACTGGGGGGGGGCTCTAACTCTGCTGCCTACACCTACTGGGGAGGACTCTAACTCTTCTGTGTACACCTACTGGGGAGAACTGTAACTCTGCTGCCTACACCTACTGGGGGGGGACTCTAACTCTGCTGCCTACACCTACTGGGGGTACTCTAACTCTGCTGTCTACACCTACTGTGAGGAACTCTAACTCTGCTGTCTGCACCAACTGGGGGGACTCTGACTCTGCTGCCTGCACCTACTGGGGGGGGGGGCTCTAACTCTGTTGCCTACACCAACTGTGGGGGCATTCTGCTGCCTACACCTACTGTGGGGGAACTCTGCTGCTTACACCTACTATGGGGGAACTCTGCTTCCTACACCTATTGTGGGGGAACTCTGCAGCCAACATACTACGGGGGAACTACTGCCAACACCTACTATGGGTGAACTCTGCTGCCTACACCTACTACGGGGGAACTCTGCTGCCTACACCTAATTTGAGGGACTATCTACTATGTTCCTGCCTAGCTAATATGGGGACAAACTACTAAACTAATAGGAGGGCTACCTACTAACTACATAGGGAGTTTTCATAATGCCCCTCCCAAAACTAGACTCGGATTCGCAACTGGGTGGAGGGGGTGATGGCTACCTACTTGACTAACTCCCTGGCTACCTAACTTTGTACATGGATGCCTAACTAATTACCTGTGTATATATATATATATATATATATATATCAAATATATATCAAAATTGTTATACTCACACTAAATATAGAGAACGCCCATAAACATCAAAAGGGCCTTAGGGTCAAAACCTACTAAGTATGCCTCGTGAGGCCAATCTGTCTCTATATGTCAGACTACTATTTAGAAGTTTATCACTCATGCAGTGATCGGCCATCATGGTACAACATAATCAACCCCATACTAATAAGCAAAAAGGAGAATACAAATACTAAATTAAGGTACAGTAAATACTATATATATATATATATATATATATATATATATATATATATATATATATAAATGAGTCCCTCAATAATACACAATTGACATACATTAATCAAATCACGTCAGTGGAGTATTTAAAATGCATCACAGAACATGATGTGCAGTCTGGTGGACCTCAGAGGGGTGTACATTATACTCCTAGGCCCGTGTCACCAGAAGATGCGCATATTGTGTAACTACACCGATGGACAGAGTGCTGCCAGCACATGTTTATACGTGCCCACATCACTTCTCCTCACCCATGTATTTTATTACCAGCACTCTCTCACTCCTGACACGTCTATGTAATGTATATAACATCATAGCCCGTGGTGCAATGTATATACACACATGTTAGTGAGGGACTCCATTATGAAAAAAATTCTATAGTATGTTAGTTACAACTAAGGGTGTGTTGGTCCATGATGCCTGTATTTCTATCACCAAGTAATAATAGCCAATCAAATGAACATCTCTGTGCCAAATATAACAATTTTATTATAGAAAGTATACATACATAGTATTGAGCTCATATGAAATAAATCAGTCCTCCACATTACAATAGAACATCATATTACATATACACTGCTCAAAAAAATAAAGGAAACACTAAGATAACACATCCTAGACTTCCGTCTTTACATAGTTGAATGTGCTGACAACAAAATCACACAAAAATTATCAATGGAAATCTAATTTATCAACCCATGGAGGTCTGGATATGAAGTCACACTCAAAATCAAAGTGGAAAACCCCACTACAGACTGATCCAACTTTGTTGTAATGTCCTTAAAACAAGTCAAAATGAGGCTCAGTAGTGTGTGTGGCCTCCACGTGCCCGTATGACCTCCCTACAATGCCTGGACATGCTCCTGATGAGATGGACAGTCTGTGGTGCAACGGGGCATTGGTGGATGGAGCGAGACATGATGTCCCAGATGTGCTCAATTGGATTCAGGTCTGGGGAACGGGCGGGCCAGTCCATAGCATCAATGCCTTCCTCTTGCAGGAAATACTGACACACTCCAGCCACATGAGGTCTAGCATTGTCTTGCATTAGGAGGAGCCCAGGGCCAATAACAACAGCATATGGTCTCACAAGGGGTCTGAGGATCTCATCTCGGTACTTACTGGCAGTCAGGCTGCCTCTGGCAAGCACATGGGCTGTGTGGCCCCCAAAGAAATGCCACCCCACACCATTACTGACCCACCGCCAAACCGGTTATGCTGGAGGCAGAAGAAAGTTTTCCACGGCGTCTACAGACTCTGTCACGTCTGTCACATGTGCTCAGTGTGAACCTGCTTTCATCTGCGAAGAGCACAGGGTGCCAGTGCTAAATTTGCCAATCTTGCTGTTCTCTGGCAAATGCCAAACATCCTGCACGGTGTTGGGCTGTAAGCACAACCCCCACTTGTGGACGTCGGGCCTCATATCACCTTAATGGGGTCTTTTTCTGACCGTTTGAGTGGACACATGCACATTTGTGGCCTGCTGGAGGTCATTTTGCAGGACTCTGGCAGTGCTCCTCCTGCTCCTTCTTGCACAAAGGCAGAGGTAACAGTCCTGCTGCTGGGTTGTTGCCCTTCTACAGCCTCCTCCAGGTCTCCCGATGTACTGGCTTGTCTCCTGCTAGTGCCTCCATGCTCTGGATATTACGCTGACAGACACAGCAAACCTTCTTGCCACAGCTCGCATTGATGTGCCATTCTGGATGAACTGCACTACCTGAGCCACTTGTGTGGTTTGTAGTATCCTTCTCATTCTACCACTAGAGTGAGCATTCAAAAGTGACCAAAACATCAGCCAGGAAGCATAGGAACTGAGAAGTGGTCTGTGGTCACCACCTGCAGAACCACTCCTTTAACCCCTTAAGGACGCAGCTCGTTTTCACCTTAAGGACACAGCCCTTTTTTGCAATTCTGACTACCGTCACTTTATGCATGAATAACTCTGGGATGCTTTTACCGATTATTCTGATTCTGAGACTGTTTTTTTGTGACATATTCTACTTTATGTTAGTGGCAAATTTTTGTCATTACTTGCATCATTTCTTGGTGAAAAATCCCAAAATTTCATGAAAATTTTGAAAATTTTGCATTTTTCTAAGGCTGCATTCACATCACGATTTCTCCAATTTCTTCATCCGACCTGAGTACACGATTTTTATAACTTACAATCTTATGAAATCGTATACAAAGTCGGATCCATTGACCTCCATTAAAAAATCGGATCCATTACACACATCCGATTTGATCCGCATCCGATTTCACACGATTTTTGTTCAGGTCTGAAATCGTGGTCAACCCCGATTTCAGACCCGAACAAAAATCGTGTGAAATCTGATGCGGGTCAAATCGGATGTGTGTAATGGATCCGATTTTTTAACGGAGGTCAATGGATCCGACTTTATATACGATTTCATACGATTTTAAGTTATAAAAATCGTCTACTCAGGTCAGATGGAGAAATCGTGATGTGAATGCAGCCTAACTTTGAAGCTCGCTGCTTGTAAGGAAAATGGATATTCCAAATAAATGTTACATTGGTTCACAAATACAATATGTCTACTTTATGTTGGCATCATAAAATGGACATATTTTTACTTTAAATTAGAGGGCTTCAAAGTAGAGCAGCAATTTTCAAAATTTTCATGAAAATTGAAAAATCTAGGCATGCTGAGAGTTCTAGTTTGGCAACATCTGGAGGGCTACCGTTTGGGCACCACTGTAATAGTGCTCTCCAAACTGTGACCCTCCAGATGTTGCAAAACTACAAATCCCAGCATGCCCAGACAGCCTTTGGCTGTCTGGGCATGCTGGGAGTTGCAGTTTGGCAACCACTAGAAGGGCAGCAGTAAATATTGCTTTACTGCCACCTTCCTCCCCCCCCACGACGCTTCCCTACCTGCGCCGCTGATCTCCACTGTTTCCACCGATGATCGGCGGTCCCCACCGCATCTTCTTTCCATGTACCGGCCGCCATCTTCTGCCCCCTGTTCTGCCCTACATCCAGGGGTGGGCAGAGTGTGGGGTTTCCATGGCAACCCCCTGTCGTGCACTGCCATTGGTCAGAACTCATTTCTGACTAATGGCAGGGGATAGGAGGAGATCGCAGCGCTGCAACCTAGCTCCTATCCCTCAGGATGATCAGGGCTGTCACTGACAGCTACGATCATCCCTATTTTCCGGGTGATCGGGTCACCAGAGACCCGATCAGCCCGGAATAGGAGAAAATCGCATGTCTGAATTGATTGATCGATTTCTCCGATCGCCGACATGGGGAAGAGGGGGGGGGGGGGTCTCAACCCCCCTCGGCGATGTGCCGGGATGCCTGCTGAATGATTTAAGCAGGCATCCCGGTCCGGTCCCCAAGCGGCTAGCGGCGGAGACCGGAATTCGCACGGGCGTATGCATGCGCCCTACGTCTTTAAGGACTCGGGATGCAGGGCGTATGCATACGCCCTACGTCCTGAACAGGTTAATGGGGGTTTCTTGCTAATTGCCTATAATTTCCACCTGTTGTCTGTTCCATTTGCACAACAGCATATGAAATTGATTTTCAATCAGTGTTGCTTCCTGAGTGGACAATGTGATTTCACAGAAGTGTGATTGACTTGGAACAATGTGTTGTTAAGTGTTCCCTTTATTTTTTTGAGCAGTGTACAAATGTCACATATATCATCAGCAGATTAATCAGTAGTGCTGTCAAGATTCCTTTGGGGTTTCAGGTGAATATCCCATCCATATGTGTCCCCATCAAAATATCCTTTTTGATGTTTATGGCCGTTCTCTATATTTAAGGTCAGTATCACATTTTTGATATTTAATACAATGTATTGGCAGTTTTTACCTATTCAATATGGGCGCACAAGCAGGCACTTGCGCTGAAGATGTATTTTGTGAACTCCTATGCCCGGGCGGTGATATAAAGTATTTTCCAATCTGTGAAAAATACCATTAGCATTCGCGAGTCTACACTATTAGCGTAGACCTAGCGTAGGCTACATTAGTAGCGTAAACCTGCACATGCGCAATAGTAAATTTAGCTTATTGGAAAATACTTTAGATCATAGGCTTACATTAATAGCTTATCTCTTAGTGTAGCCGTGGAAAAACCTAGCGCGCATGCGCAGGGTTTTTAGCGTAAGTTACTAAATTAGCTAAGAGATAAGCTATTAACATAAGCCTATGATCTAAAGTATTTTCCAATAAGCTACATTTACTACTGCGCATGCGCAGGTTTACGCCACCAACGTAGCCTAGGCTAGGTCTACGCTAATAGCGTAGACTCGCGCATGCGTATGGCACTTATCACAGATTGGAAAATACTTTACATCACTGGCCTTTTGAATCTGCGATCGGAGTGCGCATGCGCGAGATTTCTGATGTTAGCCGGTCCCTTGCATTTCAGAACAACTTCGCAAGATGTGAGGATGTTCGGACATAGTTCCGGTCCTGCGCTTTGCTATTTTTTACAAGCAGAGACAGCGTAATGAGGAGATGATGGGGTGTGTATTTGTTAGCAGAGGTATCAGGTGAGTTACAACCCACTTATGATGTTGATATGTAAATACAGGAGGATATGTTGCTGTAAATGAAGATCAGGGAACGGGTATATGTTTGTCCCAACTTGTCACTGTTTGCTTCTTATGTAATAATATTGATTGCACTGTGCATTATATGTATGAAATGATGTTTGTTTACATGAATCTATTATGCAAATTGATGTCATATGTGTAATTGGCTTGAGAAAGGTCTCATTGTGAAGACCGAAACGTAGCACTGGAACTTGGATAGGTGAATAAAAACCATGCTATTTCATGTTACTCCGGAGTGCCGTTTCTTTATCCAGTGGATTGTTACATAGTTACATAGTTACATAGTTAGTACGGTCGAAAAAAAACATATGTCCATCAAGTTCAACCAGGGAATTAAGGGGTAGGGGTGTGGCGCGATATTGGGGAAGGGATGGGATTTTATATTTCTTCATATGCATTAATGTTATTTTGTTCCAGGAATGTATCTAATCCTGTTTTTAAGCTGTTAATTGTTCCTGCTGTGACCAGTTCCTGAGGTAGACCGTTCCATAAATTCACAGTCCTCACGGTAAAGAAGGCGTGTCGCCCCTTGAGACTAAACTTTTTCTTCTCCAGACGGAGGGAGTGCCCCCTCGTCCTTTGGGGGGGGTTTAACCTGGAACAGTTTTTCTCCATATTTTTTGTATGGGCCATTAATATACTTATATACGTTTATCATATCCCCCCTTAAACGTCTCTTCTCAAGACTAAACAATTGTAACTCCTTTAATCGCTCCTCATAGCTAAGATGATCCATGCCCCATATTAGTTTAGTCGCGCGTCTCTGCACCCTTTCCAACTCCGCAGTGTCCCTTTTATGGACAGGTGCCCAAAACTGAACGGCATATTCCAGGTGAGGCAGTACCAATGCTTTATAAAGGGGGAGTATTATGTCCCTGTCCCTTGAGTCCATGCCTCTTTTGATACATGACAATATCCTGCCGGCTTTGGAAGCAGCAGCCTGACATTGCATGCTATTCTGTAGTCTGTGATCTACAAGTACACCCAGATCCTTCTCTACCAGTGACTCTGACAGTTTAATCCCCCCTAAGACATACGACGCATGCAGGTTATTAGTACCCAGATGCATAACACATTTATCCACATTGAACCTCATTTGCCAAGTGGATGCCCAGACACTTAGTCTATCCAAGTCATCTTGTAACTTATGCACATCCTCTATAGACTGTACCGTGCTACAAAGCATGGTGTCATCTGCAAAGATAGAAACAGAGCTGTTAATACCATCCTCTATATCATTGATAAATAAATTAAACAACAGCGGGCCCAGTACTGAACCTTGGGGTACACCACTAATAACCGGGGACCAATCAGAGTACGAATCATTGACCACCACTCTCTGGGTACGATCCATGAGCCAGTGTTCAATCCAGTTACAAACTAAAATTTCCAAACCCAAAGACCTTAACTTACCTGTCAGACGTCTATGAGGGACAGTATCAAACGTTTTAGCAAAATCCAGAAACACTATATCCACAGCCATTTCTCTGTCAAGGCTTCTACTCACCTCTTCATAAAAGCAAATTAGATTGGTTTGACAACTTCTATCCTTAGCAAACCCATGCTGGCTATCACTTATAATACAATTATCCCCTATGTATTCCTGTATGTAATCCCTTATAAGTCCTTCAAACAATTTACCCACAATGCACGTTAAACTTACCGGTCTATAGTTTTCTGGGGAAGACCTAGAGCCCTTTTTGAAGATTGGCACCACATTCGCCTTGCGCCAGTCCCTTGGCACAATACCAGACACCATAGAATCTCTAAATATCATGAACAGGGGTACAGATATTACTGAACTTACCTCTCTAAGAACTCTTGGGTGCAATCAATCTGGCCCTGGAGATTTGCTTACATTTATATCACTTAACTTACCTTGTACCATCTCTACATTAAGCCAGTTCAGTACATTATATGATGTGTTACCAGCACTGACCTGTCCAATGTCAGCTCCTTTTTCCATAGTGTATACAGAACTAAAGAACCCATTCAGTAGCTCCGCTTTCTCTTGATCGCCTGTGACAACCTCCCCATTATCATTATTAAGGGGTCCTACATGCTCTGTCCTTGTTTTTTTTTGCATTTGTATATCTAAAAAAATATTTAGGATTAGTTTTGCTTTCTTTGGCCACCTGTCTCTCGTTTTGAATTTTTGCTGTTTTTATTACATTTTTACAGATTTTATTAAGCTCTTTGTACTGTTTAAATGTTATCGCTGACCCATCAGATTTGTATTTTTTGAAGGCTATTTTTTTGTTGTTTATTGCTCTTTTAACATCATGTGTCAGCCACGTAGGATTTAGTTTTAATCGTTTATATTTGTTCCCCTTTGGTATATATTTAGATGTATAGTTATTTAGAGTTGATTTAACCCCTTAAGGACCGAGCCCTTTTTCACCTTAAGGACCGGAGCGTTTTTTGCAATTCTGACCACTGTCACTTTAAACATTAATAACTCTGGAATGCTTTTAGTTATCATTCTGATTCCGAGATTGTTTTTTCGTGACATATTCTACTTTAACTTAGTGGTAACATTTTATGGTAACTTGCATCCTTTCTTGGTGAAAAATCACCAAATTTGATGAAAAAAATGAAAATTTTGCATTTTTCTAACTTTGAAGCTCTCTGCTTGTAAGGAAAATGGATATTCAAAATATATTTTTTTGGGGTTCACATATACAATATGTCTACTTTATGTTTGCATCATAAAATTTATGAGTTTTTACTTTTGGAAGACACCAGAGGGCTTCAAAGTTCAGCAGCAATTTTGAAATTTTTCACAAAATTTTCAAACTCGCTATTTTTCATGGACCAGTTCACGTTTGAAGTGGATTTGAAGGGCCTTCATATTAGAAATGCCCCATAAAAGACCCCATTATAAAAACTACACCCCCCAAAGTATTCAAAATGACATTCAGTAAGTGTATTAACCCTTTAGGTGTTTCACAGGAATAGCAGCAAAGTGAAGGAGAAAATTCTAAATCTTCATTTTTTACACTCGCATTTTCTTGTAGACCCAATTTTTGAATTTTTGAAAGGGGTAAAAAGGAGAAAATTTTTACTTGTATTTGAAACCCAATTTCTCTCGAGTAAGCACATACCTCATATGTCTATGTTAATTGTTCAGCGGGCGCAGTAGAGGGCTCAGAAGGGAAGGAGCGTCAAATGGTTTTTGGGGGGTATGTCACCTTTAGGAAGCCCCTATGGTGCCAGAACAGCAAAAAAACACACATGGCATACCATTTTGGAAACTAGACTCCTCAGGGAACGTAACAAGGGGTAAAGTGAACCTTAATACCCCACAGGTGTTTCACGACTTTAGCATATGTAAAAAAAAATATTTTTTTTTTACCTAAAATGCTTGGTTTCCCAAAAATTTTACATTTTTAAAAAGTGTAATAGCAGAAAATACCCCCCAAAATTTGAAACCCAATTTCTCCCGATTCAGAAAACACCCCATATGGGGGTGAAAAGTGCTCTGCTGGCGCACTACAGGTCTCAGAAGAGAAGGAGTCACGTTTGGCTTTTTGAAAGCAAATTTTGCTCTGGGGGCATGCCGCATTTAGGAAGCCCCTATGGTGCCAGAACAGCAAAAAAAAAACACATGGCATACCATTTTGGAAACTAGACCCCTCGTGGAACGTAACAAGGGGTAATGTGAACCTTAATACCCTGCAGGTGTTTCACGACTTTTGCATATGTGAACATTTTTTATTTTTTTTTTACCTAAAATGCTTGGTTTCCCAAAATTTTTACATTTTTAAAAAGGGTAATAGCAGAAAACACCCCCCAAAATTTGAAGCCCAATTTCTCCCGATTCAGAAAACACCCCATATGGGGGTGAAAAGTGCTCTGCTGGCGCACTACAGGTCTCAGAAGAGAAGGAGTCACGTTTGGCTTTTTGAAAGCAAATTTTGCTCTGGGGGCATGCCGCATTTAGGAAGCCCCTATGGTGCCAGGACAGCAAAAAAAAAAAACACATGGCATACCATTTTGGAAACTAGAACCCTCTTGGAACGTAACAAGGGGTTAAGTGAACCTTTATACCCCACAGGTGTCTTATGACTTTTGTATATGTAAAAAAAAAATTTTTTTTTTTATACCTAAAATGCTTGTTTTCCCAAAAATTTTACATTTTTAAAAAGGGTAATAGCAAAAAATACCCCACAAAATTTGAAGCCCAATTTCTCCCGAGTACGGCGATACCCCATATGTGGCCCTAAACTGTTGCCTTGAAATACGACAGGGCTCCAAAGTGAGAGTGCCATGCGCATTTGAGGCCTAAATTAGGGATTGCATAGGGGTGGACATAGGGGTATTCTACGCCAGTGATTCCCAAACAGGGGGCCTCCAGCTGTTGTAAAACTCCCAGCATGCCTGGACAGTCAGTGGCTATCTGGCAATACTGGGACTAGTTGTTTTGCAACAGCTGGAGGCTCCGTTCTGGAAACAGTGGCGTACCAGACGTTTTTCATTTTTATTGGGGAGGGGAGGGGGGCTGTGTAGGGGTATGTGTATATGTAGTGTTTTTTACTTTTTATTTTATTTTGTGGTAGTGTAGTGTAGTGTTTTTAGGGTACAGTCACACGAGCGGGGGTTCAGGGTAGTTTCTCGCTGGCAGTTTGAGCTGCGGCAGAAAATTTGACGCAGCTCAAACTTGCAGCCGGATACTTACTGTAATCCTCCGCCCATGTGAGTGTACCCTGTACGTTCACATTGGGGGGGGGAACATCCAGCTGTTGCAAAACTACAACTCCCAGCATGGACGGTCTATCAGTGCATGCTGGGAGTTGTAGTTTTGCAACCGCTGGAGGCTCCGTTTTGGAAACAGTGACGTACCAGATGTTTTTCATTTTTATTGGGGAGGGGAGGGGGGCTGTGTAGGGGTATGTGTATATGTAGTGTTTTTTACTTTTTATTTTATTTTTTGTGTTAGTGTAGTGTAGTGTTTTTAGGGTACAGTCACATGGGCGGGGGGTTCACAGTAGTTTCTCGCTGGCAGTTTGAGCTGCGACAGAAAATTTGCTGCAGCTCAAACTTGCAGCCGGATACTTACTGTAATCCTCCGCCCATGTGAGTGTACCCTGTACGTTCACATTGGGGGGGGGGGGGGGAGAAACATCCAGCTGTTGCAAAACTACAACTCCAAGCATGTACGGTCTATCAGTGCATGCTGGAAGTTGTAGTTTTGCAACAGCTGGAGACACACAGGTTGTGAAACACCGAGTTTGGTAACAAACTCAGTGTTTTGCAACCAGTGTGCCTTCAGCTGTTGCAAAAGCTACAACCCCCAGCATGTACGGACAGCGGAAGGGCATGCTGGGTCTTGTAGTTATGCAACAGCCGGAGGCATACTACATTGGCTGGGGATGCTGGGGATTGTAGTTATGCAACAGCTGGAGACACACTGGTTTACTACTTAACTCAGTGTGCCTTCAGCTGTTGCAAAACTACAACTCTCAGCAGTCACCGACAGCCAACGGGCATGCTGGGAGTTGTAGTTATGCAACCACCAGATGCACCACTACAACTCCCAGCATGCACTTTAGCTGATTGTGCAAGCTGGGAGTTGTAGTTACACAACAGCTGAAGGTACACTTTTCCATAGAAAGAATGTGCCTTCAGCTGTTGCAAAACAACAAGTCCCAGCATGCCCATAAGGGCATGCTGGGAGTTGTGGTGGTCTGCCTCCTGCTGTTGCATAACTACAGCTCCCAGCATGCCCTTGTTGCATGCTGGGAGCTGTTGCTAAGCAACAGCAGGAGGCTGTCACTCACCTCCAACGATCCAGCAGCACAGGTCAGTCCCTCGTCGTCTCCGCCGCCGCCGCTGCTCCTGGGGCCCCGATCCCAACAGGGACGCCGGGGATCGGGGTCCCCAGCACCGGGGGTCGTCTTCCCGCACCCGCTCACGTCCTCCGAAAGAGGGGCGGAGCGGGTTGCGGGAGTGACACCCGCAGCAGGCGCCCTGATTGGTCGGCCGGTAATCCGGCCGACGAATCAGGGTGATCGTGAGGTGGCACCAGTGCCACCTCACCCCTGCTGGCAATGGCTGTTCGGGGCCGTCTCTGACGGCCCCGATCAGCCAGTAATTCCGGGTCATCGGGTCACTGGAGACCCGATTGACCCGGAATCTGCCGCAGATCGCTGGACTGAATTGTCCAGCGATCTGCGGCAATCGCCGACATGGGGGGACATAATGACCCCCCTGGGCGATATGCCGGGATGCCTGCTGAACGATTTCAGCAGGCATCCGGCTCCGGCTCCCCTCCGGCTAGCGGTGGGGGCCGGAAATGCTTAGGGCGTATCCATACGCCCTCGGTCCTTAAGGACTTGGAAACGGGGGCGTATGGATACGCCCTATGTCCTTAAGGGGTTAAAGATGTCCCATTTACCTTCTGTATCAGTATTTGACAACACCTCCCCCCAGTCTATGTCCTGTAGTGCAGCCCTCAGCCCAGGGAAGTTTGCCTTTTTAAAGTTATATGTTTTTGCCTTCCCCGCCTGTCTTTGTTTTCTACATTTTAAGTCAAAAGTAACTATATTGTGGTCGCTATTACCAAGGTTTTCCCGCACAGTTACATTACCAACCAGCTCTGCATTGTTGGAAATGATCAGATCCAACAAGGCATCACTTCTTGTTGGGTCCTCCACAAACTGGCCCAGAAAATTATCCTGCAATAAATTTAGGAATTATCGCCCCTTTGTAGTTTTAGCCAACCCCGGACCCCAATCTATATCTGGATAGTTAAAATCTCCCATTATTACCACTGTACCTGCCCGGGCGGCCCTCTCTATTTGTTTATGAAGCCGAACTTCTATCTCTTCAGTGATATTAGGGGGTCTGTAGATTACCCCAAATATTATTTTTTCAGTATTTCCCTCCTTTTGTAATTCCACCCACAGTGACTCCACCTCCTCAAAATCATCACACACTATGGCATCGTTCACACTGACTTTCATATCACTTCTTACATACAGACAGACTCCACCACCTTTTCTGTTCATTCTATCCTTGCGAAACAATGTAAACCCCTGCAGATTGACAGCCCAGTCATGCGAGGAGTCGAGCCATGTCTCAGTGACCCCAACTATATCAATATGTTCCTCCAGTATCAAGGCCTCAAGCTCCCCCATTTTATTTGCCAGGCTTCTGGCATTTGTGAACATACACTTTACATTTCCATCCTTTATGTTATTGGGGTTAATGGGATTCAAGGGTGTAAGTTTTATTTTCCTATGAAGCCTATTCCTATTAACTATTCTAACCCCTCCCTCCGCTCCACCCCCAGGTACATGTATAATTCCCACCTCTCTATCTACACTATCTTCCCCCTCTTTGCTGTAGGTTCCCTCCCCCCAAGTCCCTAGATTGAATGTATATTGGGGTATTATTGAGTCTTGCCCTCAGTTGCTGAGCACTCATCTGGACCAGGAGTCCTGTAAACAGTGCCGGTTCTTTCCCAGACACTATATATATATATATATATATATATATATATATATATATATATATATATATATGAAAAAGATAAGAAAAAATGCAGCAGCACTCCGTGGTAGATGAAAAAGTGGAGTTAGGCTTTATTCATCAAGTGAAATACACAACATTTCGACCGTCTCACACGGTCCTAGTCAAGCAGGTGCTTTCTTAAATAGGTGATACCGCCATGACATCATCACATCTCATTATGCATAAATTACAATCATCATATTAAAAATATTAATATGATCTCTGATGTTAGGACATAGTAAAGGTATTATCATACAGAGTGTATATAAGACGCCTTATGGGCGAGTATTATAAGAAGTGCTCGTGGGCGTGATTAATATAGGAGGAGTTACACTGTATAGATGTCACTCACCAATGTATTTGATGTAAATATGTATATGCGTGGCAGACAGATATACATATTTACATCAAACACATTGGTGAGTGACAGTGTAACTCCTCCTATATTATTCACGCCCACAAGCACTTATTAACATTTTTTATGATGTACTAATGCAATTCTTATAATACTCGCCCATAAGGCGTCTTATATACACTCTGTATGATAATACTTTTATGTATATGCTGTGATCACGTATTATTGCATTATATATTAATATTTTGAATATGATTATTGTAATTTATGCATAATGAGATGTGATGATGTCATGGCGGTATCACCTATTTAAGAAAGCACCTGAACACATGTTACTCGCTTGACAAAGACCGTGTGAGACGGTCGAAACGTTGTGTATTTCACTTGATGAATAAAGCCTATCTCTACTTTTTCATCTACCATGGAGTGCTGCTGCATTTTTTCTTATATTTTGGGGACCCTGCCTGGGTTGGACCAGCTACAGACCAAAAGTTTGGACACACTCATTCAGAGTTTTCTTTATTTTCATGACTATGAAAATTGTAGATTCACATTGAAGGCATTAAAACTATGAATTAACACATGTGGAATTATATACATAACAAAAAAGTGTGAAACAACTAAAAATATGTCATATTCTAGGTTCTTCAATGTAGCCACCTTTTGCTTTGATTACTGCTTTGCACACTCTTGGCATTCTCTTGTTGAGATTCAAGAGGTAGTCACCTGAAATGATTTTCACTTCACAGGTGCGCTGGTGTGGAGGAGGAGGTGTGATGGTGTGGGGATGCTTTGCTGGTGTGGGGGTGCTTTGCTGGATTTATTCAAAATTGAAGGCCTACTGAACCAGCATGCCTACCACAGCATCTTGCAGCAGCATGCTATTCCATCCTGTTTGCGTTTAGTTGGACTATCATTTATTTTTCAACATCACAATGACCCCAAACACACCTCCAGGCTGTGTAAGGGCTATTTGACCAAGAAGGAGAGTGATGGGGTGCTGCGCCAGATGACCTGGCCTCCCCACCGGAAATGAACTCAATCGAGATGGTTTGGGGTGAGCTGGACCGCAGAGTGAAGGCAAAAAGGGCCAACAAGTGCTAAGCATCTCTGGGAACTCCTTCAAGACTGTTGGAAGACCATTTCAGGTGACTACCTCTTGTAGCTCATCAAGAGAATGCCAAGAGTGTGCAAAGCAGTAATCAAAGCAAAAGGTGGCTAGAACCTAGAATATGATATATTTTCACACTTTTTTTGTTATGTATATAATTCCACATGTGTTAATTCAGAGTTTTGATGCCTTCAGTGTGAAACTACAATTTTCATAGTCATGAAAATAAAGAAAACTTTGAAGGTGTGTCCAAACTTTTGGTCTATACTGTGTGTGTATGTATGTGTATATATATATATATATATATATATATATATATATATATATATATATATATATATATATATATATATATCTATATCTATATCCACGAAAAACAAAGGTGGTTTTGCAGCACTACTTAGCTTAATGAAAAAATAGTCGGGTGCCAGCTCCCAATGAACTTGATCAAAGTCCCAAAATTAATCCATCCAAAGAAATGGTGCAGCACTCCATGAGTAAATCCCAGGTGCAAAAAAGATTTATTCACTTCACATCATAGCATAGCAACGTTTCAGATCACACAGGATCCTTTTTCAAGCTCATACAAACACACATTAGGGGGTAATAAATACCCAAGTGGACATTTCAATCATGATATAATAATTATAGTGCCAATTAATAAAAAGTGTACAAAAAGTGCATATTTAGGCATTGGTGCAACATATAAATAAAGTGCATACGTGTATATTAAAATCATTAAAATAGCTTGAAAGATACAGTTAATATTATACAAACATAGTCAATTGCACACACATGTCTGTCATATTGCATAATCATACCCATGTGTGGCAAACATAAATCATAAACATAAACACTGGCATGGAGAAGGAGGAACGCTCACCTGCTGTAATGCATAATGGCGCCGGCAAGCGTGAGGCAATCTCTACTGCGCAAGTGCAGAGAGTTGTGACGGGATCTGTGTGGGGATGTCAGCTGACTCACCCGATCACGTGTTCCATGTCACTGTGTTGTTCTTGTATCACATGACCATCGTCATGGAGACGAGCAACGCAAACTTGTGCTCTCTCCATGATACTTGGTCAGACATAATCTATCACATATTGGTATATTAGGAGATCTGCCATGTTATTTGTATTTAATCTATATGTGTGACTACCGAATATAAAGTGAATACAATTATATATACTATTATGTAAAAAGATTTTTTATATAAAATTTTTTTTTATATTTTGTGTATATGTGAGAAAAAAATATTTACTATTAGGATGCAGTAATATTGGGTCCATGTGGGCAAAAACTCAACATATCTCAGAGTTATATAGAAATAGCATTAGAAGAACTAAAAATAATTAAAAAATATTGTTATGCAAGGAAAAGAAGCAAGGGAGAAAAGAAAGGAGAGAAAAGAGAATAAAAGAAAATTAATATAGTAAATAAATAAAATTATGATAAAGAAATATATAACAGACAATGAAAAATAAAAAATAAAATGAAATAATAGATATAAATAAATTACTAAAAAATAAAAAATAAAAAATAAAGTATTTAATTTGATCATGGATCATCACATGAACGCCCAGTGATGTGTTTGTATGAGCTTGAAAAAGGATCCTGTGTGATCTGAAACGTTGCTATGCTATGATGTGAAGTGAATAAATCTTTTTTGCACCTTGGATTTACTCATGGAGTGCTGCACCATTTCTTTGGATATATATATATATATATATATATATATATATATATATATATGTATATAAAACTCAATGTGTGTGTGTGTGTGTGTGTGTATGTATATGTGTATGTGTGTATTTTCCAGCATCAAGTCCAAACGGCTAAATATATTAACATAAAACTTGGCACACATGTTACTTATATGTCAAAAACAAACATAGGATAGGTAATTTAACCCTTACTCACCCCCATTTGCCAGGGTCGGGGTTTTTGTTTAATGTCCCATACAAGTCTATGGGAAATATATGTTACTGCATAACTTCCAAATGGCTGGAGATATTTCAATAATACTTGGTCACATGTTACTTATATGTCCACTTAAAATATAGGATAGTTAATTTAACCCTTAACTACCCCCATTTCAGAGGGTCAGGGTTTTCGTTTAAAGTCCCATGCAAATCAATGGGAAATGTATGTTCCCAAATAACTTCCGTACGGCTGGAGATATTACAATACCTGGTACACATATTACTGGTCAGGATAGGAGGATGGGATAGGAGGACGGGATAGGAGGACGGGATAGGAGGTCGAGATAGGAGGACGGGATAAGAGGATGGGATAGAAGGACGGGATAGGAGGACGGGATAGGAGGACGGGATAGGAGGATGGGATAGGAGGTCAGGATAGAAGGTCGGGATAGGAGGACAGGATAGGAGGACGGGATAGGAGGTCGGGATAGGAGGTTAGGATATGAGGACGGGATATGGGGTTGGGATATGAAGTCAAAAGCTTCCTCTGTTGATTTTCCTCCACACCAAGGATTAGGAAGGACGACGGGATAGGAGGATGGGATAGGAGGTCGGGATAGGAGGACGGGATAGGAGGACGGGATAGAAGGACGGGATAGGAGGACGGGATAGGAGGTCGGGATAGGAGGTCGGGATAGGAGGTCGGGATAGGAGGTCGGGATAGGAGGACGGGATAGGAGGTTAGGATATGAGGACGGGATATGGGGTTGGGATATGAAGTCAAAAGCTTCCTCTGTTGATTTTCCTCCACACCAAGGATTAGGAAGGAGGACGGGAGAGGAGGATGGGATAGGAGGTCGGGATAGGAGGACGGGATAGGAGGACGGGATAGGAGGACGGGATAGGAGGACGGGATAGGAGGACGGGATAGGAGGTCAAGATAGGAGGTCGAGATAGGAGGTCGAGATAGGAGGTCGAGATAGGAGGTCGAGATAGGAGGTCGAGATAGGAGGTAGAGATTAGTGTTGCTCGCGAATATCGCATATCGTGAATATTTTCGTAATTACGAATATTGTTGTTGTTTTTTCCACAGTACACATCACAGTGATCATCCCTCTCTGCTTCCAGCTTGTGTGGTCTAAAGAAGACTCTAATACTACTGTTTGAGACTGGCGTACGAATTTTCGCATATGGGAAATTTTCGCATATGCTAATTTTCGCACATGGGAATTTTCGTTTATGAAAATTTTAGCATATGCAAAATTTTGCATATGCAAATTTCCGCATATGCGAAAATATAACACGAATATTCCGAATATGTGAATTTAGTGAATATATGAAGAATATTCATCCATATATTCGCGAAATATCGCGAATTCGAACATGGCCTATGCTGCTCAACACTAGTAGAGATAGGAGGATGGGATAGGAGGTCGGGATAGGATTAGGAAGGAAAAACTGGGCAACGCCGGGTACTCAGCTAGTGTGTGTGTATATATATATATATATATATATATATATATATATATATATATATATATATGTATATGTTCCAAACAATGTAGACGACTGCAGCACACAGAAGTAGTGAAAAAAGCGTGAATTTGCTTTATTCCAGAAATACCATGGTACAATGTTTATGTAGTCTCACACCACCATTTTCAGACCACAGAAACATGGTAACATGGTACCATGGTATTTCTGGAATAAAGCTACTTCACGCTTTTTTCACTACTCCTGTGTGCTGCAGTCGCCTACATTGTTTGGATTATCTGTTTTGGACCCAGGACCGGGGTCCCATAGACCGCTTGCACCTTCATCTACTGAAAGCCCTTTGGTTGTGCTGCTCCATCCCTATACACACATATATATATATATATATATATATATATATATATATAATATATGTTTGTGAAATTGTTGGGACATGCCCCCTTTCGGTGACCCTGCTCCCGTTTCTGACAACCATGCCTCCTTTCCTGGTTTTCTCAGTAACATGAGAAAGCCCGTTTTTTTTTTTTTTTCAATTCTGGCGCAAATTCTGGTGCAGACAGAATTTCTGCCAGAATCTGGTGCACAACCTGACAAAACCTGTTGGGTTTACAGTAGTAAATCAGGGCCCTTATCTTTATTCTGTAGGTTCATACATGGGATTCTGCTGCACTGTGTACACAGATGAATTTATGCAGCAGATGTTTCTGAAGCGGAAATCCCGATTCCGATGTTCGCAGAAACAGTGAATCTGTTCAATGTTCCTGTGGATTTTCCTCGGAAATGCATTTTCGTCTATAGAGACATTTTTCAGTTGTCCTTACTCTGCTGGAACATGCAAATGTGCGACATGTCCACCCGTGTCTTCCGAGCGGACATTCTGCACATTTTACATGTGTGAACACAGCCTTACTTTCCTTTATCTTTCCAGCTTAGATAGCAACTTCTTCTAGCTGTGACTTGTTTCCACAGAATCTGCCAGACAAACATTTTAGACTCTGCACTTTTCCTGCATCCAAAATCTATACAAACGTTCCATCCATAGCCCTCATACACTAATAATGTTCCCTTACGTTCCCCATACTGGACATTTGCATGAGTGCTTGTACTCATTCATATATCCCTGATGCCTACTCCGATACCTGCCAGGGGAGCGGAGGAAGAAGGGGCGCTGAGTAACATGCTGAGTGGTGGTGTACCAGAGTTAGTGCGAGGGGCAATGGGGGTAGGGCAGGAGACGGCTGCTATAGTCAGTGATAAGTGGAGGTATGATGAGCAGCTAATCAGTTCTGGCCCTTCAGGAGACTGGGGAAGCTGGGTGACAGGCAAAACATAGTTCAGGGCTCACAGTACTTTCTCAGCTTTATCTCCACTGCCTGTCACCCAGCTTTCCTAGTCTCCTGAAGAGATTTTATGTCTGATGCAACAGCCATATTGGAGAGGAGACATGAAGTGAATTAACAGATGTCACACTAGTAGTCTGCCATTCAGGAGTCATAGTGCAGGACTCACAGTACTTTCCCAGCTTTATAAGACTCCTGAATGGCAGAATACTAGTCTGACATCAATAACTTCTTTTCATGTCTCTAATATGGCTGGCTGCTGTACCAGACAGTCTCATCTGGTGACTTGGAAAGCTAGTGGAAAGGCAATACATAAAGCTGGGGGAGTGAGCCCTGCACTATGTACTGTCTGTCATCCAGTTTTCCCAGTCTCCTGAAGAGAGCACCCATATACCTATATAGTGCCCCATACAGTGGATACACACATACATACATACGCATGCACACACACACTGCACTGATACAAATACAAGCACATTACATATATATACATCCACAATATTGAAGGAAATCTGTCATCAGTGTCACCTGTACTAACCTGTCGGTACAGACAGGTAATGCAGGTGACACTGATGACAACGGTACTTACCTTGTCCCGTTCCATGTAGTCGTTCTCAGGTAATCTTCTCAGGTATCTTCAGCTCCGGGCACGGCTTGGAGCATGGGCGGAGCTTAGTGATGTCCCCTGCTGCTGTTCTCTAGCAGCTGACCCCTTCATATAGTGCACCTGGTCAGAGCCCCTGACAGCCTTACTGCCAGTACTGTCCTGCTGGCACCCTGGTTGTGAGTCTGAACACCCAGACTTTAAATTATATAAACTCTCGACTTGTGTTTGTGACATGTCAAAAGTTTTTTCATATGATAAAAACATTTTAAAAAACAAAAAGAAAAAGAAATGTTTCTGTTTTTCTGTATTTTTGTGGCAAAAAATCAACACAAGGTTGATGGAAAATAACTAACGCTCTCACATTTGTTAGTTATTAGTTAACGACAATGGGCGTAAATATACATCATGGTGCTGTGCTACTTAACGCACCATGACGTACGTTTATGCTCCGTCATTACTGCGATCACCGAACCGGTGTTCGTATCAGGCACAGCAGGTCCCAGCTGACCTGCCGGTAATGGCGAACATCCGTGATCATGTGGATGTCCGCCATTAACCCCTCAGATGCCGTGATCAATACAGCTCACGGCATCTGCGCCAGTGCGGTACTTTAAATGGATCATCAGATTGCCAGCAGCACTGCCGAAGGGATCCCATCATCCATTATGGTGGTCGGTGGTCCCCTCACCGGCCTCCATCTGTCCACCGGGGTCTTCTGCTCTGGTCTGACATCGAGCAGATCAGAGGATCATCAATAACACTGATCAGTGCTATGCCCTATGGGAACTATTAAAGTGTAAAAAAAAAAAAAAGTTAAAAATGTAAAAAAATAAAAAGTTAAAAAATTAGAAAAATCCCCTCCCCGAATAAAAACGTAAATCATCTGTCACATTTTACCTACAAAAAAGCGTAAAAAAAATTACTAAACACATTTGGTATTGCCGCGTGCGTAAAAGTCAGAACTATGAAAATATATTATTAATTATCTCGTACGGTGAACGGCGTAAATGTAAAACATAAGCAAAAGTGGTACCGAAAAAAACTACAGATCACGGCGCAAAAAATCAGCCATCATACCGCCCCATATATGGAGAAATTTGAAAGTTATAGGTGGTCAAAGTAGGGCAATTAAAAACATACTAATTTTGTTAAAATAGTTTGAGATTTTTTTTTAAAGTGGTACAATTATAGAAAACCATAAATCATGGGTATCATTTTAATTGTATTAACCCACAGAATAAAGAAAATATGTTATTTTTACCATAAAGTGTACACTGTGAAAACAAAACTTTCCAAAACTTGCTAACTTGCGGTTTTCTTTTCAATTTTGCCACATAAATAATATTTTTTGGGTTGCGCCGTACATTTTATGGTAAAATAAGTGATGTCATTACAAAGTAAAATTGGTGACGCAAAAAACAAGCCCTCATATGAGTCTGTGAATGGAAATATAAAAGAGTTATGATTTTTAGTAGGCGAGGAGGAAAAAACAAAAAGCAAAAATAAAATTGGCCTAGTCCTTAAGGTCACAATGTGCCTGGTCCATAGGGGGTTAAGTGTGTTTTGTAAAATTATATTCTGAACATTTAACTTGATGACATTGGTGGTATTTATTATGGTCAAACATGATTTGTGACATACAGTATAGTCTTTTGTAACACTCACATTTCTGTAGAAAGGAACGCTGGAAGTAGAGGATCCGCTGGACCTGTGTGGCAGATGACTTGTACCACACAAGGGAGCGGAGTCTAAGGTGCAGCTGGTTTTCACCAGAGCCCATCGCAAAGCGGGATGGACTTGCTACGGAATGCGGCACCCAGGTCGCTACCCATGGCACGTCTCGACCACACAGGCAGCTGAGGAGTTTCGAGGCACAGGTAGGATATGCAAACTTGTGGTCAGGATAGCAGAAGGTCAGGGCTGGCGGTACAGGTGCGTAGTCAGGGACAGAGCAGGAGGCAAAGGAGCAAGGTCAGGAACATGACAGGTTCACTTTCTCTTAGGCACTGGGGTAACAAAGATCTGGCAGGGAAGTGTGGGAGGTGGAGGAACTTATAACTGAGCCACAGGTGTACACTTAATTATTGGGCGTACTGGCCCTTTAAACCTCCGACCTCCGGCGTGTGCGCACCCTAGGGGACGGGGACACGCGCGCCGGAGCCGAGAGGCAGAGGAGGAGGCATCAGAAGCACCAAGTAAGTGACGGGCTGGGATTCACATGCAGGAGCGTCCCGCGAGGCGAATACCAGCCCCGCCGGCATCAGGAGGTGACAGGGCCATGTGCGGCTGGAGCCCTGAACATAACATCTTTGTTCATCCAATTTAAAATTGCTTATACTCTGAAAGTGACTGGTCATCTGTAGTTTGATGGATATGATCTATTGGCCGAACAGAGCTGCTTCTTATCATGCTGGAAGGCAACCATCTGTTATATATTTCAATTTGCTGCGTTTTCTGAAATGATATTAGGAGTGGCAAAGTAAAAGATTAATTGGTTAATACTGAGCACAGTGTGTTTAATTGGCACAGTATGCCTCTGATCTGTATATTAATCAGATGGATTACATATTAACTCAAGGAATTATTATAGCTCCTGACTGCCATAGGAAATGGCAGCATGGGTTTACGGCACTTTAAATAATTGTCAACTGTTACTCTTTGAGATGGATTTACTGTACATCATTGCTACAGTTCTTTAAAGTAAAATGATTCTGTCCTTATTAAGGGTGCTAAAAGGTAATGTTAGTGAGGTAACTGACCTTCATTTTTATACAAAAGGCTTGACACATAAAAGTAGAAATCAAAGGAAAATAAACAAATGTGTCTTAAAGCTTGCTTGTTTGTTTAGGCTGTTGTGTATGTGCAAAAGTAGCACCACTATTTCTGGCCATTTTATAACTTGTTTCTGGGATTTTACATCCATTTTTTGCTTGAGATGTTATCTAAAATTTTTCAGTTATCTCTGAGCTAGTGGGTGGAGACTGTATATGATATTATCATATACTGCACACAAAAAAGAGGTGCTCTTGACTTTCTCTGTCTATACCATGTAGTACACCTTAAAAAGCAGCAGCAGCATTGAGTACATTATAGAGCACTACTGAGTGTAGTTAGTAGTTACTATAAACCACCTTAGGTGGTCACTGATTCCCTAAATTTACCTACCAACTAAAAAGGTGAACTAACTTATCTTTATTGGTGAAAGAAAGGAAATTAAACACACAAGATTAAGGGGGGGGGGGGGGGGGGATATTAATTGTGTCAGTGATTTAGCCCATGATAAGCATCGGCTGCAGAGATGCTTTCATTCACATACTGAGATAACAATATTGATATTGAGTACTGATGTGATCGGACAGATACAAATCAATTTTAGATCTGTTAAAGAGGGACGGAATGCACACAGTATTTTAATCTTGTGTGTTTAATTTCCTTTCCTTTACCAATAAAGATAAGTTAGTTCACCTTTTTAGTTGGTTGGTAAATTTAGGGAATCAGTGACTACCTAAGGTGGTTTATAGTAAATTGAATAATTCATCCTCCAACCAACGGTCTCATTAGGTGTGCAGATCTTAGCTTCTGGCTCATTACAATCATTCTCCCTTCCCATCTCCCTCCTTGTCCCATCCCTTTCCATAGACTTGTATAGGCTGCATATAACGTGATCTTTGTGAGCAGCTAAGCTGTTCTAGAAACACAAGGTAGAATGAAGTTGTTTTTAGAGTAAATGTTTAGGAGAGGGGAGTTAGAAAAGGAGCCTGATAAAAGGAGAAAAGCTTTTTTCTGTGATAACATATCTTACACAATCTCTTACGTTCTTTTGTACTAATGATTTATGCAAAGTTTGTTAAGCTGAAAAACTATATACATTATATCATGCAAACTGCAGATGTAAATACATTTTAGGATTAAATTATCTGTGTGTATTAGTGCAGTCCTTAATACACGGTTCGGGAAGGGGCACTTCATTTGTATACGCTGACATTTCGAAACAGACAGAAAGTTGTCCCCCCTGTGTCAGCAGTGGCGTACCTGCGTTTTGACAAAACTGGCACCCCACAGAGGCGCACGGCCAGGTGGGAGGCAGGCGCAGGCTGGCAAAGCATAGGTACGTCACAGGGGCCTGTCTGGTAGAGGCATGTGCTCTCCCGCAAATGGGGATCAAGGACACTTGAGCCAAATCCCCCACTTCAGCTGTATACGCACACTTTCATACAGCTGAAAGCTTTCTTTCAGTGTGAGCCGCAGGACGTATACTTTTTTTTAGCAGTGGGAAGATAGCAGGGGGGGTTTAGTGGCTACCTACTTAGCTACCTATCTGGCTACCTTCCTAAATAACTACCCATCTGGCTACCATCTTACTTACAACCAACTTACATAGTTACCCAGCTTCCATCCTACAGAAAGAATAAATATCTCTCCACAGCACCATTAGTGGCAAAAAAAAAAGGGATTTATTCCATAAAAGGTGTCATTACCTCGGATGATTTGTTACTGCCGCAACTCATATCGGCTACGCCTGGGGACCCACTCCGCTCGCCTCTACTGAAGGTCAGTTCGCCTGCGTGTATTGTGATTGCAGCATACTACTTGTAGACATAGCTCTCTGCACTTGCCCTCTTGTCTGGTAATTCTCCTCCTTCTCTCTCGTTTCCCTCTTTTTCTTTAGACCCTCCTCCCCTCTCCTCATCTTTCTCTCCCCCTCTCAGTCTTTCTTTCCCTCTTCTACGCCTCTTCTTTCCCCCGTCCCTCAACCCCAAATTTATGCATTACTGATCCTACAGTTTTTTTTTTCATGCCTTACATGCCTATGTTCGCTGCAGACCCCGAAAGGGGATCTGTAGGAGTTGGATATTGGATATTACATTGCCTTACGTTGTTCCAGAGATACAGATGTCAATACCTGCCTTCCTTCTGAGGATTGGCGAGAGTTCTGATACGATATATTGTTCTGTTTACCATTTCTGCTTGTCAGAGGCCTCTGTAGGCATACCTCATCCGTACTGTGTCCTGAGGAATTTACCTACTTACCGTGAAAGTCCCGTCATAATTACATGCTGTTTGCATAATCTGTATTATACCGCATTCATGGATGACTTGCTTTTCTTGTATTGTTTATCTTACAAATTTCAATAAACATTTAATCCAAAAAAAAGGGTCATTACAAGCAGCGACGTTTCGGTCAGCTCAGCCTGACCTTTCTCAAGCAGTGTATATTCAGTGCAAACCACACATATAAGGGTACCAATTACAGATGCAAAAAGTGCATCATTATCAATAAAATACATAAATCCAACATTAAAAGTATACAAAAAAAACTTAAAGTGCTATAATTTCATAGTGTAAATAAATATAAAGTTGATATCAAAAGTGCATACAAAATAGCAATAAAAATCATATACAACCATAAGATAGATGTGTAATTACATGTAATTACACCCGTGCATCACATGTGCAATATTATTAAGAACAATTAATGGAAAGGTGGTGGGGAGCACACACTCACTATATGCCATTGTTGAAAAACGTCATTACAGTATTAGCATCAGGAAGTAATCACATCGCATGGGTGCCGAGTTCAGAGGGCATAGTGAGGAGCGAGATAGTATAGCCAATAGAACATAAGCATCCCGGTAACCATGGCGCTGCGTGCATTCGCCCGTGGCGCGCGAGGACAGCCAGGGGAACACACTGACACCATCTTTAGTAAGGTATTAGTAAAACAAAATATAAAACTAAAAAAATAAACGAGCCTCTCTCCGAATGCAACAAAATAAGTCCTGCATCCACAACCAAACACTCCAGATAATAAAGTGAAGTGCACCACGCACGTCACCTGATCCCGGTAAACCGGTACCAAGTACCGCACAGAATGAACACATGCACACCACCCCCCATCATGTAGAAGGGAATGGTGTGCCCACAGCACAAGTGGACACACACCACCATAGGACCCTCTCGGTCCAGAAAAACATCCATGTTCAGGCATACCAGGATATAGGGGACCACACCACGACTGAAATAACAGAAAATAGCAAAATAAAATAAAACAAAAATAAGGGAAAATAGAGAAAAAAATTATGAATAAATAAAAGAATGTATGAATATCATAATGAAAAGAATAATAAATCGGGACTAAAGAATATATATACAATATATCTATCTGCTTCCTCACACTATACCATGAACAATAAAATTATTCAGAGTGTAAGTTTATTAACAAAAAAAAATACAATATTGAATAAAATCATCAGGAGAGTGTTTCAGTACTTTCCATCTTCCACCTAGAGAAAAGACAAGTAAAAATATATATTGATTAATACTTCTTGGTGGTATCACTAGAAATACACCAATACCAAACACTCATTTATCCAGTTATAAGGTTGTCGGTGAGGACTATTATTGTGCAACTACTCTATGTAGCGTTGTGAATTCCACATTTAAACCATGTGGTTTCAGGGATCCTAGCCTAAAGATCCACTTCAATTCGAATTTCTTTAACATCGCCTGTCTTCCCCCTCGACGTTTAGGAAACATTATCAATGATCATAAATCTCAAATCTTTTTCTGTGTGACCCATTGCAGTAAAATGACTAGACAAAGGTAGATCCAGTTTCTTTTTCCGGATAGTGTATCTATGTTGGTTTATACATGTCTTCAAGTCCCAAGTGGTCTACCCTACATAAAGGAGACCACAGGGACACCAAAGCACATAAACCACATATGAACTATTGCATGTAAGATAATATTTAATAGGAAAAGTCTGACTGTTCAAAGGATGAGTAAAGGTTTTCCTCTTACACATCTGACTACAATTGATACATTGTCTGCAGGGAAAACTACCTTTTGTAAAAAAAAATGTGTCATGAAATAGAAAATAATTTTTTTCCAGCACCAATCTCAATTGGGAAGTAAGGAATTTTATATTCTCTGGAGGGAATAAAGCATCATTTAAACACCTAGTCACTGCCTCCACACCTCCATCATGCTGTATGGAGGTGTAGAGGCTGACCACATCAAACAAGGTGATGACAGTACCAATAGGTATTTATCCCATGATCTTGTCCAAAAAGTCTGCAGTGTCTTTGACATATGACCTGATATTGACTGCAAAGGGTCGCAGTACTTTGTCCAAAAAGACACATATGTGTGATGTAATTGACTTTGTCCCCGAACCAAAAACACCCAGGTGGATCAATTAGACTCTTGTGGATTTTAAGGAGTAAATAAAGGAATGGAGTTACTGGAAACAAAACAATAATCCCTACTTCAAACCCATTGTTCACAAGCGTCTGAATTTTCCTTTCAATATCAAACTTAGGGTCATGCGTCAGTTTTTCATAAACAGAGGTGTAATTTAACTGCCTCTCAGCCTCCTTAACATATTGAACTCTGTCCATTAGCACAATCGCACCACCCCTGTCAGCTGGCTTAATGATGCGATCATCATGGACAAGTTCCAACAAAGAATCCATTTAATTGCGTGTAATATTGGGATGTCTAAGACGAGTACTCTTTTGTCTCAAGACAACAAAATCTTGTTTTACACATTGTTCAAAAGTGTCAATTGCATGTGACTCAAATTGAGGTAAAAATCACTTACAGTCCTCAGGCCCAGTGGCTGTAAATTCAGACATCGTGATGTGCTAGGAAAAAAATCAGAATTAGAACAAGGTGGCAAACGGTTAACTTTTAGTAGAAAGCCAAACTCTCAATTTAAGTCTACTTAAAAATTTAGCAAAGTTTAATTCAAATTGGAAGCAATCCGTCATAGCATTGGGGCAAAAATGTAACCCCTTATTCAGCAGCTTCAATTCTTCAATAGAAAGTTCTCTAGAAGAGATGTTAATCACAGTCCTTAGTTCTTACTCGGTCTGCCTCTACCCTGTTGTGTTTTCATATCTCTGCAGCTCCTTGTTTTTATTCCCTCAGTGGTGTTTCCTACCGCCCCTCCTTGGGCGTCTCCTGTAGGGTCCTGGCCGAAAAAAACGGAGACTGGTAATCATTATATACTTATTGTTCCTTGGCATTAATTTTATTTCCACTCATTTCTCCACCAGTGGATGTTTTGTTCCGTCTATTACGTCTGAAGCTGGAATGTGGTGCACTCCAGTTATATACTTTGCCTGTTGTGTAATCCTGCAGATCCCTGTACCATTTGCGTTTTTTGACAATTTCCAATTCACCCCTGTATTTAGTTAGTTCATTAAAGACTCAAACTCACTCTCCGGCAAAATGGCTCTCAATGTAGCTTCCAATTGACACACAGTTTTTGGCATTGTTGGTATCCTGTTGCAGAAACTCAGTTTGTAACATAATCAAATCAAAAGCATACTTATTCGTGATGGCTTCATATTTATTCCAATACTCAATATTTTGTACATAGGCATTATGCGTGGGTTGTGTTCTTAAACCCCTCGGAATCCTCTTAGCTTTAACCCCTTAACGACAATGGACGTAAATGTACGTCATGGTGCCGTGGTACTTAACACACCATGGCGTACATTTACACTCCGTCATGACTGCGAGCACCGGCCCGATGCTTGCGTCATGTACGGTAGGTCCCAGCTGCTATCAGTCCACCATTAACCCCTCAGGAGCCGTGATCAATACAGATCACGGCATCTGCCACAGTGCGGTACTGCCGCGGGGATCCGATCATCCAGCATGGCGGCCTGAGGTCCCCTCACCTGGCTCCGGCCGTCTCCCGGGTCTTCTCACCTGGCTCCGTGCGTCACCCGGGGTCTTCTGCTCTGTTCTGAGATCGAGCAGACCAGAGCAGAAGATCACCGATAACACTGATCAGTGCTATGCCCTATGCATACCACTGACCAGTATTAGCAATCAAAGGATTGCTATAGATAGTTCCCTATGGGGAATATTAAAGTGTAAAAATGAAAGTAAAAAAAGTAAAAAAATAAAAAGTTAAAAAAATGCGAAAAATCCCCTCCCCCCAATAAAAATGTAAAATGTCCTTTTTCCCATTTTACCCCCATAAAGTGTAAAAAAATTATAATAAATACACATATTTGGTATTGCCACATGTGAAAATGTCCGAACTATTAAAATATAATGTTATTGATCCTGTACGGTGAATGGCGTGAACATAAAAAAAAAACCACACAAAATTGCAGCTTTTTTGTCCCATTTTATTCAAAAAAATATATAATAAAAAAATTATAAAAGTTTTATATGCACAAATATGGTATCAATATAATGTACAGATCATGGCACAAAAAATTAGCCCTCATACCGCCGCTTATGCCAAAAAATGAAAAAGTTATAGGTCATCAAAATAGAAGGATTTTAAGCATACTAATTTGGTTAAAAAGTTTGCGATTTTATTTTTTAAGCGCAACAATAATAGAAAAGTATATAATCATTTTAATCGTATTGACCCACAGAATAAAGAACATGTCGTTTGTTCTGTAAATTGTACGGCGTGAAAACGAAACCAAAATTTGCTAAATTGCGGTTTTCTTTTACATTTTCCCACACAAATAGTATTTTTTGGTTGCGCCATACATTTTATGGTAAAATGAGTGAGGTCATTATGCAGGAAAACTGGTCATGCAAAAAACAAGCCCTCATACTAGTCTGTGCATGAAAATATAAAAGAGTTACGATTTAAAATAAAATTGACCTGGTCCTTAAAGGGGTATTCCAGGATTTTTTTTTAATTTGACTATGCTACAGGGGCTGTAAAGTTAGTGTAGTTTATAATATAGTGTCTGTATCTGTGTGTGACGTTTTTCATACAATTCTTCCGTGATTTTCACCCCAATTTTCTATTTTTATCAGCATTTATGACTGTTGTCTCATATTTTTCCCAGCTTGCAATGCGGCTGATGACAAGGAGTCTGTCTGCTTCAATGGGTGGAGGGATCGCTTGGTGAGAGAGGGATCAATCTGCAACTCATGCAACAGCTGTATGCACCCTGATTGAAAACCACAGGTCTTTTGAATGGATGCAGCTCATTTATGTTTCAATGGGTGAGGTGGCTGATGTGTGGGAGGAAGGAAAATGGAATTGTGGGATTTGTAGTCAAAAAAAGAAAAGTCAAACAGGAAATACCAGTTCACAAAATGCTAGCCACAGTGTTATGGTAATCTCACAACATAGCCATTTAACCCCAAGACAAGCGCAGATCCTTCCTAAGCATGTCCATTACTGTCTGCCAGGTACGTACTAAAATCCCCTTATGGTGGATAACCCCTGTAAGGTCAATATGGGCTTGGTCTTTAAGGGGTTAAAGTATTCCACAAGCATGGTCAAATGTAATCGTAGGCCCAATAATTTCTTAGTGGCAAACTCATAGTTACAAGCAGTGCAGAGAAATAAGCAGCCGCCACTTCTACCCCTGTATTTCCACAGTTCACACTCAGCCAATATAGCGATAGCAAAATAGCCCAAACTAGGCAACACAGTTACCTTCACAGTGCTGGCAGGCACTGCATACTTTCGAGTTCCAAGTCCCTTAAGAACAAACAACTTCAAATGTAGCACAAGTAGAAAATAGGGACGTCACTCACCAGGATACTGTGCCGATAATTCTTTATTCACATGGTGCAGTTACAAGCATGGTGCACGGACGATCTTCCAAGGACTCAGCTAGTCAGTGTAAAACTGGGCTACAGCTGTTGCGCGTGCGTCATCACTCTTCATCAAACTCATAGTTACGCTGTACATCAATACTTGATGGAGTATGTAAAAATGCAGAGACCTCAAGGACATTGCCCAATATCCTGGATATATTAGTCTCAGTATATGTAAAGACACCAGCAGTCCCAATAGAGGTATGCATACCGGTACTTGCAGTAGATGTTGCTCCAGAAACATCCATCTTCAATAAACAATCCTGGGTGCTCGCTCATAGACCGCAAACAGAAGTAGTAGAAGAGCAGCACATCCAATCCATTAGCAAAAAGTAATAAAGTGCTAGGTGCCCACGGATTCTGGAACCCTGGTGAGGGGATCTCGTTTCAGACAAAAAAAATTATCTCTCCACAGCACCACTAGTGGCTAAAAAAATGTGATTTATTCCATAAAAGGGGTCATTACAAGCAGCAGCGACGTTTCGGTCAGCTCAGCCTGACCTTTCTCAAGCAGTGTATATTCAGTGCAAACCACACATATATAAGGGTACCAATTACAGATACCAAAAATGCATGATTATCAATAAAATACATAAATCAAACATTAAAAGTATACAAAAAAACCATAAAGTGCTATAATGTCATAGTGTAAATAAATACAAAGTTTATATCAAAAGTGCGTTAAAAATCACAATAAAAATCATATACAACCATAAGATAGATGTATAATTACATCTAATTACACCCGTTCATCACATGTGTAATATTGTTAAAAACAATTAGCTTCCATCCTACCTACCTGGCCACCTACCTACATAGCTACCTATTTAGCCACCTGGCTACCTACCTATATATATATATATATATATATATATATATATATATATATATATTTTTTTTTATTTTTTTTTTACATTTTCTTGTGGTCACTATAAAAATAAAAAAAAGGATATCTTACTACAGTATTTGGGTCCCCCGCAGCTTCTGTTATGAAGTCATCCTGTTCTCCACTGGCCACCATTCTTTCTACTTCTGAGATGGATTTGTTCGAGCAGTGATGGCAGGCTAAGCTAATCACTAACTGGGCCACCACTGATTGGCTGAGCAGGCAGCTCCTATTAAGAGTTTCAAAGTAGGAAGAAGAGTGACAAATGGGGGAGCAGATGAAATCCTTCAAGGATCTGTATAGATGTAAAAAAAAAATCATGAAAAGTAAAAAAAAAAAAAAATATGCTCGAATAATCCTGTTTTTTTCTTTACTTTAATTCTTAATATATAACCAAAAGTGGGCACACAGGAGAGGGACAGACCGCCAATAATATTTCGCAATTTATGAAAATCCAGAGTTACCAGTAAGCTGTTTCCTGCAACCACTCCTAGAGTTTTTCCATGGGTTGAAGTAACAAAGAAAGCAAACAGCTAAAGTAAAAGGCAGAAGAAGATGTTCTGGATTCCCCAGATGGATTTTCAGAATACCCTAGCTTACAATGCACTTCTTGGAGGTGGCCCAAACATCTAGAATCCATACAAAGACGTGTGCAGGAAGGAGGTTAGATTCTCCATATATATATAAGATCATTCAGTCTAGAAATTCACATTCCTGTCTTTTTCCAATAAAGAGGAATGCCCAACCTGGCTGCCATGACCATTAAATTAAAGATGGATTTCTTGTGAACCTTTGTATGGATGTCGCAGTAATGTGGTCCATGTTAAGTAAGAGTTCTTGTCCTAAATACACTGTAAGGTTTGCAGCCAGATGAACCATGCTTCTCGCCTCAGACCAGAAAGAGCCTAGGGCAGCATGGGACAGGACCAGAATGTATGGAGGAGGGTACCCTCTATCTGGCCACATCTTCAACAGATTGGATCAACTTGAGGAAATAGAGCAGGCACTCTGTACCAACATCAAAGAAGTTAAAGGGGTATGCCGATACTAGACATCCACAAGATAGAGGATGTCTCTGATCGTGGGTGGGTCCTGCCGCTGGGACCCCCAGCAATCTCCTGCCCGCGATCTCCACTCTGTGCCTTATTACTATTGACCAAAGTCTGAAGCTGTGGCCAACACGCCCTCTCCATATATCTCTATGGGAGATTTGGAGATATCCCAATGCTGTATATCTTTCCCATAGACATGATCGGAGGGGGCGTGTTGGCCACGGCCACTCCGAAGCCTAGCAGAGCCGGTGTTCTGAACATAAGTGTTCAGAATGCCGGGTCACTGGGCTGGAGATCACAGTGGTCCCAGCAATCAGACCCCCAAACTGTGGATAGGGAATAAGATGTCTAGTACCGGAGTACCCCTTTAATAGCTAGCTTCATACTTCTCAAACCTATATATGCTGTATATGTATGTCACATATAAGTGTTTGGCATACTTTGAAAATAAACATGGTTTGTAAAGTGCAAAAATCATCACTCTTATTTGAACAAAAATTATAATTTCCATAAGACATAAGTAAAAAACAACAACATCTAGAGCCCACACAAAAAAGCAGAGGGAAAGTTGGTACTGGAGTAAGATGCCTGTAATTGCATATATAGTTATGTATGTTCAGTAAGAGTATATTCTGCACATTTTTCCTCTTTGGATATACTAGAAGTTACTTTTAGAGGTAATTCTGTTGGTCTTACATTCAGAAATATTTGTAAAGCGTATTACAGCCATTAAGGGTTTTTCTAGCACGTCAGTGTAATGTATGGAATTGGTATCGTGAGCAATAGAAACTCTAAACTAAATTTTATATTTGTATATAGCCAATGTTAGAATGAAAGAAAGTGAAGATTCAATACAAATATTGTCCCTATTTTACCTTTTTTCACTTTATGTTTATTTCAACAGCTCTAGAACCGAGCAACTGTGGTGAGAAAACTCTCTTCTGCCCATAAGTTATAATTATGAAAAGAATCACCATATCAGTTACTCTACTAATCAGAGGGTACGTGGACTCATAACAGGAAACAGCAGAGAAAACAGGTATTCACAGCATTTGTTTGAGATAAGATGTTGAAAAGTGTAATTAAAAAGAAATGCAACATGGTAAGCAAGCTACAATTACTGCTGATGTCCAAATAGCAGTGTTTAGACTGTAAGCTAAACCATGAAACAACAGATCATCTGTCTTTGCCAAAAGACTTATGTTTCCTATATTTCTAAATACATAGAGGGATCTTGGTTATTGTCAATATCATGTTACCTTAGTGTGTACTCAGAATATTATGGTACTATTTGGGCATTTAACGCGGGGCAAAAGGGGCAGCTGCCCTGGGCCCTGTCATTCCTTGGGGCCCAAAGCAGTTAGCCCTTTAGCCCCACGCTAAAGCAGCTAGCCGCCAGTCCGGGCAGGGCTGGCTGTACAATGGGTCCCGGTGGGGCCATGGTCCCAGGAGGCACTTTTTTAGGGGCAGCACACTGCGCTGCCACCAGCCCCATCCCACAGCCGCCGTCAGGGGGTACAGCCGGAGCACAGAAGCAGCCCTGCTTCTACATACCTCCAGTGAGTGATTGACTCTACCTGTCAATCATTCACAAGAGGCCAGAACTTCCTCAGTGCTCTGGCGCACGAGTGACATCATCAGACGCCAGAGTGCAGAGGAAGATTGAAGAAGAGGCCTGAGGGAGCTTCTGGTAAAGAAGAAGAAAGATCCACAGGAGGTAAGTATGTTGGGCAGGCTGGGGGGGGGGGGTGCCTAACTAATGTGGGAGAGCATCTGTCTAACTAATGGGGGGGGGGGCATCTTCCATACTAATGTGGGGGAGCATCTGCCTTACTAATGTGGGGAAGCATCTGCCTAACTAATGTGGGGGGGGGGCATCTGCCTTACTAATGTGGGGGAACATATGCGGAAACTAATGTGGGGGAGCATCTGCCATACTAATGTGGGGGGAGTATCTGCCTAACTAATGTGGGGGAGCATCTGCCATACTAATATGGGGGAGCATCTGCCATACTAATGTGGGGGAAAATCTTTCATACTAATGTGGGGAAGCATCTGCCATACTAATGCAGGGGAGCATCTGCCATACTAATGTGGGGGAGCATCTGCTATATTAATGTGGGGGAGGACCTGCCATACTAATGTGGGAGAGCATCTGCAATACTAATGTGGGGGAGCATCTGCCTAACTAATGTGGGGGAACATCTGCCATACTAATGTGGGAGAGCATCTGCCTTACTAATATGGGGGAGCATCTGCCTTACTAATGTGGGGCAACATCTGCCATACTAATTTGGGGGAACATCTGCCATACTAATGTGAGGGAACATCTGCCATACTAATGTAAGGGAACATCTACCATACTAATGTGGGGGAACATCTGCCATACTAATGTGGGGGAACATCTGCCTGTCTATTGTGGGGGAAGATCTGCCTACCTAATGTGGTGGAGCACCTGCCTTACTAATGTGGGGGAAAATCTGCCATACTAATGTGGGGGAGCATCTGCCATACTAATGTGGGGGAGCATCTGCCATACTAATGTGGGGGAGCATCTGCCATACTAATGTGGGGGAGCATCTGCCATACTAATGTGGGGGAACATCTGCCATACTAATGTAGGGGAGGATCTGCCATGCTAATGTGGGGGGAACATCTGCCATACTAATGTGGGGGAGCATCTGCCATACTAATGTGGGGGAACACCTGCCATACTAATGTGGGGGAGCATCTGCCATACTAATGTGGGGGAGCATCTGCCATACTCATGCGGGGGAGCATCTGCCATACTAATGTGGGGGAGCATCTGCCATACTAATGTGGAGGAACATCTGCCATACTAATGTGGGGGAACATCTGTCTTACTAATGTGGGGGAACATCTGCCATACTAATGTGGGAGAGCATCTGCCTAATGTGGGGGAACATCTGCTTGCCTAATGTGGGGGAACATCTGCTTGCCTATTGTGGGGGAACATCTGCATACCTAATGTGGGGGTACATCTGCTTAACTAATGTGGGGGAACATCTGTCATCTAACCTATTCTGGGGGAACATCTGCCGCCTAATGTGGGGGAACATCTGCTCACCTAATGTGGGGGGATATCTGCCGCCTATTGTGGGGGAACATCTGCCGCCTAAGCTATTGTGGGGGAATACAGCACAGGGGGGATCTGAGGGGGGTTACTAAATGGGGATGACAATTTAATGGCATGGGGGGGGGGGGTAATTAAAATGGCACATGGGGATTAGAGTGGCCACCTCAATTCCCAATCTGATCCCCCTGTGCCATTTTTTAATCAACCCCCATTCCACCCTTTGCCATTTAAATTTCCAAACCCCCCCTTTGATCCCCCTGTACAATATCAACCCCCCCCCTGATCTCCCTGTGCCATTTCAATAAAGTTATGCCTTACTGATGTGGAGAGCATCTGCCATACTAATGTGGGAGAGCATCTGCCTAACTAATGTGGGGGAACATCTGCCTAATGTGCGGGGAAGATCTGCCCACCTATTGTGGGGGAACATCTGCCTACCTTATGTGGGGGAACATCTGCCTCCTAATGTGGGGGAACATCTGCCGCCTAACCTAAAGTGGGGAAACATTTGCTGCCTAATGTGGGGGAGCATCAGCTTAACTAATGTGGGGGAACATCTGCCGCCTAATGTGGGGGAACATCTGCTCACCTAATGTGGGGGGATATCTGCCGCCTATTGTGGGGGAACATCTGCCGCCTAAGCTATTGTGGGGGAATACAGCACAGGGGGGATCTGAGGGGGGTTACTAAATGGGGATGACAATTTAATGGCATGGGGGGGGGGGGGTAATTAAAATGGCACATGGGGATTAGAGTGGCCACCTCAATTCCCAATCTGATCCCCCTGTGCCATTTTTTAATCAACCCCCATTCCACCCTTTGCCATTTAAATTTCCAAACCCCCCCTTTGATCCCCCTGTACAATATCAACCCCCCCCCCTGATCTCCCTGTGCCATTTCAATAAAGTTATGCCTTACTGATGTGGAGAGCATCTGCCATACTAATGTGGGAGAGCATCTGCCTAACTAATGTGGGGGAACATCTGCCTAATGTGCGGGGAAGATCTGCCCACCTATTGTGGGGGAACATCTGCCTACCTTATGTGGGGGAACATCTGCCTCCTAATGTGGGGGAACATCTGCCGCCTAACCTAAAGTGGGGAAACATTTGCTGCCTAATGTGGGGGAGCATCAGCTTAACTAATGTGGGGGAACATCTGCTGCCTAACCTATTCTGGGGGAACATCTGCTGCCTAACTTATTGTAGGGGAACATCTGCTGCCAAACCTATTATGGGGGAACATCTGCTGCCTAAGCTATTGTGGGGAACATCTGCTGCCTAACCTATTGTGGAGGAACATCTGCTGCCTAACCTATTGTGGGGGAGCAGCTGCTGTGTAACCTATTGTGGGGGAACATCTGCCACCTAACCTATTGTGGGGGAACATCTGCCTCCTAACCTATTGTAGGGGAACATCTGCTTCCTAACCTATTGTGGGGGAATACAGCACAGCACAGGGGGGATCAGAGGGGGGGGGGGACAATGAAATGGCACAGGGGGGCGTAATAGAAATGGCACATGGGGATCAGAGTGGCCACCTCAATTGCCAATCAGATCCCCCTGTGCCACTTTAATCAACCAATCCACCCTTTGCCATTTAAATTCCCAACCTCCTCCCTTTTGATCCCCCTGTGCCATTTCAATCCCCCCTCTGATCCCCCTGTGCCATTTCAATAAAGTTTATGCCTTATTGATGTGGGGATCTGTCATACTAATGTGGGAGAGCATCTGCCTAACTAATGTGGGGGAACATCTGCCTAATGCGGGGGAACATCTGCCTAATGTGGGGGGACATCTGCCTACCTATTGTGGGGGAACATCTGCCTACCTAATGTGGGGGAACATCAGCTTAACTAATGTGGGGGAACATCTGCTGCCTAACCTATTGTGGGGGAACATCTGTCACCTAAACTATTGTGGGGGAACATCTGCCTCCTAATGTGGGGGAACATCAGCTTAACTAATGTGGGGGAACATTTGCCGCCTAATGTGGGGGAACATCTGCCGCCTAACCTATTGTGGGGGAACATCTGCTGCCTAATCTATTGTGGGGGAAAATCTTCCGCCTAACTTATTTTGGGGGAACATCTGCCGCCTAATGTGGGGGAACATCAGCTTAACTAATGTGGGGGAACATCTGCTGCCTAATGTGGGGGAACATCTGCTGCCTAACCTATTGTGGGGAACATATACCGCCTAACCTATTGTGGGGGAACATCTGCTGCCTAATCTATTGTGGGGGAACATCTTCCGCCTAACCTATTGTGGGGGAACATCTGCTGCCTAAGCTATTGTGAGGGAACATCTGCCGCCTAACCTATTGTGGGGGAACATCTGCTGCCTAATCTATTGTGGGGGAACACAGCACAGCACAGGGGGGATCAGAGGGGGGGTTTAATAAAATGGGGGGGGGTGACAATGAAATGGCATGGGGGGGTAATTAAAAATGGGGATCGGAGTGGGGATCAGAGTGGCCACCTTAACTCCCAATCTGATCCTCCTGTGTTTTGTTTTGTTTGGGGGGGGGGGAGCATTTCTCTCTTGGCCGCACAATGGCTTGGGCCGGCCCTGGCTGTGGTTCACTTCAAAACAGTTAGCCTGCGGCTGGGTCTGACGGGGGATGTCGCGCGAGTGACGTTCCTCCGCAGACGCACGCAGGAGGACGTGACGTTGCCCACAGCAAGTGTTCATGATAATGTTAGGAACGCCCGGAGCTGCACAGAGATCGCGGGGATCCAGCCTTTGGATAGGGGATAAGATGTCTAGGGGCGGAGTACCCCTTTAAATATTAGACACTAGACCAAGCCTCCTAAAGTAATTCAGATGCCAGACCATATCCCCTAAAGTAATAAAAAAAATCCTCAGACTAGCTCATCTAAACAAAGACAGACCTGGCTTCAAACCAGGACAATAAATACATACCCCTAGACCCCCTAAATTAATAAATACCCCAGACTGCCTAAAGGACATACTGGAAAATAATTCCAGGCATGACCACAGACAATATCCTGACACTGCCTCACTTTGTGGGCACATGGAAATGCAGATAAGTGCAATAATGGAAAGAGATGAGTATATTTTATGAAGGGACATTTATCATTGCATGTAGACTAAATTTGTATACAAAAATGTAGAGCAAATCAACAAGGCCTCTACCAGCCATATATATATATATATATATATATATATATATATATATATATATATATATATATATATATATATATATATATACTCCTTCCAGAAATAGAATATAGCAATATAACAGGGAAGTGCCTAAAATGTAACTTTTAACATAATTATTTAAAATACACCAATAGGATGTGATGATATGTACACAACAGGACCATGAGTCTTCAGGCTGCCTGTTATATCAAAAATAAATCCACCAAAGCACTATTAAGAAATATATACAAATTCAGTACAGTCATAATATACAAAAATAGATAAGGTAAAAAGATCAGCTCACCCACTCACAAATGAGTGATATATCATCAGCACAACCTCTCGTGTGGAAGCCGGAAGCAAACGCTGGGGCCCCTGGTGGGATAATCCGCAAGGAAAAAGGATGGACATCCGGCTCCAAATGGAAGGAAAAATCCTAGTCTTTAATGACAAACTTCATAAATATACAAGTGGAGACATTGTGAAGATTATCTTCAAGATGTCTCCACTTGTATTTTTATGAAGTTTGTCAATAAAGACTAGGATTTTTCCTTCTATTGGATGTCCATAATTTTTCCTTGCTGAGTCATCATATACACCTGATTTTCATCACCTAATCCAAGACTATATTTGTACTCTAAATGTCTCGCAGTTACTGTTTTTGTGACTTTTTTGTGTCTTTTCTAGTAAATAATTTTCTCATAATTGCGTAGGCATGTCAAAATCAAGTTGTTTTTCTGCAGTGGTCATTAATTTATCATGCGTCACCAGGGTGTGCGAAGGTAGCAGTCGCACCAGGGCTCTTGTGGATTGTGGACAATCTCCCAAGACACCTCTGACCCATAAGAAGACACCAGTATTATAAGGCTAGGTTCACACTGTGGAATTTCTGGGCAGAATTTCTGCCAGAGATTGAGCCGGCGGCACTAGGACCGCGTAAACTACATTGCCGTCCCCATAGATGGCAATGCATTTCTGATCAGAACTCCCAAAAGATCCACCCAGAAATGCATTGCAGTTTATGGGGGCAGCAATGCAGTCTGCTCGGTCCTAGCGCCGCCGGCTCGATCTCTGGCAGAAATTCTGCCCAGAAATACCACAGTGTGAACCTAGCCTAAATTGCAAATGGTACACATGGAACCTTATTTATAAATCAGCAGCAGATTCGGCATCAAAATTAGCATGATGAAAAGGCATGTGAAAATCATTTAAAAGTGTTCCTTTCATTACACAAAACGTTTGACATGTTGCAGAGGCATGTCACAAATTTCGATTAGTGTCTGAGTGTAAGACCCTCACTGATTCTGATTTCTAGATAAAGCCAGTAAAGCACACATCCATTTGCAGAAGACAGCTCCCTTAAAAGGCTATGTTTACACAATGGAGTTTTTGGACATTCTGGACACTGAGGGGCGCCGGCATAATATAGTGGCTCTGGATGGCTATGCATTACATGCAGACTCCGCACAAAGAATGATCATGCGGAAAATGGTATTTCCATGTCGGAAACATCTGGCACAGAAATTCCGCCGTGTGCACAGTGCAGTAGAATTCCGTTGAATTCAATGGGACTCTGTTGCAGTGGAATCTCTGTGCCAAATTTTGCATTGGAGTGCCATTCTGACATGTAAACATGGCCTAAGTCTAGAGTCCACCTCCTGCAAATGGATGTAGATCGCTGTCGACCAGGGAGTTAAGCAGAAGTTTCGTATGATGACAGGGACCCTTAAACTCTGGGCAGTTGTCATGGGGAAAGGGTTGACCGGCTGTGGGAATACTCGTTCATAATTTATGATCACTGGTATGGCTGTACATTCCAATTATTGTCAGTAGCACACCCCGTGTTTACATTAGATAAGTTTTACTGCCAACAGATAAATTTTACTGTCACATAAAAGATGAGATCAGCTGATGAATGAGCTTGCTTGTTTGACGGCTGATCAAAGGAAATTTAACACGGAGCAAAGGTCGGTGAGGAATTTTCTTTTTGACAAACTTATGTCATCAAAAATTAACCCTTATAAAAGACTCTTAAAGCTACATGAGCAATTTTTATATGATATTGTGCTAGTGAACTCACTCATAGATTCTAAAAAATTATTTTCTTAAGGAATACCTGTCATATCACAGGAAAAAATTATGCTTGTATAAGTTAGACACTAGGTCATGCAGGTCCTTAACATGTCTTTTTTGTGTCTAGCTTTTGTATTTGGCTCACAAATGCCTCTATACTGCTGCTCAGTCATTCTGACATCCACTGCTCAGGAAGGGGCGTGTCAGATGCAAGGGCTGAGCCCGCTCTCACTTACCATGGATTCATTCTCTCCCTAAATCTGCTGTACTGTGTCTCTTTATCTAATTACTGCAGAATGCTCTGTAACCCCCTCCTCTCTATTTTCATGCTGCAGTCTGACAGACAGGACAGGAGTAAGCACAGAAAAGTGCTATTCCCACCCTCACTTCTTGGACTTTGTCCCAGCCTGTGCTTCAGCTTGGACGAAGATGATGTTGCAGCTCTAGTGGTCTTTTTTTTTTTTTTTTTTTTTTTATATGCCATATGTAATGGTTAATTTAATGTGATAAAAAATTTTTGTTTTTATTATATGCATTTTAACTTAAAGAAGATCTGTAGTGCTCTGAACTTTATCCCCTATCCGAAGGATAGGGGATAAAGTTCAGAGCACTACAGATCTCCTTTAAGTCAGAATGGATTAAATTTAAGGAAAGAATTGCTCAAGTAGTTTTTTTAATGGACACTAACATTTTCTCTCTAGTCAGAATACAGTAATACAAAAGTAATACAAAATGTTTTTCAACAAAAAAAAGTTAAAATAATAATGCTAAACCTTTGATAGTAGTTTGGAACCATGTAAATAAAAACAATTGATATTTTATTGAAAGCTGGCTATAGAACTCCTGTAATATATTGGTTTGCCTATACTTTGCACTATAGTCATCTGTCTTCATTTAATTCGACCTTCAGTGAGATCGGTGCTCCCCCTGGTGATGTATTTTATTATTTGAGCTTAAATAGCTTTTACATACTGCAATGTGCTGAAAACGTGTTTGTGTTTTCAAGACTTCTAGAAGTAAAATGGGGAAGTTGCAGGAAAACATAGCAAGCTACTATGCTGGCAAGATGTATTATAAGTTAAAGTTTAAAATGAGATTGAAATGCCAACATGGATTGCGCCACATTTTGTGAGCACAATAAAAAAGCGTTTTGCTAAAAGAGGGATTAGTAGCAGTCACTAAATCTCCATCTAGACATTAATTAAAGGATTATAAGAGGAAATGCACTATCCTTCATGATTTTTAGCTGTAGGTTAGTATGCAGGAAATTAATAACATTTCTTTACTAAATTGATAGCACCTGTGTGGACAATTTTACAAGTAATGTGGTAAAGGGATGGGGTCTATTTTAGAAACATGACATCTAGCCCAGGTCCTTATCTCACAAAGTGTAACCCCCTAGCCCAAAATCCCCTCCCCCAATAAAGTTTTAAATCACCCCTTTTCCCCATATTAATAAAAAATAAATAAATAAATAAATAATAAACATATTTGGTATCGCTGCATGCGTAAATGTCCGAACTATATATATATAATATTAATGATCCCACACAAAAAAAAGTCAAAAATGTCAGCTTTTTTGTCACATCAAACTGCAAAAAAATGTAATAAAAAACTATCAAAAAGTCACATATATGCAAATGTGGTACCAAAACAAACTAAAGATCATGGGGCAAAAAGATTAGCCCTCACACATCCCTGAATACAGAAAAATAAGAGAGTTAGAGGTGGTCAAAATAGGGCAATTTTAAACATACTGATTTTGAGATTTTTTAACAGCAGTGCAATGATAGGGAAGTATGTAACCATGAGTATCATTTTAATCTTATTGACCCAGAGAATAAAGAAAACATGTAATTTTTACCACAAAGTGTACAGCGTGAACCCCCCCCCCCCCCCCAATTAGCAAAATGTGATTTTCGTTTAAATTTCCTTACACAAAAAATATTTTTGGGGGTTTACCATACATTTTAGGGTAACATGAGTGATGTCATTACAAAGTACATCTGGTCATGCAAAAAACAAGCCTTATGGGTATGGGAATGGAAACATAAAAGAGTTATGAATTTTAGAAGGCGAAGAGGAAAAAACGAAAAAGCAAGGGCTGTGTCCTTAAGGGGTTATTAAAGGGGTACTCCGGTGGAAAACTTTTTTTTTTTATTAAATCAATGGGTGCCAGAAAGTTAAAAAGATATTTAAACGGGTTTTTCCGTTTTTGCACTTTCGGTTTTTCCTCCTTACCTTTTAAAAATCATAACCGTCTAAATTTTCCACCTAAAAATCCATATTCTGGCTTATTTTTTGCATCACCAATCCTACTTTCCAGTGACATTAGTAATTTTACCCAAAAATTCACGGCGAAACGGAAAAAAAATCATTGTGCGACAAAATCGAAGAAAAAACACCATTTTGTAACTTTTGGGGGCTTCCGTTTCTACGCAGTGCATATTTTGGTAAAAATTACACTTTATAATTATTCTGTAGGTCCATACGGTTAAAATGATACCCTACTTATATAGGTTTGATTTTGTCGTACTTCTGGAAAAAATCATAACTACATGCAGGAAAATGTATACATTTAAAAATGTAATCTTCTGGCCCCTATAACTTTTTATTTTTCCACGTACTCATTTTCTGCACCATGATCTGAAGTTTTAACGGTATGATTTTTGTTTTGATTGGACTTTTTGAACACTTTTTATTAATTTTTTAATGGTATAAAAAGTGACCAAAATACGCTGTTTTGGACTTAATTTATGATATATTTTTATAGTTCGGACATTTACGCACGCGGCGATACCACATATGTTTATTTTTTTTTTATTTACACTGTTTTATTTTTTTTATGGGACAAGGGGGGTGATTCAAACTTTTATTAGGGAAGGGGTTAAATGACCTTTATTAACACTTTTTTTTTTTGCAGTGTTATAGGTCCCATAGGGATACTTTCACTTTCGCTTTAGAAGCGATCGGCGATGTGTGGTATTAGCTGCGGGTCCCGGCCATTGATGAGCGCCGGGACCGACACGATGTGATGCGGGGTCGCGCTGCGACCCCGCTTTTATATAGCGGGAGCCGGCGCAGGACGTAAATATACGTCCTGCGTCGTTAAGGGGTTAAAAATTATTAATATTTCCAGTACTTATTAGCGGCTGTATACTACAGAGGAAATTATTCTCTTTTGGGATTTTTTTTCTGTCACGACCACTGTGCTCTCTGCTGACATCTCTGTCCATTTTAGGAACTGTCCAGAGCAGCATATGTTTGCTATGGAATTTTCTCCTGCTCCGGACAGTTCCTGACATGAACAAAGTTGTCAGCAGAGAGCACTGTGGTCGTGAAAATAAATCCAAAAATAAATGCCAAGTGGGTATCCCCTACATTATGTTGTGCCACCCTAATTGAGCTGCCTGTCAAATGGGTAATGACAGGATGTTGTGTGCTCCCAGCACAGTCTTTGATGCCGACCTTGTATTGGGAACGCTGCCCAGCTCCACCTCCTCCTTTGCTCACATGGTGCTGTGTGCTCAATGTAGCAGAAAGTGTATTCAGAAAGTGTATATTGATCAATACCAACAGTGCTATAGGAAGTGGTTTTACTGTATATATGTGTCTGAAAAAGATAGTGTGCGTCACTGAAATAATGTGTGTGCATCACAATATTTGTTATGCACTTGCTTGTCCTTATATAGTATATTAATTTGTGCTGAAAGTACTACAGAGTACAGTCATAGTAATGTATTATAATATCACTATTACTGTACTCTATAGGGGATCAGGCACCAGTCATTTTACTATATAAGGAAAAGCAAGCTCACACGAAGTGTGCATACATAACATTTATTGACACATACTACCTTTGATTGAGGAATATTTTTTATTTAGTCCTCTAATATGTGAAGAATATGATGGCTTTGAAATAAAATGTTTGCAGAAAAAATTGCCCTTCCTCCTTTTACCGCCAACTGAATGGAGCATAACTGCATATAAACCTTGAGTCCATTATCTAGAGAGGCTTCTTATTGCAGCACAGGAAGCCTTAGCCAAATTAAGAAAGTGCAGTGGTGCTACATTCACTTTTTGAGTTTTGCATTTGCTTTTAAGCTGGCCACACACATTAGAAATATGTTGGACACACTGCACAGTGGGAATATCCACATGCAGAATTTCAGACGCAAATTATTTATATGTGAATGTACTTTAAAGGAAAATTATGTTTAAAGGTTTTATCCAGCATTTAAAACTAATAACCTATCCTCACGATAGGCCATCAACATTTGACTGGCGAAGAAAAGCAACTTCTAAGAAATGACATTGGCTGTAAGTCTGTTTGTTCTGGCAAACACCATACTATTTGTAGTAGCGGTGCCACGTACTGCAGTGATGTCCTGTTCATAAAGCTGCCTTCAAGGAATGGAATTGTTTTTCCAGCAGGTCCCACATATGCTTAGTGGGATTAATGGGACCATTATTGCAGCATGCTGGGGCACATTTACCTACCAAAAGAGGCCTCTGCCATTTGGGAATACTTAGGGGTGTACTTAGTTCACAACTATGTTTAGCTAGGTGGGTAGTAACATCCATAGAAATGCTGAGACCCAAGATTTCCCAGCATAAAATTACCCAGATCATCAAATACTTATGTGTGTTCTTTCCACGGTACATCCTGGTGTTATGTGATTAGAGATGAGTAAGCCAAGCCTTCCAAACCCAGATTTGTGGAGAGGGCTCATCGAACGTTCGACCTAGTTTGGCTCAATCAAACTTGTCAGTGTCTATAATAACAGCAAAAGATGTGCCATACAGCTCTCAGGCCAATATGACACAGCACATGGTAAGGTTTAAGAGGCTGATAAACCCCCATGCACTGTATATTGACTACCATTTTGGAGAGAGCTGAGAGAGCTGAGAGAGAGAGAGAGAGCAAGAACTATCGATCCCCAATAAAACTTCAAAAAAGCTATACAATTCCAAAGCAAGCTGAGCAAAGCATTAAAGGAGTATTGCAGGATATTTGTTATTTACCTATGCTACAGGGGCTCTGAAGTTAGTGTAGTTCATAGTATAATGTACCTGTGTGTGACGGTTTTCTCGCAATTCTTCTATGATTTTTGCCCAATGTTTATTTTTAACATTGGCCCCGTTACGTACTGCTGCTGGCAGGGCTGGGATTCACATCGTGGGACGCGCCAGAATGCGAATCCCAGCCTGTCACTCACCTGGTGCTTCTCCATTTACAAAATGGTGTTTCTTTTTTCATTTCATCCCACAAATAAATTTTTTTTTGCTTTCGCCACAGGTTATATTATAAAATAAGTGATGTCATTACATTACAATTGGTGACGCAAAAAACAAGCCCTTATATGGGTCTGTAGGTGCAAAATGGAAAGTGTTATGATTTTTAGAAGGAGCAAAAAAAAAATGCAAAAATGAAAATTTGCTGAGTCCTTAACCCCTACAGGACCCATGACGTACATGTCCGTCATGAGTCCGCTTCCGTTCTATAACGCGGGGCCACGGCACAGCGGGTCGGGCCCGGCCTCTTATAATGGCCGGGACCCGTGGCTACCAATCCACTTTCCAGGAAACTGTTTATCTAGGAATGCTCGGACCTGACACTCATAATGTGGTGGTGCACCATCTTGCTGGAAAAACTCAGGGAACGTGCCAGCTTCAGTGCATAAAGAGGGAAACACATCATCATGTAGCAATTTCGCATATCCAGTGGCCTTGAGGTTTCCATTGATGAAGAATGGCCCCACTATCTTTGTCCCCCATATACCACACCATACCATCAATTTTTGTGTTCCAACAGTCTTGGAGGGATCTATCCAATGTGGGTTAGTGTCAGACCAATAGCGGTGGTTTTGTTTGTTAACTTCACCATTCACATAAAAGTTTGCCTCATCACTGTACAAAATCCTCTGCGTAAACTGAGGGTCCTGTTTCATTTTTTGTTTTGCTCATTCCGCTGCACCTGAAACTACAGATACTGGAAGCCTGTGCTAGCATTTCTCTTGCCGTGTTGCTATCAGTGTGTGAAGAGTGGGAGAAGAGGGTTGCATTGACATTCCAACACAATGGGCAGCACATTGAACACATTTTATAAGTGGTCAGAAACTTGTAAATAACTCATGAAAGAAGAAAGTTACGTTAAAACCAAGCACATCATTGTTTTTCTTGTTTGATGTGTCACATGACTCTCTTCCTATTGAAAAAACAAAAATTGGATTCAAAATGGCCAACTTCAAAATGTCCGCCATGGTCACCACCCATCTTGAAAAGTTTCCCCCCTAACATATACTAATGTGCCACAAACAGGAAGTTAATTTCACCAACCATTCACATTTTATTAAGGTGTATCCATATAAATGGCCCACCCTGTATATTGTGTCCATTGTCCTACATTATACTATGAAAACAACTCAATACCAATCATTCACATTACATTTTCTTAACCTTTCACCCAAGTTATGGAAGTCATTTTGTCAGGTATTATGCAGCAGATTAGGGATAAGCGAATTGAATCTGACAAATCCAAATTCGTTACGAATTTCAGGAAAAATTCGATATGCAACGAATGCGAATAACACTGCCATTCGATCACGCAAATTGCTTCATTAAACTCCATTTAGTGCGGTCCAGGCTCCAGGGTATCTAAAATGGCATATCCACATGTGAGGACATGGGGCAAAGAGTCCTGGGAAGGTGGGAACAAGGGTAGGCGGGATGACCCTGAATCACATGAAGGATGCAGCCTATCAGTAGCGAGTAGTATATAATCTGCAACCATATTGCGGCCAGTCACTTCAGTCTTTCACAGCAGAGAGATAGGGACAGACAGCGCTGTCTGTTGCAAAGAAAAGCTTTTGCAGCAGCGATTCACCTCCCAGTCAAGTCAGAGTTCTGTTGGATAGAGAGAGGGACAGAGAGCAGTGTGTGTTTCACAGAAAAGCATTCAAACTAGGGATGCACCGATATATCGGAGGCCGATCCATATCGGCCGAAAATAGCTGTTTCGGGGAAATGCCGAAACAACTAAAAATGTGCCGATAATGAGCCACCTCCCCTGCCCGCCCACAGCACAAGTTGCAAACACTGCCAGTGGCAGAGGCACTCGGGGGGGGGGGGGGGGGGGGGGGTGCAGGGGGGGCCGGCCGCAACATCTGGGGGGCGCGCTCTCCGGGATAGGATTAGGAATACTTCTTTTTATGTGCCCGGGCCGGCTCCCGTGTGTGGCTGCAGGTGGGGGCCGGCCAGCGCATATAAAACCTAATACTGTATACTAAAAACCAGGGGGCCTCCAGCTGTTGTGAAACTACAACTCCCAGCATGCCCGGACCGGCAAAGTCTGTCCGGACATGCTGGGAGTTGTAGTTTCACAACAGCTGGAGGCCCCCTGGTTTTTAGTATACAGTATTAGGTTTTATATGCTCTGGCTGGCCCCCGCCTGCAGCCACACACGGGAGCCGGCCCGGGCACATAAAAAGAAGTATTCCTAATCCTATCCCGGACATCCCTGTGTCCCGAAATTTTTTTTCGAGACATAAGGATGTCCGCCGGTCACTCACCATTCCCCGGCATCCTCCTGTGATCCTCCTTCGGTCCTTCGCTTCTCCGCCTCTATGGTTGTACGCACGGGACGTCACTGACGTCCCGTGCGTACAACCATAGAGATGCAGGAGGACCGCAGGATCGTCGCAGGAGAACGCGCTCTGGCCGGGGCCTGGTAAGTGACCGCGTCATCTTGCTCAGTGTTCCGGTCACCGCTCCCCCGGTCCCGGCACCTACTGCTATGGTCCATGGGCCATAGCAGTAGATGTGACCCCGGGCCGGAGGAGCGGTGACCGGATCACTGTGGGGGCAGCAGTACAGACTTACAGCCTCCAGCCATACACTGTATATGGCTGGAAGCTGTATGTCTGTGGGGTGGGGGGAAGCTGCCTACTATTGTGGGGGAGCTGCCTAATATTGTTGGGGGGCAGCTGCCTACAAATGGGGGGGGGGGAGCTGCCTAATATTGTTGGGGGGGAGCTGCCTAATATTGTTGGGGGTGAGCTGCCTAATATTGTTGGGGGGGGGGAGCTGCCTAATATTTGTGGGGGGGGAGCTGCCTACAAATGTGGGGGAGCTGCCTAATATTGTGGGGGGAGCTGCCTAATATTGTGGGGGGAGCTGCCTAATATTGTTGGGGGGAGCTGCCTAATATTGTTGGGGGGGAGCTGCCTAATATTGTGGGGGGGGAGCTGCCTACAAATATGGGGGAGCTGCCTAATATTGTGGGGGGGAGCTGCCTAATATTGTTGGGGGGGGAGCTGCCTAATATTGTGGGGGGGGGGGCTGCCTACAAATGTGGGGGGAGCTGCCTAATATTGTTGGGGGAAGCTGCCTAATATTGTTGTGGGGAGCTGCCTAATATTGTGGGGGAACTGCTGACCTAATGTGGGGGAACTGCTGACCTAATGTGGGGGAGCTGCCTACTATTGTGGGGGAGCTGCCTATTAATGTGGGGGAGCTGCCTATTAATGTGGGGGAGCTGCCTATTAATGTGGGGGAACTCCCGACCTAATGTGGGGGAGCTGGCAATCTAATGTGGGGGAATCTAATGAGCAGAGCGCTGCATTTTACCAGAAGACAGGGAGAAGTCATTTTCGGTTTCGGTATCGGTTTCGGCCGGACATTTTTTTTTATTTCGGTTTCGTTTTGGTTCTGAAATTTCCATTTCGGTGCACCTCTAATTCAAACTGCAGCGATTCAACTCCCAGTCACTGTCTACAGCGTTCTATTACAGAGAGGGACAGAGAGCAGTGTGTGTTGCACAGAAAAGCATTCTTAATGTAGCGATTCACCTCCCAGTCACTGTCTACAGCGTTTTATTACAGAGAGGTGCAGAGAGCAGCGTGTTGACAGTGTGTTGCCCAGAACAGCAGCGATTCCGCTGAAGCACAAATCCTGCCTACAAGCACTCATATGGAAGGGAGTGAGATTGAGAGAGAAAGTGTAATTTTGGGTGTAGTACTCAGCGACTGTGTGCTGCAGCACTGGTGTGTACTGATGGTGTTGTGCATACATACTTTTTTAAGCGTACTGTAGCTCATTGTCCTCCCCTCATAAGTGCATACCACATACGTACATCTAAGTGGTGTACTATTTTGTTCCTGTTAAAGCCTCAAGGGCCTAGATATTGTGAAAGGCCAGGCAAAAGTACTCACCGGCTGGTGTTGTACACAAATACTTTTTTAAGTGTACTGGAGCGCATTGTCCTCCCCTCATATGTGCATACCACATATGTACATCTAAGTGGTGTACTAATTTATACCTGTTAAAGTCTAAAGGGCCTAGGTACAGTGAAAGGCCAGGTAAAAGTACTCACCGGCTGGTGTTGTACACAAATACTTCGTTTAAGCGTACAATAGCGCATTGTCCTCCCCTCATATACGCACTAAGTATGTCAGGCAGAGAAGTGCCAGGACATGCACAGAGGAGTGGCAGAGGCCTAAATTCATCAGGCAGAGGTAACAGCAGACTAGGGTCAAATGGCAGCATTAGTCGCAGCGAGAGGCCTGAGCTCACGGTATCAGCTCGCGGTCGTGTCTCGACCAGCAACACATCTGCCATCATTGATTGGTTAAAACAGTCATCCACTTCATCACAAGTGACATCTGACACCCCCACTTCAGTGTGCATGGCCCACGAGCAGTCCCTGTCCTCCCATTGCCTCTGTCCTATGCTGTTCCCTCCCCCACAGAAGTATCTTATGCTGTGGGTTTAGCTCCACTATTTAGTGAGGATGATCTACTAGAGGACAGTCAGCAGCTACTGCCTATCCAATAATTGGAGTAGACATCCGCCGCTTCCTACACTAGGTGGGCAAGTAGTGATGAGGAGAATGGTGTGGGAGGTGGTGTTGCGAGCATTCAGGCTCCTGAAGCAGACACTGTTGAGGAACCTGAGGAGGACATCAGTGATGTGCAGACACAACTGGATGATGATGATGAAGCCGATTGCACTTGGGAGCCGGGTGCAAAAGGGGCTTCATCCTCATCAGGAGAAGAGGTTTGCAGGTTGTCCATGACAGCAGCTGAGCCAGCAAGGTGATAGTATAATTTACAGTCATCATGGTGGCAGAAGTGGAAAGTCTGGAGCCAAACGTGCCCGGGGTAGACCACCTGCTTCGCGGAAGTCTGATTTGGTGGTTCAGCCTTCTGAATCACCCAGTGGCCATTCACTCCCTGTTTCAGCCAGCCAAGGCTCCACCACCTCAGTCAAAGGGAGCTGTGTGTCATGCCCATCGCTCCAGATGCTCCTGCTCCTCCTACTTCGAGTCAGTCATTCCGCCAGCAATCCATCGGCACAGCCTTCAGCCAGCCAAGGCTCCACCACCTCATTCGAAGGGAGCTGTGAGTCATACCCATCGCTCCAGATGCTCCTGCTCCTCCTACTTCGAGTCAGTCATTCCGCCAGCAATCCATCGGCAAAGCCTTTAGCCAGCCAAGGCTCCACCACCTCATTCGAAGGGAGCTGTGTGTCATACCCATCGCTCCAGATGCTCCTGCTCCTCCTACTTCGAGTCAGTCATTCCGCCAGCAATCCATCGGCAAAGCCTTTAGCCAGCCAAGGCTCCACCACCTCATTCGAAGGGAGCTGTGTGTCATACCCATCGCTCCAGATGCTCCTGCTCCTCCTACTTCGATTCAGTCATTCCGCCAGCAATCCATCGGCAAAGCCCTGTCCAAGAGACAACAATATGCGCCCACTCATCCAATGCGCAAAAGCTGAATGTGGTCCTGTCCAAGTTGCTGGTGCTGCAGTCCCTCACTTTTCAAGGCAGTACCAGCCCAGCACAATTTTGTGGAACAGAACGTGGGCAGGTCTTTTAGCCTGTCGGTGTGTACCAAAGTGCACAGCAGCACCGATGTGTGGAGCTGTAACTACGGTCAGGGACAATACATGTCCTTTACATCCTACTGGGTGAATGTTGTTCCTGCACAACAACAACAACAGCAACTTGGACAGGTCACACCGCTTCCGCCTCCATGCTCTCAGGCTGTTGGTCCTGTGACAGTGTGTGACTCATCCTCCACCGTGTCCTCAGCCTCCACTGCACGGACAAGTCTCAGTGCCCCTCCAGCATACCATGTGTGCAGGGCACGGTGGTGTCACGCTGCTCTTCACATGGTTTACCTTGGTGAACTGAGTCACACAGGGGAGGAACTGCTAAAAGTCATTCATCAAGAAATTGAATCATGGCTTACACCACAAAAACTGGAAATGGGAACCATGGTGACTGACAACGGGAAGAACATCTTGTCTGTGCTGCGACAAGGAAGCCTGAGACATGCCCCCTGCATGGCAAATGTGTTCAATCTGGTTGTCAAACGATTCCTGAAGTGTTCCCCCCATCTGCTAGACATCCTACCAATGGGAAGGAAACTTTGCATGCACTTCAGCCACTCGTACACCGCAAAGCACACCCTCCTTGAGCTGCAGCGTCAGAATGGCATCCCCTAACATAGTCTGATTTGCGACGTTTCCACACTTTGGAATTCCGCCCTCCATATGTTGAACCGACTATATGAACAGAATACCCATCACCGATTTCTTGCTGATCCAAGCGGATAGGGGAACTCCCCTGTGTAAATTCAATATCAACCAGTGGCAGTTCATACGTAACACCTGCCGTTTGCTCAGGGCCGGATTGCCAGGATTTTACTGCTTCATCTACTACAACACGTGTTGGAAACAATGACTGGTCAGGGCACTGGAGACGTTGCGCCTATATCTCACGGCCACATGAGCCCTGTGGGGGCAGAACTGGAGGAGGAGGGGCACAGTTTAGGTTTTGCAAGATGGGCAGTTTTTCTAGTCATCTGACAGGAGAGGAGGAGCAGGAGCAGCTAGAGGAGCTAGAGGGTTAGGAGGAAGGCGAGATACAGGACCCAGACACACCGTGGCAGTATGCAGTGGAGATGGAGGCAGGGAGTCCCTCCAAGTCACCTGCACAAATGGCACGATGCATGCTCACTTGCTTGCGTAGTGACCGCCGAATTGTCACCATTTGGCAGTGGGATGACTTCTGGCTCTCCACCTTATTGGACCCTTGCTTCCGGCACAAAATGGGGCCTTTTTTACACCCATTAAGAGGAGGACAAACTGACCTTCTACAGAGACATCCTATGTAGTCAGTTGGCTGATGTGCACCATCATCCATCCTCTTGCAGGTCTGACTCAGGGGGCCCTCTGCGCTCACCTTTCACTGCCATGGCTGCTGGGGAGGGGTGGGGTGGCAGAAGCAGTACCAGCTCCATCAGCAGCAGCCTGAGTCTACAGTCGCTGATGAGTAGCTTTCTTCACCCGCATAGTGAAGCAACTCATCAGCAGCAGGTACACCTGAACCAGCAGGTGGTGGCATACCTTGACATGACCATGCCAACACACCTTGAAGATCCGCTGGACTTCTGGGCAGCCAAACTTGATTTGTGGCTGCAACTAGCAGAGTTTGCCCTGTAAAAGCAGTTCTGCCCGGCCAGTAGTTCGCCATCAGAGCTGGTGTTTAGTGCAGCGGGGGCCATAGTCACCCCAAGGAGAACTTGTCTGTCCATCAAAAATCTGGAGAGACTTACCTTTGTGAAGATGAATCAGGCATGGATCAGCTAGAATTTCCATCCACCAATGCCTGATGCACCAGAGTAGATTGACCATGATGCCGCGCCAACACTTCTCAAATGTGCAAAACATATTTAAGATGCTGCTTCCTAGTTACAGAAATTCCTCGCCATCAGACCACAAGTATTGAGGATATGCATTAGCTAAAACATAACTTTTCTTAGGATAAAATATATGTACTCAATTTTTTTTTTAAATCAAACAAAATGAAGGGTGTGCAAAAAACACCATGTGCCACCTACACCACCAAGTATTAATGGTATGCAAAGACCTCTAAAAGGTGGAAGGGAACAACATATGGTCCATTGTAACGGGTGGGGGTAAAAACTTCCCCTGTAAGGCCTACTCTCGAATTATTAATTCCCTTCTTCGCAAGTGTTACTCACCCTAAAAAGGGCAGCCCCACACAGGAACCTCTCCCTATTTCCCCCAACAAACACTGCCATTTCCCAGGGTTTTTAGGTGGAAATAGAGAGAGCTTCATGTGTGGGGCAGCCCTTTTTAGGGTGAGTAACACTTGCCAAAAAGGGAATTAATAGGGTGAGAGTAGGGCCTTGCAGGGGAAATTTTTACCCCCACCTGCTACAATGGACAATACGTTGTTCCCTTCCACCTTTTCGAGGAAAGTGTTACTCGTCTTAAAAAGGGCGGCCCCACACAGAAACCAATCCCTAATTCCACCTAAAACCCCTGGGAAATGGCTGTGTTTGTAGGTGGATATAGGGAGAGGTTCCTGTGTGGTGATGCCCTTTTTAGGGCAAGTAACACTTGCCAAGAAGGGAATTAATAATGTGAGAGTAGGGTCTTCCAGGGGAAGTGTTTACCCCCACCGTTTACAATGGACCATATGTTGTTCCCTTTCACCTTTTAGAAGTCTTTGCATCACATCAGTACTTGGTGGTGTAGGTGGCACATGGTGTCTTTTGAACACTTTTCCTTTGGTTTGATTTAGAAAAAAAAGATTTGGGCCATATATTTTATCCTAAGCATATTATTAAAAGTTACGTTTTACCTAATGCATGCCCTCAATACTTACTTGTGCACTCTAACACTTTTACAAAATAGACCGTTTTCTTCTGTCTACCTGCCTCAGCTACTATTCTGATCCTGCCACCTGCCTGATGCCACACATCTGATGCCAAGTTCTCCTTTTTCCACCCACCTTCGTCACCAGGTACTGGTATTGCCAACCACCGCACCACTCTTTCACCGGGTAACTTTCAGGACTTCTGATGCTGCTGCCACCTCCAGTCTGTCTCATTCTGCACCCATATTTTCTCCTCATGCTGATGCCAGCTCCAAGTTGTCTCATACTGCCACCATATGTTCTCCTCATGCTGCCACCACCTCCATGCTGTGTCATTCAGCCACTATATGTTCTCCTCATGCTGCCACCACCTCCACGCTGCGTCATTCAGCCAATATATGTTCTCCTCATGCTGCCGCCAACTCCAAGCTGTCTCATTCAGCCACTATATGGTCTCCTCATGCTGCTGCCACCTCCACGCTGTGTCATTCAGCCACTATATGTTCTCCTCATGCTGCTGCCACCTCCAAGCTGTGTCATTCAGCCACTATATGTTCTCCTCATGCTGCCGACAACTCCAGGCTATGTCATTCAGCCACTATATGGTCTCCTTATGCTGCTGCCACCTTCGCGCTGTGTGATTCAGCCACTATATGTTCTCCTCATGCTGCCGCAAACTCCAAGCTCTGTTATTCAGTCACTATATGTTCTCCTCATCCTGCAGCAAACTCCAGGCTGTGTTACTCAGCCACTAAGTGGTCTCCTCATGCTGCCACCAACTCCAGGCTGTGTCATTCAGCCACTATATGTTCTCCTCATGCTGATGCCACCTCCACGCTGTGTCATTCAGCCACTATATGTTCTCCTTATGCTGCCACCAACTCCCGGCTGTGTCATTCAGCCACTATATTTTCTCCTCATGCTGCTGCCACCTCCAAGCTGTCATTCAGCCACTATATGTTCTCCTCATGTTGCCGCCACCTCCACGCTTTATCATTCAGCCACTATATATGTTCTCCTCATGCTGCCGACAACTCCAGGCTGTGTCATTCAGCCACTCCATGGTCTCCTCATACTGATGCCACCTCCAAGCTCTGTCATTGTGCTGCCATGTGACATGTGAATCCTTGTTAGATTTGGTCTTTTGTAACCACAATATTTATTCAAAGTAAACACCGGTGCCCGGGACATTAAACTTGGGAGTGTATTATTATATTTAAATTTCAAAATCTTAAATTTAAATAAAAAAAAAATTGATGTAATCTTTTCAAGACTGAGGCCCTATGGTCATCGACGTCATATATTAGCTGTAAAATTACCACAAAAATACAATGAAACAGGTTAAATCGATGACAGTGAACCATAACTGATTAAATGAAACATTTGCAATTCCTACAAAGAGTACCGGGGGCGCTGAGAGGCACAGGCTGGAATAGGTGGTAGCTCACCTCACGGCGGACTGCCAGCTCAATGCTCTCCAGAATGGGTACTCAAAAAATTCAAATTAAATTAGATAAAAATTACATAAAAATCTATTTATTTTCTTCAATTTCAATCACCATATGGTCTCCCTGCTGCCACATCCAGACGCTCTGCAGCAGTGATTCTAATAGTGATGCCTGTAATCTGCATGTCATACTGAATAACAGTGTTATTTCACTAACAGAGCACACTCCCTATGCGTGTTAGGACAAGGCAAATTGTTCTACACCTCTATTGAAGTTCTCTGTAGGCCAGAAATAGACATTTTAATAGCAATTTGCCGCAATTAAATTCGTAATGAAAGGAATTTTTGAGGAAAATTCTGTGAATTGGCTGAATCAAATTATTCAAAACATTTGCTCATCTCTACAGCAGATGATTAATTTTGCATGATACATTCACTTGCATTGCACTAATGTCATACTATTTAATACCTATGTATAGGAGATAATAATCTCTAAAGTGTGTGCTATATTTTTAGGTAACAGTGAAGTCATAGGAGCATAGAGGACAGAAAGCTATTAGGTAACATAGCAATTGGCAAAACAGGACATATCTAGTAGCAGCATAATTGACATCTGTTAGAGCAGATTGTTGCCTAAGACAATCTCTGTTAGATCTTCCTTGTCTTCCAGTACATCCTCTTTTGTGGTGTTAGTATTATGTCAGACTGTGCTACTGCTGCCAACAAGGGAGACGTTTACAGTGGACAGATGGAATAGAGCAGTCTATTTTACCTTTAATCCTCTAATCATATCTAGAGGTGTAACTGGTCTATTGTCAATTGTGTATGTACGTACTGCTATAGAGTGCAATTGTCATAATGTCTTTTATTTTTCCGGTTAGTGTTAGTGTCATACAGATTTTTTGTTTAGTGTTGTGCACTTAAAATGAGACCTAACTAGAATATGGTCTAATCTTCTGGCTTTAATGTTATCAATTTTTTTAAGCTTCCATATGCAAATGCACTAATGTATTGGAATAGACAGGTCCCATTAAATGGGCACTGTCAATAAAACACATTTTTGCTATGGTACTCCTTATGATAAATAAAAAAAAAATCTATCTAATGTACTTTGTTAAAAAAAAATGACGTTTTCTATGTTTTATTTTTAATTTTTTTAAAGCTGCCTCTAGATGTGGTGCTGCCGCTGGAGTTCTGGGGGGGGGGGGGGGACTGCTGGATAATGCCCCTTCCCAGTCTGTGAATCTGACTGAGACTGAGCAGAAAATACAGAGCGATATCAAGGTAGAAAACTAAAAAATTACAAAATTAAAGGCGGGGTGGTTTATCATGATGGGGGCAGTGAACTGGGAGGATTATAACATTTAACAAGGTCGTGAAAGGTACTCTTTAATCTTTATTTTTTAACAATATATTATCTAAGAAAATGTTGTAAAAAGTTTACATTTCAGCTGAGATTGGCACTTATTTACAGTGCAGCTCACACTGTTTAATAAGCCTTTAACACTTATGGGGTATTCTGCCCCTAGACATCTTATCCCCTATCCATAGGATCCCAGCGACCGGACCACCGTGATCTCCGTGCAATCATCCAGTGTACTGAACATTATGGTTAGGACGCTGGGTTCGGACAGCTGTGATTGTGACCACAGCCGCGCGAACCCAACGTTTTCAATATAATTTTCAGAATGCCAGGTGACTGCAAGGAGATCACAGGGGATAGGAGATAAGATGTCTAGGGGTGGAGTACCCTGGAGTGCTTTTTGCATTTGCATAGTTTTTTTTTAAGTTTCATTATACAAATAAATAAAAGTGATAAAATGGTGTTGATGGATATCTTACATTACTGAATTTAAAAGGCTCCCTTTTGACTCCATTGACTATAATGGGGTCTGTTGGGTTTTCATTATGATGTTTGTTATTTTACTGGAAAAAAATAGCCCTGCATGCTGTGTTACTCTGTCCATTTTTGCAACAGAGGCTCAGTACTGTTAATACACTCTGTAAGTGCAACATTTCAGTGAGTAGTTGGCACAGGAGAAATAACTTATAAGAGCCATCTGCTACAGACTTTCTTAAGGAGGGCAACACCTTACGTAACCCTGCTAATCTCTGCATAAAATGTGTTATACAAATGATTTTTAAACGTGACAAGAAGAATAAGAATTTTTTTTTTTTTTACTACTGTAAGAGAAACCTTATCTGAAAGCATACAAGTCAATGAAGACAACCAGGTAAGAAGGCAGTAAAGATTCTGTAGAGTAGAGAGCAGAGAATGAGTATCAGGATAAAGCACAAAGGTGCTGTTATCCAAGGAAACCATTATGTTGACAAGAACTTATCATCAGCAATTTGATTGATCTGCTGTGAGTAGGTACTTAGCCAAGGATTTCTAAAGCCATTTTTCTTTAGCAAAGCCCCCCAAAAAGCTAAGTTTAGTAATAGCTTAGTAGCCCCCAAAATCAAGTAACTATTAGCATTGGGACTAGCTATCTTAATGGAATACTTGGCATAAGTCATGTAAGAGTTGTCATGGTAGGGAAAGGAAAAAATCACTCCAGAATGCACAAAAACTGACAACTGTAGTAAAAAATTGAAGTAAAAACTCTAGCAGAGGAAAATATCTCCTAACAACACAACACTACTTAGCCAACGTCAGTGAGATCTCCTATTATGTGTGTTGTTACTAACCTTTTGTTGTAAATTGGGTCAGAATTCAGTCATGATTAACACCTTTTATCATCACAAAAGGTATGTGTATGTCATGGTTTTTAAACCAATATACCATGACATAGCATTATGATCTGGGGATGGTGCAGCATCAGGAGCTATGACTGCCCCACCTGCAGTGGTGTCAGTTGTAACAAACAGTTAACACACTGTGCAGTGCCTGCTACAGTAGAATCTCCCAATAGCGGACACTCATGGGGAATTAAAAAGTGTCCACTATTGAGAGATGTTCCCTATTGGGTAAAAAAAAGGCTCAAAAATCTTTCTGTATGACTAAATACTGTACTGTACTCGCTCCAGGGTATAATTACCTATAAAACACGATAAAAAGCAATATTTCAGTAGAATCTCCCAGCGCCGTTTAATCACCCCTTATCCTTTCATCCTTATCATTTCATCCCCCCTTTATAACCTGTGCCTCCTTATTCCCCTGTACCTTGTGTCAAATTATCCCCCCTACCATATCATTTACCCTTTATTACCCTCTGCGTAAATTCATCACCCCCTCTTTATGAAGTGGCACAGGAGGATAAAGAGGAATGAAATGACATGGGGGAAATAAATGGCACAGGGAGTGGTAAAGAGGGGGTGATGAATTTGCACAGAGGGTAATGAAGGGGGAATGATATAAAGCACGGGGGAGAGGGATCAAGAGGAAATTATGTGGCACAGGGGGTAAAAAAAGGGGGGGGGGGGTGATTTGGCATGGGAAATAGAGTGGCACAGGGGGATCAGGAACGGAAAGGAGTGAATAATGTGGCCATCGGACGTATAGAAGCAGGAGTCCACTCTTTAAACAGTGGTCTTCTGCTTTTGGGCTGGGGCTTCTGCAGGGGGGTGCATCAGGGGCCTGGGCCCCTTACTGGGGTATTGGCTGTACCCCTGACGGCGACCCTGTGTACAAGGTGGGGCCGGCACATAAGCCTGTTTGTCCCCTATTGGGAGTGTTTTGTCCCTTATTGGGAGTGTTTTGTCCCCTGCGGCGTATGTTTTGTTGCATATAGGGAATGTTTTGTCCCCTTTCAGGTGTGTCCGCGACTTCTATTGGGAGTGTCCCCTATTCAGATGGTGTAAATACATTAAGTCTTATGGGACTCCACCGGGGAATTATAAACCGTCCACTATTGGGAGTTGTCTCCTAAGGGAGATTTTACTGTATTGGGATTTTACTGAGGGTCCTTCTGCTACCCAAATGGTATCCCCTTTATATGTTTGTGGGCTTCTAATGGATTGTAATGCCTTAAGTATTTACTTATGAGATCCAGCTCTGACTCTAACAGACAGATACAGTAGATAGTATATAGTATAGTGTGCATTAGCTTCAGTATTGTACATCAAGGGTGCTCATCATTTTTATGCATGTGCATGTGTTGCTCTAGAAATTGGGAAAATTTGTTTCCATTATGGCAAAACATCTCTGCATAATGTTTCAGAACAATTATTCTAAGAATGGAAAATAGCTTCTTATTGCTTGGAACAGAGATGAACCTTCTAGTATTCACACATTTACTATAGAGAATGCAAATAACTATCCTCATATTCAGAAGAGACGGTCGTTTGGAAAAATTACCCAAATTGAAGAAACAATTTAATTGATATGCAGCCGTGTGTTCATTCTACTTTACATTACAACTGTACACATAAGCCCCAGAAGTCAGTGCCTAATGGCACAAAATTCTATACTATTGTAAGTACAATATAAAAGCCATTACACTCCCATTATAGTTACTAATAATATATGCATACATTCAGCTAGCAAAGAAAATAATATTTCCTATGGGCCCCTCCACTATTGTGATGGCAAAAACGACTATCTAGGAGTGGGACATATTAAGCCTTAAAGAGTACCTGTCACCAAATAAAACTTTTAATGTAGTGTTCCTTGTGTAATCAGCAGACACTTTCTCTTTCACATGCTTTTAAAATTATAATCAAATATGTTTAAAATGTAATAGAAAAAAACGGCCACTAGGTGGCTCTGTTCTGTTCCCTGCCACAATTAATACAGTGAGTTTTGTGTATTCCTGGCCTGACAGGAGACCAAACTTAGAAAGCGTTTCTCTGCTCTGAGCATGATTGACAAATGCACAGAGTCTCACTGAAAGCTGCATAGAGCCTCACTGAAATCTGCATAGAGCCTCACTGAAATCTGCATAGAGCCTCATTGAAAGCTGCATTAAGCCTCACTGAAAGCTGGACAGACTGAAAGCTGCACAGAGCCTCACAGAAACATGCTTAGAAACATGCCTCACTGAAATATGCATAGAGCCTGAGTTCTTCTATTCATCACAGCACTGCAACCAAGTGAGGGCAGAAGTGGTCTCCCAGCAGGCTTCAGTGATGTCATGCCTGCTGGGAAACGCCCATTTTCTACTGCTGGGAGATTGCACTATGTGAAAGGTATGATACAGAGCTTTTTAAAGGGTGGTAGGAGTGTTAGGAGTAGTTAGGGAACATAGCCTGAGTTCGTTTAGAAAAGTTTATTTAGTGACAGGTACTTTTTAAGTGAACAGTCAGTTCAAGAAGTTGATTTGCTAGAAGTAAGTTTAAAGGGGTATTCTGGTCTTATACATCTTATCCCTGATCCAAAAGATAGGGGATAAGATGTCTGATCGCAGGGGTCCCGCCTCTGGGACCCCCGCCATCTTGGTGTAGCCTCCGGCATTCTGTGCCAGGCACTTTCTCAGAGACAAGACGTCACAGCCACAACCATTCATGATGTCATGCCCCACCCCTTCCATTTATATCAATGGGAGGGGATGTGACAGTCATCACGCCCCCTCCCATAGACATGAATGGAGGGGGTGGGGCATGACATTATGAGGGGATGTGTCCGTGGTGTCATGTCTCGAAGTCAGCAACCGGCACAGAATTTTAGGGCTGCACAGAGATCGCTAGTGGTCCAAGGGGGGGAGGGACCCCCTGTGATCAGACATCTTATCCCCTATCCTTTGGATAGGGGATAAGATGTATAAAGCTGGAATAACCCTTTAAGAGCCTGAGCGACTTTGACGATGGCCATACAGTCAAGCATAGACAAGGGGGTCTGGGCATATCCAAAATGGCAGCTCTTTTGGGGGGTTCCAGGTATACAATGGATAGTAGCTACCAAAAGTGGTCCAAGAAAGGACAACTGGTGAACAGGAAACAAGGTCATGTGTGTCCAAGGCAAACTGATGCGTCTGGGGAGTAAATGCTAGCTCATCTGGTTCACTCTCACAGAAATGCTTTTGTAGCAAAAATTGCTGAAAAATGTTTATGATGACTATGACAAAGTTGACAAAACACACAGTGCATCACAGCAGTATGTGTGGGGTTCTAGCTACAAACCTAACCTGTCAGAATGCCCATGCTGATCCCTGTCCATGTACCATGATATGAGCATCTTATCTGGACCATGGGACACTGGAAGAAGGTGGCCTGGTATGCTAAACAACTGATCCTTATAAATCAGCAAAAGATAACACTAGAACACATTACATGAAGAACTCCTTTTTTCACTTCACTTAGCCACAAGCCCACTAAGAGTATGTTCACACTATGGAATGTCCGTGCGGAATTCCGCAGGTATATTCTGCACAGAAATTCTGCTGCATTTTAATAGGATTCTGCTGCATGGTTCACATGGTGGAATCTCCATAGCAGATGTTTCTGACTCCAGCAGGAAACCCAGATTCTGGCATCTTCAAAAAGAATAGACTTGTCTATTCTTTTTGATGATTCGACTCGGAAATGCATTGCCTTTTACAAAATGGCGCATTGCCAAGTGGTCCTAGCTGAATATCAGCACATGATTTCCATGCTGACATTTCTGCACATTTTATGCCATTAAAGCATGGCCATAGGGTAGGGCCACACGCTGTATATATGCTGCACATTTTCTGCAGCAGAAAATGAGACAAAGGCAGAAGTGAGTTCAGATCGAGGGGGAAGTAAAACACTTTTCTTTAGAATCTGCAGCATATCTGTGTGTTCCTAGTCTTAAACGGCGGGTCCCAAAAAACAAACTGTAAACTGAGTCCTGGAGTGCCTGAGACAAATTAACCCCTCTTTTCGGTGCTAATCATACCAAGCCCACTGTGCTGGACATTGCGCTATTCTTCTCTGTTCTAAGTTTAGATCAATTTTTCCTTTTTGCACATAACACATCCCCACCAAATAAGCCCTGCCTCCATGTAGAGTGAGACGCAGTTTCTGTCTAGGGATCTAGAGGGAAGGATAGAGTGGTCTGGCACTACAAAACTGAGGCTATAGGTAACTGAACTGTAACAGTGAGAGCGTTAGGAGCCCCAGGAATAACGTTGACTTCAGTGGTGCAAAATCCAGCAGAGTACATGTACAATTCCAACAAAGAAGACAAGACTACACTCACCATCCAACCGAACTTTTATTGGAAGATGCCAGGCATGTCAAGCAGGTGCGGTAGTAGAGGCGGGGGATGTGACCGGGACAGACTGTTTCACGCTCTGCCAGCCGGTATACGACTGCCACGCGGGGCGTGACGTCATATATCGGCGTCACGGTGGGCATCGTCATCATCACGTGTCAAAACAAAGCGAGCATGTGATCAAAACAAACACCATGTGGTATGAGGTCATATGATCATAAAATGAACAACAAAGACCTAGCTGGAGATATTCAGGTAAACAAAAGTGTCATGTAGTGTGCGTGTCGCTGAAGAAAGAAGACAAAATGATCCAGCACTTGCCGAAATCCACAGCTTTATTTAAGCCTCCATAAAAACAGCATGGCAACACACAATTCACAAGGTATGTGCAATCTTGACGCGTTTTGAGCGCATGCACTCTTTGTCAAAAGATACGTTCTATGGTAGCCTGTGTAGCAAAATAAATAGTACTCCAGGTGTGTTGCATTAATTAAAATGACTCCAATAGGGGAGTTCCAATAGTTACAACAAAGGGTTAAAACCAAAGATAGAACTTTAGATCCAATTTCAAGCAACCTGGTTTTGTTGATCAAATATACAACATATTTGTAAAGAAAGTATTGAGCAACAAAATAACCATGATGGGAAATAATAGATGATGAAATCAGGAATGTATGAGGAAAATAGCAATATAAAAATAGCTTGGCAGGAGAAAAATGTTATATTAAAGTTGATGCAAAAACTACAAGATATAACGCACTGTGTGAACTGAAAGAAATTTGTGTGAAGATGGATGTTGAGAAAGATGTATGAAGAATTAACGGATGTAAGGGAACAATATATTTTCAGAGTATGATATATGTGTATAGGAGAAATATATGGAAGCTTTCGTACATGGACAACGAAAGAAAAAATATGTATTATATTAAATATATATAGTGAACATTCACTGTTTATGTCCATGTACAAGAGTTAGTAGATGTCAAAGATTGACTTTAATTACAACATATGATATATGCATGTTGAAAAAAGAGACATGAAAATTTATATATATGGACAAGTATTATAACAATATTAGATGTGTGTAATAAATATACACTATTATTATGTCCATATGTGGAATTATTACTAACTCATCCTATTCATGCAAATGAAGTCAATAATGAAAAAGAAATTCCTTTCTTAAGTTCAAACCATGGGGCATTCTAGAATTTAATGTAAACTGCCAGAATGCCTCTCGATCCATGAGTTTACGCTGTGTGTCTCCACCTCTCATGTTCATGCCCACCTTCTCTATGGCAAATATTCAAATTGACTGTATATTGCTATTGTGTTCCTGTATGAAATGTAATGAAGCACTAGATCAATTCCTGATGCTAGTGTTAGTGATGTCATTAACATGTTCCAAGAACCAAATTTTCAATTTGCATGTAGTACAACCAACTGTTATGATTCGGCTAGCTGGATGTGGATCCTCTGTGTCAGCGAGGGATTGGCGTGGACCGTATCGGTGGACCGGTTCTAGGGTTGCTACTGGTATTCACCAGAGCCCGCCGCAAAGCGGGATGGTCTTGCTGCGGCGGTAGCAACCAGGTCGTATCCACCGGCAACGGCTCAACCTCGCTGACTGCTGAGAAGGCGTGGGACAGAAGGACAAGGCAGAGGCAAGGTCAGACGTAGCAGAAGGTCGGGGCAGGTGGCAAGGTTCGTAGTCAATAGCAACAGCAAGAGGTCAGGTACACTGGTAAGGCAAACACAGTAACACTTTCTCTGGCACAAAGGCAACAAGATCTGGCAAGGAAGTGCAGGGGAAGTGAGGTAATATACACAGGGAGCAGGTGGAAGCTAATTAGACTGATTGGGCCAGGCACCAATCATTGGTGCACTGGCCCTTTAAATCTTAGAGAGCTGGCGCGCGCGTGCCCTAAGGAGCAGAGCCGAGCGCGCCAGGACGTGATAGCCGGGGACCGGGACAGGTGAGTGACTTGGGATGCGATTCGCGAGCGAGCGCGTCCCGCTATGCGAATCGCATCCCCGCCGGCAGAGTCAGTGCAGCGCTCCCGGTCAGCGGGTCTGACCGGGGCGCTGCAGAGAGAGGAACACCGCGAGCGCTCCGGGTCCCTGCTCGGCGTAACACCAACATATTGCTTGGAACATATTTGACATTCGATGACATAAATGCAGTTACTTGTATTGCAATTAAGATATGATTTGTTGGTATAGGATTTTGTCTTATCAGTATTATGAAAATTCTTGCACACTTTAACAAATTTACATGTGAGGCACATATTAGAGCCGCAATGATAAAAGCCTGTGGTGCCCCAATTGGAAGTTCCCTGGGATTGGGAAATGATCATACTGGTGTAATGCCGAGCACTCCGGGTCCCGCATCCATCCCGAAGCGCTCACGGCGTATCTCCTCCTGCAGCGCCCCGGTCTGTCCCTCTGACCGGGAGCGCTGCCACAGTGCCGCCGGCGGGGATGCGATCCGCGTGGCGGCACAAGTCCGCCCGCGGGTCGCATCCCGTTCCTCTTACCTCCCTCTGCCTTCTGTGTCCTCCCGGCGTGCGCGGCCCCTGCTCTCTAGGGCGCGTGTGCGCCGGCTCTCTTAAATTTAAAGGGCCAGTGCAACATTAATTGGTGTCTGGCCCAATTACTGTTTCCTATAAAACATCAGTTCCAATTCCTGTCCTTGCCGGATCTTGTTGCCTAGTGCCTTGTGAAAGCGTTTCCAGCGTGTCCTTTGCCTGTGTTTCCAGAACCTTTGCTGTTGCCCCGGACTACGAACCTTGCCGCCTGCCCTGACCTTCTGCTACGTCTGACCTTGCTTTGCCTTGTCCTCTTGTACCACCCCATCTCAGCCACCAGAGGGGTTGAGTCGCTATCGGGTGGAACGACCTGGGGGTTACCTGCCGCAGCAAGTCCATCCCGCTTTGCGGCGGGCTCTGGTGAATACCAGTAACCCCTTAGACTCCGTTCCCCTGGTACGGCCCACGCCATCACCTCTCTGGCACAGAGGATCTTTCAAAAGATGTAAATTGTTGTGCATGATACGTTTGACATCTTTAAATTGTGGTGTGTAGGTAACACTTAAGACCGGGATTGACGTGTGACCAGAAGTACAAGTGTTTGCATGATTGGAATAGTGATGTCTACATAACAAATTTTGTCTATCTTTTTTGATGACTTGTTGGTATGCCGTGTGTAAATGTTTATTTGTGTAGCCCCGTAATCGGAGTCTAGATGCTAGTTGTGGAGACTCATGTTTGAATTCATTAATGTCAGAACAATTACGTCTAAGTCTAGTTAATTCGCCTGTGGGGATGGCTTTTACTGTATGCGGGGGATGCTAAGAATCTGCACGTAGTATGGTGTTGCCTGAAAGAGGTTTGCGAAAGGTGGAAGAGACAATAGGGACACCGGCACTGCGCGTCAAACGCAAGTCCAAGAATGCCGCACTGTCAGAATGGAGCTCAAAAGTGAATTTGAGATTGAAGGAGTTGGAGTTGAGATAGTCAACAAAAAGTGGTACGGGAGAGATGTCCCCCCTCCAAATGAGGAGAAGGTCATCTATGTATCTCCCGTACCACTTTATGTGACTGGAGAACGGATTGGACACTGTGTAAATGCACAACTCCTCCCAGTGCGACATTGTTAGATTCGCGAGTGAAGGGGAATGCCGGGCCCCCATTGAAACTCCACTGCACTGTAAGAGAAAATCAGAATCAAATGTGAAAAAATTGTGTGTGATCAAGAACTAGGTTAATTTCAGGATATAACCAATCCGATCTGGGGTATAGTGGCTATATTTTAGTAGGTGGAAGTTAAGGGCATCCATGGCAATTCCCCACGGGATGCTCGTGTATAATGAAGTGACGTCACAAGTTAGCCAATGCCAATCATCTTGCCACACGAGTTCGTGGAGATTGCCTAGGACGTCCTTGGAGTCCTGGAGATATCCTGGTACTCTTTTGACCAAAGGTTGAAGTAAAAGATCAAGCCAGGAGGATAAACGTTCAGACATCGATCCAATGCTAGAGACGATTGGTCTCATATTCAGAGGATCCAGGCCCTTGAGAGTTTTCGGTAATGCATGCATAATAGGAGTTTTGGGGTATTCAACAAATAAATATTCAACCTCCTTCTCTTTGAGAATTCCACATGTCACTCCCTCTGTGAGTAGGGCCTTCAATTCATGTTGGGAAGATTTGGTGGGGTCACATTCCAGCTTACGATAAACAGTGGTGTCTGACAATATTTTTGAATGGCAAGTATATAATCATTTTTGTTCATAACAGTTACCAGACCCCCCTTGTCAGACATTTTAATAATGATATCATTGCAGGATTATAATTCCTTTAGAGCAATGCGCTCCTGAACATTTAAATTGTGTCTGTGCAAGGGTTGTGAATTTAATTGTTTTTTAGATCCACCAAATCTTTCTCAACCTGATTTTGAAATTTATCCATGCCCTCAGTTGTGAATTTTAAAGGATAGAAGTATGGGTTTTTGGTGACAAACTTGTTGTTACGGGATACCAGCGGAGGTGTGTGATCCACCTCTGTCAGATCACGCAATGCCACCAGAGCTTGCTCGTGAAAATCCATGCCTCTATGTTCATTGAATTCCTCCTGAGGTGAATTCCACAACAGTAGATTCTGAATTTAAAAAAATGTTGTTTAACAGTAAGTATGCACACAAATCTATTTATGTCACACAGAGTAGAATAAACATCAAGATTATTGGTGGGAGAAAAATTTAAACCACGTTCTAATAATGAAATTTGATGTTCAGTAAGATTTTTAGAAGACAAATTCAAAACACCCCTTGTTTTTAAGACTGGAAAATGAGCTGTCCTGTATTTCGAATAGGTTTGGGATGTTTGCGACTAGTGTTGAGCAGCATAGGCCATATTCGAATTTGCGATATTTTGCGAATATATGGCCGAATATTCATCATATATTCGCTAAATTCGCATATTCGTAATATTTGCGTTATATTTTCGCATATGCGAAAATTTACTTATGCTAAAATTAGCAAAAACGAAAATTCGCATGTGCAAAAATTAGCATATGCAAATTAGAGTCTTCTTAAGACCACACAAGCTGGAAGCAGGGAGGGATGATCAGTGTGATGTGTACTGTGAAAAAAAAAAACAATATTCGGAATTACGAATATATAGTGCTATATTCACGAATATTTGCGAATTCGCGATTATGCGATATTCGCGAATAAAATTTGCATTGCGCATATTCGCGAGCAACACTATTTGCGACCACCTACAGGGCTGATTTATGAAAATGTACATATAGAGAGAGTCACAAAAATGGTGCCAGTTCTATACGATCGTTGAGCCTTAAAATGCCAGTCGCTTCAAGCTTTAAAATCCAATATGCCTCCTTTCGTAATAGGATGGCGTGTCTATCACCACCCCTAGGGAGGAACTTAACCCTTTCTATACCAGAAAATTTTAGGACTCGCGGATCTCCAGCGTGGGCTTCTTTTACGTGTTCTATTAATCTGGGGGCACCTACTCCAGTTCGGATAGATCTAACGTGCTCATGGAAACAAACATGGAGAGGCCGAATGGTTTTGCCTACGTAAAAGAAGCCACACGGACACATGATGACATAAACAAGGAAAGTGGTGCGGCAGGTAATTAAATCCCTTGTGTGGTGATAATGTCCTCCCAATTGTAGTTTGCTAGTTGCCAAGTTTTGGGAACGAAAGGAACAAGTTTTACACACAAAATTTCCTTTTGGTGTGGTATTTGTAAGCCAGTTTCCGCCGCCCACTGGTCCATTCTGTTTCGGAAATGTAGGTATTTTGAGGGTATCACCTAGTACGTTTTTTTCTGTAGGTCACTAATGGAGAGTGGATAGCGACTCCTTTAACATCCGGATCCGATTCCAGGATGTACCAATGTTTGCGGATGGCACTGGCCACAAAACCGTTCATATTGGAGTTGGCCAATGAAAAATAATAATAAATCTACGGGGTTTGTCACTTAGTTTAGATTTTGGGCGTAACAAGTCAGAACATGGGACCGTCAATGTTTTCTTGAAACTGTCATTGATGATCTGAACTGGATATCCCTGATCAGATAATCGTCTTTTCAAGTCAATTATTTTCTCAACCGTAGGAATTGAGAATATGGTATGCTCTTTTTTATGTGATTAGGATGAGAACTATTAAAATGAAGGAGAGAATTACGGGCAATGCTTTTGCAATAACCTTGAGTACGTAATATGCCCTCATGGACTTCTAGTTTGAGATCAAGAAAGGTGAGTTCTGAGTCACCATATTCAGAGGTGAAGAGCAAATTTTCACAATTAGTCTCATTAAGGTAAGTAACAAAGGACTGGAAGTTATCCTGGGACCCCTCCTATACTATCCGGATTTGGATTTGAAAGGAGTCACTCTCCATTAGTGACCTACAGAAAAAAAATGTACTTTAGGTGATACCCTCAAAATACCTACATTTCCGAAACAGGATGGATCAGTGGGCGGTGGAAACTGGCTTACAAATACTGCACCAAAAGGAAATTTTCTGTGTAAAACTTGTTCCTTTTGTTCCCAAAACTTGGCAACTAACAAACTACAATTGGGAGGACATTATCACCACATAAGGGATTTAATTACCTGTCGCACCACTTTCCTTGTTTATGTCATCATGTGTCCGTGTGGCTTCTTTTACGTAGGCAAAACCATTCGGCCTTTCCATGTTCATTTCCGTGAGCACGTTAGATCTATCCGAACTGGAGTAGGTGCCCCCAGATTAATAGAACACGTAAAAGAAGCCCACGCTGGAGATCCGCGAGTCCTAAAATTTGCCGGTATAGAAAGGGTTAAATCCCTTCCTAGGGGTAGTGATAGACACGCCACCCTATTACGAAAGGAGGCATATTGGATTTTAAAGCTTGAAGTGACCGGCATTTTGGGGCTCATCGATCGTATAAAACTGGCACCATTTTTGTGACTCTCTCTATATGTACATTTTCATAAATCAGCCCTGTAGCAACATGCACACTACATGACGCTTTTGTTTACCTGAATATCTCCAGCCAGGTCTTTGTTGTTCATTTTATGATCATATGACCTCATACCACATGGTGTTTGTTTTGATCACATGTTCACTTTGTTTTGACATGTGATGAAGATGACCCCCCACCGTGACGCCGATATATGACGTCAGCAGTCGTATACTGTCTGGAAGAAGTGCTGTAAGAGCGTGAAACAGTCTGTCTCAGTCACGTCCCCCGCCTCCACCACCAAACCTGCTTGACATGCCTGACATCTTCCAATAAAAGTTCAGTTGGATGGTGAGTGCAGTCTTGTCTTCTTTGTTGGAATTGCAGTTTCTGTCTATTTGGTTCACTTTGGCAAGTGACTGTGCAACACAATTCTGGTGCATTTGACAGCGACATTTAAGCAAAATGCCTTAATAAATTTGATCCTTTGGGATTGGTTTGTACATGTACAACCAATTGCACGTGCCACTACAATGCTTACAAGAGGGTAGAGAGACCTGATGAAGAGATCTGAATTATCAGTATCTGAGATCAGTATCTGAATTAGAGATCAGTATCAGAGATCAGAGATCAGTATCTGAATTAGAGACTTTATTCTCTAAAAGACCAGAAGCTTCCTTAACACCTTAACGACCACGGACGTAGGTTTGGAGGTACTTCCCACACCAGGACGTACATTTACGTTCTGTGTATGACCGCGAGCATCGGAGCGGTGCTCGCGTCATACACGACAGGTTCCTGCCTGTAATGGCCGACATCCGCGATCGCGCGGATGTCCGCCATTAACCCCTCAGATGCTGTGATCTGTATAGATCACGGCATCTGCGGCAATGCGCATAATAAAATAGATGATCGGATCGCCCGCAGCGCTGCCGCGGCGATTCAATCATCTGTAATGGCGGCCGGAGGTCTCCTCACCTGGCTCCGGCCATCTCCCAGTGTCTCCTGCTCTGGTCTGAGATCAAGCAGACCAGAGCAGGAGATAGCCGATAATACTGATCGGTGCTATGTCCTATAAATAGCATTGAACAGTATTAGCAATCAAATGATTGCTATAGATAGTCCCCTATGGGGACATAAAAAGTGTAAAAAAAAAAGTTGAAAAATGTAAAAATAAAAAGTAAAAAAAATCCCCTCCCCCAAGAAAAATAAAAATTATTAGTTTTTACCCCCAAAAATAAACATATTTGATATCGCCGCATGCGTAAATGTCCAAACTATCAAAATATAATGTTAATGATCCCATACGGGGAACAGCGTAAACGTAAAAAAATTTTAAAAGTACAAAAATGCTGCTTTTTTTCACATTTTATAAAAAATTTTTTTATAAAAAATGATATAAAAGTTTTATATATTCAAATGTGGCATCAATAAAAAGTTCAGGGGATGGCGCACAAAATTAGCCCTCATACCGCCCTATATACGAAAAAATGAAAAAATCATAGGTGGTCAAAATAGGGCGATTTTAGATTACTGATTTTGTTCAAAAAGATTTCGATTTTTTTTAAGCAATACAACAATATAAAAGTATTTAGCCATGGGTATCATTCTTATTGTATTGACCCACAGAATAAAGAACATATGTCATTTTTACTGTAAATTATACAGAGTGAAAACGAAACCCTCCAAAATGTGCAAAATTGTGGTTTTCATTTAAATTTCTTCCCTAAAAAAATATTTTTTTGGGTTCGCCGTACATTTTATGGTAAAATCAGAGGTTTCATTACAAAGTAAAATTAGTTACGTAAAAAACAAGCCCTTATATGGGTCTGTAGATGGAAATATGAAAGAGTTACGGATTTTAGAAGGCGAGGAGGAAAAAACGAAAATGCTAAGATAAAATTGGCCTGGTCCTTAAAGGGGTACTCTGGCGCTAAGACATCTTATCCCCTATCCGTCGCTGGGGACCCCCGTGATCTTCCATGCCGCACCTCGTTAGAATCAGCCCCCGGAGCGTGCTCGCTCCTGGTCTGATTACTAGCAATCACGGGGACGGAGCATAGTGACGTTACGGCTCCGCCCCGTGTGACATCATGCTCTGCCCCCTCAATGCAAGCCTATGGAGGGGGCGTGACAACGTGACAGCGCTCCGGGGGCTGATTCTAACGAGGTGTGCGTGGAAGGTCACGGGGGTCCCCAGCGGCGGGACCCCCGCGATCAGGCATCTTATCCCCTGTCCTTTGGATAGGGGATAAGATATCTAAGCTCCAGAGTGCCCCTTTAAAGTGAAAATGGGCTTGGTCCGTAAGTCATTAAAGAGGCACTGTCATTATGAAAAACATTTTATATTTTGTAGTACTATTGATATTTTTAAATATACATTTATTAAAAAATAATTCAATTTTACAAAAAAATAATCAAAAATGAAATAAGCCACCACTAGGGTTCATATGTCTTTATGCCGACAGACTACTCTGTATTTTGCAGCATACTGAATACCGGCCGTAAAGTGTGTTGGTATCCAGTATAAGACATCACCATTGCACCACTACAGCCTTCAGCTGTTCCTAAACTACAACTCCCATGATGGAAGTTGTAGTTTTGCAACAGCTGGGGGTACAATGCAAAACTACAGACAAAGGATGTGTGGGCATGCTGGGAGTTGTAGCTCCAGCTTTTGCAATGCAAAACTACGACTCCCAGCATGTTTGAACAGCCAAAGCTGATCAGACATTCAGGAGTCTGTGAAAGCTGAATGACACACATAATGACAGCTATGTTGATTAGCATCCAGCTTTACTAGGAAAAGATGAATGCATAAAAACTATTGTGCAGTGATTTGCAGACTGCCAAGCTGCTCCCAGAGCAGATGAGTCACCACAGTGAGGGAGAGAGACGGACACACCCCCTCCACAAGGAAAGAACAAGAAGCAAGTGAGCAACAAATAAATGCAATTTTTTTAGGGTTATATATATCCTAGACACATAACAATGATATGCACATGATCAGGATTAGGTACTGTGTAACATATCACTTTTTTTCATTTTTTTGCACTATGACAGGTACGCTTTAAATGATACAAAACATTCAAAGATTCAAGCAAACTTATCAATAACATCCTATTTAGTTGTTTCCATTAACTATATATTGACTAAACTGAAATGACTGACAAATCCTGATTACTTTTATCGAAGTAAAGAAAAACAACTTTGGGCTTTTAGATGAGTAAAAAAAATGTAACATTCTTAAATAATTCAAGGCTGTTCTCAAACAACCCTGAACACCCTGATATTATTAATGAAGCATACATTGCATAATGTTTTTACGTTTCTCATACATTGTTGTATTAGATGTGTGCTGTTTTGAAAGTTAGTTTGGATGTTTTTTGAAAAGATGGTTGTTTATTCAAATCAATTATTGAGTTTAGGATGCCAGGCCTTAATGGCGGTTTAGTGATTTTTTTTTCTACAGCTCATGGAGGGATTTAGTGCTGAGGCATGCTGGGTCTTCAAGACAGCAGATTTTATCTAGGCAGGGGATTAAAAAGTTCTTGCTCAGGGACTTTAGGAAGCAACTTTCAATTCTTTGGCATCCTGTTGTCCGTATGTCCTTGTGTGCCTCATAATTCTCTCGGCATGGATGTTATTATAATAAACATGAAAATTTAAAAATAGCTTATCTAAGGAAATAAGATTCATACTTAAATTAAAAAAAACAGAAACTTGATATTTAGGAGAAACCATTAAGCCCAATAAAGATCTTAGCACTGAGCTCCAGACAGTAATGTCTTTGCCCAGGTTGTGTGTGGTTTTTACAGATCAGTTCAATTGAAGTGAATAGAGCAAAATGGTTATACCACACTTAACCTGTTGACAGGTGTGGCACTGTTTTTGGAAGAAATAAGCTCTGTGTTTCTACTCCTGGATAAGCTCTTTAAAGCAGCTTAATACTACAATAGAGAAGAGTTTAACTTATTTATGTCTGTATGTAAGTCAGATTCTGTAAAGGATTATCTGGCAAACAAAAACATATTGAAACATATAATGTATCGGCACATAATAACCATTCGATCCATCTAGTCTGCCCAATAATCTGAATACTATGAATAGTCCCTGGTCCTATCTTATTTGAAGGATTGTCTTATACCTATCCCAGTCTTATATGAAGGATAGCCTTATGCCTATCCCTGGACATGCTATGCTATCAATGAAGACAGCACATGTGCGAGTGGTACTAGTGCTGACTGATTTAGTTAGTGCCTGCTGCACACAAAGTGTCCTACCGGTATTTCTCCAGGTGGACATTCTGCCATGTGAATGGGCACTTATAGTTCTCCTTCTACCCCTTAAGGACACAGATTTTCTTCATTTTTGAACAAAGTTTTTTTTTTTCTATTTCAATTATTATTTTTTTAAACGAAACAAAAGTTATTCAAGTTTGGTATCATTGACATCATACTGACCCATAGAATAAAGATAGCATGTCAAATTTACTGTATTTTATTTTTACAATTTAAAGTTTTATTGTTCTAGATAAAGAAACAAACAATAACAGAGAAAATCGCAGGTGTCAACAAGAACAATGGATCAAAACAAGCATAGGTAAGGTAATTACATTCAACATCCAGGCAAGTGGAAGCAGTACGCTGAACCTAGTACCAATCGGGTATAAAAGGGTAGAAACAACAGTAATGCTAAAAAAAAAAAAGGGGCAAAGTAACTGTCTACAGATAAGACAGAAAAAAAGAAGGGTGAGACCAACTACTATACTTAAAAGCCAAATAGCAGATATGAAAAGAGAGAACCCAAGAGAGGGAAATCAGACAAAGAACCTAGGGACTACAGAGATTGACACCACTAGACAACAAAGGGCAAAGACACGATGGGGAGAAAAGACGGAGAACACTTAGGAGACTACCAGGTTCCCAGAGGCCAACAATGTGCGATAGTCCAGCGTAGATTAGAAAGACAGCCAATCGAACCAGGTTTTACTATAGCGCTTGCTCTCTGCAGGGGACAAAGCAATCAGTTCCTCCATACGCTGTAGATGGTTAATTTCCACCATCCACTCACTAACCGTGGGAGGATCCGTCGATCTCCTTTTGCGAGGAATGACTGATTTGGCTGCCTGCAGAAGGTAGCGCAAAAGAGACTTCTTATAAGAGGAGAAGGAGACATCGAACATAAACAACAAAGTTGCTTCTGGGGAAACTGGTATAGAAACACTGGTAACCCTATGGGCAGTAGTGCGTACCACATTCCAGAAAGGGCACAGGGACGAACAACCCCACCAAATGTGGGATAAGGTGACGATCGCGTTGTTACAATGCCAACATAGTTCAGAAACTGAAGGATACCAGCCATGCAGCATCTCTGGGGTGCGGTAGCAATGAGATAAGATATTACAATTAGTCTCCTGAGCCTTGTCAGCAATAACAGATTTGTGTGTGAGAAGGAAACCTTTCCGCCACTGAGCCGGAGTAAATTGCCTATTTAGTTCGGTCTCCCAGGCTGAGCAAAAAGAAGGTAAGGAAGAGGAGTATCGGGTTAGTAATAGCTGATAGAGAAAGCCAATGGTATGAGGAGGTACAGGAGAAGTGAGGCATAGGTGTTCAAAAGGAGTGAGGTCCCGGTGAAGGCGGGCAGAGAGAGAGACAGAGTCGTAAAAATGCTTCAACTGTATATACTCAAATGGGCTACAGGGCCTAGAAGACACATCAGGGCAGAGGTCAGATAAAGGTAGTACACCAGATGGAGAGAGCACATGTATAAAACGCAGCTGAGTTCCCCCTATCCCCCCCCCCCAGAAAGGAACGGGAGGATGCCCCTGGGGGAAAATCTGGGTGATTGGTGATGGGGAACATCGGGCACAAGGGATCCACAAGAGATCCATTGGACGGCGAACTCTTAAGGGCAGAAAGCATCTGACCCAAGGTAAATGAAAGCAAGGGCAAAGAGGACAGAGGTGGGGGCCAAGTCCATGGAAGACCAGCAACTGCCATGGGTGAGACATCATGTGCTATACGCACCCAGAGTTTAGAATCAATATTATGCAGCATGTCCAACAAACGGGCATGCATCGCCGCCATATAGTACATGCGGCAATTAGGCAAGCCCACACCTCCACTCTCTTTCGGACAGTAGAGTGTCTCCCGCCTTATCAGGGAGCGACCCGAGGCCCACACCAAGGGGCCAAACTTACTCTGCATATCACGCCAGAATGAGAAGGGAATACAGAGGGGGATGGTTTGCACTAAATAGAGCATTTTAGGTAATAGAGTCATTTTATCATATTAAGGATATTGATTCTCCCGAACCACGAGAAATATTTCCTGCGCCAAGACTGTAAGTGTGATAGGAGAGGGACAAAATTACAGTGAAACAGGCAAGATAGGTCAGCGGGAATCTTCGTACCCAGATAGTAGAGACCCGTAGCAGGCCATGCGAAAGGAAAATTAAGTTTAACAAGATTAACCGAAGCCAGAGGAAGGGATACTGTTACGCCGAGCGCTCCGGGTCCCCGCTCCTCCCCGGAGCACTCGCAACATCCTCTCATTCGCAGCGCCCCGGTCAGACCTGCTGACCGGGTGCGCTGCAATATCACTCCCAGCCGGGATGCGATTCGCGACGCGGGAGGCGCCCGCTCGCGATGCGCATCCCGGCTTCCGTACCTGACCCGTTCCCCGTCTGCTCCTTAGGGTGCGCGCGCGCCGGGTCTCTGCAATTTAAAGGGCCACTGCGCCACTGATTGGCGCAGCAGGCCTAATCAGTGTTATCACTTGTGCACTCCCTACTTATACCTCACTTCCCCTGCACTCCCTCGCCGGATCTTGTTGCCATTGTGCCAGTGAAAGCATTCCCTTGTGTGTTCCTAGCCTGTGTTCCAGACCTCCTGCTGTTGCCCCTGACTACGATCCTTGCTGCCTGCCCTGACCTTCTGCTACGTCCGACCTTGCTCTTGTCTACTCCCTTGTACCGCGCTTATCTTCAGCAGTCAGAGAGGTTGAGCCGTTGCTGGTTGATACGACCTGGTTGCTACCGCCGCTGCCAAACCATCCCGCTTTGCGGCGGGCTCTGGTGAATACCAGTTGCAACTTAGAACCGGTCCACCAACACTGTCCACGCCAATCCCTCTCTGGTACAGAGGATCCACCTCCTGCCAGCCGAATCGTGACAGATACATTAAGCGCCTCAGATTTAGCCACATTAATCTTAAAGTTGGACCATGTACCAAACCCAGACAGCTCTGCCATCAAGGAGAGGAGAGAAACATGGGGATTAGTTTTATAGATTAAAAGGTCATCAGCAAACGCTGAGCACTTATACTCAGTATTACCTATGGAGATGCCCGAGATATCAGGGTTCTGGCGAATGGCTGCTAAGAGGTGTTCCATTATCAAGACATACAACAGCGGGACAGGGGACACCCTTGTCTAGTACCGTTGTGTATGGTAAAGGGCCTAGACAGGGTACCATTAATTTTAAGCCGCGCCGAAGGAGTCTGATAAAGGGAAAGAATTTTGGAAGTAAGAATAGGGCCAAGACCGATCGTAGATAGGGTTTGCGTTAAAGAGGACCAAGATATACGGTCGAAGGCCTTTTTGGTGTCCAAGGATAGAATCATTAGTGGGATCCCCCGGGACTTAGCATGGTGAATAATATCTAGGTTTTCAGTGTTGTTGCGGGCCTCCCTCCCCGGGACAAAGCCCGCCTGATCAGGGTGAATCAGGTCCGGCAAGAGAGGACCTAAGCGAAGAGCAAATAATTTAGAAAAAATCTTCAGATCTACATTCAGTAGAGAAATAGGCCTGTAACTAGCACTGATCTGCGGGTCTTTGCCCGGTTTAGGGAGGACCGCGACATGTAGATTGGAGAGAGAAGGGGGCATCTGGGGAGACAGCGTTAAAGGCTTCAAGCATCAGTGGAGCAAAACGCTCGCCATAGGATTTATAAAATGCAGCAGTAAAGCCGCCGGGGCCCGGACTCTTTCCTCCCGGACAGGACATAATGACCTCCTGGAGTTGGGAAGGTGAAAACGGGGCCTCTAAGGTCTCCAGCGTTTCCGTCGGAATCTGAGGGAGAGTTGAGAGGGGGAAAGAGTCCGACCGAGAGCTTGCATAAGAGACTATATAAGGAAGAGTAGTAGGCATGGAACAACTCTGCTATGGCCGGGGTCTCGTGAACAACAGAATCTAACGGGGTCTTAATACAAGGGATGTGAGATCTAGCTACGTGTTCCCGAAGGGCTCTGGCCAACATTCGTCCACTTTTGTCGCCAAACTCGTAGAATTTGCTGCGACACACTTGAAGGGCTCGCTTTGAGGAGGCATTAAGCAAGCGCCTAGCCTCCTGGCGTGCCAAGAGAAGCTCACCAAAAACAGGAGCGGAGAGTGCACGTTTGTGGGCCAGTTCCAACTCGGCAATACGGTGTAAGGCCTGTCGCAATGTACCAGCATGTTCCCTCTTAAGGCGTGCACCATGTTTAATGAAGACCCCCTGTAACACACACTTAAGAGCCTCCCAATTCAACATAGGGGAAGTAGAGTCCTGGGAACGATCTAAAATAAAATTGGAAATTGTTTGTTCCACCTCAGCAGTACACACAGTGTAGAGCAAAAGGGATTCGTTTAATCGCCAGGTCCATTCCACTTTAGAGAGGAAAGGCCGGCGTAAAGTGCTGATCACCAGAGCAAGGTCCGACCATAGAATACTGCCTATGGAGGAAGAAACAACCACGGGAGGGCACTATGTTGGAGTAAAACATAATCAATACGACTATAACAGCCATGGGGGGCAGAGTAGAAACTATAGTCCCTATCAGCCGGATGAAGCATCCACCATGTGTCACAGAGTTGCAATAAATTGAACGCCTTCTTGACCCGTTAAATGGCCGAATAAGCTATAGAAGAACGTCCAGTGGAATTGTCCAATGTGGGATCTAAAGTGAGATTCAGGTCGCCACACAGGAGAACCGTGCCTTTAAGTAAGGGAAGGGCAACGTCTATAAAGTCCAACAGGAAGGAGACCTGGCTATGATTAGGGGAGTACACATTGAGGATCGTGATGACATGACCCCGACTGACAAAGAGAGTATGAGGTAGCGGGCATCCGGATTTATGGATTGCAATCGCCACCCCACAGGACCTGGAAAGAGGGTTGTTGGCACAGAACCATGTTGTGTAGTGAGGGTGTTTAAAAGAGGGTTTGTGTCCTACATTGAAGCGAGTTTCTTGAAAACATACCACATGGGTCCTTTGTTTGTGAAACAGATGCAATACCTGAACTCTCTTTTCTGGGGTATTCAGGCCCTTCGCGTTGAAAGAGGCAACCTTGAAGTCTGCCATGAGACAAGCAGAGAGAGAGAGGAGAAAAGAGGAAGATGTTAGTAGAAGAAGGTGGGTGAAGAGGGAACCCAGTAGCAAGCAAAACAGGGAAAATAGAAAGGGGAAGGAATAGAAAGGGGATGTTGAGAGAACTGAGACGTGAACGCAGAAACACAAGGTAGGGAAGGGGAACACCGAAAGGACACACAAAGACACAGAAGATCACAACAAAATAGAGAAAAGGGAGAGGAAAACACTAACAAGCGGTAGTAGAAAGGAGAGAACTACCGCCGCAGCAACTAATGACTATCCAAAGAGGTAAAGAAAGGAAAATACTCCAGGGAGTCAGAAAAAAAAACACTGCAGGGATCCCACACCTATTGGGGGAAAGAGTAGGTCAGGTGGCATAAACACCAGAGCTCCTGAGCTACCTAGAATACAAGGAGAGAATGAGGAAGGTAAAATAGCGCATGCAAAGGGTCAGAGCGAGGTGGCTTACTGAGTGAGAGAAAGGGAAATGTGCGATAGGGGGAAACCAGGGAGAGGGCAGAACTAAAGCCCTAACCAAGGACAGAGAGGGACTGCCAGTAGAAACAGTAAGTATAAACATCAACATTCAGCTGGCTACAGTGTAGTCACCTTCCCCCCCCTCCCCATAATTGAGAACACTGAGTCCCCAAAGCCAGGAAGAGAACATAGGCTAAAAGGTACAAGTAGATAAGGCAACATATGAACAAATAATGCAAAAAGGGGAAAAAAAAGTCAATATCATAGGGATGACACATCAGGTAGCAGACGACCCTGCCTTGGAAGCAGCTGGAACAACAAGAAGCGACTTAGCAGGGGGTGCACGGGATACAGCAGGAGGACCCCTAGTGCGGGAATGACTTGGAGAAGGACCAGAGCGGACAGTCCTTGCAGGTGAAGCAGTACCAGGGTGAAGCGGTCTCTTGAATGGAGAAGGCTGTAGCTTAGGCCAGTCCGGGAGGACAACATCTGGAAGATCTAAGTCCTGTAGGAAGCCTGGTAGATCATTAGGTGATCGGAAAGTGAAGACAAGGCCTTGCTAACGAACTGTGAGGGAAAAGGGGAATCCCCACCGTTATGAGAGCCCGTGGTCCCAAAGAACTTGCAGAAGCGGTTTAAGAGCGGCATGTTGAGCCAATGTATGGCGGGAGAGATCAAGGTACAGTTGTATAGGGATATCCTTGTAGGTGATCCGCCGCCTCTGTCTAGCACAGTACAAGATATCTTCTCTGAGAGTGTAGAAATGGATGAGGCAAATATCCCTAGGATTCCGATCATCAGCACTAGGAGGGCGCAGCGCCCGGTGGGCTCTGTCCATTTCTATATGCGCATCAGGAGGACGGTCCAGGAGATCATTGAAGATAATGGTAAGGGCATCCCACCACTCCCCAGGGGATACCGCCTCTGGCAGACCACGGATCCATATATTATTCCGTCTGCTGCAGTTTTTGATGTCATCAAGGTGTTGTTGAAATAGAAAAAGCTGATCCGTGTGGCCACTGACAACAGACTGTGGGGCTTGAAGAGAGGCCAAAGTGGAGTCCTGAGCCACTTCTATAGCATCCACTCGCACAGTGACCGAGGACAGGTCACTCTTGAGCTGTGCAAATTCCTGTTTACACTCATCTACTATCCGTCTAGTAAGAGCGAAGATATCATCTTTTGTAGGCAGAGAGCGGGTCAAGGCCTGCAGGTCAGCCAGAGTGACAGGTGCAGAGGGAACGGAGGTGGAGGATGCGGCCCAAGCATATCTTAATGGGTCCTGGCGAGGATTCATGGAGGAAGGAAAGGGGTCAGGAGGCTGAGACTGAGAGCGAAACAGCATAAGGGTGCCATCCAAGCTACATGCAGGTGCTTCAGGCACAGTTGGGAGTGTACTGTATTTTTAATCCCGAAACAATCATTGCCCTGCAAAATTGGGCAATTCCATATTTTTTAAAATTTTGCCCTACATTACATTTTTTTCTGGCTTCGTAATACATTGTATGATAAAACAATGTGTATTAGTAGAAAGTACAACTCTTTATGCAGAAAATAAGCCCTAATACAACTTTGTCAGTCAAAAAATTTAAAAAAAAGTTATGGGTCTTAGAAGATAAGTAGGAAAAAAACCATGAGTCAGAAAAAAAATTTGCTGGGTCATGAAGGCGTTATATAATAGTCCCATAGGGGATTATTAGGCCCCTTTCACACTATAAAATTCATCTGTTAAAAGACCCGTTATAAACGTCCGTTATAAAAGCTTTAAAAATGGATGTTAAACGTCCGTTACAAAATCCCATTCAAGTCTATGGGATTTTTTTATTATCCGTTATGACCCATTATAGCCCGTCATGAATAACGGACGTTAGTTGTGAAGGAAGAAAAAACGGCACATGCACTAATTTTTCTTCCATCACAATAACAGGTAAATTAATGGCTTTTATTGTTAACATTGAAGTCTATGGCAAACTGATGAGCCTTTATGTCATCTGTTTGCATCTGGTTTATAATATCCGTTATTACTTCTAAACATGCTCAGAAGAGGTGACATCAGCAGGCTCCTGCAGTGGTGAGGGGACTACTACTACTCCAATCATGGAACAGACTTGTTTCCATGACTGGAGTAGTAATTCCCCAGCTGCGGGAGTTTGCCGGTGGCTGGGGAGGCAACATTAGTGTTTGTACTACAACCCCCATCATGGAACAGACTATATTCCATGATGGGGTTTGTAGTACAGGGGCTAAGGGATTGATCGCACCGGGTCTCACTTCTGAGAGCCAATGCAATTAGAAGTTATTACAGAGGAGTGGGCAACATGCTCATCTCCCCTGCTATGTACGATGTATTTTACTTTCATTTTTAAATTCCCCGCTGGGAGCCCTGAATGGCCGGTACTGAAGAGCCATTCAGGACTCCCGGCGGGTTTTCAAATTGAAGCGCTGCGGTGGGGAACGATATATAGAATCCCAAGATATATATCTTGCCCCCAGCTGCGCATTTACAGTCATGGCCGTAAATGTTGGCACCCCTGAAATTTTTCAAGAAAATTAAGTATTTCTCACAGAAAAGAATGCAGTAACACATGTTTTTCTATACACATGTTTATTCCCTTTGTGTGCATTGGAACTAAACCAAAAGAGGGAGAAAAAAAAGTAAATTGGACATAATGTCACACCAAACTCCAAAAATTGGTTGGACAAAATTATTGGTACCCTTTACCTAATATTTGGTTGCACACCTTTAGAAAAAATAACTGAAATCAGTCGTTACCTATAACTATCAATAAGCTTCATACACCTTGCAAATTTCTCCAGGTCTCTCTTATTGGAAGGGCGCCTTTCCCAACAGCAATTTTCTGATCTCTTCACAGGTGTTCAATGGGATTTTGATCTGGACTCTTTGCTGTACACTTCAGAACTCTCCAGCGCTTTGTTGCCATCCATTTCTGGGTGCTTTTTGACGTATGTTTAGGGTCATTGTCATGCTGGAAGAAACAAGATTTTGGACGCAATCCCATCTTGTTGACACTGGGCTGTACAGTGCGACCCAAAATCTGTTGGTAATCCTCAGATTTCATGATGCCTTGCACACATTCAAGGCACCCAGTGCCAGAGGCACCAAAACAACCCCAAAACATAATTGAACCTCCACCATATTTCACTGCAGGTACTGTGTTATTTTCTTTGTAGGCCTCATTCCATTTTCGGTAAACAGTAGAATGATGTGGTTTACCAAAAAGCTCTATCTTTGTCTCTTCTGTCCACAAGATGTTTTCCCAGAAGGATTTTGGCTTACTCAAGTTCATTTTGGCAAAATGTAGTCTTGCCTTTTTATGTCTCTGTGTCAGCAGTGAGGTCCTCCTGGGTCTCCTGCCATAGTGTTTCATTTAATTTAAATGTTGATGGATAGCTCATGCTGACACTGATGTTCCCTGAGCCTGCAGGACAGCTTGAATATCTTTGGAATTTGTTTGGGGCTACTTATCCACCATTCGGACTATCCTGCGTTGATACCTTTCATCAATTTCTTTTCTCAATTCTTCCGTCCATGCCCAGGGAGATTAGCTACAGTGCCATAGGTTGCAAACTTCTTGATAATGTTGCGCATTGTGGACAAAGGCAAATCTAGATCCCTGGAGATGGACTTGTAACCTTGAGATTGTTGATATCTTTCCACAATTTTGGTTCTCAAGTCCTCAGACAGTTCTCTTCTCCTCTTTCTGTTGTCCATGCTTAGTTTGGCACACACAGACACACATTGCAAAGACTAAGTAAACTTCTCTCCTTTTTATCTGCTTTCAGGTGTGTTTTTTATATTGCCCACACCTGTTACTTGCCCCAGGTTAGTTTAACGGAGCATCACATAGTTCAAACAATCTTATTCTTCCGCAATTTTGAAAGGGTGCCAATTATTTGCACAGACCATTTTTGGAGTTTGGTGTGACATTATGTCCAATTTGCTTTTTTTCCTCCCTTTTATGGTTTAGTTCCAATACACACAAAGGGAATAAACATGTGTATAGCAAAACATGTGTTACTGCAATCCTTTTCTGTGAGAAATACTTAATTTTCTAGAAAAATTTCAGGGGTGCCAACATTTACGGCCATGATTGTATATAAGTTCCCTCCGCAGCGCATTTATACATGTTCCCCCCGCAGCACATTTTTATATGTTCCCCCCGCAGCGCATATATATGTGCTCCCCGCAGCGCTATCATAAGCTCCCGACAGCGCTTTGAATGAAAAGTATTCTACAGCAGCGCATCTAGCCGGCACGATGTGCTGCTGAAAGAATACTTGTCATTCATAGTGCTGGTGCAGCATCAGTATATAGATGCACTGCAGGGGTCAGACATAAATCCATATGTCTGGTCCCCACAGCGCTTCTATAATAAAATGCCTTAGCAGTGCTATGAATGAAAAGTATTCTAACAGCAGCGTATCTTGCCGGTGTGCGGTGCTGCTGAAAGAATACTTTTCATTCATAGTGTTGCAAAGGCATTTGATTACCGAATCGCTGTAGGGGCCAGACATATGGATATATGTCTTACCCCTGCAGTGCTTCTATATACAGATGCCGCTGCAGCACTATGAATGACAAGTATTCTTTCAGTAGCATATTGTGCTGGTCAGATATTGTTACATAGTTACATAGTTAGTATGGTCGAAAAAAGACATATGTCCATCAAGTTCAACCAGGGAATTAAGGGGTAGGGGTGTGCTGATGCGCTGCTGTAGAATTCTTTTCATTCACAGAGCTGCCGGGGGCTTATGATAACGCTGCGGGGGGCAACATATATAAATGTGCTGCGGGGGGAACATATATAAATGCCCTACGGGGGGCAAGATATATAGAAGCGCTGTGGAGGCCAGATATATTACCCCCCAGCGATTCTATATTTCTTTCCCCACCGCAGTGCTTCAATTTGAAAACCCCGCCGGGAGCCCTGAATGGCTCCTCAGTACCGACCATTCAGGGCTCCTGGAGGGGAATATAAAAATGAAAGTAAATACATCGTACATCACAGGGGAGTGGAGTATGCCGCCCGCTCCCCTGCTTAATAACTTTGAATCGCATCGGCTCTCAGAAGTTAGACCCGGTGCGATCAATGCCTTAGCCCCTGTACTACAACCCCCACCATGGAACAGAGTATGTTCCATGATGGGGGTTGTAGTATAAACACTAATGTTGCCTCACCAGCAGACTCCCGCAGCCAGGGAACTACTACTCCCATCATGGAAACAAGTCTGTTCCATGATGGGAGTAGTAGTAGTCCCAGCTGTGGGAGTCTGTAGGCAGAGATGTTAAAACTGTCGTACATGAGAGATGTTATTACGGGTCTTAACGGATGAATATGTCTGTTATTTTGACGGACATTATTCAGCCGTTAGCACCCGTTATTTCACATTTGTTTTTACACAGAAAATGCACGTTTAATAACGGATGAATGCTCATAGTGTGAAAGCAGCCAAACATGCAATCATTAGATTGCATACACCGTTCAATGCTATGCCATAGCATAGCATTGATCAATGTCCATTGCTCAAGCCTGCTGAGGCTGACTGGAGTATTGAAGAACTGATCAGAGGGTGAGGAGGCAGGTAAGGGCCCTCCCGCTGTCCTCTCAGCTAATGGGGAAATCGTGATATCCCTGGAATTATCACAGTCAGCTTCGCTGAGCTGCCGGGAGAGTATCTTATTTTTCGTTAAGGGTTTAATGCATCACACTGTAATGATGCCCACCTTTGTGCCCATTACTGTGTTATAATGCCTAATTTGTGAATCTTACATGCCACTGCTTACCACTAAGACTGGCTGTCATGGCAGAAAAAAATAACCCAGAGAGCTATGCATTAGGTTGACAAGCAGCCTAAATTTCTGGCCAGTAGGATATTCACATGTGTCAGGAAGAGAACATAAAAACTGCACTGAATATATAGGGTCTAAAAAGGTCTAAGAAACCAACCAATCAAACATATCAAATCTGCCATAAATGTTATTCATAGGCAAACACTTTTAATTGTATTGTTTTTAAATTAGTTTAGATATCCTGTCAGGGTATAAAGCAAAGCGCTTTATACGGAAAAAGAAGGATCAAATAAAAATATCAACAGGGTTGATCCTATGAGGTGGACCTAAAAAAGCACATCAAAAAGAGTACATTTATAGGTAATTTATGTTGTACAATAATAAAACCCACTACTACCAGTTAGATAAAATATAAAAATGATTTATTATATTACACAATATTAATATAGTTGAATTAATTGACACAAAACCTTATAACAATGTATGTATGCAATGCTCAGATTTGGCCACAAGATGGCTCTCTACCAAACACTAATTACCCTATCACCTGGACAACAATAGAGGGCAGATGACTAACTGGTCATACAATACAACATGGGAGATTCATGCAATGTAAAGATGTAAAGACAATTATGTATACCAGATTATTGCTCTGACAATATAACCAATCTTAGATATTTGGTAGTATAGTCCTCCCAATTACCTGGTTTGATATAAATTCCCCAGAATATGGATTCCAGGGAAGAGATTTTCCTCTGAGTCAATTTAGATGCAATATTCGGTAATATGCATCTTTACCGAATAGCACTTAATTATAATGTAGCACCTTTAACACTACGCCTCCGCAATAAAGCAAGGCGCAATTAAATTTCAAGCCAGGTAATTTATCAATATTTCAGATAATAAAATCTATACATTACCAGATATCTAGGTTTTCGGCCTCCAAAGTAATGGTATGCTAGGAAGTTATTTTCTTATGATGAGCTATTTGTCTTGTGATGAGATTTTCTGATAGGTTCCCTTAGAGGTATACCCCTGACTTGGACACAGGTTTTTAACTTATTTCTTATCTGACCTATCCACCCATAACAAACATAATGTCATTCGGTGGGTGTGCCTATGTAGATTGGGACCTAGATATTCCTAGGTTAACCACAGAGGGCAGTCAAGGATAAGAAATGGACTCTACAACTAGCTATATTCACTACAAAATAAATTATATGAAATATATTGTTTAGCTATATCTGGCATAACTATCTATCAGTTGTAATAGACAACAATCTTGCTAATCATATTAATATTACATTGATCATAGTATAAGACCTTCATTTCACCCTTTTGCTGAGTTCATATATTTCACTGATAGTTTTGGGGGAAGACACTTTGAAAATATCCTTGCAGACTTGTTTTGCCATTCAAAGCTCCATAGGATAAGTATTGTTTTAGGTCAAACATGCACTTTAAATAACCCGTTAAAATGCACACTGATGAGCTTTTTAAACAATAGTGGCATATTTGTAAGCTCTTATATTGGATTTCCAGATATCTGGACTAGGACTTCTATTGTCATTACTCTCCTTGTAAGGCTGCTTTCACACTATGAGCATTCATCCGTTTTTCAACATCCGTTTTCTATGTGAAAACGGATGTATAATAAGGGATGAAATAACGGGTGCTAACGGATGAATAAATATTCATCCGTTAAGACCCGTCATAACGTCATACATGACCGTAACACCTTGCCTACAGACTCCCACAGCCAGGACTACTACTACTCCCATCATGGAACAGACTTGTTTCCATGATGGGAGTAGTAATTCCCTGGCTGTGGGAGTCTGCAGACAGCTGGGGAGGCTACATTAGTGTTTGTACTACTACCCCCATCATTGAACAGAGTCTGTTTCATGATGGGGGTTGTGGGATTGATTGCATCGGCTTTCACTTCTGAGACCCGATGTGATCAGAAGTTATTAAGCAGGGGAGCGGGCGGCAAGCTCCGCAACCCTGCGATTTATCATTGTGTTTTAACTTTCATTTTTCAATCCCCCGCGGGGAGCCCTGAATGGTTAGTGCTGAGGAGCCATTCAGGGCTCTCAGTGGGAGATTTAAAAATTAACATTGGGAGTAGCAGGGGGCCATATCTATATTAAAAGCGCCTTCGGGGGGCAAGATATATAGCACTGCAGGGGGGACAGACATATAGCCTATATATCTAGCCCCCCAGCGCATTTATAATATGCCCCCTGCAGTGCATTAATAAATATATACCCCCCCCCCCCCCCGCCGGCGCAAGTATAATGTATCCCTCGCTGGCGCAAGTATAATGTATTTCCCACCGGTGCAAGTATAATGTATCCCCCGCCGGCGCAAGTATAATGTATCCCCCGCCGGCGCATATATATGTACCCTTGCAGCATTTATGTACATATGTCACCGCTGCGCTATGAATGAAAAGCATTCTAGCAGCAGCCGGCTGCCGATGCTGATGATAGAAATACTTTTCATTCATAGCACAGCACAGGCATATGCATATAGAAGCGCTGTGGGGGGCAGATAATGCTATATGTCTGCACCCCCCAGCGCTTCTATATACATATACCCCTACAGCGATATGAATGAAAAGTATTTCTATTAGCAGCACATAGTGCCAGCAGACGTCTGCTGGCACTATGCGCTGCTAATAGAAATACTTTAATAGGGTTAATAGGCGTGGCCCCACGTTGTAGAACGGGAGCAGACTCAGGTCGTACAGGTACACCCTGGGTCCATAACAGGTTAAATCCCCTGCTGAGAGCCCTGATTGGCTCCTCGGTACTGACCATTCAGGGCTCCCGCGGGGGATTCACAAATGAAAATTAAAACACACTGATACATCGCAGGGTTGCGGAGCTTGCCTGCCTTCCCTGCTTAATAACTTCTGATTGCATCGGGTCTCAGAAGTGAAAGCCGGCGCGATCAATCCCTCAGCCCCTGTTCTACAACCCCCATTAGTACAAACACTAAAGTAGCCCCCCCAGCTGTCTGCAGACTCCTGTAGCCAGGGAATTACTAATCCCATCATGGAAACAAGTCTGTTCCATGATGGGAGTAGTAGTAGTCCTTCAGCACTGCAGGAGTCAGCTGATGTCACCTCTTCTGAGCATGCTCAGAAGTAATAACGGATATTGTAAACCAGGTGCAAACGCATGACATAAAGGCTCATCCGTTTGCCATAGACTTCAATGTTAAAAATAATGTCCATTAATTTACCAGTTTCTTGTGACGGAAGAAAAATGAGTGCATGTGCCGTTATTTCTCCCATCACAACTAACAGCCGTTATTCATGACGGGCTATAACGGTTCATAACGGGTAATAAAAAAATCCCATAGACTTGAATGGGATTGTTTAACGGCCATTTAACAAGGGTTTTCTGACGGACGTTTGTAACAGATGAATTTTTATAGTGTGAAAGCAGCCTACAAGTTTTAGTGTCTGTCTACCTTGGAACAGAGGGCAAAAAGGTGAAGTCAGCATTATAACCAGACCTGACAGAAAACAGGAAAATTCGGACTTCAGAGCCATGATCTAGGAATTCTATAAGCAAAATAAAATATTCTTGATTAATATTTATACTAATTATGGATACGCCCGACAATCCTTAATGTGGAATGTATTATTACTATTTTTTATTAAAACTTTAGTTAGAGCTATCATATTTCTCTCTGTAGTCAAATAGAAACATGGCTGATACTTGAATCAAGATTTTACTTCTGTCTTGCAAAATCTTTGTTTCAGATCTTTATTTCAGCATTTTAGAAAAAAAGAGAAGCCTTTTTAAATAATCTATATTGAATTGTGTCTTGGAGCTACCACGAATGTCAAAGGGAGTTCTACTTAATTTATTTGTTCCTTCATACTGTTACTTTTGTTTCTCCACAGTAGCAGTTTCTCAGTGAGTGGTGTGTGCTCCTTTAGGGAGAACCCTACTTTGCCGTGCCCATCCTTCTGTTTGCCATTGTAAGTACAGCTGTTTTGTGTGAAATGATCTTCACCAGCTATTCTTAGCAAAATGATGCATTTGAAGTCCAATTTTAAAGGGGTACTCCACTGGCCAGTGTTCCGGCTGCACCCCTCCCATAGACTTGCATTGAGGGGGCGTGGCTGACCCCCACAGCACGCGCACCGCTTTTGGCACTAAATGCTCCGAACGCAGCAGGAACACTGGCCAGTGGAGTACCCCTTTAATCTTATAGAAAAACCAATGATTGGAATAATGCTACAAAGTGAAATCAGTATGACTAATCCACTTATAGGACTGAGGATGACACAATATATCTGCTGTAGTGAAGATATTCAACAGCCAGACCTTCTAAAGCCCAGCATAGCTTAGGGTTATTAACACATTTTCCGTTGGTAGACCGCCATGTTCCATATAAACTTCTAAAGACATTACATTCTTTTGTCATTGTCTTGTCACTGGAAATAGTACAGCAGAGCTTTAACCCCTTAAGGACACAGCCCAGTTTGGCCTTGAGGACATGGAGAATTTTCAATTTAGCATTTTAGTTTTTTCTTCTCCTTTTATGAGCCTTTTATTTTATTTCATGTATCTATTTATTCTCTTTCATCTTTCCATCCACAGATCCATACGAGGGATTGTTTTTTTTGAACAACCAATTGTACATTAGAATGACACCTTTCATTTTACCATACAATGTATGGCGTAATCAAAAAAATATTATTCTGGTGGGAAATTGGAAAAAAAACTAAACTTTTTTTTTTTTGTTTGTTTTTAAGAAGTGCACTTTATGGCAAAACTGACATTTTATCTTTTTTACTGTGGGTCAATATGATTAAAATGTTGCCTAGATTTATATGCTTTTCTATTACTGTAATACTTTTTTTTTTAAACAAAAAAAAGTATGTTTAAAATTGCCTTGTTCTGACCCCTATAACTTTCTTATTTTTCTGTTCATGCTGCAGTATGAGGGCACTTTTTTCTGCCATGATGTCTAGTTTTTATTGGTAACACTTTTGCGTATATGTGGCTTTTTGATTTTTTTTTTTCTGGGATGTGATCTGACCAAAAATCAGCAATTTTGGACTTTTTACATCTACGCCGTTCACTGTACAGGACCATAAACATTATATTTTAATATTTTGGACATTTCTGCACCTTGCAATGTTAAAGGGGTATTTCAGGAAAAAACTTTTTTATATATCAACTGGCTCCAGAAAGGTAAACAGATTTGTAAATTAATTCTATTAAAAAAATCTTAATCCTTTCAGTACTTATGAGCTTCTTAAATTAAGGTTGTTCTTTTCTGTCTAAGTGCTCTCTGATGACACGTGTCTTGGGAATCGCCCAGTTTAGAAGCAAATCCCCATAGCAAACCTCTTCTAAACTGGGCGGTTCCCGAGACACGTGTCATCAGAGAGAACTTAGGCAGAAAAGAACACCCTTAACTTCAGAAGCTCATAAGCACTGACAGGATTAAGATTTTTTAATATAAGTAATTTACAAAAATGTTTAACTTTCTGGAGCCAGTTGATATATAAAAAAAAAGTTTTTTCCTGGATAACTAACCCATTTAAATATCTTTATTTTTTTCCCTTTTTTATTTCTAAAATGGGAATAGAGGGTCATTTATTTTTTATTGGGGGAGGGGCTTATTAACTCTTATTAAAAAAAAAAAAAATTTTTTGAAAATATTTTTTAGATCCCCACAGTGGACTATTTATAGCAATCTATTGATTACTAATACTGTTCAGTTCTTTAGTGTAATTGGCAATCTAATAATATGGCAGAAGGCAGACCATTGAAAAAGATCTCCAGAGCAACACAAAAGCAGGTGAGGGGAGCTCTGGCCACCATCTTGACTCAATTGACCCCGTGATTGCGCTACGGGTGGTCTATTGAGTCTTTGAAATACCTTGTTATACTTTGGATGCTGTGAGTAGTATTGATCTTTTTGGGTCAGTAATTCATGTTACAATTATTAAACAAAATGCAGTGTTTTAAAATACAATTTTTAATGTATATTAAATGCCAGAAGAGAACATCATGCAAATTATTCCTAAATGTGAAGTGTTAAGCCTACCAGGCTGTATTTGTGTAAGGAGCTGGAGTATTCCGCTTCTAAACTACTAGATGGGGCATATAGGGCTTGTGGGTGGGGGCGGGTGTATATAACACCTCCTGCTCTCACTAGCGGGCGGGGGGGGGGGGACATTTTTGCGTATGGGCGTTTGAATCACCCGCCAGAAATCCTGCGGCGCTCATGCAGCTGCTCGTTACCAGTCTGGTTCCGCTGCCGGTTCCCCTCTCAGAGTCACCAGCGATCAAAGAAGCTGCGGTACTCAAGTAAGGTCGGGCTTCGCTTCGGGAGTCGACTGGACGTGCAAAGGGGGGGGGGAGAACTAGGGGATATGCTGCAGGCTCGGCTACTTGTTTCCGTGCGGGCCTACGCTCACTCTGACCGTCACTGCTGTTCCCTCTCCACCAGCACAGGTGGTTCAGCATTGCAGTTACGGCCCGTGGGTAGGCTCTGTTGGGGTTACGATGGTGGCGGGTGGGATATTGGGTAGTAGCGCACCAACATCCTGCTCTCAGTAACAAGTTGATGCAGCTGGCACTATGTGAGGTTCAGCGTTGTGCTACTAGTGCCATTCCTGTATGCGTTCTTATAGTGGTCATGCATGTGTATGCTCTCTACTGGGCATCGTATCTATGCACTCTCAGTCTTCAATTTTTATATACTCTGTCATAATGTTCATTCATGTTACTCTCCTGTGTTGGTCATTCCTGTATGCACTCCTATGGGGTCATGTCATGTATACGCTATCATGGTATTCATTTCATATATGCGCTGGCATGGTAGTTATTGCAGGTATGCGCTCCTATGTTGGTCATTCATGTATACGCTCCTATAGTGGTCATTAAGGCATGCGATCTTGGGGTGGTCAGCCATGTATGCACTCCTGTGGTGGTCATTCATCTGCACGCTCCTATTCATGCATATGCTATTATAAGGGGCATTCATGTATACTCTCTCGTGGTAGTCATGCACGTATATGCTATCATATTGGCTATTTCCAGCACACAATCTCATAGTGGTCATTTCCATTATACGCTGTCTGGTGTTCAATTGTAATTGTAGGGTTGTTAACATGATATTAAAAAAAAACTTTAACCCCTTCCCTAATAAAAGTTTGAATCACCCCCTTTCCCATTAAAAAAAACAAAAAAAAAACAGTGTAGATAAAAATAAACATATGTGGTATTGCCGCATGCGGAAATGTCCAAATTATAAAAACATATCGTTAATTAAACCGCATGGTCAATGGCGTATGCGAAAAAAAATCCAAAATAGTGTATTTTTGGTCACTTTTTATATCATGAACAAATGAATAAAAAGCAATCAATAAGTCCTATCAATACAAAAACGGTACCAATAAAAACTTCATATCATGGTGCAAAAAATTAGCCCACATACCGCCCCATATGCGGAAAAATAAAAAAGTTATGGGGGTCAGAATATGACAATTTTAAACGTATACATTTTCCTGCATGTAGTTATGATTTTTTTCCAGAAGTATGACAAAATCAAACCTAAATAAGTAGGGTATCATTTTAATTATATGGACCTACAAAATAAAGAGAATGTGTCATTTTTACCGATAAATTTACTGTGTAGAAACAGAAGCCCCCAAAATTACAAACTGGCGTTTTTTTTTTTTTCAATGTTGTTTCACAATGATTTTTTTCCATTTTGCCTTATATTTTTGGGTAAAATGACTGACGTCATTACAAAGTAGAATTGGTGGCGCAAAAAATAAGCCATCATATGGATTTTTAGGTGCAAAATTTAAAGAGTTATGATTTTATTGAACACACCATGTAAACATTCTCAGGGCAGGTGGAAAAAGTATTTGAACCCCTAGACTAATGACATCTCCAAGAGCTAATTGGAGTGAGGTGTCATCCAACTGGAGTCCAATCAATGAGATGAGATTGGATGTGTTGGCTACAGCTGCCCTGCCCTATAAAAAACACCCGCCAGTTCTGGGTTTGCTTTTCACAAGAAGCATTGCCTGGTGTGTGTGATGCCTCACACAAAAGAGAGCTCTCAGAAGACCTATGATTAAGAATTGTTGACTTGCATAAAGCTGGAAAGGGTTATAAAAAGCATCTCCAAAAGCCTTGCTGTTCATCAGTCCATGGTAAGCCATGTGGAGAAAGTTCAGCACTGCTGCTACTCTCCCTAGGAGTGGTCGTCCTGTAAAGATCACTGCAAGAGCACAATGCAGACTGCTCAATGAGGTGAAGAAGAATCCTAGAGTGTCTGCTTAAGACTTACAAAAGTCTCTGGCATATGCTAACATCCCTGTTAGAGAATCTACGATACGTAAAACACTAAACAAGAATGTATTTCATAGGAGGATACCACAGAGGAAGCCACTGCTGTAAAAAAAAAACATTGCTGCACGTTTACAGTTTGCACAAGAGCACCTGGATGTTCCACAGCAGTACTGGCAAAATATTCTGTGGACAGATGAAACCAAAGTTTAGTTGTTTGGAAGAAACACACAACACTATGTGTGGAGAAAAAGAGGCACAGCACACCAACATCAAAACCTGATCCCAACTGTGAAGTATGGTTTGGGGCTGCTTTGCTGTATCAGGGCCTGGACGGATTGCTATCATCAAAGGAAAAATTAATTCCCAAGTTTATCAAGACATTTTGCAGGAGAACTTAAGGCCATCTGTCCATCAGCTGAAGCTCGACAGAAGATGGATGTTGCAACAGGACAACAACCCAAAGCATAGAAGTAAATCAACAACAGAATGGCTTAAACAAAAGAAAATACGCCTTCTGGAATGGCCCAGTCAGAGTCCTGACCTCATCCCAATTGAGATGCTGTGGCATGACCTCAAGAAAGCGATTCACACGAGACAACCTAAGAATATTGCTGAACTGAAACTGTTCTGTAAAGAGGAATGGTCAAGAATTACTCCTGACCGTTGTGCAATTACAGGAAACGTGTGGTTGAAGTTATTGATGCCAAAGGAGGTTCAACCAGTTATTAAATCCAAGGGTTCACATACTTTTTCCACCTGCACTGTGAATGTTTAAATTGTGTGTTTAAACATGGTAACATATAATTATTTGTGTATTATTAGTTTAAGCAGACTGTGATTGTCTATTGTTGTGACTTAGATGAAGATCAGATCACATTTTAGGACCAATTTGTGCAGAAATCCATATAATTCCAAAGGGTTAACATACTTTTTCTTGCAACTGTATAAATGGGTAAATACTAAACCATAATAAGTGAACTCACATAATAACAATTAGTTATGAAATGCAGAGTATTTCTTATAAATGTCACATCTTTGTACATCCTATATAGGCGTATAATCCAGAGTATGGATGTGGCTGTTGCTAAGAAATTAAAATGGCAAAGAGACTTCACTGGATTTTATAAAGAAAACAAGAGTTGGAATGGAGTCAACCATACTTATTTTCTTGGTATTCTGCTGCTAAGTACGCTTAACTGTTTGTTTCTGTGCGGTCTTTCTGCCAAGTACAAATCTGTAAAAGGAGCACTGATCCAGTTTGAAAGGTGCATTTTGTTCTTGGCAATCTCTTTGATAGCCTTAGTCTGGACTTTTGTGTTCTTAAACAAGGCATATAAGCAGACAAAGTTACTCTTTAAATGGGATTTTAAAAGATAATAGTCAATGCAAATAATGGCCTGAGAACAGCACGTCAGTGCTGCACTTTAGAGCACAAAAGAGCAAAATATCTCTGGATATAAATGACAGGTCAAAATAAAATAAGTCGAGATAAAACCAAGGACAAATGTTTCTATTATTCAGCAACACTAATGTTTCTTTACTTTAACTTCTCCATTGTGAAGTGTTTCAAATCTCTAGTCATTGTTTGGGCTGTCTAGTCTTCATGCAGCTGTTAATCCATGTATTATTATTCAATTCAATACCAAGTATTGCAGAATTTTCCTTGGAGAATTTGTTTGGTGAAAACTAAATATTATGTTTTGTGCTTCTCCCATGTTAGCATAACCCGGCACAGTCCCGACTTCATATGTCACTAAGGATATTCCTCTACTTGCAGGATCAGCACATCCGCATGTGCAGTCTATTCCCTCGAAGTGTCTGCCATGTGGTGCTCACAAATGGATCACAGTGTGAACATGAACTTAGCATTAGAAAGTAACATTGGAGCACTCACCTCGTACACAATTCTTAAAGCAGTAAAGTGTCTTTATTTAGGTTGCAGGTAAGCATACAGCAGCGAGGTTGAAAGGTGGAACAGGGACGGGTGGGTTAAGCCGGTGGGAGACGGTCCATATTGCGCTTCTCGCGCTTTGTAAGGCCCCTTCCGGCAGGTGCTCATCAGACAGGTATATACAAAAGACAGGGGGAGGGGTCTAGTGCACACATTATCTCTGTGAAATGAATGTGTTTAAAACCAATCTAATAGGGTGGCAGCAGCATGATTACAAAGAGAGTCTAGCGCAGGGGGAAAACTTATAGCAATGCACTAATTTCATTATAATCATGATTATAATGAAATTAGTGCATTGTTACACGTTTCCCCCAGTTAATGTGTGCACTAGGTTTGGTGTGTTCTATGACCCCTCCCCCTGTCTTTTGTACATACCTGTCTGATGTTCACCTGCCGAAAGGTGCGAGGAGCGTGATATGGACCCTCTCCCACCGGCTGAACCCGCCCGTCCCTGTTCCACCTTTCAACCTCCCTGCTGTATGCTTACCTGCAACCTCAATAAAGATGTTTTTCTGCTTGAAGAATTGTGTACGAGGTAAGTGCTCCAATGCTACTTTCTAATGTTAAATATTATATTTATTTATTTTTAGCCAATTAATTAAGATGTTAACCTACAGTGTGTATGGTTAAGCAATTTTTTTTCCTGCTTTGGCAATGCCCCCTTTGGAAAGTTGGGGGAAGATTTGTCACTGAAATGTTGATCAGAAGCAATGTTGAATAATTTAATCATGAATCCAAGAGAAAAACACTTAAGACACTACCAAATTTGGTGCGCAGTCCCAGTCACAGTAGACAGTTGGTATAACCAATCATAGCTCCACCAACAGAGAGAGGAAGAAAATGGATGGCACTCACACACATGCCAGTGGATGGCTTCACAGGTAATTTTATTGTGGGTCATATGAACAGCAGTGAAAGAGTAAGAGGACGATGGCCAGTATGTGGCAAGTGCCATTTTATCTGGCCCTAATGTCCCCAGGAAGCCCCTCCCCATATATAGTGGTCCCTCAACATCCGATGGTAATTGGTTCCAGGCAGACCATCGTTTGTTGAAACCATTGTCTGTTGAAGATTCGTACCAATCATATGCGCAGTGATACTCACATGTCCCCACCACTCCGGCTCGTCAGTTCGCCACTCCTCTGCTTCCGTATCACTTCATCTCTGCTGCCCTGCACCATCACTCTCCGTCGCCACCATCATGTCGCCGCTCACGCCGCCCAGTCGTCCAATAGCGGCGGCGTGAGCGGCAATGTGATGGCAGCTACAGAGAGCGACAGTGCAGGGCAGTGGCAGCAGAGGAGCGGTGAACTGATGGGCCAGAGCGGCGGGGACATGTAAGTATCATGGAGTGGGGGCAAATGGGGCACATTTAATGACTATCTGGCGGCAGCTGCCATTTTTGCGATGGCCCCAACACACAGAAGCATCGTATGTTGAAACAATCATATGTCGGGAGACCACTGTATACAAATCTTTATCTAGCAGTAAACAAGTTAAAAACAGGTTATTAACCTGGTAAGGACGCAGGGCTTACCTGTACACCCTGGTCCCATTACTGGGGTTTAAAGCATGCTTACGAGCTAAGCACGCTTTAAATCCGGTGGGTCCTCACTGTTATCAGCGGCCAGGGCCCAGGGTTAATGCCGGGCATCACCCATCGGGCCGACGCCCAGAATGAACCCTTTAGACGCTGCAATCAATGTTGATCGCGGCATCTAAAATGAAAGTGAAAGCATCCCGGAAGCTCGGCGGAGCTGATCGGGACTATCGCGATAAAAAAGTGTAAAAATAAATAAATAAAAATAGTTAATGTGAATAAGCCCCTCCCCTAAAAAAAAGTGTGAATTACACCCCCATTTCCCATTTTTTAAATAAAATAATGTAATAAAAAATAATAATAATCTTGTGCTACCACTGCGTCGTAAATGTCCAAGCTATTAAAATATAAGGTTAGCTAAACCACATGGTCGATAGCATACACGTAAAAAGATACCAAAGTCCAAAATTGGGAATTTTTGGTAACTTCATATATCATAAATTTTTTTTATAAAAAGCGATCAAAAAGTCCAATCAAACCAAAAATGGTACAGATAAAAACTACAGACCACAGTGCAAACAATAAAGTAGTAAAATAAAACAAAACCTACATAAATTGGGTATCCTTGTAACTGCATGGACCTAGAGAATAAAGAAAAGGTGTCATTTTTACCGAAAAATGCACTGCATAGAAACGGAAGCTCTAAAAAGTGCAAAATGGCGTTTTTTTTATTATTTCACCCCACAAGTTGTTTTTTGTTTTGCTGCGGATTATGTTTTGAAATACGTGATATCATTACAAAGTTCGATGGGTGATGCAAAAACAATATGGGTCTGTAGATGCAAAATTAAACATGTTATGATTTTTTAGAAGGGGAGGAAAAACCAAAGTGCAACCCGAAAATTCCTTAAGGTGAAAATGGGCTGAGTCCTTAAGGGGTTAATACATAAACCTATAAATTGTTTAGAGGTGGTGCTAATATGTACAGCATCAAAATCTATCTCATCTAGAAGTGACATTATCAATATCGAAGTGACATTGAGATCGGTCTAAATATCATTTTGGCTTCTCTTTGTAAAAGTCTACCATGCCAATCACACTCGGATCGAGGAAGGTTAACACAGATGAGACCCATACATTTAATACACCTGTCAATACCTTTATGATACTCACACATATGTGCTATACATATAAGACAATCCTTACCAGTTTGTACAAATCTCACACAAAATTGCCTCCCCATAATGTAGTAATGCGTATAGCCTTGCCATTATAAAAATGGCCACAACCCCAAATAATGGCATAGAATACATATTGGATCTTGCAGAAAAATAATTTACTGCAATGAAATTCCACCCAGCCCCACCCCCCCCCCACCCCCAAAAAAAAAAAAAAAAAAAAAATTGGGTATTCATTACCAAGTTACATTAATTACATTAGCTACACTTAAAATGACCTTTTAAAGAGTACCTGTCACCAAATAAACTGTTCTAAACTAACTCAGGCCATGTTTCCTAACTACTCCTAACACCCCTCCCGCCCTTAAAAAATTCAGAACTTTAAAAAGCTGTGTATCATATCTTTATTTTTGCTCACATACTGCAATCTCCCAGCAGGAGAAAGTGGGCATTTCCCAGCAGGCATGACATCACTGAAGCCTGCTGGGGGGTCCACCTTCACCCTCACATGGTTGCAGTGCTGTGATGAATAGAAGACCTCAGGCTCTGTGCATATTTCAGTCTGTGTTGCTATCAGTGAGGCTCTTCTTTAGCTTTCTGTGCAGCTTTCTGTGAGAATCTGTGGAGCTTTCACTTTCTGTGCAGTTGTCAATCAAGCTCAGTGCAGAGAAGCACTTCCGGAGTTTGGTCTTCTTCCAGGCCAGGAGGAGACCAAACTCACTATATTAATTGTGGCCGGGATAAGAACAGTGCCACCTAGTGGCCATTTTTTCTATTACATTTTAATCATATTTATGTTGATCATTTTAAAAGCAAGTGAATGGGAAAGTGTCTGCTAATTACACAAGGAACACTATATTAAAAGTTTTCTTTGGTGACAGGTACTCTAAAAAGGATACTGTAGTAACCACATAGAAGTGCTCACTCCTGTCCTATCAAACTAGGAGGAGGGGGTTATACAGCAGCCTGCAGTAACTAGATGAAGAGACCCAGCACTAACCAGCAAATTCAGTGGGGAAGATTAATCATGCCTCCTCCAAAGCACAGGATGACAAACCAAGTGAGCAACAGAGAGAAGGTATTTGTGAGAGAATATAGGTGCTAGACACATAATAATTATATGTATTTGATCAAAATTAGGTACTGTTACGTTATGCGCTACGGCCGCACACGCTGGCTGTGAGCGCATGGTCCCCTTACCTGCTTTAGCCCCAATCCGTCATTCTCCTGGTGTTTCTCCTGCCTCCGCCTCTGCTTCTTTGCTCCGGTGCACGTGTCCCCGTCCCCTAGGGCCAGCGCGCGCTGGAGCTATGAGATTTAAAGGACCAGTACACTCATTAGTGTAATCCAGCTGTGGCTCATTTATAAATTCCTCCACCCTCCTCAGTTTCCTGCCAGATCTTTGTTGCCTTGAGCCTGAGAGAAAGCCTTCCTGTTATTGCCTTGCCGTGTATCTGATCTCTTGCTTTGTGACTCGACCTTGCTCCTCTGTCGTCTGCCTACTGACCTCCTGCTACGTCTAGACTACGCTACTGTGCCGCCTGCCCTGACCTTCTGCTATCCAGACTGTGAGCTGCCTTATCCCTCCTGTGCCTCACATCTCCTCAGCAGCCTGTGTGGTCGAGCGGTGCCAGGGGTAGCGACCTGGGTGTCGCTTGCAGCAGCAAGTCCATCCCGCTTTGTGGCGGGCTCTGGTGAAAACCAGCGGCACCTTAGACTCCACTCCCTGGTACGGTCCGAGTCATCTGCCACACAAGTCCAGCGGATCCACATCCACCGGGATTCCTGTCTTCAGAAACGTGAGTGTTACAGGTACTAAGTAGCATCAAATTTTTTCTTTTGTGGGATATGACAGGTTCTCTTTAACTCCTTAACAACAATGGACTTATATTTACTTCCACTGCCGGCTCCCTCTGTAAGAATTGCATATTTTTGGTCAATTCATATATCATTAAAAAAAGAATAAAAAGTGATCAAAAGTCCCATCACAACTAAAATGGTAGTGATAAAAATGACAGATCATAGCACAAAAATGAGCCCAAATATAGCCCCGTATGCGGAAAAATAAAAAAGTTATAGGGGTCAGAATAGAACAATTTCGAAGCATATTCATTTACTTACAAAAAGTTATAATTTTTTTTAAAGTAGTAAAATTAATAAAACCTATACAAATTGGGCATCATTTTAATCGTATGTATCTATAGAAACATATATTTATTTTTACTGTAAAGTGCACTGCGTAGAAACGAAAGACCCCAAAAGTTGCAAAATGTTGTAAAATGAGTGATGTATGTCATCACAAAGTACAATTGGTGGCACAAAAAACAAGCTCTCATATGGGTCTGTAGTTGGAAAACTGAAAGTGTTATGGTTTTTAGAAGAGGTGGAGGAAAAAAACTAAAGTGTAAAAAAGAAAAGAAAACAATGTTGTCTTTAAAGGGGTACTCTGGTGGAAAACAATTTTTTTTTCAAATCAGCTGATGTCAGAAAGCTAAACAGTTTTTTACTTCTATTAACATTTTATAATCCTTCCAGTACTTATCATCTGCTGTATGCTCCAGAGGAAGTTGAGTTGTACTTTTCTGTCTTACCACAGTGCTCTCTGCTGACACTTATGTCCATGTCAGGAACTGTCCAGAGCAGGAGAGGTTTGCTATGGGGATTTGCTCCTTCTTTGGACAGTTCCTGATATGGACAGAGGTGTCAGCAGAGAGCACTGTGGTCAGACAGAAACGTACAACTCAACTTCCTCAGTAGCATACAGGAGCTGATAAGTACTGGGAGGATTAAGATTATTTAATAGATGTAAATTACAAATCTGTTTAACTTTCTGAAGTTGATTGTTTACACCGCAGTACCCTTTTAAGGGGTTAAGATCCCTCATTATGGGCTAGAGAGGAGAACAGCTAATAAATAGCATGTCTTATTCAGAATTACTAAAGCCCCCAATGTATCACATGTTTGATCATTCCTTTGAGACATTTTAAGACATCTCCATTAAGATACTTGCCAGTGTATGTAAATTGTATTTTTCAACAATGTGTTGTTGATATATAGCCTGCCGGAAGTTAAAGTGAATTTGCTGTGTTGCTTCATATTTGTGATAGAACTACACTAAGCAGAGTTTAAGGAGGCCCTGTACAGGAATCTGCTTATAGCTGCAGGGAACCCCCCAGTTTAATACGCCTGAAAAGAATGCAGCAGGGAGCAGTAAGTGCCATGTGAATCAGAAAAATAAACTTTGGCAGCCGCAGCAGAAGGTAAGTTGCTGCATGACAGTTATCCGCAGGATAATTTCTCAATTTTAATGTAAACTGCAAAGAAAGAAATCTATTGTGTATATTGAATTCCTATGTTAAGCAGTTATAATAATGAATCATAATAAGATTATTATTTAAAAAAAAATCCGGAATGTAGGCACATCGCCAGCCCCAATAAAACCCTATTATTACAATATTTGCTAATTATACTATATAAGTTGGGAGGTAATATATAAACCTGCCCTAATGGCTCTTTCCATTTGGACAAGCAGACTTTTTGTGTCCCTCTTGATATCATGCCCTAAAGTATATCACATATTGCTAGACAGCATGAATATCAAATAGAGATGAGCGAACCTTTGAAAAATTTGATTCGGCTGATTCGACAAATTTTTCTAAAAAATTTGGTTTGATCCGAATTTATTCGCGGAGAATCTATATTAAAAACGGCTTTTTCTGGACTACAGAGAGCCTCAATAGGGGTGTAGAACACTTTGCTTTGTTCTAACACGCATATGGAGTGTGCTGGGGTAGTGAAATAATACTGTTATTCAGTATGACATGCAGATTACAGGCACAGCTTTTAGAATCACTGTCACAGAGCAGCACAATGGCAGAGCCTGGAGTTGGCATCAGTATGAGGAGACCACATAGTGGCTGAATGACACAGCGTGGAGGTGTTGGCAGCATGAGGAGACCATATAGTGGCTGAATGACACAAAGTGGATGTGTTGGCAGCATGAGGAGACCATATAGTGGCTGAATGACACAGCTTGAAGGTGTTGGCAGCATTAGGAGACCATTTAGTGGCTTAAAGACACAGCTTGGATGTGGCTGAAGCATGAGAAGACCATAAAGTGTCTGAATGGCACAGCCTGGAGTTGGCAGCAGCATGAGTAGACACTAGGGCTTCACAATCCCTAAGATTCAAAGATGAATTCTGAAATTTAAATTGAAGATTTTGGGTAGCTAGTGCTACCATAACAAAATTTTTAGACCCAGGCACATCAGCATCAGTAAACCATATATTGGCTGAATGGCACAGCCTGGAGTTGGCTGAAGCATGAGGAGACCATATAGTGTCTGAATGGCACAGCCTGGAGTTGGCAGCAGCATGAGTAGGCACTAGGGCTTCACAATCCCTAAGATTAACCCCCCAACGACCACGGACGTAAATGTGCGTCCTGTTGTGGTGGTACTTAGCGCACCAGGACGTACATTTACGTCCTGTGTATGACCGCGAGCATTGGAGTGGTGCTCGCATCATAAATGGCAGGTTCTGGCTGCTAGCAGCAGCCAGGGACCCGCAGTTATTGGCCAACTTTAACTCCTCAGATGCCGTGATCATTACAGATCACGGCATCTGCGGCAATGCACATGTTAAAATAGATGATCGGATCGCACTCAGCGCTGCAGTGGAGATCATATAGTGTCATGAGGAGACCATATAGTGGCTGAATGGCACAGCCTCGAGGTGGCTGAAGCATGAGGAGACCATTAAGTGTCTGAATGGCACAGCCTAAACGTGGCTGACGCATGAGGACACCATATAGTGGCTGAATGGAAGAGCCTGGAGTTGGCTGAAGCATGAGGAGACCATATAGTGGCTAATGGCAAAGCTTGTAGGTGGCTGAAGCATGAGGAGACCATATAGTGGCTCAATGGTACAGCCTGGAGTTGGCTGAAGCATGAGAAGAGACCATATAGTGGCTGAATGAGACAGCCTGGAGGTGGCAGCAGCAGAATTAGGAGTCCTGAAGGTGACCCAGTGACAGAGTGGTGTGGTGTGTGGCAATACCAGTACCCGGTGACGAAGGTGGGTGATAAAAGGTCTGATGCAGAGGAATGTTTGTAACTGGGGAGCAGTGCCTTAAATCTGTTTGGCACTATCCATATTTGTGAAGTGTTGGTGTAGCACCATGGTCAATCTACTCTGATGCATCAGGCATTGGTGGTTGGAAATCCTGGCTGATCCATGCCTGATTCATCTTCACAAAGGTCAGTCTCTCCACATTTTTCATAGACAAACGAGTTCTCCTTGGGGTGACTATGGCCCCTGCTGCACTAAACACCAGCTCTGATGGCACACTACTGGCCGGGGAGGACAGCTTTTCCAGGGCAAACTCTGCTAATTGCGGCCACAAATCAAGTTGTGAGCGCAGGGGCCCCCCAATTCAGACCTGCGAGAGGATGGATGATGGCTCCGATAGGCATCGGCCAACTGACTACATAAGATGCCTCTGTAGTAGGTCAGTTTGTCCTCCCTCTCAGTGGGTGAAAAAAAGGCCCCTATTTTGTGGTGGTAGCGAGGGTCCAATAAGGTGGAGATCCAGAAGTCATCCTGCTGCTGACTGGTGACAATTCGGCTGTCAATACACAAGCAAGTGAGCATGCATCGTGCCATTTGTGCAAGTGACTCAGAGGGACTCCCTGCCTCCATCTCCACTGCATACTGCCATGGTGTGTCTGGGTCCTCTGTCTCGCCTTCCTCATAACCATCTAGCTCCTCTGGCTGCTCCTCCTAACCTGTCAGAATAATAGAAAAAAAAACATTTGGCAAAACCTAAGCTGTGCTCCACTGTGCCCCTCCTCTTTCTCCTCCAGTTCAGCCCACACAGGGTTCATGTGGCCATGGGATGTAGGTGCCACGTCTCCAGTGTCCTGACCAGCCATCGTTTCCAACACGTGTTGTAAGAAATGAAGCAGTGGAATGATGTCGTTAATCCCGTAATCCTGGCGACTTACTAATAATGTGGCTTCCTCAAAGGGCCTGAGCAAATGGCAGGTGTCACGTACGAGCTGCCATGGTTCACATTGAAGTTAAACAGGGGAGTACCCCTATCCACTTGGATCTATAAGAAATCAGTGATGGCTTTTCTATGTTCGTACAGTCGGTCCAACATATGGAGGGTGGAAATCTAACGTGTGGCAAAGTCACAAATCAGACTATGTTGGGGGATACCGTTCTGACGGTGCAGCTCAAGGAGGGTGTGCTTTGCGATGTACGAGTGGCTGAAGTGCATGAAAAGTTTCCTTCCCATTGTTAGGATGTCTTGTAAATAGGAGGAACACTTCAGGAACTGCTTCACAACCAGATTGAACACGTATGCATGGCTGAGCATTCCCAGTCGCAGTGCATGCAAGATGTTCTTCCCGTTGCCAGTTATCATGGTTCCCATTTCCAGTTTTAGTGGAGTTAGCCATGCTCCGATTTCTTTACGAATGATTTTTAGCAGTTTCTCCCCTGTGTGACTCTTTTCGCCAAGGCGAACCATGTGAAGAACAGTGTGACACCCCAATGCCCTGCACACATGGTATGCTGAAGGGCCACTGAGACTTGTCTGAGCAATGGAGGCTGAGGACACGGTGGAGGATGAGGAGGCGGAGTTGCACACTCTCACAGGACCATCAGCATGAGAGTGTGGAGGTGATCTGTCCAAGTTGGTGTTGTGGCTGTGCAGGAACCACATTCACCCAGTGAGCTGTAAAGGACATGTATTGTTCCTGACTGTAGTTACAGCTGCAGACGTCGGCGCTGCCGTGCACTTTGGTACTCACCGACAGGCTCAAAGACTGGCCCACCTTCTGTGCAACAAAATTGTGCAGGACTGGTACTGCCTTCTTCGCAAAGAAATGACGGCATTGCACTCTCCATCTCGGCTCGGCACAAGCCATCAGTTCTCTGAAAGGTGCAGAGTCCACCACTTGAAAAGGGAGGGACTGCAGCACCAGCAACTTGGACAGGAGCAAATTCAGCTTCTGCACCGTTGGATGAGAGGGCGCATACTGTTGTCTCTTGGACATGGCTTCGCCGATGGATTTTTGGTGGAATGGCTGACTAAAAGTAGGAGGAGCAGGAGCATCTGGAGTGACAGAAGGAGGGTATGACACACAGCTCCCTTTGGTTGAGGTGGTGGAGCCTTGGCTGTCTGAAAGAGGGAGCGGCATGCCACTGGGTGATGCAGCAGGCTGGACCACTACATCAGAGCCACGGTTTTCCCAGGGCGCTTTATGTTGGCAAAGCATATGTTGCCGCAGGACCATGGTGCCAACATTGGGACTCTGGCCACGCTTCACCTTCTGCCGACATATCTTCCCTGTGGCTATGTGAACCTCCTCAGGATAGGTATGTGGTCTGCACTCATAGATGTAGGTATGTGGTATGCACTCATGAGGGCAGAAAAATGCAGTACAGTATGCTTAAAAAAACGTACTTAAGTAAAACACCAGCTGGTGATTATTTTGGCCTGGACTTTCACAGTATGTTGGCCCTTGACAGATTACCAGGTACAAAATAGTACACTACATAGATGTACGCATGTGGTATGCACTTATGAGGGCAGAAAAATGTGGTACAGTATGCTTAACCTCTTAAGGGCGCAGGGCGTGACCCCACATCACACCTGGTCGGTCCCGGCCACTATTCATAGCCGGGACCCTGGGCTAACAGCATGTGGCACCGATCGTTGTGCCGTGCGCTATTAACCCTTCAACTTTGATCGCCGCGCTGAAAATGAAAGTAAACAAACACTTCCAGGCAGCTCAGTCGGGCTGATCGGGACTATCGCGATAAAATTGCGATGTCCTGATCAGCTAGGACGTGAGCAGACCTCCCCTTACCTTGCTCCGTCGCGTCCGATCGGCGTTTGATTGCTCCAAGCCTGAGCTATAGGCTTGAGCAATCGAGCCCCTATCTCGCTGATCCATGCAAAGCTATGGCATTGCAGGGATCAGGGTAAAAGATCAGTGTGTGCAGTGTTATAGCCCCCTATGGGAGCTATAACACTGCAAAAAAAAAGTGATTTTTTTTTTTAACAAAGGTCATTTAACCCCTTCCCTAATAAAAGTTTGAAACCCCCTTTTCCCATAAAAAAAACCTATGTAAATAAAAATAAAAATAAACATATGTGGTATCGCCACGTGCATAAATGTCAGAACTCTAAAAATATATCGGTAATTAAACCGCACGGTCAATGGCGTACGCGCAAAAAATTTTTGGTCACTTTTTATATGATAAAAAAATGAATAAAAAGCGATCAAAAAGTCTGATCAATTCAATAATGGTATCGATAAAAACTTCAGAACACGGCGCAAAAAGGTTATAGGGGTCAGAAGATGACAATTTTAAACATATACATTTTCCTGCATGTAGTTATGATTTTTTTCAGAAGTATGACAAAATCAAACCTGTATAAGTAGGGTATCATTTTAACCGTATGGACCTAAAGAATAAAGGTAAGGTGTCATATTTACCAAAAAATGCACTGCGTAGAAATGGAAGCCCACAAAATTTACAAAATGACACTTTTCTTCAATTTTGTGGCACAATGAATTTTTTTTCTGTTTCGCCGTGGATGTTTTGGTAAAATGACTGACACGATTCGGCTTCCAGGTAGTGGATCCTCTGTGTCAGCGAGGGATTGGCGTGGACCGTGCTAGTGGACCGGTTCTAAGAGGCTACTGGTGTTCACCAGAGCCCGCCGCAAAGCGGGATGGTCTTGCTGCGGCAGTAGCAACCAGGTCGTATCCACTAGCAACGGCTCTACCTCGCTGACTGCTGAGAAGGCGTGGGACAGAAGGACTAGGCAGAGGCAAGGTCAGACGTAGCAGAAGGTCGGGGGCAGGCGGCAAGGTTCGTAGTCAGGATGGATAGCAGAAGTTCAGGTACACAGGCTTTGGACACACTAAACGCTTTCACTGGCACAAGGCAACAAGATCCGGCAAGGGAGTGCAAGGGAGGAGATCAGATATAGCCAGGGAGCAGATGGAAGCCAATTAAGCTAATTGGGCCAGGCACCAATCATTGGTGCACTGGCCCTTTAAGTCTCAGAGAGCTGGCGCGCGCGCGCCCTAGAGAGCGGAGCCGCGCGCACCAGCACAAGACAGCAGGGGACCGGGACGGGTAAGTGACCTGGGATGCGATTCGCGAGCGGGCGCGTCCCGCTGTGCGAATCGCATCCCCGACGGCCATGACAGTGCAGCGCTCCCGGTCAGCGGGACCGACCGGGGCGCTGCAGGGAGAAAGACGCCGTGAGCGCTCCGGGGAGGAGCGGGGACCCGGAGCGCTAGGCGTAACAGTACCCCCCCCCTTAGGTCTCCCCTTTTTTTTGTCCAGTAACTGCCTCCCCTGGGATGAGGACACCGGGAAAGAATGGAGGGTTTCCTCAACGGCAGGCAGTACAGCAGGAGTTGGAATGGGGAGGGAGGGCAGAGGGTGAAGCTTGGCGCGGGGCAGGGTGACACAAGGACGGGAGCCATGAGGAGGCACAGAGGCTTGCCTGACGGGACTGGGAGGGGGGGAGAGGCACTTCCTATGGCAAGCAGAGTCCCAGTTCTTGATCTCCCCGGTGGTCCAATCAAGGGTGGGGGAATGAAGCCGGAGCCATGGCAGACCGAGGAGGACCTCAGAGGTACAGTTGGGTAGGACGAAGAGCTCAATCACTTCGCGATGGGGTCCGATACACATCAGGAGGGGTTCTGTGCGGTAACGCACAGTGCAATCCAGTCTGGCTCCATTGACCGCGGAAATGTAGAGCGGCTTGACGAGACGGGTCACCGGGATGCGGAATTTATTCACAAAAGACTCCAAAATAAAATTCCCGGAGGCACCAGAGTCCAAGCAGGCCAGGGCTGAGAGGGAGGAGTTGGCTGAAGGAGAAATCCGCACGGGCACCGTGAGACGTGGAGAAGCAGACTTAGAACCAAGAGACACCACACCCACGTGAGCTGGGTGCGTGCGTGCGTTTCCCAGACGTGGAGGACGGATAGGGCAATCCACCAAGAAATGCTCGGTACTGGCACAGTAAAGACAGAGATTTTCTTCCCTACGGCGATTCCTCTCTTCCTGGGTCAGGCGAGACCTATCCACTTGCATGGCCTCCTCGGCGGGAGGCCCAGGCGTAGATTGCAACGGATACTGTGGGAGAGGTGCCCAGAGATCTAAGTCTTTTTCCTGGCGGAGCTCTTGGTGTCGCTCAGAAAAACGCATGTCAATGCGGGTAGCTAAATGGATGAGTTCTTGCAGGTTGGCAGGAATCTCTCGTGCGGCCAGCACATCCTTGATGCGACTGGATAGGCCTTTTTTAAAGGTCGCGCAGAGAGCCTCGTTATTCCATGATAACTCGGAAGCAAGAGTACGAAATTGGATGGCGTACTCGCCCACTGAAGAATTACCCTGGACCAGGTTCAACAGGGCAGTCTCGGCAGAAGAAGCTCGGGCTGGCTCCTCGAAGACACTCCGGAGTTCAGCGAAGAAGGCCTGGACTGTGGCTGTGGCAGGATCATTGCGGTCCCAGAGCGGTGTGGCCCAAGACAAGGCCTTTCCTGAAAGAAGGCTTACTACGAACGCCACCTTAGACCGTTCTGAAGGAAACAAGTCCGACAACATCTCCATATGCAGGGAACACTGAGACAAAAATCCACGGCAGAGTTTAGAGTCCCCATCAAATTTGTCCGGCAGGGACAAGCGGAGGCTAGGAGCGGCCACTCGCTGCGGAGGAGGTGCAGGAGCAGGCGGAGGAGATGGTTGCTGCTGTAGCAGAGGCAGAAGTTGCTGTAACGTGGCGGTCAACTGCGACAGCTGCTGTCCTTGTTGGGCAATTTGCTGCGATTGCTGAGCGACCACCGTGGTAAGGTCAGCGAGACTTGGCAGCAGCACCTCAGCGGGATCCATGGCCGGATCTACTGACACGATTCGGCTTCCAGGTAGTGGATCCTCTGTGTCAGCGAGGGATTGGCGTGGACCGTGCTAGTGGACCGGTTCTAAGAGGCTACTGGTGTTCACCAGAGCCCGCCGCAAAGCGGGATGGTCTTGCTGCGGCAGTAGCAACCAGGTCGTATCCACTAGCAACGGCTCTACTTCGCTGACTGCTGAGAAGGCGTGGGACAGAAGGACTAGGCAGAGGCAAGGTCAGACGTAGCAGAAGGTCGGGGGCAGGCGGCAAGGTTCGTAGTCAGGATGGATAGCAGAAGTTCAGGTACACAGGCTTTGGACACACTAAACGCTTTCACTGGCACAAGGCAACAAGATCCGGCAAGGGAGTGCAAGGGAGGAGATCAGATATAGCCAGGGAGCAGATGGAAGCCAATTAAGCTAATTGGGCCAGGCACCAATCATTGGTGCACTGGCCCTTTAAGTCTCAGAGAGCTGGCGCGCGCGCGCCCTAGAGAGCGGAGCCACGCGCGCCAGCACAAGACAGCAGGGGACCGGGACGGGTAAGTGACCTGGGATGCGATTCGCGAGCGGGCGCGTCCCGCTGTGCGAATCGCATCCCCGACGGCCATGACAGTGCAGCGCTCCCGGTCAGCGGGACCGACCGGGGCGCTGCAGGGAGAAAGACGCCGTGAGCGCTCCGGGGAGGAGCGGGGACCCGGAGCGCTAGGCGTAACAATGACTAATGTCACTGCAAAGTAGAATTGGTGGTGCAAAAAATAAGCCATCATATGGAATTTTATGTGCAAAATTGAAAGCGTTATGATTTTTAGAAGGAGATGAGGAAAAAATGAAAATGCAAAAATGGAAAAACGCTGAGTCCCTAAGGGGTTAAAAAAATGATTTTTTGTAAAAAAACAGCAGTATACAACAGTGTTGCAGCACAAAAAAGCTGTGTACTTAACACAAAATTTCACTCAGTCAAAGACTATTAGGAATGGACTGCTGGGTATTATATCATCTACAGACTAGTATAATCAGCAGATGATTTATTGTGGAACAAAGACACAGAATTGCGTGGAAAAATTCTTCCTGCCTCCTCTGCTAAGGTTTATGAAGTTGAGGCGAGGCAGCTTGTTGAAATGTATGAGGTAACATACAGCTATCTGCCCCTCTCTGTAATACAATGCTGAAGAAAGTATCTGTGAGGTTAATGGCTGCAATAAAAATCCTTTTCAGTGAAAAAAACACTGGTCTCTGTCCACCAGAACGTGGATGTGACTAGGATGTGAAACGCTGTTGGAATGAGCTTTTCTGTGTAACACACACACAGCGATGTCTGTCCTATCTCTATGCAGTGTAATGAATGATATGAGGAGCTGCAAAATGGCTGCCAATTATATACTGGCTGACTGGCTGCTGATAGGCTGCATCCTGCATGTGATTCAGGGTCATCCCGTCTACTTCCAGCCTTGCCTTTCTGCCTTCCCAGCGTTCCTTGCCCCATTTACTGTCATGTGGATCCACCATTTTAGATGCCCTGGAGCCTGGACCACAGGAAATGGAGTTTAATGAAGCGATTCGCGCGATAGAATCATGGCAATATTTGCATTCGTTGTGAATAGAATATTTTATGAAAATCGGAAAGAATTCGGGTTTGTCAGCTTCGATTCGCTCATCTCTAATATCAAACATAGCACAAAAACAGTTAGTACACTGAAAAGGTGTAAGATTGTATTCTAGTTGAGTATACTTTCAGTCAACAGGTGTCAGCCTTGCAATGCAAGTTAGTTTTGCAGATTTAATAACTATACTACAATTCGTTTTTCTGTCTGTCTGTGAAGATTAATATTAAAGCGGATTTAATTAAAAAGTATTCAACCTCTCATATTTCGTTTTTCGACATCTTAAACATATTTAGTAGACTGTGATGAATTAAATTATTATATTCTATAATCCCAAATGTAGTTCTCACCAAGAAAATAAAATAAGAAAGATGTCTAATAATTAATTACCTAATGAATTTTCAGTATGATTAAAACTATTGAAAGGTCAATTTTTACATAGTCACCCTATATTAGAATGTTTGAGCAAGCTTCCTTGGCACTAAAGAACCTGTGTGAGCCTGCCTGACGTTATTGGATAATTAGTAGAATACTTCAAGATTACATATGAGGTAACCTATTAATATAATATATTACACCCATAAAACACATATACTTAGGGAACCACATTCTCTTTTTGTCAGTGCACAATAATCTCATAGGGGGGGGGGGGGTTATCAAAGCTGTCTATTTCCCGCCTCAATATAGCCCAAACTACAGAGTGCTAGGCTGGTCTATTGTGCGCCTAATTTATCAAAAATCACACGGCTCTAGATAAATTCTGTGCACGGACTTCGGGATCTACGATTTAGACTGTATTTAAACCAGCTTCAGCATGGTCTGACATTTCAGAGTATTTTTGCCGGATGCGAATTTTTGCCAAAAAGTCACAATTGATAAATTCAGCACCAATTCATTATGCACTAAAAGTCCTCTAAAGAAAAATTCACGAAAAAGTTGCACGTGTTTAGACTGCAACTTTCTGTGCGACAATTTTAGACAGGAAAAAACTGTCTAAATCCTTTGATGAATCCCCCCCCCTATAAAGTATATTAGACCGTAAAGGAAATGTGTTACCTAAATTATTTTTACTTATTAAAACCAGATACTGGAACATGTTTTTTTCCTAATATGTTTCTCTTTATGTATTTTCCGACTGTAATTTTTTACATTTTTTGTACACAAGGAAGCCATCCTGCCTGAGCTTCTGCTCTTCTCTATTAATAGCTATTAGAGATATGTTTTACTACAGCAACATGGACCTCTGGAAACACTAATCTGGAGCTGACTCATTGACTGTGGGAGAGTTTTCTAGCCATGTTCTGTGACCTGTGCAGAAAAGGTTAACTGTGACCATCACTAATTGTAAATAATGAGACTGCTTAAAAGTTTTCTCTACAGACCAGGAAATATCAGTACATTTTAGGCTTAGTGGTCAGAATGAAAGTTGCAACATTTCAAGATTATGATATCCTCCCAAAAGAAGAAGAATGAAACACATTGGATGTGAGCTAGCTGGGCATTCATGAATTATATTTTATGATTGATAGTTTTTTACTTATACCCATGTAGCCATGGATATCTTGAACACGTTAACCCAACACACCAATGCATTTTGTGTAACCAATTAATTTATCTCAACTCCAATGCAGTACAATACCAATTAGATTTTGCTGGCTAAACTGTATGTGGACTAGTCTCCTTGTTGAGTTTGAAAGTGTTTTTGAAGGTGAGTTAGTACAATCTAAGGGTCTAAGGCCTTGTTTATAGATCAAATATTACCTTAGATTTTTTTTCCTACTGTGTGAGCGCAGATTATCAGGAAACAGTCAGGAATGGAGAGAAGACAGAGAATCCCACTCTGCTAAGGTTAACCCTGCTATTCCATTACTGACATGGCATCCCTAGCAACCACACAAATGTGGAAGCAGCACTTCTGGTTTGAGGAGCATAGCACTCGATTTCCTGTGCCTATTACACAACAAAGTTATTGTGTGGGCAGGACCACACAAGCAATCACTGGATTGTTTGTGTAGCCTTTAACTTTTATCCTTCCTCGGCTGTACAGTACATATTACACAGAGAACATGCCAAAACCATGCGATCAGCCAAGGAACGAGTATTTGCCCATTCTTCAGCTGATCACTGAGTCTATTACACAGGGAAATTATTGGCCCATTCGGACAATAACCACCCTTTGTGATAGGGCCCCTATTTGATGAACTAACTTCAATTGCATGCCTTTCTGTATATGTAATGTTATGTCAGATTCTGCTGACACTGCATTGTAACTGGTAGCACAGTAATTGATATTTAGATAACTAGAACTCAAATTCCCAATTGTATCAAGTTACTGTCTGCTTCTACATGCTTGGGATAATGGGTGATCCATATGATAATGTAGCTTATACAGATATATAGCAAAGTAAATAAGCTCAGGAAGTTGTGGTAACCATTGCTAAAGCATCTAGGTCCATAGGTGGAGAAAAAACATCAGTATTCTTAAAACTCTCTTGAACTCATTATTCCATTGTTGCTCTTCTCCTTTCCCAGTGTAGCCTTCTCATCTATACTGAGTGACACTTTAATATTGACAGATGAATATTTAAAACCTGACTTCCTCTCTTTAGTGACCTTAGGTCAGTGCCTTAACAGCTATTTCTTCATACTAGCAAAGAGCACAACCACAATTGCATTGTTTATAACTGGTAACCTGCCAGGTAGAATTTCTTCTTCCAGAATCATACAAAAATATTCAAAGCTTTTATCAAACTCTGCACAACCTTTCATGAATTTATCAGGTTTTATGATGTATTTCTGATATGTAAATGCATTTTTTTGTTTTGTTCTCTATTGCTTTAATGCTTGCTACTTTTTTTTATTTGAGTGCATGTAGATTGAGCATGTCATTCTCATTGAAGTGTTAACTTTCTGACATTAGATTATGCTTGTCTTTCCAATTCAAAATTACTTTTTATGCTTAACCTTTTCTTTTTAATGAATAAGTCCTTGGGGCCAAGCAGAGAACACAGATTGGCAGCAGAGTGTCAGTAAATCATTTGGAAAAAAGAAACGAAGCCAAAATGTAATGTAAAGTTTCAGTATTAAATCTTCTACATAATGTAGACATGGTAAGCTGTAACTCTTTTAGACTATATAAAGCATTCTTGTTTATCTAAGTACTTTATTATTACAGGAATACATTTTAGCCCTTATTAGCCTGACTACACCACATTAAAGGGGTTTTCTGACTGATTAAAAGGTTCCCTAACACTTGTTTTTGAGCTAAAATAATAAACTAAGCAATACTCCCCTGCTTAATCTCCACCGCAGTCCATCCAGCCTGGCCAAGTTCACGGTTTAGGGATTACATATGGAAAAAGTAGATGTAATTGCAGATATAATCAGGTTTATATAGCATCTCCTAATATGTCTAAGTGTATTTAAAGTGAATACATTGCTGGATTTTCTTATTACTGCTTAGACTCAGATCATGTTCTTTTTTCCGATCTTTTTCTATTTAATTGCTAAACAAATTTATTTCAGTTTTATTTGTACATTGTTATTGGGACGGAAATCTCCAGGGCTATATTGTAATAGTATTCAGAGAAGTATATGAAGCCCCATGGACATAGGTACAATAGTCTGAAGCATTCCCTATTCAGTTGTATCGGAGAGTTTTCTAGGCATTCTCTGTGATTTATGCAGAGGTCATTATTAGAGATGAGCGAACTTTTTAAATTCGATTCGGACGATTCGCCGAATTTTCCGAAAAATTTGGATTGATCCGAATTCATTTGCAGCGAATCTATATTAAAAACGGCTATTTCTGGCCTACAGAGAGCCTCAATAAGGGTGTAGAACACTTTGCTTTGTTCTAACACGCATATGGAGTGTTCTGGGGTAGTGAAATAATACTGCTATTCAGTATAACATGCAGATTACAGGCATTGCTTCTAGAATCACTGCCGCAGAGCGGCACACTGACAGAGCCTGGTGGTGGCATCAGTATGAATGAGGAGACCATAAAGTGGCTGAATGACACAGCGTGGAGGTGCTGGCAGCATGAAGAGACCATATAGTGGCTGAATGACAGCGTGGAGGTGATGGACGCATGAGGATACAATATAGTGGCTGAATGACACAGCCTGGAGTTGGCTGAAGCATGAGGAGACCATATAGTGGCTGAATGGCACAGCCTGGAGTTGGCAGAAGCATGAGGAGACCATTGAAATTTAAGATTTTTAAATAGAAATTAAAGATTTTTAAATTGAAATTGAGGATTTTGACATTGAAATGTTAACTCCCAAGTTTTAGTGTCCCGGGCCTCGGCGTGTGGGTACAATGGACCAAACCTAACAAGGAGTCACATGTCACATGGCCCCACAATGACAGAGCCTGGAGGTGGCATCAGTATGAGGAGACCATATAGTTGCTGAATGACACAGCCTGGAGCTGGCAGCAGCATGGGTAGATACTAGGACTTCACAATCCCTATGATTAAAAGACGAATTTTGAAATTTAAATTGTAGATTTATGGTAGCTAGTGCTACCATAAAGTTTTTTGGGCCCAGGCCCAGCAGCATCAGTAAACCATATATTGGCTGAATGACACAGCCTGGAGGTGTTGGCAGCATGAGGAGACCATATAGTGGCTGAATGGCACAGCCTGGAGTTGGCAGAAGCATGAGGAGAAGATTAAAATTTAAGATTTTAAAATAGAAATTAAAGATTTTTAAATTGAAATTGAGGATTTTGACATTGAAATGTTAACTCCCAAGATTTGGTGTCCCGGGCCTTGGCATGTGGGTACAAAGGACCAAACCTATCAAGGAGTCACATGGCAGCAGAATGACAGAGCCTGGAGGTGGCATCAGTATGAGGAGACCATATAGTTGCTTAATTACACAGCCTGCCCCCCCCCCCCCCATGTAAACGTACAGGGTACATTCACACGGGCAGGTTTACAGTAAGTTTCCTGCTTCAAGTTTGGTCTGCGGCAAATTTTTCGCCACAGCTCAAACTCCTAGTGGGAAACTCACCGTAACACGACAGTGCGAATGTACCCTAAAAACACTACACTACACTAACACATAATAAAGGGTAAAACACTACATATACCACCCCCTTACACTGTCCCCCCAATAAAAATGAAAAACGTATTGTACAGCAGTGTTTCCAAAATGGAGCCTCCAGCTGTTGCAGAACAACAACTCCCAAGGATTTCTGGACAGCCACTGACTGTCCAGGCATGCTAGGAGTTAAGTAACAGCTGGAGGCACCCTGTTTGGGAATCACTGGCATAGAATACCCCTATGCAATTCCTAATTCAGTCCTCAAATGTGCATGGCGCTCTCTCATTTTGGAGCCCTGTCGTATTTCAAGGAAGCAGTTTAGGGCCACATATGGGGTATTTCCGTAATCGGGAGAAATTGCACTACATATTTTGGGGAGCTTTTTCTCCTTTTACCCCTTATGAAAAGGAAAAGTTGGGTGTTACACCAGCCTGTTAGTTTTAAAAATGTGGGCATAAAATGCTCTGCGGGTGCACAACAAGGCTCAGGAGTGAGAGTGCACCATGTACATTTGAGGCCTAAATTGGTGATTTGCACAGGGGTGGCTGATTTTACAGTGGTTCTGACATAAACGCAAAACATAAATTCCCACATGTGACCCCATTTTGGAAACTACACCCCCCACGGAACGTAACAAGGGGTATAGTGAGCCTGAACACCCCACAGGTGTTTGACGAATTTTCATTAAATTTGGATGGGAAAATGAAAAAAAAAAATAATGTTTTCACAAAAATTCTGGTGTTACCCTAAATTTTTCATTTTCACAAGGGAAAATAGGAAAAAAGCCCCACAAAATTTGTAACCCCATTTCCTCTGAGTAAGAACATACCCTATATGTGGATGTAAAGTGCTCGGCGGGCGCACTACAATGCTCAGAAGAGAAGGAGCGCTATTGGGATTTTGAAGAGAAAATGTGTCAGGAATTGAAGGCCACTTGTGTTTACAAAGCCCCCATAGCGCCAGAACAATGGAACCCCCCCCACATGTGGGAATTTTGGAAACAACACCCCTCGTGTAATGTAATAAGGGGTGCAGTGAGCATTTACGCCCCACATGTGTCTGACAGATTTTTGGAACAGTGGTCCGCGAAAATGAAAAATTTAATTTTTCATTTGCACAGTCCACTGTTTCAAAGATCTGTCAAACGCCAGTGGGGTGTAAATACTCACTGCACCCCTTATTAAATTCTGTGAGGGGTTTAGTTTCCAAAATGGGGTCACATGTGGGGGGGGTCCACTGTTCTGGCACCACGGGGGGGCTTTGTAAACGCATATGGCCCCTGACTACCTTTCCAAACGAATTCTCTTTCCAAAAGCTCAATGGCGCTCCTCCTCTTCTGAGCATTGTATTTCGCCCGCAGAGCATTTTACATCCTAACATGGGGTATTTCCATAGTCAGAAGAGATGGGGTTACTAATTTTGGGGGGCATTCTCTCCCATAACCCTTTGTAAAAATGGTACATTTGGGGAAGAAACTGAACTTTAGTGAAATTTTTTTTTTCATTTACACATCCGATTTTAATGAAAAGTCGTCAAACACCTGCGTGGTGTTAAGGCTCACTGGACCGCTTGTTACATGCCTTGAGTGGTGTAGTTTCCAAAATGGTATGCCATGTGGGGTTTTCTGATGTTCTGGCACAATAGGAGCTTCCTAAATGTGTCATGCCCCCCAAAAACCATTTCAGCAAAATTCACTCTCCAAAATCCCATTGTTGCTCCTTCCCTTCTGAGCCCTCTACTGCGCCCGCCGAACACTTGACATACACATATGAGGTATTTCCTTACTCGAGAGAAATTGGGTTACAAATTTTTGGAGGCTTTTTCTCCTATTACCACTTGTAAAAATTCTAAAACTGGGTCTACAAGAACATGCGAGTGTAAAAAATTAAGATTTTGAATTTTCTCCTTCACTTTGCTGCTATTCCTGTGAAACACCTAAAGGGTTAAAAAAAACTTACTGAATGTCATTTTGGATACTTTGAGGGGTGCAGTTTTTATAATTGGGTCATTTGTGGGATATTTCTAATAGGAAGGCCCTTCAAATCCACTTCAAACCTGAACTGGTCCCTGAAAAATTCAGATTTTGAAAATTTTGTGCAAAATTTGAAAATTGCTGCTGAACTTTGAAGCCCTCTGATGTCTTCCAAAAGTAAAAATATGTCAACTTTATAATGCAAATATAAAGTAGACATATTGTATTTGTGAATCAATATATAATTTATTTGGAATGTCTATTTTCCTTACAAGCAGAGAGCTTCAAAGTTAGAAAAAAGCTAAATTTTCAAATTTTTCATCAAATTTTGGAATTTCTCACCAAGAAATGATGCAAGTATCGACAAAAATTTACCACTACCATAAAGTAGAATATGTCACGAAAAAACAACCTCGAAATCAAATTTATAAGTAAAAGCATCCCAGAGTTATTAATGCTTAAAGTGACAGTGGTCAGATTTGCAAAAAATGCTCCCGTCCTTAGGGTTATAATGGGCTCCGTCCCCAAGGGGTTAAGCCGCTCACCGTACGGGATCATTAACACTATATTTTGATAGTTCGGACATTTACACATGTGGCCATACCAAATATGTTTATAAAAAAAATGTTACGCTTTTGGGGGTAAAATGGGAAAAACTTTTTATGTTCCCATAAGGGACTATCTATAGAAATAATTTGATTGCTAATACTGTTCAGTGCTATGCATAGGGCATAGCACTGATCAGTAATATCGGTGATCTTCTGCTCTGGTCTGCTCGATCTCAGGAGACGCCGGGAGACCGACGGAGGCAGGTGAGGAGACCTCCGTACGCCATTACAGATGATCGGATCCCCGCGGCAGCGCTGTGGGCGATCCGATCATCTATTTTAACATGCGCATTGCCGCAGATGCAATGATCTGTACTGATCATGGCATCTGAGGGGTTAATGGGGGACATCCGCGCGATCGCGGATGTCGGCCATTACCAGCGGGTTCCCGGCTGCTGCTAGCAGCCGGAACCTGCCGTGTATGACGCAAGCACCGCTCCAATGCTTGCGGTCATAGGCAGGACGTTAATGTACGTCTTGGTGTGCTTAGTCTCGTCACACCAGGACATACATTTACGTCCGTGGTTGTTAAGGGGATACTGAGATGTGATCAATGAAACTGTTAATCTCAACACACTGGTTAACTTAGTCACTCTAGTCACAGACATTCTTACCAGGCGAGTATCAAGAATCATTCCCTTGGGAACTCAACATCAGATCTGTCAGATCTGAAATAACACCCCCCTTAAAATACAAAACTGATGCTTAGAACAGCTCAAGTAAAAAAAAGTAGCCACATATGCTTCCTGACTGACAGAAAAGGGAGCATTAACAGTGATGGCTGCTGCATTGGGAGAAGTACACTTGACTATGTGAAAATAGGGGTCTACTAGTTATTTTGTCATACCCCTGCAGATTCCCACCATTCTCCCTTTACCATTTAGAGTACTTTTTAAATGCAAAACAATCACTACCTTTTTGCATGACTTGTATTGTATTTCTATTCACAAATAAAATGCAAGGCATGTATTAACATAGAAAAATCTATAAAAGATGTCACCACAAATAAGGCCCTGCTCATGGTTTGTCCTGATGTTATGCTGCTATTCTGTCCATAGCAAAGCCTTTACAGCTATACGGGGTCCTTTTTTAAACAGATCATCCTAACTAATCCTGAAAGATCTCACTGACAGATCGAGTCTGTCAGGTTTCTGCTATTTTTGACAGTTAGAATATCACTGCAGACTGCCGTATTCTCCCTGCAAAAATAATGGAGCCCCTGATAGAAACTATAAAACAAAACTGTAGGCCTATCATTAACATGCCTGAGTGATGAAGTAGAATCATTAGATCATGGATCATAATATACCATGGTAAAGAAAAGGATTTCAGTTACAAAGAACAGTTACTGGCTTTTATTTTATATAATACATTATTAATATAGTATCTATAGACTACTGATACATAATTACAAATATATATTTTTGCAACTAGCAATACAAAAATACAATCTGATAAAAAAATTGTTGTATAATTTTTCAAAATACACTGCTAAAAAAAAAAATAAAGGGAACACTTAAACAACACAATGTAACTCCAAGTCAATCAACACTTCTGTGAAATCACAATGTCCGCTCAGGAAGCAACACTGATTGACAATCAATTTCACATGCTGTTGTGCAAATGGAACAGACAACAGGTGGAAATTATAGGCAATTAGATGACACCCCCAATAAAGGAGTGGTTCTGCAGGTGGTGACCACAGACCACTTCTCAGTTCCTATGCTTCCTGGCTGATGTTTTGGTCACTTTTGAATGCTGGTGGTGCTTTAACTCTGGTGGTAGCATGAGACGGAGTCTACAACCCACACAAGTGGCACAGGTAGTGCAGCTCATCCAGGATGGTACATCAATGCGAGCTGTGGCAAAAAGGTTTGCTGGGTCTGTCAGCGTAGTATCCAGAGCACAAAGGCACTAGCAGGAGACAGGCCAGTACATCAGGAGAGGTGGAGGAGGCCATAGAAGGGCCACAACCCAGCAGCAGGACCGCTACCTCCGCCTTTGTGCAAGGAGGAGCACTGCCAGAGCCCTGCAAAATGACCTCCAGCAGGCTACAAATGTGCACGTGTCCACTCAAATGGACAGAAACAGACTCCATGAGGGTAGTATGAGGGCCTGCCATCCACAGGTGGGGGTTGTGCTTACAGCCCAACACCGTGCAGGACATTTGGCATTTGCCAGAGAACACCAAGATTGGCAAATTCGCCACTGGTGCCCTGTGCTCTTCACAGATGAAAGCAGGTTCACACTGAGCACATGTGATAGATGTGACAGAGTCTGGAGACACTGTGGAGAATGTTCTGTGCCTGCAACATCCTCCAGCATGACCGGTTTGGCAGTGGGTCAGTAATGGTGTGGGGTGGCATTTCTTTGGGGGCCGCACAGCCCTCCATATGCTTGCCAGAGGTAGCCTGACTGCCATTAAGTACCCGGATGAGATCCTCAGACCCCTTGTGAGACCATATGCTGGTGCGGTTGGTCCTGGGTTCCTCCTAATGCAAGACAATGTTAGACCTCGTGTGGCTGGAGTGTGTCAGCAGTTCCTGCAAGAGGAAGGCATTGATGCTATGGACTGGCCCGCCCGTACCCCAGACCTGAATCCGATTGAGCACATCTGGGACATAATGTCTCACTCCATCCAACAATGCCACGTTGCACCACAGACTGTCCAGTAGTATGCCCAGATGTTGTAGGGAGGTCATACGGGCACGTGGAAGCCACACACACTTCTGAGCCTCATTTTGACTTGTCTCAAGGACATTACATCAAAGTTAGATCAGCCTGTAGTGTGGTTTTCCACTTTGATTTTGAGTGTAACTCCATATCCAGACCCCCATGGGTTGATAAATTTGATTTCCATTGATAATTTTTGAGTGATTTTGTTGTCAGCACATTCAACTATGTCACCTATAAGGCAATACAACAAAGAATATATTGCCGAGGCCACCCAATGGGAGAATCCAACACCAACAAACAAAAGCGTCAGCAACAAGAATGTATGAAACATTACAAAAGTTTATTATTTGAGAATCACATAAAAAATGCATCATAGCAATTAAAAATCACAGTGTACACAGCTGGAAGAAAAGGCAGGAACATACAGGCTCAAAGTGAAGGGTATTGAATGAAAAGAACACTGACAAACGTTACATAAACAGGGGACTCAAATGAAGAAATGCAGACACTGCAGTGAAGATAAATAAACTGAGTACAAGTGCAACAGCAGTCAGAGAAAAGGACAAGTGTATATTACCACAACAGAGCCATGTAGTTACCTGCACCTACCCCAACGCACGTTTCACGCCAATGCGCTTCGTCAGGGGGCGTGGCTATTCCTGGATACAGGTGTTCTATTTATATGGTGGACTGACCTATCACTAACTATTGACCATGAGAGACAAACAAATGCACCAATCATAAGCTGCCGCCTAGAGGAAGTAGTTATATGTTAAACCGTACCTGATTCAAAGAGATAGTGGGCTGATGCCATAATAGTGCCGCGCGATCCCGGAAGTGGCTGCAGCCACGTGACCGGTTCGGTCACATGACCGGAGACATGCCCGTGTGGTGACGCAACAGTAAACAAAATCCTGTGTGCCAATAATAAGCGCCGGCAGGATAGAGGCAAGGCATTGGTGGAGGCGCATGCGCACATGTGTTCAGGACGAACTTAGACAAAGTGAGAAGTGCAAATAGTGCTAAAGTGGATCATGCAGTGCAAGAGAAAAAACAGTGAACAAGTGCGACATAGAAAAGATAAATAGTAATACAAAATTGATACCTACCTAAGGTGATTACTGTGTGAAACCAATGAATTACATAATGTGTGGAAATGAATAAATGTAGTTAGATAATGGAGAATGCGTGTGTGTCAGCCAAATGTGAGAATGTAAAAGAGAAATAAATAAAGTGAATGTGGTGTATAGGATAATGTGAATATTGTTTAAACTATGTGTAACTATGTGAGATAAGGTGTTGGTGAGTGAAGTGCCATGTGCTAATGTGGATATAACATAACACATCGTGGTGAACAATTAATGGACTATAATATTAAACCACATCCTTAATGGATGATTAGTACACAATTCATTACTAGAATATATAAAAAAAAATATAAAATATATATAAAAATATTTTTCTATAAAGAGACATTATAAGAAAATTTATATATATACACACACGTATAGAGATAATAATAATATCAACATTTATGGAGGTGTATATAGGAGATAAATACATCTATACACATGCAAAAAAAGTGCAAATGCAGAAAATGAATGCCGCCTAGGCGCAAATAATACATGGCTCGGTTAATGATAAATAAACATATTAGGAGCAAAAAGATATAAGGTGCATTGAACAGCAGATAGTCTAGTAGGAAAATGGTGCCCATCCAGCAAGGAACTCTAGAAACAAAGAGAATAAGAGAAAAAGAGAGAAAAAGAATTAAAATAAAATAATTAAAACCCAATAAAACCAGAAATAAACAACTGGGAGCAGACCAAATATATAGAATACACGTGTAATGATAATGTTTTATATGAAGGGGGCATAACTGATATAATCATTGAGTCCGGCAGGTTGCATGGTTTTGAGTTTCACAATCCATTTGATTGCCAACAATTTTCTCCACTCACCTCCTCTGGGACTGATGAAGATCCTGGCTATTCCTCTGAACCTGAGTCCTGTGGGGTCACTGTTATGGTATGTCTTGAAATGTCTGGGGATGACGGTAAGACTGGATAGATCCTCTTGATTACCGGCGGCTGCAATATCAAGAACATGTTCCCTAATACGTCTTCGGAACTCTCTCGTGGTCATACCGACGTATATAAGTCCACAGGGACATGTGGCATGGTAGATGACTCCGACAGTGTTACATGTGATATTATGTGTAATCCTGAAGTTCTGTTCGCCACTAGAGTCAAGGAAATGGGTATCATCAACCACATTCTTGCATGCCACACATTTACCACATGATTTACAGCCCCAACTTGGGCCCTTGTTATCAGGTATCACTGTCATTGAAGGTCCTGTGTAATGGCTATGTACAAGGTTGTCTCGAAGATTCGTAGATCTTCTATGTGTGACAGATGGATACTTCTGGATATACAATTTGAGGATAGGGTCTACAGTCAAAAGGTCCCAATATTTACCCAATGCGTTTCTCACTTCATTGGATTGTGTATGGAATGTGGTGATGAACCTCACCTGATCATCTTTATTGTTCTTAGGTTGAGTTTGGAGTAACGTGTTCCGGTTGGCAGCTTTGGCTCTGAAGTAGGCTCTCCTGATGACATGTTCTTCATAGCCCCGGTCACGGAATCTTTGACTCAATTCTCTTGCTCTTATCCCAAACGACTTCTCAGTCGAACAGATACGACGTATGCGTAAAAATTGGCCAATGGGAATACTCTGAATGAGTTTCCTAGGGTGGGAAGAATTGGCATGAAGGAGTGAGTTAGTAGCCGTACTTTTCCTGTATAGATCCGACTGTATGGTCCCACTATCCTCTACCTTGAATGTGACATCCAGGAAATTCATATTGGTCCGTCCGTACTTGAAGGTAAGTTTGATGTTCTGATCATTTCTATTAAGATTTTCCATAAATAGATTCAGTTCTTCCACCGTGCCTTTCCATATGCAGATGATGTCATCTATAAATCTTGCCCAGTATGGGATCCTGTCAACAGAAAGGTGAGTGTCAGTCTGGAAAATGGAACATTCCCAAGCGCCTAGAAACAGATTAGCATATGAGGGCGCACAAGCCGCCCGCATTGCTGTGCCCTGCGTTTGCAAGTAAAAGGATTGTACACTGTGCTTTTTAATTGCTATAATGCATTTTTTATATGATCCTCAATAAATAAACTTTTGTAATGTTTCATACATTCTTGTTGCTGACGCTTTTGTTTGTTGGTGTTGGATTTAGCACATTCAACTATGTAAAGACAAAAGTATTTCATACAATTAGTTCCTTCATTCAGATCTAGGATGTATTATCTTAGTGTTCCCTTTATTTTTTTGAGCAGTGTAAATTGCTGCCAGACACCAAAGAGCAGTAAATACATGTTTAACCAGTTGATGACTGCCAGTTGAAGTAACAAGTCTGGGTTAGCAGCAATTAACTCTGTAAGGACATTTCTTAATGTCTTGAAGACTTTTGCAACAGCAGATTATGCAGAAGAGGAGAGCCAGCTTTCAGTGACAGACAAGCTCTCCAGAGAAAAGGCAGGGACGGTTTATTACAATGAGTGATGTGCATACAGCTAATCAGGAGCCATGTGACCTGCTTTTTGTGCTAGTGATTACCAGGTGTCAGGTAGCTGCAGTGAGTTGCTGCATGTTAACAGACCCAGATCAGCTTGGCAGTAAGCTAAGGCTAATATGTGGGCCCTTAAAGAATTGTAGAAAGAGTGCAGGGTGTTCCTGGCAGGAAATGCCCCTAAAAACCAACCAGCGCTGGTATCACTTCTCCAATAAGGCTGGCTAAAACAGTGCATTGGTTGCAGTAACCAAAATAAGCACTGTGCTAGACATATTAACTACTTAAGGACCAAGGACAGGTACGCCCTGGCATACAGGTACGGCCTCGCTCCCTGGTGCTTAAAGGGTACCTCTCATCAAATAAACTTTTGATATATTTTAGATTAATGAATGTTGAATAACTTTCCAATAGCATGTTAATGAAAAATATGCTTCTTTCTATTGTATTTTTCCCGATCAGTCCTGTCAGCAAGCATTTCTGACTCATGCCTGAGTCCTAAACACTCAGAGCTGCCAGCCTGCTTTGTTCACAGCCAAACAGGCTGTGAACAAAGCAGGCTGGCAGCTCTGAGTGTTCTCCTTTGTGAACAAAGCAGACTGGCAGCTCGTAGTGTTTAGGACTCCAGCATGAGTCTGAAATGCTTGCTGCCAGGACTGGTAGGGAGACCCCTAGTGGTCATTTCTTCAAAGTGGAAAATGAAATAGAAAGAAGCATATTTTTTAATAACATGCAATTGTAAAGTTATTCTGCATACATCAATCTATAATATATCAAAAGTTTTTTTGATGAGAGGTACCCTTTAAGGACCAAGGGCATACCTGTACGCTCGTGGGAATTCCGGTCCCCACTGCTCACAAGGCGGGGACCGGACCAGGATGCCTGCTGAAATCATTTAGCAGGCACCCCGTGCAAACCCCTGGGGGGTCCTGAGACCCCCCATGTCAGTGATCACCACAAATTGTCGGTCATTTCAGACCGGTGATCTGCGGCAATTCCGGGTCATACGGGTCTCTGGTGACCCAGAAAATAAGGGGGATCGGGGCTGTCCAAGACACCCCTGATCCCCCTGAAGGGATAGGAGTGAGGTGGCAGGGGTGACACCCCTCCAATCCCTGTTATTGGTCGGTCACTGACAATTGCACTACAAATTTTGGGGGGCTTTTTCTCCTTTTACCCCTTATGAAAAGGAAAATTTGGGGCCTACACCAGGCCTACACTAACATGCTGGTGCTGCCCCATACTTTTTATTATCACAAGAGGTAAAAGGAAAAAAAGACCCCCAAAATTTGGAAACGCAATTTCTCCTGAGTACGGAAATACCCAATATGTGGGCGTAAAATGCACTGTGGATGCACAACAGGGCTCAGTAGTGAAAGCGCACTATGTACATTTGAGGCCTAAATTTGTGATTTGCACAGGGGTGGCTGATTTTATAGCAGTTCTGACATAAACACAAAAAAATAAATATCCACGTGTGACCCCATTTTGGAAACTACACCCCTCACAGAACGTAACAAGGGGTATAATGAGCCTTAACACCCCGAAAGGTGTTTGACAAATTTTCGTTAAAGTTGGATGGGAAAATGAAAAAAGTTAGTTAAAAAAATGCAAAATTTTCACATTTTTCATGGAATGTTTGACGTTTTCCACCAAGAAATGATGCAAGTATCGACGGAAATTTACCACTATGTTAAAGTAAAATATGTCACGAAAAAACTATCTCAAATCAAATTCATAATCAAAAGCATCCCAGAGTTATTAATGCTTAAAGTGATAGTGGTTAGATGTGCAAAAAATGCTCTGGTACTTAACGTGAAATTGGGCTTGGTCCTTAAGGGGTTAAAGAAGTGCAACCAACCATGGTCAGTTTTTAGGGGCATTACCTGACAGGAACACCCCACATTTTCTTTTTTACAGTGCTGTATCTTCTACCGCTCCAGTATGGACCCGATGCTGACGGGCCATCCTCTCCAATGAACACTACAATATTGAATGCTTTAAAGGGTTTAAACATTTTTTTTTTAAATCAACTGTTGCCAAAAGTTTAACAGATTTGTAAATTACTTAAGTTCAAAAGTACTTAAGTTCCAGTACTTATCAGCTGCTGTATGCTCCATAGGAAGTTGTGTAGTCTTTTTTCAGTCTGACCACAGTGCTCTCTGCTGACACCTCTGTCTATGTCAGGAACTGTCCAGAGCAGGAGAAAATCCCTCCTGTTCCTGACATGGACATAGGGCTGGTGCAAGGATTTTTGCCACCCTAGACAAAAGCAAATTTTGACTGGACTCCACCCATTGGCCCACCCTTTGACACACCCCACCTCACTACTGGGGAGACACACTGTAACAAGCTCCCTCCCCATGTAATCTCCTTACTACTGGGGTGACACACTGTAACAAGCCCCCTTCTCGTGTAATTAGTTTACTACTGGGGTGACGTACTGTAACAAACCTCCTCCTCATGTAATCTCCTTACTACTGGGGTGGCACGCTGTAACAAACCTCCTACTTATGTAATTACCTTACTACTGGGGTGACACACATGGGGGGGGGGGTGTCATGGTGGTGCTGCTGGCTTAGCTGGTGGAGCGAGTGGTTCGAATGTTGGCTGTATATCTTGTGGTGGGCAGAGTGGTGCCCCCATAAAAAAGGCGCTCTAGGCGGCTGCCTATTTTGCCTATAGGCAGTGCTGGCGCAGCATGGACAGAGGTGTCAGCAGAGAGCACTGTGGTCAGGCAGAAAAGAGCTATACTTCCTCTGCAGCATACATCAGCTGATAAGTACTGGAAGTAATTTATAAATCTTTTTAAACTTTTTGGCACCAGTTGATTTAAAACAATTTGTATTCCACCAGAGAAACCCTTTAAACAGTGTGGTACCTGCCATCACAAAATACAAAGGTGAGCATACCTATTGTTCCACATTCTACTATACACCCACCAAGGGTAATGGCACCATAAAGCACCATTTCTGTGTTTTCTTTTTATATGTGGAGGAATTTAGAAATGAAAACATTTATTACTATGTTAAAATTCCCCCAAATGCATTTTATGAACTTATAAGTGCAAAATATGTAATAACAAAAAATAAATAAAAAAATAAAATAACAACAAAAAAGTCTAAAGTTATGTCTTTTGGCCCTGCCACCTATATACAGCCCTTGTATAGAAATTACTAGAAGACACAATTTAACCCCTTAAGGACCAACCGTTTTTCTGTTTTTGCACTTTCGTATTTTCCTCCTTATCTTTTAAAAATCATAACCCTTTCAATTTTGCACCTAAAAATCCATATGAGAGCTTGATTTTTGTGCCACCAATTCTACTTTGTAATGACATCAGTAATTTTACCCAAAAATCTATGGCAAAATGGAAAAAAAATCATTGTGCGACAAAATTGAAGAAAAAACACCATTTTGTGGGCTTCTGTTTCTATGCCGCACATTTTTTAGTAAAAATGACACTTTATCTTTATTCTGTAGGTCCATACAATTAAAATGATACCCTTCTTATGTAGGTTTGATTTTGTCGTACTTTTGGAAAAAATCATAACTACATGCAGGAAAATTAATACATTTAAAATTGTCCTCTTCTGACCCCCTATAACTTTTTTATTTTTCTGCATACAGGGTGGTATGAGAGTAAATTTTTTTGTGCCGTGATCTAAAGTTTTAATCGGTACCATTTTTGTTTGGATAGGACTTTTTGGTCACATTTTATTCCTTTTTTTATGGTATGAAAAGTGACCAAAAATACGCTATTTTGGACTTTGGAATTCTTTTGCGCGTACACCATTGAACATGCGGTTTAATTTATGATATATTTTTATAGTTCGGACATTTACGCACGCGGCGATATCATACATGTTTATTTTTATTATGTTTATATATTTTTTATATGGAATTTTGGGAAAAGGGGGGTGATTTAAACTTTTAATAAGGAAGGGGTTAATGTGTGTTAACTGTAAACTTTCTTTAACTTTTTTTTTTTTTACACTTTTAGTCCACTTAGGGGACTTTAGGGAGGAATCATTTAAATCCTCATAAAGATTACATACAATCCCATTCATCTGTGTGCTCTGCACTCGAATGATAAAGCCTGGTCCTGCCAGGCTGTATCATTCAGAGTGCCGGAGCCAACACGGTAGGAGAGGTAAGCCCTCAGGCTTCCTCAGCAGTGGATCGCCCCCCCACAATCACGCTGCGGGGGGGCGATCCACCCCACTGGACCACCTGGGACTGAATACAGGCACCTTTAGACGCCGCTGTCAAAGATCTAAAGGGTTAATAGCCGCCCGCGGCGATCACCGCATGTCGGCTATTATGCCGGCCCCCAGCTACAGGAAACAGCTGGGGGCCGGCCGGTATGACGCGGACTCGAGTCAGAAGCCCGCGTCATACCCGGTTAACGGCCATTGGACGTGTATACACGTCCATGGTCCTTAAGAGGTAAAAAATGTATTTTAGTAGCTCTTTGTAATATTAATTAAAAAAAAAATGTTTACCTGGCTTTCGATTTTGTCAGTATTTTTTTCTCAGAATTTACAAAATTGCATATTTTTAATCTAAACAATTATTAAAATAATATATTAAACTAATATTATATATTCCATGTCTATACAACTCATGCTAAATGATTTCACTCAAAAAAATGACCTGTAAACATGAATCCTTGAACTGAACTATGCTATTGGTTTGTTTAGTCATCTGTTATGGCTGCCATCACCACTTCCACTGGGGTTGTCAGAAAGCTTTCTGTTTAAATATGAAGTGATATTAAGACAAATCTGCTGTTCAAGAGCCCAAGAAATCTGGGCGATAAAACTCCATGGCAGCCCTAATGATGGATATATTGCTTGTCAGCAAAGGTTCTTTGACAAATCTGTAAGAGCTGAACAGAATTTTTAATGACTTGCCAGACAAGGTCAACTCATCGACTTTATTTTTATTTTTTATGATAAATAAAAATATTTAGTAATTTTTCCATAAAAGAGTAAACAGCATAAACAATGAAAGCATAGAGCTGACAAATTATATGCAAGTATACAAGATAAACCATTGTACATGGAAATAATAAAAAAAAAGATGGAAGAGAGAAGACTAACAGGGGGAGTGGAAGAGAAAGAGAAAATCATAGAGAGGTACGTCAATATATGACAACGTCCAGTGGAATTGATCCCTATAAGGTAATGAATCAGCCAGAAACAGGAGGTATTATATCCATGTGTGGACATGAAGACACATATGAATATCAAGCAACAGTAAGTCAAATTACTTATGGGAACTGAGTTGGTATTTAATATATGAGTTAAAGAGTAAATTGCAAAATGGATCACCGCTGGATAGTAGAATGATGAGGTAGGAAAAGAAGGAAAGGGGGGAGAGTAAAGATTGAAGAACAGATTCTCGCAGGGTCATGGTAGACATTACTATGGAATTATCGATCATTCAGAGTGTCGTCATATTCCTCCCATGACCTCCATATCTTCTGGTAAATGTGTAATTTGTTGTTAAAGATCACTGACAGATGTTCCATCCTGCAAATCTCTCTGATTTTATCCAATAAAGCCTTGATCGGAGGGGTTTCAGGACGTTTCCACTAACGAGCGATGAGGCACTTAAAGGCTGTTAATATATGTAGGAGTAATTTAGATGAGTTGGTGGATATACCAGAAGATATGTAGTCAGGTTGAAAGGAAGATGAATGCCCACCACTTGTCTAATTAAAAATTGGACCTCGAGCCAAAAATGCCTCAATGAAGGACAATCCCAGAAAATATGTTGAAGAGAACCAGTTTCAGCCTGGCACCTCCAACATTGAGGAGATAGATGGTACCAGAACATAAGAATTTTGTACTGGTTCCCTTGATAAGAAATGCAGGAAGATGATTTTGGCTGCAGCTGTCCAAATTTTTTGCCATTGTAAAGTAGACAATGGTCCACCAATATAGACTTCCCATTTATCCATAAATGCATGTCGGTGACTAGAGACGTCTCCTTCAGAGGACAAAATATTGTATATAGTAGAGATGAGACCTCTAGTGGAATTAGATCCCCTGCATAACAACTCAAAAGAATTGAGTGGGGGGGAATGGGGTTTCATCTAAGGGCATCCCCAGGTGTCGTTTAATTTCCTGATAGAATGGGAAAGCATCCCTGGGGAGACCATATTTATCTAATATAGTCTGAAAGGGTAGGAGTGTACTTTTTCTGTCCACTATATCAGCTAGTTAAAAAAAAAATTGGATCTATCCAAGGAGTAATTATCACAACATCACATGTCGGGAATTTGAATAGAAGATGAGTAAGAAGAGTATTACTAGATTTTTGAAGATACCTGTGTGTAGTCAAGGATTGTTCCCAAATATTTATAGTCAACTTCATGGGGTCCAGTAGCTTGTTGGAAGGTTGCATGGGGTCTTTAGTCCAAATAAAAAAACTTGGGTGAATAGGGGAGACCCACATCTTCTCCACTTGATCCACTTACTGTATTAAAGGCCAATGTTAAGGACTGCGCTCTGGCCACACACACGCCGGCCCCGAGTGCTTTGTCCCTGCTGTTGGCGGGGCTGGGATTCCCGCTGGGAATCCTCCGCTGCCTCTGTCTCTCAGCTCCAGCGCGCGCATCCCAGTCTCCTAGGGCACTTTTTGCGCCACCTTCAAGAGAGGATTATCAAGTCAAATCAAGGATGTCCACGCTGCCCGGGAATATCCATCTAATCTGAATGAGCTCATACAGTTGGCATCCCGGATTGATATCCGTTTCTCAGAGTGACGTGAGGAACTACGCCAAGAAAGGGAGTCTGCATGACCTCTACGCTTTCCTTGTCTGGCAACAGTCTTCCAGCAGCCACCGCAACCATTATCTAGTCCTATGCCCAGTTTGCCTTCCTTTCTTCAGGACTATGCTGATGTCTTCAGTGAAAAGCAAGCCGAAGTGTTACCACTGCATCGTCTCCACGATTGTACTATTGACTTGCTACCCGGCACCACACCTCCCAGGGGCAGAATCTACCCTTTGTCTGTTCCTGAAACTCTAGCCATGTCTAATTACATCAAGGAGAACCTTCAGAAGGGATTCATCAGGAAGTCCTCTTCCCCTGCTGGAGCCGACTTCTTCTTCGTGGACAAAAAAGACGAGTCTTTGTGACCATGCATTGACTACCGAGGTTTGAATAAAATTACAATAAAGAACTGCTACCCCCTTCCTTTAATCTCCGAGTTATTTGATCCTCTGTGAGGTGCTAAGATTTTCTTTAAACTAGACCTTTGTGGGGCCTATCTGATCTGTTCTGATTCGTATACGTGAAGGGGATGAATGGAAGTCTGCGTTTAATACTCGTGACGGACATTTTGAATATCTAGTGATGCCATTCGGACTCTGTAATGCTCCAGCAGTCTTCCAGGAGTTCTGCAATGATATTTTCCATGACCTCCTGTACTCCTGTGTCGTTGTTCACATACTCATTTACTCGCCCAATGTCAACACCAAGTGTTACAGCGTCACCATGAAAAGCATCTCTACGCTAAACTGGAGAAATGTACCTTTGAAAAGACCTGCCTCCCTTTTCTGGGCTATATTGTCAGTCAAGGTCTTCAAATGGATCCCAACAAGTTATACGCAGTTCTGGACTGGCCACAAACTACTGGTCTGAAAGCGATTCAGCGCTTCCTTGGCTTTGCCAATTACTATTGGCAATTCATTCCTCGCTACGCCACTCTGGTAGCTCCCATGATTGCGCTCACCAAGAAGACTGCTAATCCAAAAGTCTGGACTCCTGAGGCTGAAGCGTTCAAACAGTTAAAGTTCGCCTTTGCATCTGCTCCTGGTCTATCTAGACCCGATCCTAGCAAACCATTTATCTTGCAAGTGGATGCTTCTTCAGTTGGAGCAGGTGCAGTGTTAACGCAAAAGTCTACTAAGGGAAAAACTTTAACATGCAGATTTTTCTCTAAAACCTTCTTCCCTGCGGAAAAAAACTATACCATCGGAGATCACGAGCTCTTGGCCATTAAGTTGGCATTAGAAGAATGGCGTCACCTCTTATAAAGCTCTGTACATCCTATCACTATTTATTCAGACCACAAAAACTTGCTCTATCTTCAGAAAGCCCATCAACTCAACCCACAGCAGGCCTGGTGGTCTCTATTTTTCTCCAGGTTTGACTTCTACATCCACTTCCATCCTGCGGAAAATAATTTACGAGCAGACACTCTTTCCAGGTCTTCTGATGTGCAAGACCATGAATCTCCTCCGCAGCATATTATTTCTCCTGAACGTCTCATCTCTGCAGCACCTGCAAGTCTTCAGCATCTGCCTCCCGGAAAGACTTATGTATCTCCCCATATGAAGCTCCGAGTCTTGAAATGGGGACATTCCTCTCTTCTGGCCGGCCATACCGGCATTCGTAAATCCCTGCAGGTCATCTCCAGACAATACTGGTGGCCCACCTTAAAACGGGATGTCGTTGATTTTGTCAGCTTCTGCTCAGTCTATACTCGGGACAAGACCCCTCATTCCAAACCAGCGGGACTTCTTCAGCCCTTGCTGGTTCCAGAGCTTCCCAGGACCAATATTGCCATGGACTGCATTACCGACCTTCCATCTTCCCGTGACAATACAGTCATCTGGGTGGTAGTAGATTGATTTTCTAAAATGGCTAATTTTGTACCGTTACCCGGACTACCATCAGCACCACAGCTTGCTAAGCTTTTTCTTCAGCATATCTTTAGTTTAAACGGACTCCCTTCCCATATTTTATTTGACCGTGGAGTCCAATTCGTCAATAAGTTCTAGCGGGCCCTCTGCTCACGCCTTCAAGTTAAGCTGGATTTTTCCTCGGCTTACCACCCTCAATCTAATGGACAGGTTGAGAGGGTGAATCGGAGACTATCTACGCCATTTCATTTCTGCGCATCAAGACGACTGGGTTGATCTGCTTCTCTGGGCAGAGTTTTCCTACAATCATAAAGATTACGATTCCACTGGTACTTCACCCTTCTATGTGGTCCATGGACTTATCTTCTTCCTCTGGAGTTCCTGCTGTTGATGAACAAGTAAGGAATTTTTCTTCCATCTGGCAGAAGACACGTCGCTCTCTTCTACATGTTACTTCTCGTATGAAATTCTAAGCGGACAAGAAAAGACGTCCTCCTCCTGAATTTTCTCCTGATGACAAAGTCTGGTTATCAACTAAATATATCCGTTTCTAGTTACCCAGTTATAAACTAGGTCCTCGCTCTTTGGGTCCCTATAAAGCCAAGAAGAGACTTAATCCTGTGGCCTATTCCCTCCATCTACCCTCCTCCCTCCGAGTCTCAAATTCTTTCCATGTTTCCCTCTTGAAACCAGTCATCTATAACCGTTTTTCTCAAAAGGACATCTCACCTTCTCCCATCTCTGGCACCTCAGATGTTTTTGTTGTTAAGGAGATCTTGGACTCCAAATTTGTCAGAGGAAAGCGCTTTTATCTTGTGGACTGGGAAGGATTCGGTCTGGAGGAGAGGTCTTGGGAGCCGCAGGACAACATTCTGGACCCGGACCTTCTCAGGAAATTCCTGAAGCACAAAAAGAGTGGGAAACCAAAAGGGGGGAGTACTGTTAAGGACCGCGCTCCTGCCGCAAATGCCGGCCACGAGCGCTTTGTCCCTGCTGTCGGCGAGGATTGGATTCGCATCGCGGGACGCGCCCGAATGCGCGTCCCAGCTTGTCACTTACCAGGCTTTTCTGACTCCTCTGCTACCTCTGTCTCTCAGCTCTGGCATGCACGTCCCCATCTCCTAGGGCACGCGCACACCAGAGCTCTGAAATTTAAAGGGCCAGTGTGCCCATAATTAGTGTTTGCACCTGACACCACACTATAAGTCCCTGCACCTCCCACACTTCCCTGCCAGATCTCCAGTGCCCCTAGCCTGAGATTAAGTGTTCCATATTGCCTGTTTGCCTTACTCGTGTATCCAAACCTTCCGCTACGTTACTTGACTCCTCACCTTTGCTGCCTGCCTTGACCTTCTGCTACATTTGACTACGCTCCTGCCTTACCCTTTGGTACCTTGCCTTGCCCAGCCACCTGTGTGGTCGAGCCGGGTCGGGGGTAGCGACCTGGTGTCGCCTGCCGCAGCAAGCCCATCCTGCCTTGCGGCGGGCTCTGGTGAAGAACAGTGGCACCTTAGACTCTGTGCCACTGTTCTTCACTTAGAGGATGCACATCCAGCTCCATTACAGCCAAAAATGTTGACCAAGAGGGGACTCTACATAGATGTACCGAAAGTTTATATTTATGGAGATCAGGAACCGCAAAACCTCAGAACGACTTTTTAGCGGTGAGGACAGAAGCGGAGATCCTGTGATGGCCCCATTCCAAATAAACTTCTGATTGGAATTTTTTTTTAGCATACCTTTTAGGGATATGAACAGGTAATGTTTCAAGAAGGTAGAGAATCTTTGGTAAAATAGACATCTTAATTGCTTTCCTCCAAAAGAGGGAAAGCGATAAAGAGGACCATGTAGAGGTAAAGAGGATCACGTAGAAGAGGTGGGAAGTAAGCTTTATATAAAGTAGAATATTTAGGGGTGAGGTGAATCAACTCGTTGACTTTTATTTACAGGTTATTTTAAAATTTTAAGTGAGAAGTTTAAAGTATTTGGGTTGAGTATGGCAATGTACATTAGATGGCAACTTGGTCATTAGCTTAGTGAACATGAAATTGTCAGTACATTGATACCATGGATTTAAAAAAGCATTACTGTCATGGTTGGGGAGTAAAGCTCACTGCATGCTTCAACCGGCTATATCAAAAGATCGGAGGGGTCTCAGCACTGAGACCCCAATCGATCTAAACTTTTAATATATCTGTGTGACATGGCAAAAGTTTATTAAAATGACAGTAACACTACATAATCCATTGTATCAATACACTGACATTTTATATAATTGAAAATGGATTCAGTTCTACAGATTTTTTTTGTATACTAGCCAAATGACTGTTTAAATTATATCCAAATTCACAACGGTGAATTAGGTTAGTTTTACATTACAGTGTTTTTGTGTTCCGTTTGAGTGATCCAGGAAAGAGACAGAAAAACTGACATGAACTGATTCCATTGAAGTCTATGGAGCATTTTTGTGATCAGTTCATTTTGAAGTCCGTAGCAAGCACTACTTTTTTGTCTGGCCTAACAACCTCACTACAAACTGATGGCAAATATTAACATTAATGTCTATGATGCCAGAAGGGGATCAGTTTGCATTCGTTATTTTATTATCTGCTTAGTCTGATTTTAAAACTAAACATGCTCAGAAGAAAAAAAAAACAGGCAAAAACCGATGTAAACTGATCCAAAAAAAAAATGCAGGCAGACAAATATAAACAGTCCATTTTTTAATTATTTTTTTTTTTTTTAACTGTGCCAACCTTCTGTTTTTTTATAGGATCAGTTTGAATCAGTTTACTATTAATTCAAAATATGATCCCTACATAAACTGATTATGCCTAAACTGATCACAAAAACTTATGTGAAACTAGCCATAGCATGTGAGAGGTGTTAAGACCCTTATTCGAGAAGCACACAATGTAGCCAGTCTTTTTTTTTTTTTGGGTCTAGGAGTATTATAGCAGTGTCACACAGGTGTTCACATTTCAATACAGAGGTTTAATGGGTTAAGTGCTATTGTACTTTGGTAATGGCTGAACTCACGGTTTGTTAGTTTACTAAGCATGTGACATCCCAGCAATGAAGAGCATTGGAAAATTGAATCCCTCTAGAGTTTGGGGATAAGCAGCTAGAAACAGGTTGTTGCTATGGAGACCCTGCAAGGAAAGCCTCTTGTTAGCTTGGGATGTAATCTTTTCAGTCGCTGAAGCTCCACAGTACTGAGCAAAATAAAGATTTATAAGATAAACAGAAGTATTTGCTCCCATTTTAACTGGAAGCCACAATAGTTAGCATTATGGAAGTCCTCATAGTGGGATGCATTCTGAGCAACATTATGCAAGAGATAACATCCTTTATCCAAATAACAGCTCTGCTGCTCACATAAGCTGTAGCGTCACATCATTCTGCTTATTCATGCTGTAGAATTGGATGTCATTTTATTGTCAGTAGTTTCCAAGTGAGGGGCAATATTTCATGTAACACAGCACTGGCCATAAAAATACTTATTGTTATACATAATGGAATTGCTACATATTTCAGTTGATTTCATTTGAAATTCTGCACCAAAATGTGTTGCAAATCTTCTAAACTGCAGTAAGTCCTATCCTTCATTCTTTATAGAATGCTGCATACTGTGCTTTATGACTTGGAAGGCGATAATAAGGTCCTAATAGAAGTAATTCTGCAGATTTTACATGTTGTTGTGTTTAGGGTTGTTTTCATTAAAGGGGTACTCCGCCCCTAGGCATCTTATCCTCTCTCCAAAGGATAGGGAATAAGATGTCTGATCGTGGGGGTCCCCCGGCGATCTCCCTTCAGTACCCAGCGTTTTGTTTGTGGCACCGGAGGCTTGTGATGTCATGGGCACGCCCCCTCAATGCAAGTCTATAGGAGGGGGGGGCGTAGAGGACGTCACACCCCCTCCCATAGACTTGCATTTAGATGCAGGGTGTGACATCATGAGGTGGGCATGGCCGTGACATCAGCGCCGCATTGCAAGTCATCAGGCACGGAGCAAAGTTCAATCTGTGCACCGGATGACTGCGGTGCCGCAGGAGAGATCGCGGGGGGTCCCAGCAGAGGGACCCCCCGAGATCGGGGATAAGATGTCTAGGGGCGGAGTACCGCTTTCAATAGGGGCCCTGGGAACCAAGTAAAGCAAGTCTCCCTGCTTGCCATTTTTTAATTATACAGCTATTCCATGTCTGGTGTCCAAAGTATCTAAACAAATGTCCCGTAAAGAACTCACATAATATGGCCATATAGCTCCCAAAAATATAGCAGTCCGTTTAAACTACTTTCAGACTTCCCCAGTGAAGGAGTAAATGCCAGCTTCCCTGGTAGCCTAAAGTAGTGTCATGGGCAACAGTAGTTGTATAGTAGAAAATGTACCCACACATTTATCCTACAACACCCAAATTTATGAAGCCAGGATTTCACTTTAACAGTGGCCCGGAATTTCTCACACTGCCATTTATCTATTATCCAATATAAACTGTGTGAAACAGGGACAGAAATGGTCGTCGGGGATCTCTATATTTCCCAAAGATATCTGTCATATCTGGATACCAGGTTTCATGTAGCGTATATCTAGGAAATCTAGGAAATAGTAAAAATCTCTGTCAAAACTTTGAATTTGGTAAGTATTTTTTGGTAGTGGGGCCTTTCATCTCTTTCCTCAACCAGTCCAAATTTTCAGGTTGCTGAAGCAATTAATACTGTTTCAGGCAAAGGTGCTGAAGCGATTAATACTGGGATTACAAAAGGTGTAACCAAGTCTGCACTGAGAGACTGTGAACCTCTGATGATAGTGGGAGTCCTGTGGTGGGCAGCCTCAAAAAGGCGAGATTTACCTTGTGTGAGTAACCCATTTTTGGTGACTGTTTTGTTAGGTGGCTGGTAGTTAGCGCTGGACAAAAATAATTTAAATCACTTTAGAACACCATTTTGTATGATTTCTCCTCTGTGACTTTTCTGCAACTTTTTACTCCTATTGTGCAAGAAAATGTGTGACTTTTTAAAATGCTCTCCACAGCCAGATTTGGGCTGGTGTAGATTTTCAACAACTTAAGGGCTTTGCGACAAACTTGCTTGCAAGTTTTTAAAGAAAATGTCACATTATACACTTCTCAAAAAAAAATAAAGGGAACACTAAGATAACACATCCTAGATCTGAATGAATTAAATAATTGTATGAAATACTTTCATCTTTTAAATGTGCTGATAACAAAATCACACAAAAATGATCAATGGAAATCAAATTTATCAACCCATGGAGGTCTGGATATGGAGTCACACTCAAAATCCCAGCTGCTAATGATAACCGGGACCCTGGGCTAATAGTGTGCAGCACCGATCGTTGTGCCGCGCGCTATTAACCCTTCAGACGCGGCGATCAAAGTTGATCGCCGTGTCCAAAACAAAAGCAAAAGCTTCCCGGCAGCTCAGTCGGGCTTATCGGGACTATCGCAATAAAATCGCGATGTCCCGATCAGCTAGGATGCGAGCGGAGGTCCCCTCACCTGTCTCAGTCGCGTCCGATTGGCGTTTGATTTCTCCAAGCCTGAGCTACAGGCTTGAGCAATCGAGCCCCTAGAACGCTGATCCATGCAAAGCTATGGCTTTGCAGAGATCAGGGTAAACGATCAGTGTGTGCAGTGTTATAGCCCCCTATGGGAGCTAAAACACTGCAAATAAAAAGTGAAAAGAAAAGGTATTAAAGGTCATTTAACCCCTTCCCTAATAAAAGTTTGAATCCCCCCCCCTTTTCCCATAAAAAAAACTGTGTAAATAAAAATAAACATGTGGTATCGCCCCGTGCGTCAATGTGCGAACTATAAAAAATACATAATTAATTAAACCACACGGTCAATGGCGTACGCGCAAATAAATTTCCAAGTCCAAAATAGCATATTTTTGGTCACTTTTTAAATAATAAGAAAATGAATAAAAAGTGATCAAAAAGTCTGATCAATGCAAATATGGTATGGTACAAATAAAAACTTCAGAACTTGGCGCAAAAAATGAGCCCTCATATCAGGCCGTATGTGGAAATATAAAAAAGATAAAGGGGTCAGAAGATGACAATTTTAAACGTATACATTTTCCTGCATGTAGTTATGATTTTTTTTTCAGAAGAACGACAAAATCAAACCTATATAAGTAGGTGTCAATTTTACCGAAAAATGCACTGCATAGAAATGGAAGCCCCAAAAATTTACAAAATTAAATTTATTCTTCAATTTTGTTGCACAATGAATTTTTTTTCCGTTGTGCCGTGCATTTTTTGGTAAAATGACTAATGTCACTGCAAAGTAGAATTGGTGGCGCAAAAAATAAGCCATCATATGGAATTTTATGTGCAAAATTGAAAGCGTTATGATTTTTAGAAGATGATGAGGAAAAAATGAAAATGCAAAAAAGGAAAAACGATGACTGCTTAAGGGGTTAAAACAAGTCAAAAGGAGGCTCAGTAGTGTGTGTGGCCTCCACATGCCCATATGACCTCCCTACAATGCCTGAGCCTGCTCCTGATGAGGCCTGGACAGCCTGTGGTGCAACAGGGCGTTGGTGGATGGAGCAAGAAATGATGTCCCAGATGTGCTCAATCGGATTCAGGTCTGGGGAATGGGCGGTCCAGTCCATAGCATCAATGCCTTCCTCTTGCAGGAACTGCTGACACACTCCAGCCACATGAGGTCTAGCATTGTCTTGCATTAGGAAGAACCCAGGGCCAACTGCACCAGCATATAGTCTCACAATGGGGCCTGAGGATCTCATCTCGGTACCTAATGGTAGTCAGGCTACCTCTGGCAAGCACATGGAGGGTTGTGCAGCCCCCCAAAGAAATGCCACCCCACACCATTACTCATCCACAGCCAAACTGATCATGCTGGAGGATGTTACAGGCAGCAGAACGTTCTCCACAGCGTCTCCAGACTCTGTCACATCTGACACATGTGGCATAGGGTGCCAGTGGCGAATTTTCCAATCTTGGTGTTCTCTGGCAAATGCCAAATGTCCTGCACGGTGTTGGGCTGTAAGCACAACTTCCACCTGTGGACGTCTAGCTCTTATACCACCCTCATTGAGTTTGTTTCTGACCGTTTGAGTGACACAAGCACATTTGTGGCCTGCTGGAGGTCATTTTGCAGGGCTCTGGCAGTGCTCCTCCTGCTCCTCCTTGCACAAAGGCGGAGGTAGCAGTCCTGATGCTGGGTTGTTGCCCTCCTACGGCCTCCTCCACATCTCCTGATGTACTGGCCTGTCTCCTGGTAGCAGAACCACTCCTTTATTAGGGGTGTCTTGCTAATTGCCTATAATTTCCACCTGTTGTCTGTTCCATTTGCACAACAGCATGTGAAAATGATTGTCAATCAGTGAGTGGACAGTGTGATTTCACAGAAGTGTGATTGACTTGGAGTTACATTGTGTTGTTTAAGTGTTCCCTTAAAGATGAACAACCACTGTGTTTTCACCAAGTGAAAAACTATAAATGTGCACCAAAGTCATTTTAGTCGAAATCTCTTTAGCAAACAATTTTGCGCAACAGGGACATTTCTGGAACTTTCCTATACAAAAAAGGTTCGTATGATAAATTCCCTCATAGAGTTCACTTGACCCATGTTAGTGTAAATCAGTATTTTATTTATCTGTTCTAAACTGTAATCTGACTTTTATAAGTAGGTGAAATCACACTGTGGATTTTTATTGCTGGATAAGATCAGCATTTTGTATTATTCTTTCTGGACCTTGAGCAAAAGCTGACATCCAGAGATGGTGTCCTTATGTTTCTCAGAATTATTCAGCCTTCACCCTGGGCTGCCATTAAATGTCAGTAAGGAGTACTTTGTTCGGCAGCCAAGGGGGATTTTTGGCCATACATTTTTGAAGCATGGCTAATTGTTAACAATGGCCCAGATGTGGTTCACAGCAAAGGAAGTTAATAACTAGTGTTTATAATGTGGCTTATTCATTTCAGCTTACTTTTCTAAAGGTTTTGAGACCGGGAATGATTTCCTATTGGTAAAGTTTAGGCCTGATTTATAAGAATGCCATCCTCTGTGAACTGAAGGGCATATACCATATTTTTCGCCGTATAAGATGCACTTTTTCTTCCCCAAAACTGGGGGGAAAAATTCGGTGCGTCTTATACGCCGAATACACCCCTATCGCGGCGGTCCCTGCGGCCATCAACCGGGACCCGCGGCTAATACAGGACATCACCGATCGCGGTGATGCCCTGTATTAACCCTTCAGACGCGGCGATCAAAGCTTCCCGAACAGCCCGACTGAATAGCCGGGTTAGTGCTTACAGGACACCGGGAGGGACCTTACCTGCCTCCTCGGTGTCTTCTCCGTTCAGGGATCCCCTGTATGGCCGGCGCTCTCCTTCCTCGTCATCACGTCGTCGCGTACGTGTGTCGGCGTGCGTAACGACGTGATGGCGGCGACGAAGAGCGAGGATACCCGGCCGGCATCAGAGACGTTCCAGAGCGACGGGAACACGGCGACAGCGATGGAGCGACATCCAGGGCAGCGGTGACGGGTCCGGAGCAGCGGGGACACGTGAGTATTACCTCCTATGTAGCGGTCTTCAATCTGCGGACCTCCAGATGTTGCAAAACTACAACTCCAAGCATGCCCGGACAGCCGTTGGCTGTCCGGGCATGCTTGGAGTTGTAGTTTTCCAACATCTGGAGGTCCGCAGATTGAAGACCACTATTGGGTTCAAAATCTTTATTTTCTTAGATTTTGCACCTATAAATTGGGTGCGTCTTATACGCCGGTGCATCCTATAGGACGAAAAATACGGTACTCACATGGTTAAGTCAATTATATTTTACACTTTAAATGCAAAGATTAAATCTCTATGTTTACTTGGCTATTGATACTAGTAAAGAAAGTCTAAAGTAAAGATGCCTTATGTATAATGAGTGTTCAGTCAACAGATATCTTTCCTGCCCCCATACACATGCATGCTCAGCTTTGCCGAGTATGCAGTGTTCTCAGTTTTGAGATATCTGGTGACAGCTTATTTCTCTGTGAACAAAAGGATACAGCATTTGAATTTCAACTGCCTGATCCTATGTTTCCCTGAAATAATCCCTAGTGAGAAATTTGGGAGGCCATCTTGCACATTGGATGGTTGGTCTTTCCCATTGAAAAGAAACATTGTCTATTAAAATCTACCTGTCATTCAGTCACATGACTTGGTTAGTTAGCAACACGTCTCCAGTTGAAAGCCTTTCCTTCATTCAGTCCAGGGCCCGTGTCCATAACTCTGTACTCAATAATTCACGGAGCCACAGCTTTTGTTTACTATTGCTTCACTGAGGAAATTTTCATGAAAACCACAATTTAGCAAATTTTGAAGGGTTTCGTTTTCACACTGTACACTTTACGGTAAAATAAAGACATGTTATCTTTATTCTGTGGTGTCAATACGGTTAAAATGATACCCATATTTACATACTGGCTCCAGAAAGTTAAACAGATTTGTAAATTACTTCTATCAAAAAATCTTAATCCTTTCAGTACTTATGAGCTTCTGAAGTTAAGGTTGTTCTTTTCTGTCTAAGTGCTCTCTGATGACACCTGTCTCGGGAAACGCCCAGTTCAGAAGAGGTTTGCTATGGGGATTTGCTTCTAAACTGGGCATTTCCCGAGACAGGTGTCATCAGAGAGGACTTAGACAGAAAAGAACAACCTTAACTTCAGAAGCTCATAAATACTGAAAGGATTAAGATTTTTTAATAGAAGTAATTTACAAATCTAAAAAATATACAATGTAGCCCGGACCTTCTAGGTGAGTAAATAAAAATGGATATACGTGGATCGTGCTTCAATAATAATCAATATTTATTATAAAATATAAATAAGATTCGGCACTTCTCACAGGTCCCTTGTGAGAAGAACATACATATTAAAAGGCAACCTAACAATGTATTTAGGCATATAGTAATTAAAACTATAATCCTGGCATAGGATAATAAAATAGCAGAGTAAGATCTGTACCAAACAAATATGTTAAAGAGTTGCTCTTCTGGGTATTTAGGGTAGATATGTCCCTTTTAGATACAGTAGCAAACAGTCTGTAATATTAGAAATTGTTACCGGTCTGTAAATGGTAACTCAGGTGATGGGTGTTGTTCCCGCAATGGCTGAGTGTCCGTGGTGTGCACAGTCCTCTGTGCGGCGCTTCCAATCGTGAGCCTGGTCCAGTAGTATCTGAGCGCGGTGGCAGTCGCTAACGGCTGAGGCGCTGGCAGGCGCCGAAGATCGCAATGGTGTCCGGGGACTGCTGGCGCTGGCGTGCGCTGGAGTTGGTATTCCTCACCGCTTTGCTGGTTGGTGAACAGGACCATGTACTGGAGGGCTGGAAGTTCACCTCGTGTTGCCGGCGTCTGACGTCAGCTGTAGTCAGAGCCGGGATGGCTACACCAGGATGGTTACACCGGAATGGATCTGAACTGCTGAACCGGGCAGGTAGCAGAGTAAGAGCGCTGATAATGGTACAGTTCATAAAAGATAACTGGCCATGAGGTTTGGGCACAGTTCTTCGAGGGTAATACTATGCCAGTAGATAAACGACTAGATGCGTTTCAGGGTTGTATAATATAACCCTTTCCTATTTGTTTGGTACAGATCTTACTCTGCTATTTTATTATCCTATGCCAGGATTATAGTTTTAATTACTATATGCCTAAATACATTGTTAGGTTGCCTTTTAATATGTATGTTCTTCTCACAAGGGCCCTGTGAGAAGTGCCGAATCTTATTTATATTTTATAATAAATATTGATTATTATTGAAGCACGATCCACGTATATCCATTTTCATTTACTCACCTAGAAGGTCCGGGCTACATTGTATATTTTTTGGTTTTCCCTTTTCTAGCAATTAAGGTATAGTTGCTTACCCAGTTTGACCTCGGTGCGTATTAGTTGTGAGCTGCACATACCTATATCATTTTTTCTTTTTTAATTTACAAATCTGTTTAACTTTCCGGAGCCAGTTGATAAATAAAAAAAAGTTTTTCCTGGATAACCCCTTTAACTTAAAAAAAAATATATTTTTTAACAATTATTTTTACACTTTTTATGTTCCCATAGGGGACTATCTATAGCAATCATGTGATTGCTAATACTGATCAGTGCTATGCATGTCAGGATTCGGCCGGCTGGAGGTGGATCCTCTGTGTCAGAGAGGGATTGGCGTGGACCGTGTCGGCGGACCGGTTCTAAGTTGCTACTGGTATTCACCAGAGCCCGCCGCAAAGCGGGATGGTCTTGCAGCGGGGGTAACAACCAGGTTGTATCCACCGGCAACGGCTCAACCTCTCTGACTGCTGAGATAGGCGTGGTACAAGGGATTAGGCAAGAGCAAGGTAGGACGTAGCAGAAGGTCAGGGCAGGCAGCAAGGATCGTAGTCAGGGGCAACGGCAAGAGGTCAGGAACACAGTAAAGGCAAACACAGAAATAGCTTTCTCAAGGCACAATGGCAACAAGATCCGGCAAGGAAGTGCAGGGGAAGTGAGGTTATATAGACAGGGAGCAGGTGGAGGCTAATCAGACTGATTGGGCCAGGCACCAATCATTGGTGCACTGGCCCTTTAAATCTTAAAGAGCTGGCGCGGGCGCGCCCTAAGGAGTGGAGCCGCGCGCGCCAGGACGTGTCAGCCGGGGACCGGGACAGGTAAGCGGGCGCGGATGCGAATCGCGAGCGGGCGCGTCCCGCATCGCATCACGGCTAGGGACATTATCGCAGCGCTCCCGGTCAGCGGGTCTGACCGGGGCGCTGCGAACAGGGGAACGCTGCGAACGCTCCGGGGAGGAGCGGGAACCCGGAGCGCTCGGCGTAACAGTACCCCCCCGCTTGGGTCTCCCCCTCTTTTTGGAACCTGAAAATTTGTGAATTAGGTCCTTGTCGAGAATGTTATCCTCGGATACCTATGAACTCTCCTCAGGACCGCAATTCTCCCAATCTACAAGAATTTATTTTTTTACCTCTGAGCGTCTTAGACGCGAGAATTTCTTTAACCGAGAAGACATCTGAGGACCCGGAGACAGGAGTAGGAGCAACAACCTTGGGAGAGAAGCGGTTAAGGATAAGCGGTTTAAGGAGAGAGACATGAAAAGCATTGGGAATACGGAGAGAAGGGGGAAGAAGGAGTTTGTAGGAGACAGGATTGATTTGGCACTTGATTTTAAAGGGTCCAAGATAACGTGGTCCCAGTTTATAACTGGGGACACGGAAGCGGATATACTTGGCGGAGAGCCACACTTTGTCTGCAGGAACAAAGACAGTAGGAGTTCTTCTTTTTTTGTCGGCATGCTTCTTCATCCGGGATGAGGCCTGTATGAGGGATTTTTGAGTCTCTTTCCAGATGGTGGAGAAGTCCCGGGAACCCTTATCAACAGCGGGCAAACCAGAAGGCGTGGGAGTGGGGAGGGGGGAAGAGGGTGAAGCTTGGCACGGGGCAGAGTGTTACCAGGACGGGGGCTATGAGGAGGAGACACAGCATAGTCCTGATAGGCCTTGGGGGGACCAGGTAAAGGAGGAGACACTGAGGTTTGACTGACGTGACTGGGAGCAGACGTGAGGCATTTTTTGTGGCAAGAAGCACCCCAGCTCTTGATCTTCCCGGTGGTCCAGTCAAGGGTAGGAGAGTGGCGTTGGAGCCATGGCAGACCGAGGAGGACTTCAGAGGTGCAGTTGGGCAAAACAAAAAGTTACATTTTTTCGTGATGCAGTCCAATGCTCATGAGCAGGGGTTCTGTGCGGTAACGCACAGTGCAGTCCAATATTACTCCGTTGACCGAGGAAATGTAGAGCGGCTTGGTCACAGGAATGTTGAACTTATTAACAAAAGAGGCCAAAATAAAATTTCCCGTAGAACCAGAGTCCAAGAAGGCCACAGCTGAGAAGGAGGAGTTGGCAGAAGGAGAAATCCGTACGGGCATAGTGAGACGTGGAGAAGCAGACTTCAGACCAAGAAACGCCACTCCCACGTGAGCTGGGTGTGTGCGTGCGTTTCCCAGACGTGGAGGACGAATAGGGCAATCCACCAAGAAATGTTCGGTACTAGCGCAGTACAGACATGAATTTTTATCTCAGCGGGAACCCGGAGCGCTCGGCGTAACAATGCATATGCATAGCACTAGACAGCCAGAGGCAGGTGAGGAGACCTCCAGCCGCCATTTTAGATGATCGGATCCCCGCGGCAGCAGCATATGCTGTGATTTGTATTGATCACTGCATCTGAGGGGTTAAAGGGGTACTCGGGTGAAAAACTTTTTTTTTTTTTTTTTTAAATCAACTGATGCCAGAAAGTTAAACAGATTTGTAAATTACTTCTATTAAAAAATCTCAATCCTTCCTGTACTTATTAGCTGCTGAACACTACAGCGGAAATGATTTTCTTTTTGAAACACAGAGCTGTCTGCTGACATCATGAGCACAGTGCTCTCTGCTGACATCTCTGTCCATTTTAGGAACTGTCCAGAACAGCATATGTTTGTTATGGGGATTTCCTTTCACTCTGGACAGTTCCTAAAATGGACAGAGATGTCAGCAGAGAGCACTGTGCTCATGATGTCATCAGACAACTCTGTGTTTCAAATGGAAAAGAATTTCCACTGTAGTATTCAGCAGCTAATAAGTACAGGAAGGATTAAGATTTTTTTAATAGAAGTCGTTTACAAATCTGTTTAACTTTCTGGCACCAGATGATTTAAAAAAAAAAAAAGTTTTTCGAGCCGAGACCTGCAGTGCATGACACGAGCACCGCTCCGATGCTCGCGGTCATGTACAGGACGTAAATGTATGACCTGGTGCGCGAAGTACCTCCACACCAGGCACCAGGATGTACATTTACGTCCGTGGTCATTAAGGGGTTAAAAAATGTGTCTGCATTCTTGCAGCCGCAACCACTTTCCCATAGACTTACACAGAGCACATGTTTAAAAATGCAGATGCAATTTTGCAAGCACATTTTTCCAAAATAGATATACCTGAGAAAACGCTGTGTAAACATAGCCTAAACCAGCAAGTGACTTTATTAACTTGGCACCACCACAGTATCACAGTCAGCAGGGGACCCCAGCATCTCTATTCTCTAAATGATTTCTATTTTAACACTGCATTTGGGTTTCAAATAGTGCAGTGCTGTAATGCCAATGCAGATGATTCAGAGAAAATGATACCTAAGCCAACAAACTGGCACATCTTCCTGTGTGATAGTTTATCAAGACACATTAAATCCCTAAGTGGCTTTTTATTAGAAATGTATGAACTGTTAATGGCAGACAAGTACAAGAAGGAACGCATTTTGTTAATATTTGTTAGGAATCTGACACCTAAATAAGCCTTCACATAGCTGCAGAGTAATTATGTCTAGTATATTATTGGAAGGAGCAAAAAATCTGCAGGGAAAGTGCTGAACTTCAGCATCCAAAACAACAACATAAATGTCACACCCAGTTTAAATTTTTACCTAAGACATTGCGCTTAGTCCTAACATATAGTTATATATTGAATGTCATAAGCATAGAAGGCTGGGGTTGTAGTTTATGCAGAAAAATGTATAAATAACTGCCATTAACCCCTTCCCGCTATATGACGTATGCATACGTCATGCGCAGGCTCCTGCGATAGAAGGGGGGGTCACGCGCTGACCCCACGTCATATCGCGTCGGTTCCGGCGGCTATCAATGGCCGGGGACAACGGCTAATACCGGACATCACCGATCGCGGTGATGCCCGGTATTAACCCTTCAGACGCGGCGATCAAAGTAAACTTTGCCGGTTAACTCAGTGGAGCTGTTCGGAACTGCCATGATGAAATTGCGGTCCCTACCTGCCTCCTCGCTGTCCGATTGCCGAATGACTGCTCCGTGCCTGAGATCCAGGTATTGCCAGGCAGATGCCCAGCTATTGCCAGGCAGTGATCTGTGTAGAAGATCAGTGTGTGCATTGTTATAGACCCTTATTAAAGTGTTAATAAAGATCATTTAACCCCTTCCATTATAAAGCTCAGAATCACCCCCTTTTCCCAATAAAAAAAATAAAACAGTGTAAATAAAAATAAAAATAAACATATGTTGTATCGCTGCGTGCGTAAATGTCTGAACTATAAAAATATAATAGTAATTAAACTGCACGGTCTATGGCGTACACGTAAAAAAATTCAAAAGTCCAAAATAGCGCATTTTTGGTCACTTTTTATACCATAAAAAAGTGAATAAAAAGTGATCAAAAAGTCAGATCAAAACAAAAATTATACCAATAAAAACGTCAGATCACGGCGCAAAAAATGAGCCTCATATTTCCCCATATGGGTAAAAATAAAAAAATTATAGGGGTCAGAAGAGGACATTTTTAAACGTATAAATTTTTCTGCTGTAACGCCGAGTGCTCCCGGTCCCGCTGCCTCCCCGAAGCGCTCACGGCATTCCTCTGTATGTCCCCAGAGGGGAGAGGTATGTCACCGGACGGGATGTGCCCGCTCTCGGATCGCTTCCCATGTCACTCACTGCACTCCTGTGCCTGCTTCTTCCCGGCGCACGCGGCCCCGCTCCCTAGGGCGCGCGAGCGCCGGCTTACTAAAATTTAAATGGCCAGTGTACCACTAATTGGTGCCTGGCCCAATCAGTTTAAAACATAAAACCCACTTCCCCTTCCTGTCCTTGCCGGATCTTGTTGCCTTTTGCCCTGTGAAAGCGTTTCTGTGTGTATCCCTAGCCGGTGTATCCAGACCCCTTACCGTTGCCCCTGACTACGAACCTTGCCACCTGCCTTGACCTTCTGCTACGTTTGACCTCGCCTTGCCTTGTCCTTGTGTACTGCACCTGCCTCAGCTGTCAGTGAGGTTGAGTCGCTATCGGGTGGACGACCTGGGGGTTACCTGCCGCAGCAAGTCCATCCCGCTTTGCGGCGGGCTCTGTAACCTCTTAGATTCCATTCCCCTGGTACGGCCCACGCCATCGCCTCATTGACACAGAGGATCCACTCCCGTGTCCTCCCCGCATACCAGTCCGGACCCTGACAGTAGATCCGGCCATGACTGTCCTATTTGTCCTCCGCGTCAGGGAAACGCACGCACCTAGTTAACGTGGGAGAGGCGTTGCTAGGTGTGAATTCTTCCTCTCCACGACTGACTATACCTGTGCGGATTGCTGTACCCGCTAATACTAATACTTCTCCGCTGTGGCCTTTCTGGTTCAGCAGGAAATTTCATTGAAGCCTCTCTCATCAACAGATTGAATATTCCTGTTATCCATCTCGTCAAACCTCTCTTCATTTCATCCGTGAATGGAGAAAGACTGGTCTGCACCGTGCGTTACCGCACAGAACCTCTCCTCATGAGCATTGGAGTTCACCATCATGAAAATATTGAATTTTTTGTATTGCCCAACTGTACCTCAGAGATTCTTCTTGGCTTGCCCTGGCTCCAGCGTCACCCACCTATCCTCGACTGGGCCACCGGGGACATTAAAGATAGGGGATCTTTCTGCCACAAGCGATGTCTCAAGTCTGTTCCTACAAGCCAAGTCTCCATCGCTACACCTTTGCCTGGCCTTCCTAAGTCCTAGTGTTTTTTGTAAAAAGCAAGCAGAGGTCTTACCACCACACAGACCCTACGACTGCCGTATTGACTTGCTTCCTGGTACCACACCGCCCCGTGGCAGGATTTACCCACTCTCTGCTCCAGAAACGCAAGCCATGTCTGAATATATTCAGGAAAACCTAAAAAGAAGTTTTATCTGGAAATCTTCTTCTCCTGTCGGAGCTGGATTCTTCTTTGTTGCTAAAAAAGATGGATCTCTACACCCATGTATAGACTACCGCCGTCTTAATAAAATCACAGTGAAAAAACGCTATCCTCTGCCACTCATCTCTGAACTCTTTGACAGACTGCGTGGAGCAAGAATTTTCGCCAAACTTGATCTAAGGGGCGCATATAACCTCATTCGTATCCGTGAGGGTGACGAGTGGAAAACCGCATTTAACACTAGAGATGGACACTTTGAATATCTCGTCATGCCGTTTGGACTTTGCAACACCCCTGCAGTCTTTCAAGATTTTGCTAATTAAATTTTTCGGGACTTACTGTATACCTGCATTGTTGTCTATTTAGATGACATCCTAATTTTTTCCTCCAACCTAGGGGAACATCGGCTCCATGTCCGTCAAGTGCTCCAGCGCCTTCGTGAAAATAATCTTTACGCCAAAATTGAAAAATGTCTTTTTGAACGCAGCTTTCTACCTTTTCTGGGATACCTAGTCTCCGGTCAGGGTCTTCAAATGGATCCTGACAAACTCTCCGCGGTATTGGATTGGCCTCGCCCCTCTGGACTTCGTGCTATCCAGCGCTTCCTCGGATTCACCAACTACTATCGTCAATTCATTCCCCACTTTTCTACCATCGTTGCTCCTATTGCGGCATTGACTAAGAAAAACGCGAATCCGAGGTCCTGGCCTCCCCAAGCGGATGAAGCTTTCAATCGCCTTAAGCCTTCGCCTCTGCACCAGTCTTGTCCAGGCCAGATCCTCTGAAGCCTTTTTCCATTGAGGTTGACGCCTCCTCAGTCGGAGCCGGAGCTGTCCTTCAAAAAACCGCTAAGGGAAAAAACGTCACTTGCGGATTTTTCTCCAAAACTTTTTCCCCTCCTGAAAAAACTATTCTATAGGAGACCGTGAACTATTGGCTATTAAGTTGGCACTTGAGGAGTGGAGACATCTTCTGGAAGGATCCCTTCATCCCATCACCATCTACACAGACCATAAAAATGTATCCTATCTTCAATCCGCCCAGCGGTTAAATCCTCGCCAGGCTAGACGGTCGTTGTTTTTTGCCCGTTTCAATTTTCAAAAAAAATTTCATCCTGCGGACGAGAATGTCAGAGCTAAGGCTCTATCACGTTCCACCGATGCCTCAGAATCCGAAGCTCTTCCTCAGCACATCATACCTCCAGAGTGTCTGATTTCCTCTGCTCCTGCTTCTCTGGTGCCAATTCCTCCAGGAAAAACGTATTGAGTCATTCCTCCCATCTGGCTGGTCATGCTGGAATCAAAAAGTCCATACAGTTAATTGCCAGACACTATTGGTGGCCTTCCCTGGAGAAAGATGTGACCGATTTCTTACGGGCTTGTACAGTGTGTGCACGTGACAAAACTCCACGCCAGAAGCCTGCTGGTCTTCTCCTTCCTCTGCCTATGCCTGAACAGCCGTGGTCCCATATAGCTATGGACTTTATCACTGACCTACCTTCTTCTCATGGCAACACTGTCATTTGGGTGGTCGTTGATCGTTTTTCCAAAATGGCTCATTTTGTTCTGCTTCCAGATCTTCCTTCTGCGCCACAATTGGCGAAACAATTTTTTCTGCAAATTTTTCATCTCCGCGGTCTTCCCACACATATCATCTCTGATAGAGGCGTTCAATTTGTCTCAAAATTTTGGAGAGCACTCTGCAGTCAACTAAAAATCAAATTAAAATTTTCTTCGGCTTATCATCCTCAAGCCAATGGACAAGTGGAAAGAGTGAACCAGGTCCTTGGGGACTACCTGCGACATTTCGTCTCCTCCCGTAAAGATGATTGGGTCAACCTTCTGCCCTGGGCTGAATTCTCGTACAATTTAAAAAATTCTGAGTCTTCCTTCAAATCTCCATTTTTTGTGATGTACGGCCGTCATCCGCTTCCCCCCTCCCCATTCCCACTTCGTCTGGAGTTCCTGCCGTAGATGAATTGACACAGGACTTCTCCTCTATCTGGAAGGAAACTCAAAAGTCGCTCTTATTGCCCTCATCTCGCATGAAGAGACATGCTGATAAAAAGAGAAGAATTCCTCCTGTCTTTGCCCCGGGTGACAAAGTGTGGCTCTCTGCCAAATACATCCGTTTCCGTGTTCCGAGCTACAAGCTTGGTCCTCGGTACCTCGGGCCTTTTAAAATCAAAAATCAAATCAATTCTGTCTCCTACAAACTCCATCTTCCTTCTTCTCTTCGTATTCCCAACTCTTTCCATGTTTCTCTTCTCAAACCTCTCATACTTAACCGCTATTCTCCCAAGGTCACTGTTCCTGCTCCTGTCTCTGGATCCTCTGATGTCTTCTCTGTGAAAGAGATCCTCGCCTCCAAGTTTATTCGAGGTAAAAGATTATTTCTTATTGATTGGGAGAATTGTGGCCCCGAAGAGAGGTCTTGGGAACCCGAGGCCAATATCCTTGATAAGGAACTCATTCCTAAGTTCCTGGGTTCCAAAAAGAGGGGGAGACCCAAGGGGGGGGTACTGAAACGCCAAGCGCTCCGGGTCCCGCTGCCTCTCCAGAGCGCTCACGGCGTTCCTCTGTATGCAGCGCTCCGGTTAGCACCGCTGACCGCGAGCGCTGCTCCCCTGTCACCAGAGGGGACGCGATCCGCGGGATGGGACATGCCCGCTCTCGGATCGCGTCCCATGTCACTCACCACACGCCTGTGCCTGCTTCTTCCCGGCGCGCGCGGCCCCGCTCCCTAGGGCGTGCATGCACCGGCTTACTAAAATTTAAAGGGCCAGTGCACCACTAATTGGTGCCTGGCCCAATCAGTTTAAAATATATAAAACCCACTTCCCCTTCCTGTCCTTGCCGAATCTTGTTGCCTTGTGCCCTGTGAAAGCGTTTCTGTGTGTATCCCTAGCCTGTTTATCCAGACCCCTTGCCGTTGCCCCTGACTACGAACCTTGCCACATGCCTTGACCTTCTGCTATGTCTGACCTCGCCTTGCCTTGTCCTTGTGTACTGCACCTGTCTCAGCTGTCAGTGAGGTTGAGTTGCTATCGGGTGGAACGACCTGGGGGTTACCTGCCGCAGCAAGTCCATCCCGCTTTGCGGCGGGCTCTGGTGAAAACCAGTAACCTCTTAGATTCCGTTCCCCTGGTACGGCCCACGCCATCGCCTCACTGACACAGAGGATCCACTCCCGTGTCCTCCCCGCATACCAGTCCGGACCCTAACACCTGCATGTAGTTATGATTTTTTCCAGAAGTACAACAAAATCAAAACTATATAAGTAGGGCATCATTTTAACTGTAAGGACCTACAGAATAAAGAGAAGGTGAAATTTTTACCGGAAAATGCACTGCGTAGAAACGGAAGCCCCCAAAAGTTACAAAATTGAATGTTTTCTTCAGTTTTGTCGCACAATGATTTTTTTTCCCATTTTGCCATGAATTTTTGGGTAAAATTACTAATGTCACAGCAAAGTACAACTGGTGGCGCAAAAAATAATCCATAAAATGGATTTTTAGGTGCAAAATTTAAAGCGTTATGATTTTTAGAAGGAAAACATTTAAATGCAAAAACCAAAAATACCCTGCGTCATTAAGGGGTTAACAGTTACATTCTTTATATTCCAGAATTATTAAAGGGGTATTCCAACATTTGGATGAAAAACTAGAAAGAAGGCTGCAGGAATGCTCACCCATCCTACATCCAACACATTTATGTTTAAATTATTATTATTATTTTTGACAAACAGTTTTTTTTTGTGCAGCAATGGGGGTAGCAGACTACAATTCCTATTTTGTATATCTGACATCTAACCCTGGCTGTTCTCTTCTGCTGTATTCTCCTGGCTGCAAAGGAGCATGACTCTTCGTCACCTGATTAGTCTTTGTCACGTGAGTAGTCCTGCTGCAACACAATCTCAGGGTGCCAATATGATACGGTGGAAGTTAAAATCATTTTTGATTCATATTAAAAAATTAAAATAAAAAATCCACAAAATCTACAGTGATCATTGCAAACACAACTATGAGTGTCATAATAGGGTATAAAAAATTAATAGGGCATAAAAAAAATAGTGGCAACAAATTAAGCCTGCAATTTTTAATCATTTAAAAATATCCCCCACATTTTAAGAAACAATCCCTCACATGGCTATGTCAATGGGAGAATAAAAAAGTTATCGCTCATGAAAGGTGGGGAGGTAAAAAAAATAAGAGTGCTATTGTAAAAAATCTCTGTACCATTAAGGGGCTAATATTTATTAGCCTCAGGTAAATGCACATTCACTTGAGGACATTTACATTGTTAGTATTATTCATAAACAACATGGGTACAGCTGGCAACTCATAAGTGTGCTGACTACAATAGTGGTATTGAAGCAAATAAAGACGTGCAATTTAAACTATGTTGGATTTTGGAAGATTACTCTCATTATGTTTCTTAGACGCCATTAGAGCTTGCTTGTCACTGGACTTTCATCTCCTCTATAAAATTTGCTAAAAGGTTTGCCAATTCAACAGAGCAGAACATTATTTACAAATGCTTAGGTTGCATCTATTGAACCTTTTTAGTTTATATAAGACTCTTTTCTATATTTTATGCCTGTGTTTTGTCCTTTTCTTTTTCTCTATGTGCTGTTTGTAATATGGGAACTCTTAAGGGCTCTTTATGTGTTTCTAGAAGGCTGAATTTGAATGATGGCAAATAGAATTCCTTGTGAAAGAGTTACCGAGTGGAGAAGAGAGAGAGTTCTGCCACTTGTTCTTGAAAGTGTGAAAAAGACTTGAAAGAAAAGCTGCTGAAAAGTACATTGAACTCTGGATAACATGCTTGGATAAACATTGCCACATAGTAACCGCGTTAATCGTAACCAATGACAGAATGCTGGGAAACCGCAGGAATATTTCCTTTCATAGAGAGATTACATTAGAAAATCAAATAATTCATGTTTGATTGTATAACTCTATTTGTATATTAGAATGCATTAGTAGAATACTTTTTAATAACACACATATTTTGATACTTGAGTTTAACACAACAGGCTGGAAAGAATGTGGCTTTTATTTAGCTATATTAGCTATATGTTTGTATGGAAATGAGCATCTGTGCTGTAATATGGTCACACATCTATTCAAAATTCACCATATTAGTAACAGATAACTTTTGTCTTCCCAGTGCGAAGTTATGTAGTCAATAAATGGAGAAATCATAGTCTACGTTCAGGGTATAGAAGCAGTATGAATAGTATTGCTAATGGACTTGATATGACACAGGAACATTATAGGTCAAAAGACAGTTGCATGTTTTTTGGACAATCGCATCTTTATGTAGGCTTGAAAACAATAATCGATCAGCAGCACATCTTCCTGTGTAAACAGGGGATCTGCTGCTGACGATAATGGAAGTGATGAGCCACATGAACAAGCCCTCCTTTGTACGGTCATTCACTATCAATGAATGGTCGATCCAAGATCATGCCTGTTCAGGATCTCAAGTCACTATGGGGGACATTTATCAATGTTTGCTTATGTATTTCTTTCACGTAAGCACTTTTTCTTTTTTTGCTTTGGTAGTTGCTTTTTCTGCTTCATGTCTGAGCTGGACTAAATTTAGTAGGTTTTTTCATGCAATGCGACTTTTTTTTGCGACTTTTGCACTTGATAAATCTCTCACCACTGCAAGTCAAAAATCACTTTTTGCTTTGGTAAGCAAGATTTTTATTTTTTGCTTAGGACACTGAACATGCAAAAAGTCGCAGCAAAAAGAGTGTAGTCGCACGTGCAACTTTTTTGTGACAATTTTAAGCAAAAAAAAAAACCTACTAAATGCTTTGATAAATGTCCCCCTATGTCTCTTCTGCATGACCTTACCTGATTTCTTCAGCAAAAAGTTTTTTGCTCTCTCTCCCAGTTTATCATGCTCTATTGTTATGTAAAGGAATCCTTACTTCTGGGCTGCTTGTAATGATAGGCTATGCTATTAAGATCCAGCCAAGTCTTTCACTCATTACCTGAGTATGTTTCTATACAGACACAGCCTAAAACCATATTGACTGTATACCATAGTATCATATTGACTGTCTGCAATTGACCCTGCTCTTTTCTAAACTTTGGCACTGTGGGATTATTGTTCTGTGTTCTTCTTATTTTTGACTCCTGGCCTGAACTCTAATTCTTCCCTTGTTTACTCTTGAATGTTACACCTGATTGATTGTCTGTCCTTGACCATAGGCTTGACTCCAGTACTATCAACACTGCTGCCCTTTTCTATTAGCTATGCCTACTTTGAGGACTATGACAATTGGATCTGTGGAACTTCATCATTGTCGGCTGCACATGGCGAGTTGTGGCCAATAATCTTAAAATTATTGCTCCGCACAAACGATCCAATCAACCATTGAATGAGCGTTTACTCATTTGTTGGCTGATCGCTGGCTCGTTTTCATAAGTTAACTATCGGGAATGAGTGTTCAGTCGATAATCAGCCCATGTAGAAAGGGCTTAACAATAGCTCAGCCATAATGCAGTGCCAATGAAGTATGTGGGGGGCACAAATATTTTTTTTCTCTGTTGCATCACTACTATAGTGTTTAAAAATACCTCTAGAAGAGATGTCAGCAAATATTTTTGATTAAATAATGCTTCATGAAACATATTTTTAAGGTTAATTGACTGTACACAAGCCTATGAAGCACAGTGCATGCATGGACTGGAGTGGTTTAAAGCATACCACTACTTGACTCCGGAACAATGAAAAGATTCTAAAGAGCAGCACAGTGGCTTAGTGGTTAGCATGGGGGTCCAGGGTTCATTTCCAACAATCCCCTGCATTTTGCATTTTCTTCCTGTAACGTACTAAGGTTAGGTTTGAGCCCCATTATGGACAGGGATTGAAGTGCTGCCAAAGAGGCCAGAACTATATAAACTTATAAAAGAAATATAATGTATAATTAGTCCAAGCGAGTAGAAAAAGCCGCACAGTGTTGGACTTGTAGTCCATGGATGAATGCGGATGCTCAGCTAACCTCGAAGCCTGACCAAAGGTAATTTCCAAATCCAATGTCCAGAAAAAAGGAAAAGTGATAGTCCAGAAATCCAATACAAAAATAGAATTTATTTCCCAATCCAGAAAATACACACTTTTTTTCAAATTTTTTTTGAATGGGGGAATGAATTCTATTTTTGTATTGGGTTGCTGAAGCGACGCTTTTCCTTTCTTCTAAACATTAGGGGAAGATTTATGAAAAACTCTGTTGAGGAAGAGTGGTGCAGTTGCCCATAGCAACCAATAAGATTTCTTCTTTCATTCGTACAAGGGCCCCAAAAAATGCAAGAAGCAATCTGATTGGTTGCTATAGGAAACTGCACCGCTCTTCCTCTACACAGGTTATGATAACTCTCCCCCATTAGTATTTAAATATATATAAAAGAAATCAGGATTAGGTAGATGGCCAGAAATTGCTTTCTACTGTAATGCATAGTGCCTACTGTACAATATGGTGCAAAAAAGATAACTTTATGGGGCTGTATTCATGGTTTGAGCTGGGACCTTAATTCCAGTAAAATTATTGCTAATGCTTCAGCATACAAATACTATTGAATGCTCACAATTTTGTGACAATAGCTTGGGAAGGTCACTTAGCAAGACTGTACTGCTACGCAGAAAGGGAGGTAAAAAAAAGACATGGTTTGATATGTTCGGTGTGGAGGAACTAGCGTAACCTACACAGAGGCTTGACTTCAACCCCATGAAACACCTTTGCAATGGACTAAAACATGAAAGACCACCTTGTTTTACAACAATACCCGCCCTTACAAATTCTCCTATGGCTAAATGGCAAACTGTGTGTGTGTGGGGGAAGTTGTGCATACACTCCAGAATCTTGTGGGAAACCACTCAAGTGGAGGCAGTTATAGTTGCAACATGGGACTCCATATTGAAAGTAGGTGTTCACATACTTTTATATTTATGCTTCCATATACTACAGAGTTTCTTGGTGGCAGCTTCAGTCAGATGTGTGGCACTGAAGTTTGCAGGGACATTGTTTATACACAAACAATACACTGGTGGAACTAGTACAACATAAACAAATCAGCATATATAGAGCAAGAAGCCATTCTTTCACACTAATAAAAGTGCTGACACTAAGAAGTCTGCTGGAACTCAATTGGCCCTGTTTTTACCTTTCTGCATCCTCAATGTGCATAATGACCAGCTATTTTCCATGATATGTTTCCAGCTGCTGTAAGTACTTTGCATAATACGGTACAAAGCTGCATATGCCTTCAGATAAAGTAGCCTTAAGTAACCTGTTTTACTAACTGCCTTATAAATATTTCACACGCTTAAAATGCCATAGTAATAAGGCTAGAAAATAAAAAACACTTAGACTAGGAAAGCTAATATGCAGCACAATTAAGTTATAAATTGACTGTTTATAGCAGTTAAAAACAGTTAAATAAAAATTGTTGCTCAAAGTATAACATTCCAGCAATACATTAACCCCTTAAGGAAGCAGGGTTTTTCTGTTTTTGCACTTTCCTCTTTTCCTCCTCACCTTTTAAAAATCATAACCCTTTCAATTTTGCACCTACAGACTCATATAATGGCTTATTTTTTTTGCGCCACCAATTCTCCTTTGTAATGTACTCTGTACAGATCCCGAGACAAGCAGAGATGTCAGCAGAGAGCACTGTTGCCAGACAGAGAAGAACAACTCAACTTCATAGAGTTATTGGAAGGATTACATTTTTTTAATAGAAGTAATCTACAAATCTGTTTAACTTTCTGGAGCCAGTTGATATATATAAAAAAAAGTTTTCCCCTGGAATACCCCTTTAAATCATCTTTATTAACTTTTTTTTTCACTTCTTTTTTTGCAATGTTATAGCCCCCATAGGGGACTATAACATGTATTACACTGATTGCCCACACTGTGTCAGGCATAGAGCAGTCATTCGGCGTTTAGACAACGAGGAGGCAGGTAGGGACCCTCCTCGTGTCCATATAGCTGATCTGGACACTGCGGTTTAACGGCGGTGGTCCCGATCAGCCCGACGGAGCTGTCAGGAATGGTCTTTTTTTAACTTTAGGCGCGGTGATCAACTTTGATCGCCGCATCTGAAGGGTTAATACCGGGCATCAGTGATGTCCGGTATTAGCCACGGGTCCCGGCTATCGTCAGCCACCGGGACCGACTCGATGTGGCACGGGTTCACCTGGTGACCCCGCGTTATATCGCTGGGGCTGGCGCAGGATGTAAATATACATTGTGTGTCGTTAAGGGGTTAAAGGACAGTGCTGAGGTTAGGGATAGCAATATGTAACAATAAATTAAAATACATTTTTGGTTCAAGTTGTTCTAAAATGACAAATTCCGATGTCAAAGACATTACATGTCTATATATATATATATATATATATATATATATATATATATATATCGCAACAGAAGAATGCAGCAGCACACTGCCAGCACAAGGATATAGGTGAAACATGAAAATGCAGTTAAAACATGGAGAGCTATACAGCTATGGTGTAATAGATGCAAATGTGAAACTATGAAATAGTGAGGCACTTAGCTCGCAAATTTGTCTCTGCCGGCGGTCAAATAGCTTGGACCGTCCCACCGCGATAAGGTAGCCTCCTTGGGATGGACCCTACACTGTGTATATGCCTCTGTGTGAACAGTTCAGTAAGCATGGCAGGATCTGGAACATCCAAGACACCTTATATACACACCTGATAGAGGTGGGTGGGGTGCAAGGCCAACATGGAGGTAGCCACTCCCCCGTATGTGCAATACAGACAAAGAATAAGTCAGCCAGCACTTTAGTTGATACCAAACTATTATATGGACCTGGCCTACAGGTGCACGCTACTATATATATATATATATCACAACCAGACCAATTAAAACCTATTTGCTGTCTTACAGGATAAAAACCTCTAGCAAAAGCAGTAGGCCTGACTTCAGTACAACAATGGAGTTGCCTGCACTTAAACTTAAACTTAAATCTTAAACTTAGAATTGAGGTATTTTACTCTTTGACACAGAATAGCGTAAATGTACATGATTGTGACTGCACTTAACAGGATCCTAATACTGAATGACAGTCGGGCTGTAATGACTTGATTCCTGCTGTAACAACTGGGCTACCACAGTAGTGGTAGAGATCATATCAGATTATCAAATTGGAGGATCATTTCAATTGATAGGAATTTTAGTACTTGCAAGCTGGTTCATACAAATCAATATAAGCAAAAACCATATATGCTCGACAACACTGTTAAAAACAATCAGACAGAAAAAGACAAAAGCAAGCTAACAGCAGACATAAGTAACAAAACTAAATGTTGGCTACAACAAACAAACAAAACAGAGAGCACAAACACACTCAATGGCAAACCAACATCATCAGCATTTGCACAGTAAAAAGTCAATTACATTACTCTGGGGAGGCACGAATTACACCAACAGCTAGATATAACTAAAATCTGGCATGAGCAGGAGAACACAGAAGCACAAAGTACAAAGATATAAAATTTGGCATGGATATATTCTTCCAGCAAAAAAAACTATCTGCTGCCAACAACTAGACTTGAAAAAATAAATAAATAAATAAACAAAACAAACAACAACATAAAAAAAAAAACAGATACTGACATGGTGGATGTTGACCTGTCATTTGGATGCATAATTACCCCCCCCCCCCCCCCCCACACACACACACCAAAAAAAATGTTTTAAATTTAGTCATTACATTATATGTACCCTAAAATTGTACCAAAAAAATGAAGCTCTCAAATAGCTATGTGATAAAAATATAATGTGGGAGAAACATAGGGAATCCAATGATTCCACTTCTTCCACTTGTCCCACAACAAATGATTTGTCTGGAGCCAACACTTGCTAGTATAACTATTTTATTCAACTTAAAAAACAAGAAACAAATACCTTGAATCTAAAAATCTACCTAAAACCAATTACACTCAACACATTTCAGGGATGTCCCCTTTACCTGGGTATCTGGGCTTTTGATGTCACCAAACATAAATAGCTGTGTAGTAAGTCCACCATAATGCTGCTGCTTTCTTTTTGAGAACTGGCTATTTCCTGTTGGAGTTATTTTCCTCCAACTTCAAGTCCCAGGATCCCTTTTTTTAAGTGTGGCATCATTTTTCTCCCTCCCACACATCAGCCACCCCACCCATTGCAATACAGCTTGCTACAAGTCCCTGCAGCCCTGTGAGAATGATCTCCCTCCTACCCATTGAAGCAGACAGGCTCCCTTTCAACACCTGACTAGTGATGTAATGTCTTGGGCTGCACTGCAACCTGGGAAAAGCTGAGACAACACTCATTTTGTATGCTGTTATAAATGAACATTGGGGCACAAAAGAATTGTGAGGCCAGCCATCACACACATGTACTTACACTACAGGGTGGGCCATTTACATGGATACACCTTAATGAAATGGGAATGGTTGGTGATATTAACTTCCTGTTTGTGGCACATTAGTATATGTGAGGGGGGAAACTTTTCAAGATGGGTGGTGACCATGGCGGCCATTTAGAATTCGGCCATTTTGAATCCAACTTTAGTTTTTTCAATAGGAGGAGGGTCATGTGACACATCAAACTTATTGGGAATTTCACAAGAAAAACAATGATGTGCTTGGTTTTAACATAACTTTATTCTTTCATGAGTTATTTACAAGTTTCTGACCACTTATAAAATGTGTTCAATGTGCTGCCCATTGTGTTGGATTGTCAATGCAACCCTCTTCTCCCATTCTTCCCACACTGATAGCAACACCGCAGGAGAAATGCTAGCACAGGCTTCCAGTATCCATAGTTTCAGGTGCTGCAGAATGGGCAAAACAAAAATTGGAACAGGACCCTCACATGACCCTCTTCCTATTGAAAAAACTAAAGTTGGATTCAAAATGGCTGACTTCAAAATGGCCGCCATGGTCACCACCCATCTTGAAAAGTTTCCCCCCTCACATATACTAATGTGCCACAAACAGGAAGTTAATATCACCAACCATTCCCATTTTATTAAGGTGTATCCATATAAATGGCCCACCCTGTATATTATGAACTACACTAACTTCCCAGCCCCAGTGGCATAATCAAATCCCGGAATAACACTCTCTCCTCTTCAATATTCCAATTCATCTATTTACACTAGGTACTTCTCCTTAACTGAAATGTTTCAATATATCTACAGATTATACCCTACATATCCAAAGGACTACCTTTTTAAGGTGTGCATAAACAACAATGCATTGTAATAATTAATGAAAAAGAAACTGAAAATGAAAAAAAAAAAACTTTTTTTTTATAACAAAAAAAAAAAACTATTTTACCACAGCTGTCACGCCCCCTCCCAAATGCTCCGGCCCCGTGATCGCCAGTAATCAGACCCGGAGCGAACATGATCCGGGGACTGATTTTAATGGGGTGCTGTGTGCAAGATCACGGGGGTCCCCAGTGGCGGGACCACCGCGATCGGGGATAAGATGTCTAAACACCAGAGTACCCCTTTAAGGACTACATATGCAAGGACATTGCTAAATATCATACATTTCTGATAAAAATTCTAATTAAATTGTAGCACAGGTAAGCCACCATAAAACTAATAAAGAAGAACAGGAATTACAGTTTTTTAATGGAGCTCCAGAGATTTACAGAATAACTTTAGTGCTCATCATCATGAAAAAGAAAAAAGGTGAATAAAGCGGAGAACTGTCCCATATGTCTTGTCTACAACAAATGTTGTGTAGGGTTTTCCTTTAGAGGATTGCAGTCAGGTACACAATCCACGTGAACATTTTTTGGATTTGGATATCCAAATTTATAGGAAAAGTCCATTCAAAGCAAGCTTCAGCAACACTGCTCAAATAACATAAAATAAACACATGCCCACCGGAGTGCTAGCTAAACATAGTCTTGATAACCTAAGATTCAAAGTAAAGACAGAATAGAATGTCATTTTTCAGAATCAGGGTGCTGACAGCAGTCTTTTTGTGACTTCCAGGATCCATCTCACAGTCTGCCTACCACAGAACTCCCTTTAACAAGCCAGTAGTGAAGTCTGGGTTTTCGCCTGGGTGTAAATCTTGTCCTGGAATGATAGGAAATGACAGGTTCCACTGACAATCTATCTGCCATTCATTACATATGCAGGCAAAAGAATTCACTGACAGCACAAATTCAAGGTTGTGAGCCTGCTTGATCTTCAGTTTCAACGTGGCGAGATGCAGAAAATGTTGGATGGTACAGTTTCCATAGCAACTGTACCATGCTCAGTGAAGTTCCATGCATGAGTCCTGTTAATCTGAAAAGTACACATGCATGGAACTTCGCTGAGAATGGTATGGTTGTCTTAGCAACAGAATGGCCTTCACCTCTCCATGCTGGAACTAAAGATTGCACTGGCTCACAAACCCACCTTTTAAGTAAGAATGTTATCAAAAAGTAATCTCTACCCTAAAATGGTACCAGTGAAAACTCTAACATCCCACAAAACAACAAAAGCCCTCATAGAACTATGTCAACACAACATAGAAAAAAAATTCTCATTGGGCTAAAGTAGTAAAAAAATAAAATAAAAAGATAGTTAACCCCTTCCCAACCCATGACATACATGTACGTCATGGGTCGGGTGGGCAGATATGACGGGGGCCCGCAGGTCGGGTCCGCTTCATGACCGGGAGATATCCGTTGCTATCAGCAGCTGACATCTGCCGGTAATGATGGACTTCGGCGATCGCGCCGTGGTCCGTCATTTAACTGGTTAAATACCATGATCTATACAGATCATGGCATTTAAACACCAAATGCCACTATTCCCTGGTGTCTAGTGTTAGGGCTATCCGTTGCTAGGGAAGCCTGAGGTCTTACCTGCTCCTCGGCATCTTCCCTGGCTCTGAAATTGCTTAGGGTTCACTTAAGCAGCCCTTAGCAATCGAGCACAGATTTCTTAGATCCATGAAATACAATAGCATTACATTGATCTATGTAAGCCATCTGATGATGGCTTATAATAAGCCCCTAGGGGGCCAAAAAATGTGCATAAAAAAAGTAAAAACATGTTTTTAAAAATATAAAAAAAATCCCTCCCCTAATAAAAATTAAAATCACCCCCCTTTCGCCATTTTTTTTTTAACATGTGAATTTTATTTTAAGAATAATAAACAAAGTAATACAAATACACATATTTGGTATTGACGCATCTGTAATTGCCCGGACTCTTAAATTATTATGTTTCTGATCCTGCACGGTGAACGGCGTAAATGCAAAAAAATTCCAAATGCCAAAATTACTGATTTTTGGTTACATTACATCCCCTTAAAAAAGTGATAAAAAATAAATAAAGTGGGGCCGTTAAAAACTACAGCTCATGGCGCAAAAGCAAACCCTAAAAGAGCTTTGTAGGTGAAAAAATAAAAAAGTTATATGAGTGAGAACATGGTAATGAACAAAGTTTTTTTTTATATTTCAAGGTTTATATTTTTAACAATAAAATGAAACTAAAATGATTCAAGTTTGGTATCATTGGAATCGTACTGACCCATAGAATAAACGTGGAATGTCATATTTACCGTATTTTGAACTCCGAAAAAATTGTCCTACAAAATTGTGCAATTCCATTTTTTTGTCTATTTTGCCCTGCATATAATTTTTTTCTGGCCTTGTAATACAATGTATGATAAAAAAATAAAGTGAATCATTGGAAAGTCCAACTCGTCACACGAAAAATAAGCCCTAATACAACTTTGTCAGTCGAAAACAAAAAAGGTATGGGTCTTAGAATGTAAGGAGGAAACAAATTTGCTGGGTCATGAGGGGGTACAATTGGTATTGCTGTATTAAGAAACAAAATTTTGTATTTTTCATACCCCCTAAAAGAATTAATAAACTATACATAACCCAATATTTTCTCTTAAAAAATAAAATGTGTCCTATAAAAGACAAGGCAAATGGTTGTGTTAAGAGAATTTATTTTTTTTTATTTTTTTTTATGAATCTCTTGTGATGGTAAAAAAGAAATAGTTCATTTTTAACTGTAATACTATTGTCTTCATTACATATATTTATAAAACATAAAATAACTACACGACTTCATGGTGTGCACACATCCTGGATAGCTGGATGATCATAGACAACATACTGATAGATACCTTCTTTAGTGCATTTAGAATAATCAGGATAGTGATTGTATGATGTACTAGTATTTTATTACCATTGCACAATCTGAAATAAGTAGAAAGGAGGCTGAAGGCAATAAATGTGAAATTAGAGCTGTCTTTATACTATATAGGTGCATGTAGGATAATTGGTTTAAACTGCATTTCAGCTCCTTAGGCTAAATTAATAATGTGTGAATTTTCCTTCCTGCATGACAGGTACACTTTAATAATCTATCATCTCTATATAACAGATGGCCTGATGGTGTAATCAGAAGCATTGTCTCATTCCCTGGTAAAGTGCTAACTTCTCTCCCACAGAGATATCCATGCTGTGAATGATCCATCAAACAATCCAAAAGGCACAAGAGCTGAAATGATTTTTAAAGCCCAGTTAAAAAGCCAAAAAACTAGCATTATAATGTAATCTTGTGTACATGGAAAATCTGTCAATAAAAATGTTTATTTTACCATAAGGTTTTAATAGGAAATATCTAGTGAATATTTTCTAAAATTAGATTATTCCTACTGTACATACTGTATATTATATATTGTACTTTGCAGTATAGCAGAAAAACTTTGCTTCCATCTTACATAGTGATATGCTAGGATATGCTGCAACTTTATGATTGGTGGCGGTCCAACCTCTTGGACCTATACAAATCTTAAAGGGGTACTCCACTGGCCAGTGTTCCAGCTGCATTTGAAACATTTTGTTCCGAACGCTGTGCGCGCACTGCGGGGGTCAGCCACACACCCTTTGTGACATTAGTCCACGCCTCTCATGACGTCAGTCCACGCCAACTCAATACAAGTCTATGGGAAGGGGCATTGCAGCCGCCACGTCTCCTCCCATAGATTTGCATTGATGGGGCATGGCCTGATGGCACGAGGGGGCGTGGCCGACCCCCACAGCACGCGCACAGTGTTCCGAAATAAATGTTCCAAATGCAGATGGAACACTGGCCAGTGGAGTACCCCTTTAATAAATGAAAGAGCTGCTGTGTTCATTTAGCCCTGCATCCTCCTTTATTGTTTTTCACTGCACAGTGGGATTTCCAGCCATTCACTGCAGCACTGTTCTATACAAGCAAATGTGAGTGTGCAGTAATTCTTTGTAGAGCTGCAGGCTAGGGGAACCAAAGGGCAGCAAAAATGTAGAATGCAACGCTAGTACAGATCCATGTATTATAGCAAAGTTACCATTACATGATGGCAATATAAATATTAAATCTATTGTACTTTTTTATTTCATAATTAATAGCATGTATGGACATAAATACCTGATCAGAAACCCCCAATTCTAGACAAATATGGCAGGCTCATGGGGTGACCCCAAGAATTTACAATTCTGGGGCATCTACAAATCACATTAGGACCAAGAAGAGGAAGTCCTAATGTATTTTTCCATCTGTATACCTTGAGTCCGGACAAATTAAATGAGGGTTTCTCATATACTGCCTTCATTTAAATCCTTGGTATACCCCACAATATACCATTGATGAGTATAATCACTCATAGAGAGACATACATACCTGATAGGCTAAATGTGTATGTCTATTCATATAGATATGTTCATACACATAAGTATGAGTACCATTGTTATCGGCTACAATTTCCTTTCCTGGGCATTGCTTATTTATCAGGTTTATTTTTGAAATCCTCTTACCCCTGTTGTCCATAAGTTGCTTAAAGGGGTACTCTGGTGGAATTTTTTTTATATCAACTGGTGCCAAAAAGTGAAACAGATTTGTAAATTACTTCTATTTAAACATCTTAATCCTTCCAGTACTTATCAGCTGCTGTATACTACAGAGGAAGTTCTTTTCTTTTTGAATTTCTTTTCTGTCTGACCACAGTGCTCTTTGCTGACACCTCTGTCCATTTCAGAAGCTGTTCAGAGCAGGAGCAAATCCCCATAGTGAAACTATCCTGCTCTGGACAGTTCTTGACATGTACAGAGGAGTCAGCAGAGAGCACTGTGGTCAGGCAGAAAATAAATTCAAAAAGAAAAAACTTTCAGGTGGGGAATTTTTTTTTCAAATCAACTAGTGGCAGAAAGTTAAACAGATTTATAAATTACTTCAATAAAATTTTTAAACATATTAATGTTTAATGTTTTGTGGGTTCTGCCAGGTACGCTTTAAAAGGGGTAACATCTTATCCTCTATCCAACGCATAGGGGATAAGATGTCTGATCACAGCACCTGGCATTCTGAAAGTTATTTTCAGGAAGCTGGGTTTGGGCGGCCATGGTCGTGATGTTACAGATTCTTGGAGGACAGACCAAATGACATGACCACATATTCATAGCGGTTGTCGTGATTGTTGAAAGCTGTCTTCCACTCATTGCCCTCTTGGATTCAGATGAGATTTTAGGCAATAGTCGATGCAGGAATGTAGAGATTGATCCCTCTTTTCCACAAAGAAGCAGTTTCCCGCCGACAAGGTAGACTTCCTGACAGACTACATTTTCAGATTTTCCAAAATATATTAAGCCATGGCTTGCTTCTATGGCAGTGATAGCAGATAAACCCTTCCATGAGGAGGAGAAGTCCATAGCAAATGTTCAATTGGACAGTAAAAAGGGCTGAAAATTTATTTTTGCTAAACAAAAATCAGCATGATCCATGTATAACAGAGATAGGCTGGACAGGCTTCATGGCAGCAGAGGAGGATATGCCAGATGAACTTCAAACAGGCAGGAGATGTGACAATTGGAACCCGAGTGTAAAATCTGCCCAGTATGCAAGTCCACAACCGCAGAATGTGCAGGCAGGGAAAATCTAGGAGAAGAGGATCACCCCATTAGGGTGTATAAGGAGATCTCTTCAGCATGCAGAACACAAACTTTTATTTTTATTCCTTTGGTGACAAACAGGATAGGCTTAGGAAGAGATTGTTTATTATCAATTGTTTTTAACAATGACTTCTTCAGGCGGATGATACGAAGCTGGTACTGGGTAACTCAAGCTTAGCAAACAAAATATGTTTCCAGTAGCACCATATTCCAGGAAGGCAGGCATGGAAATGTATATATAATTATTTTTATTGTATACTTTAGTTTATTATTTTATTATTTTTAATAAACCAAATATTAAGTTAAGCGTGCCAATAATTTTGTCCAGACCATTTTTGGAGCTTGGTGTGACACTATGTCCAATTTGCTTTTTTCCCTCCCTTTTTTGGTTTAGTTCCAATACACACAAAGGGAATAAACGTGTATAGCAATACATGTGTTACTGCAATTCTTTTCTGTGAGAAATACTTCATTTTCTAGAAAAATTTCAGGGGTTCCAACATTTACGGCCATGACTGTACAATATATAAATGTAAGTAAAGAAACAGATATGCTGAGCATCGCTTGTATTACGAATCCAATGTGTCCCCTTATGTATAGACCGCAGTTAGCATTCCCGTGCACTGTTGCTGACTCAAACAGACAGTGCTGCTATCTATCATGCATAAAGCGCTTCATAAATGTACCCAAAAAGAGTAAAGATGCACTTTCCCCATCTTGTAGTGAAGTAGACTTATTTTATTTAAGTGGATAACAAAGGATCATCGCAGCCGGTGAAGGGAAAGGGTACAGAATGCTGCAGACGCCATTCAGGAGTGACAGCTGTTTCACCCGCGCATGCAGACTTCGTCAGACCACACCTGCCAGTAGCGTCAGTGCTGATAAACACCTGAAGGCATCAATGTCATTGGTCAGGTGTTCACAGGTAGTCATGTGATCTAAAAACATAATAAAATATAAAGACCAAAACACAGGTAAGGCAATATTAAATTGTATATGGAGCCTCACTAGGTTATAGTTAGGTCTATTTTGTAATTTAGCCCTAAATTCCATTGGGCCATAGATCTTAGTATCCAAGATACTTCTGCTTGTAAAAAGGTCTTTTTTCTATCAGACCCTTCTCTTACAGGAATTCTCTCCAAACCATAACATTTTCATGCTGCTGGATTACAATTATGTTCATCCTTCATATGTTGTATAACCCTTGGGGAGTGAATATATGTGCTCCCGAAACCGGGTGTACATGGGACGTGTAGTGCTACCTACATAGAACCGTCCGCAGTTACGTGTAAGGGCATACATTATGAAGTTAGTTCTACAGCATATGAAGACTTTTACCTTTAAAGGGGTACTCCGGTGCTTAGACATCTTATCCCCTATCCAAAGGATAGGGGATAAGATGCCTGATCGTAGGAGTCCCGCTGCTGGGGACCCCAGTGATCTTGCACGCGGCACCCCGTTTGTAATCAGTCCCCGGAGCGTGTTAGCTCCGGGTCTGATTACCGGCGACCACAGGGCCGATGGCGTGTGACGTCATGCCTCCGCCTCCGTGTGACGTCATGCTCCGCCCCTCAATGCAAGCCTACGGGAGGGGGCCTGATAGCTGTCACGCCCCCTCCCATAGACTTGCATTGAGGGGCGGAGTGTGAGGTCACATGGGGGCGGAGGCGTGACGTCACACGCCGCCCGCCCCGTGATCGACAGTAATTAGACCCGGAGCGAACACGCTCTGGGGACTGATTACAAATGGGGTGCAGCGTGCAAGGTCACGGGGGTCCCCAGCGGCGGGATTCTCGCAATCAGGCATCTTATCCCCTATCCTTTGGATAGAGGATAAGATGTCTAAGCACCGGAGAACCCCTTTAAGTCGGTGCCTCTTAATTTGTAATTTACTCCGGTGCATATCTGTGGGCACCATTTGCAGTCTCCGCATTTATGGTTGTCCTTAGGTGCTACACTTAGTAGCCAATCCTTTTTATTATTATTAGCATATTTACTTTAATTGAGGGTATCACCTAGGTTAGGCACTTGATTAAAGGCTATGATGGGCTTATTGATGCTGTATTTAGCTAGAGCAGGAACTTTTTTTTGTCAGGTACTAGTTTTTGTATATAGTTTGTTTTATTATATTAGACAGGGGGTTATGTTTGAATGTAAAACAGAATCTAGGATTATTATCTCTCCCTGACTTAGTTCTATTTTTATTTGAAATACAGGATCTATGTTGAAGTTCCTCCCTATCTTGATTTCTTGTACTAGAGAGAGCTGGGTCAAGATATTACGTGGGTTGCCTCTGTCTAATAAACACCTAGTTAAATCATTAGCCTGTTCTTCAAAGGATGCCTTAGTGCTGTTTATTCTGTGGAGTCTTAGATATTGCCCATACGGGACTGCCTTTTAAGTATGATGTGGATGATAACTGGTGTGATGTAATATTGAATTACCGGCAGTTGTTTTCCTATAACCTGTGGCATGTATTTTTCCATTTTGTATCTTAACCATAGCATCTAAGTGCTCAAGTTCTTTATTGCTTATTTTGATGGTGAACTTTAAGTTCATATCATTCTTTTTATTTAAGTGGTCCACGAAAAGTTTAAAGTCTGACTCTGATCCTGCCCATATTATTAGCACGTTGTCAACGAATTGGACATAATTATTATAGATGATTTATTTTAGAAACAACATACTTTTTTCATGAATGGCTACACAGAGGTTGGCCAAGGTGCATGCCAGAGGCGTGCCCATGGCCACCCTGCTTCTTTGGTTGTACCATGTATCATTAAACTGGAAATCATTTCTGGCCACCAGCCCTTCCTGACGAAGCTGGGGTGCCAGCGAAACGTTGGAGGCGCTGGCTAATGCACAGGGTTTTTAATTAGCAGCCACTAACAGCTCCCTAAAAGCAGATCATCATATCAATAGATGATGATCGCTGTGCAATCATTTTGCTATTAATCGCAGTCATTGGTTACAACATTACCACGGGAGCTGGTCTGAGGCTGTGATTTTAAATAATTAGTGGTGTAGATCACACCATAAGGAAAAATCACACATTCACTATTTAGATTATATACTTTAATATTTTAATAGGACAAATAAAAGTTACATTTTAGGAGGTACTTAGTTTAAGGGTTCCCCTTAGGGGGTTTCCCCTAAAATAGTTGTGAATACATTATGACCCTGGTACCCCCTGTGGGGCATTTGTTGTGATATAGTCCTCTGGATAATGCCCATATATCCTCTAAGATTTTATGTTGAAAATAGTCTAGGCTGTTGCCCGGTGTGATGGGTGGATTAAATGTGGATTTTACACCCTCTGAGAATATGAGCAGGATAAGAGTCAGAATTCAAACTTTTCATGGACTTCTTAAATAAAAATAATGATATGAACTGAAAGTTCACTTTCAAAACAAGCAATAAAGAACTTCAGTTCTTAGATATTATTGTTAAGATACAAAATGGAAAAATACATACTTCAGGTTACAGGAAACCAACTACCGGTAATTCAATATTACATCACACCAGTTATCATCCACAGCATACTAAAAAGGCAGTCCCGTATGAGCAATATTGAAGACTCTGTAGAATAAACAGCACTATGGCATCCTTTGAAGAACAGGTTAATAATTTAATCAGGCGTTTATTAGACAGAGGTTACCCACGTAATATCTTAGACACAGCTCTATAGATCCTGTACTAAAAGTAAAAATAGAACTAAGTCAAGGAGAAATAATAATCCTAGATTCTGTTTTACATTCAAACATAGCCCCCTATCTAATATAATAAAACAGACTATGTACAAAAACTGGTTCCTGATCAGAAAAAGATCCCGCTCTAGCTAAATACAGCATCAATAAGCCCATAATAGCCTTTAAACGAGTGCCACACCTAGCAGATGACCTCAGTAAAAGTAGATACTCTAATAAGAATAAAGAGGATTGGCTACACCTCCTAACCGTAAATCCGGAGACTGCAAATGGCGCCCGCAGTTATGCACCGGTGTAAATTACAAATTCGGAGGCACCGACTTAAAGGTAAAAGACTTCATATGCTGTAGAACTAACTTCATGGTGTATGCCCTTACATGTAACTGCGGATGGTTCTATGTAGGTAGCATTACACGTCCCATGCACACCTGATTTTGGGAGCACGTTTATTCACTCAGGTCCGGCAAGGGCTCCCCACGGGTTATACAACATATAAAGGATGAACATAATTGTAATCCAGCAGCATTAAAATGTTATGGTTTGGAGAAAATTTCTGTAAGAGAAGGGTCTGATAGAAAAAAGACCCTTATACAAGCAGAAGCATCTTGGATACTAAGATCTATGGCCCAAGGGAATTTAGGGCTAAAGACAAAATAGACCTCGATATTTTTCTATAACCTAGTGTAGCTCCATATACAGTTTAATATTGCCTTACCTGTGTTTTGGTCTTTATATTTTATAATGTTTTTAGATCACATGACTACCTGTGAACCCCTGACGTTAATGCCTTCAGGTATTTACCGGTACTGATGCTACTGGCAGGTGTGGTTTGACGAAGCATGCATGCGCGGGTGAAACAGCTGTCACACCAGAATGGTATCTGCAGTGTCCTGTACCCTCTTTCTTCACCAGCTACGATGATTCTGTGCTATCCACTTAAATAAAATAAGTCTGCTTCACTACAAGACAGGAAGAGTGCATTTTTACTCTTTTTGGATATATACCCCCCACCCTTCAATTCCCTGGTTGAACTTGATGGACATATGTCTTTTTTCGACCGTACTAACTATGTAACTATGTATATATATATATATATATATATATATATATATGTATACACATATGTGTGTGTGTGTACACAAAAGAATGCATTTAATGCAAAAACTGTACAATTCATAGGAGCCTCTAGAACTGTGTTGGACTATCTATAGCCTGGATACAAGATGAGACATGTTTGAGTATGCATGCATACAGGTTCTGCATGGCATTTTGTGACACCTTTGCCCACAGATGTTGCAGTTGGGCTGTAGATCCTTCACACCTGAAGACTGCCAAAGCTGGTTAAAGTCTGAAGCAGTCCAGGTCTTTTATTCATAACACCACTACAAGGTGACTGGCTATGAATGCATAAACACCTGAAAAGGTCTAGGCAAAAAGAGGGGGTGAAGTTGAAGGTGCCACCTATGTCTGGATTGTAGACAAGGAAATTGTTGGAGCTTCAGGAGCTTGTCAGCAGATCAAACAATCCTCTCTACTGGTGATCTGTCTGTACGATCCAGAGGCTGTCATGTGTGTGCATGTAACCACTGCTACTACCTCCTAACGGCTTGGTCAGAACTGCCTTCTTGGCAGGTAATTAGTCAAAACACTCATCATACTCTTTTTAATGTGATGATGTGTCTTCTGCCAGTGTGTCAGCTGAACAAAATGTTTTCCAGTGCATCATAGGAGGATGCCATGCAGTCAATGATCTCTAACCAGTAGGTGCACTGCCCAAAATATAAAAAGCAACCAACAAGATTCCTAGTATCATGTATATATCTTATCGCCAAAGAATACAAATCAACACCAAGAAGAGAATCATAGAGCACCAAAGGGACACAAGTAAAATTAATGATTAAAACTACTTTATTGAATAATAATTAAATGCAAAAATAATGTTTATAAAATACAAAAGAAAAGAAATGTGGGGCTAGAAGGTACCAAAAAAAACTTGTGGGTCAGGTGTGCATAAAGTATAGCTAGGCAGAAATAAGTACTGAAAAGAAATGCACATGAACAGACAATAGGTATGCAGAGGGCAAGGGCAATCAAGACAAAGTGGCAAAAACTTCTATGGAGATTTTACTTTCAGAGTATGGCAATAGAAAAATATATGATTTTTTTTCTAAAAAGAATGTATTGTGAGAAAGTACTATTTGTACAGTATTATGTGTATAAGTAAACCTTAAAATAAAAAACAATATCATTTTTATTCGCACTGTGAGTGTCATGGATTTTTTTCCCCATCATCCATGAAAAAAATATAAAATTATAAAAATAACTTTGCCTTAAAAACAAACAAAAAAAAACAATAGGCACCATTCGAAAAACAAAAATCCTAACATTGTGGCAATTGCAAAAATGAGCAGAAATAAACATGTGGCCCCTTCCCAGCTGATTGGCAGAGGTACCAGGAGTTGGACCACTGCCTATCAATATTACTCTCCTATTCTTTGGATAGCACTTCAATTTTGTAAGGCTGGATAACCCCTTTAAGCATTTCTCTGTTTTAATTATAAATTCATGAATCTAAAGTCAACATATTAATAGAAAGATAAGCATATTTCAAGAAATCCAGTGTCAGGAATTAGATTCTACCTTATCTTTATTGCATATTATTCTTTAATTATAAAATAATTGTGTTCTCGTATTTAACCAAAAGCAAATATTGAGCCTTTTTAATTAAGTAACACTGGACAGCGAAAGTAACTAAAAAAGATGATCTTGCAAGTTTATTTAAGCTAGTAGTTCATCTTACTTTAATAGGTACCAAGGACTTTATAAACATAAATGAGAAACTATTATTAAATAGAATGAATGATCAAACAGAGATGGCAAGCAAGTAAGGAACAGAACAGGTTCACAAAAGAGCTTTTCCCTTTTTTTCTTTGACAAAGCTATTATCTCTATGACATTTGACCCTCTAATCACAAAGCTCATTACATGACAATTTAAATGCAAGGTGGATCAGTGGTTATCTCTGTAATCTTAAAATTCTGGGTCAGTTTATTTTAACACTGAATACATGTCCCTGGACATTAAATATGCTCAAAGACATAGGTGTATCGGCACCAAACCGCTGTAGCTCTAGCTTTCCCCTAAAGCTCAGACCTATACATAGCTGAAGAACAAATGCAAGAGGAGGATAAAGTCCAGAGGCGTTAGAGCTCGTTCACACAGCCGCTGGGCTTCTTCCCATTCAGGGTCCATTCAGCATCAAACAAGGATGCTGAAAGGACCCTTTCCACAACAGAAACCACCGTCCCTAAGCATTCCGTTGACTTGAATGGGGTCCGTCGGGTGTTCAGTATTTAAGGCTGCATTCACACTTCGTTTTTCACATACGGGTGCCGGATCCGGCTGGGGGAGGGGAAAACTGAGCGCTCCCGTACCCCAGCCGGATCAGCCCGTGAATCCATTTACTTTAATGAGCCGACCGGGTCAAACGGTGACTCCGGTCGGCTCATTTTTTCCCCTCCCCCAGCCGGATCCGGCACCTGTATGTAAAAAACGAAGTGTGAATGCAGCCTTACAGGAGTTGAGCAAAGGAGAAAAATAGAACATGCAGTATTTTCTTTGTCAGTTCAACTCTCGTCCTTTATACAGGTGAAGCGACAGAGCTCTCTTTACCAGATGCCAGCAGCAGCGTGAATTTAGCTTTAGTAAAATGAGGCAGTAAGCAAATCAAAACAGGCAATGTGGTATCTTCACACAGAGAAAAACCAATGCATTTTAACTAAGTCCCATGGTCTTAATCGTGAGTGACACATTTAAGTATGGGTTATGTACCTAAAATGTACATACTGCAAGCAAAAGTGTCTATAGTCCAGCTCACTCCCTCAGCCCGTCGCGCCAGGACCGGCGTGGGCAGCACCGACTGGAAACAACGAACAAAGGCAAGGTGTCCAGCGTGAATGTCAGAAAGCAGGATGTTTATTCCAATAAAATCTACAAAGACCAGGAGAACATGACAGGGTGACGCGTTTTGGTCCTAAGACTGGACCTTAGTCATGACTAAGGTCCAGTCTTAGGACCGAAACGCGTCACCCTGTCATGTTCTCCTGGTCTTTGTAACTTTTATTGGAATAAACATCCTGCTTTCTGACATTCGCGCTGGACACCTTGCCTTTGTAAAATGTACATAGGTTTTTATTTGGAAAGACCCTTCTCCCAAGGACACAATGTTAACATTATACTCTTTAGGCATACTTCACATACAGGAGTTTTATGTTTTTAATATATTGTAAATACTTTTCTGTTCTATATCAGTTAAGGATGTAACCTAATGTTTTGTTTTTTTTCAAGCAACAATCTATGCAACATATGAAGCGGCTACTGTGTGGATGCATGTACCTGTATAGTATTCTTATGATTATAAGAAAGACTTTTATTTATATTTTACAGGAATATGTGTGTACCAATAACATGACTGCTCCCTCACATTTATATTTACCGGTATGTTCCTGAGAAATCTATCCTATATTTAAGGTTAATAAGATTTGAAGCCAATTGTTTTTTAAGACCATATATAGTGTATATACACTGTGTTTTTGTCTCCATTTCACTGTTTCTATTAAAGTACACATATTTTTGCTATATACCATACACAAATCTAGTCAACTATGCTACTATGTATGGCAGTGCTTTTCTTCTTATATTGTAATTCAATAAAATGGATTCTGCTGTATGGCATGTACTGTACTGCTGATGTTTTCTGCATGTTCTGAAATGTTCCTGATTAGTGAACAATTTGTCACTAAGAGCCCTATGAGATGGACCAATGCATGTTGTAAAATATAGCATTTAGAGAGCCATTACAAGGCATCATGTGGGCACGAAAGAACACTTAATCATCTGTGCAACCATTTGCTTTCTTCATTTGTCCCCAAATCCCTATTAAATGAGAGATTAACAGCCAACAAACAATGGTTTAACATGAAAAATAAGCGATCAGATAACACGTGTTTGCTTGTTTACTGGCTGATCTCCTGTTCAACCGTTATGCATTAAAGAAAGTATAATTGCATTTCTGTGGGTTAGAGTCATCCCCTCCTAGTCATTTACAGAAGCCATTGGGAAGAGAAATAAAGTGATAAAATTAGAAACAGAAAAATTGGAGCTAGAAAAAGAAAAGGAAGGGGACTTAGTAGGATAACTAGCTAAAGGCTAATGTAGAAGTTTTTTTTTTTTTTTGATTACCAATAAAATGGAGTGTTATAACGCAGGTATCACCCTCAATTCCGTCTTTAATGGAATGTCAACTCACTCCACATATACTGTATCCTAGGCTTTATCTTTGAAAATTAGTACTTAAGGATTTGTGTATGCTATTCAACTGTCCACTTTGCATTTGGCTTCCTCCAATCCACTACTTTGCTAGTCCCTTTGATGGTGTTGATGGGCCAGACATCATTATTACAGTTGTTTAGGCAATCACTGGACTTTGCTAAACAGCCAAATGGCAGGTCCTGTTGACTGGACAATCAGAAGGTTCACTCCTCAGACTAAGGCTTCTTTCACACTGCTGTTGTGACAGGGCAGTGTGTGTGACGTCCGTCGGGGAACCCGGGGAGAATAGCGGGAGGAAAATTACATCATCCTAACTTTTTCCTCCCACTACTCTTATCAGAAAACAATGGTGCCCGATGGATAAGAGTAAATGGGATCTGTTGGGACCGGTTGTGCCCTGTCAAAATTAACATCCGTTAAGGCATATTTGCAGACGGGGCACAACGGCAGTGTGAAAGAAGCCTAAACTATAGGCTCTGTTCTCAGCTTGAATCAGCTCTCTCTCTATGTCAGTTACTGTATCTCTTATGCTACCTGGTGCACTTGTATTAACACTTGCTGCTCTTGGACTTCTTCACTTCCCTTTAGTTTGCCATTTTGTTCCTTGTTCTTTCTCCTGGTTTTTTGACTCAGAGTTATCCGTGTTTATGTATCTGGATTTCCCTAGGCTTTAAAGCACACTTAATGACAACTTTAGTAGACACGCTTGCCTTTTCACAATTGGAGCTTCTATGTATGCGAATTGGAAAGGGAATCCTGTGGATATAAATATCTTGTCAATAATAGGGATCAGAGGAGGATTTCAAGAATCATTCTGGAAAACAGGTGATACCCAGTCACAAATATTGCAGCCAAAGACAAATAAAGGTCTAAAGGTAACAAAAAGACCAAATAACAAATGACAAAAGTGCGCAAGAGTTAGAAAGAAAACATTATCTGAATAGATTAATCAAGATTTTATTGAAAGACGGAGACTTCACATTATTGCATTTTGCACTCTTTCTTTACTAATAGTAGCAAACAAATGGTTAACAGAATATGAGAAGAAAAAACTTGAACAGTACAGCTGAGCATTCTGTGGTATCCTAACAACCAATAGGAATAGGACATAGGTAATATAAGCAGGTGACGCCCTAGAATATTCCTCTTTCTTTGCTACTACAGAGATGAGTACTTCATAAATGTTATAATTGTCTCTATATTGTATATGATTCTTTCATAATTGTTACATAACATATATTTTATTTTATTCAATATTTCCTCATAAATAGATTATTATTTACTTTCATCCTCACATATTTTCTCTTTTATTCTATATTTACATATTTCATTATTTTATCATTATTTTGATAGTTTTTTCTCCATATACTCTCTTATTATCATCCTATTTATCATCATTATCCTTTTTCAACATTATTTCCCCCCCTTTTTGAGGACATTTCTCCTTTTTTCCTATCCTTTCAATTATTCATTTTATCTGCGTTTCTGTCTGACCTAACGGCCGGTCAGGTGTTTCCACTCCAGCTCGTGCTGTGTTGTGCAGCTGATAATTCCCTCATATTCTTGCCGCTCACCTTTATCACGTGAATTCATCTGTGGTATTCTGTCACCATTTTTCATTGCTCCCAGCACTGCGTTCTTGTCCCGGGCTGTATATCCTGTCAGCTCCGTTCTGCTTCTGCATTTCCGGTCCTAAGCTCCGCCTTCTAGTTCATTTCAGCACCTCCCTGCATTATCTTAGCTTACAGTGCCATCTACTGGCGCTTTTAGGTAATTTTCCATTATACAATTTATTTATGTATATATTCATTCTCCTTAAAATGTTTTCCTCTTCATTCCATCCTAATTATTTATTTATTTATATTTTTTCTACCTCCCTTCTACCTACCTATATTTATTCCCACATATAATTAATAAATATTTACCTCATACTGTTTACAGTCAAACACCTTCACTACTGTGCTTAATCACCTCATATATATAACATCCATAAATTCTGATATGTCTACTCAAGAGAAAAATTCTGAGAAAGAACTTGAATATTTCACAAGTGACCAAATTCAATTAATGGTCAATGACTCTGCTTCTGCAGCAGTCCGGTCAGCGATGCTGGCTATGCAGGAGACAATTGACAAAACGGTATCTTCTGCCATAAATCAATCGAACACTCAGAGACCTCAAACTAGATCTTCCCCTCAATCTGAAATTTTCTGGTCAGCAGAAGAAACAGATAAATCTTCAAAAGGCCGTAAATGTACGGCCAAAAAGAGGCATTTGAGTCCGACTGACCACTCCCCTCCTGTACTCCTCATAAAATCCACAAGGGAGCAGGTCAGGTTTTCTCTAAACGCTACTCTCAAGATAGTAGCACTATGACTGGTGTCTATGCTATACACCCCAGATCCTCCACCCATGAGGAAGTGAAAAAATGGGTTAAGAAAGCCTCAAAACGTGTCAAACCTGACTCATACCGTGAATCCTCCAGTGATTATTCAGATTTAGAATCGAAGGAGTCTGACTTGGATGAAGTTTATATTTTTGGATGAAGTTTATATAGATTCTTCTGATGGGTGAATCTAATTTACCTGATGTTAAAAAAATCTGATGAGGTCATATTGGATGGGAGTGGGGTCTCGCATTTTGATCCATCACATATAAAACACCCCAGATCTGGGGAATGGATGCCACAACCCCACGTCCTTAAATATATAAATTCTTGGATCCATATGCCGCTAGACAAAGCGCAATGTAATAAATTACGGGCTAAATGCCCAAGGCCGTCTCTACCCCTCATTGCGGCCATGAGTCTGCATATAGATCAGATCCTGACTAGATATTTATTTAAATCAGGAAAACACCCCAAAAAGGGTTTGGACAGTTCATTTCGATCCTGCCAGGATACATTTTTAGATATCCTTGGACCCATTACATCTACACATCTACTGGAACCCCAGTGGATATAGAAATCCTCAAAGGATGGACACAACGTGCCATGTGTCTCTTTGCTAATGCCAATGCGGCTTTGTGTGCACGCCACACAATCTTAATGAAGATGGACTCACAGTCAACCCATTTGGCCACCAATGAGTCCTCAACTCCCACAGCTGGTCTATTGTTTGGCAAAAGTTTTTTAACGGATATAGTTAAATACGTGGGATTATTTTCATCCTTTAATAAAGCTCAGACCTCAATAAAAAAAAAGTCTTTAACCCCTTAACGACCACGGACATAAATGTACGTCCTGGCTTGGCGGTCCTTCGCGCACCAGGACGTACATTTACGTCCTGTGTATGACCGCAAGCATCAGAGCAGTGCTCGTGTCATACACGACAGGTTCTGGCATCCGTGATCGCAGGGATCTCCGCCATTAACCCCTCAGATGGCGCGATCAGTACAAATCACGGCATGTTAAAATAGATGATCGGATCACCCGCAGTGCTGCCGCGGCGATCCGATCATCTGATTTAATTTAAATTTCCTCTCTAAAAACAGATTTTTTGGGGTTCGCTGTACATTTTATGGTAAAAGTTTCATTACAAAGTACAAATGACCACACACAAAAAAACAAGCCCTTATATGGGTCTGTAGATGGAAATATAAAAGAGTTATGGATTTTAGAAGGCGAGGAGGAAAAAACGAAAAAGCAAAAATAAAATTGGCCTGGTCCTTAAAGTTAAAATGGGCTTGGTCCTTAAGGAGTTATCAGCCAGGTTTTTTGCCAAGGCCGGAAGAGGAAGGGGTCGCTTTTCCGGTCGCACAATACAATACAGATTGCCTTAAAGAAGCCCCATACATAATCCTGACAGATCATCCTTCCCTGTCCCGTCCACACAACCTTCCCCCTTCTTTCCCTACAGGGGCAGACCGTGGAGGTCCAGAGGTCGTCGTGGATTTACTTGTTCCAGACCTACTCCAGGTAAGTCAACCTCTCACACATTCTTCTCACATACCACTGGGAGGATGACTCCAATATTTTTTCCAAAATTGGAAATTGTTGACCTCAGATTCATGGATACTTAACACAGTTTTATTTCCATCCCTACAAAACATCACCTTCCCCATCCGATTCAATTTTCGATATCAGACCAAAAACTAGTAAACTCAGAAATCCAAGCTCTGATTTCAAAAAATGCAATAACTCAATGCTTCCTAAGCAATTTATTTTGCGTAAAGAAAAAAGATGGCGGCTACCGCCCAGTAATAAATCTGAGACTTTTGAACGACTTTGTGACATACCGTCATTTCAAGATGGAAGGTATCCATCTCTTGAAAGACATGCTATTACAAGAAGATTGGTTGGTAAAGATAGACTTGAAAAATGCTTACCTTACGGTTTCCATTCACCATTCTTCCCAACCTTATCTTCAATTTCTGTGGCAAAACCAACTATGGCAATTCACATGCCTTCCATTTGGCCTTTCTTCAGCTCCGTGGTGTTTCACGAAACTGCTGAAACCGGTTGTAGCCGCTTTACGTGCTCGAGGTGTCCGTCTCATCATCTATTTGGACGACATCCTAATTATGGATTCTTCTCTTCACCTTATACATCTCTATACTCAATGGACACTTTCCCTTCTTCAAGACTTAGGGTTTCTAATAAATCAAGAGAAATCAATTCTATCTTCTTCAAAAGAACTGGAATTTTTGGGTTTCATGGTGAACACTCATTCCGCAATCTTGAGCCTTCCACTCAAAAGACTGAAAACCATACGCAAGGAGATTCGATCCATTCTCAACAAATAATTTATCTCATTATGTTCCATAGCACGGATTATAGGTCTCCTATCGGCATCGATACAAGCCATTTTTCCGGCCCCTCTCCATTACAGAGCCCTTCAGAGATTAAAAATCAAACATCTCAGAGAAGGTCTTGCTTACTCTGACAAAATTCATATCTCACCGGAGGCAAAAGAGGAACTTCTATGGTGGCTACAACACATTCAGTCTTGGATGTAAGATGTAAGAGTGGAGTGTAGGTTTCTTTGTGGGTTTTAATTCCCTACAATTTATTTTCCACGGTATTTCCTAAGATTACCCTACATTTTCCACTTTCCCTACATTTTGCTTTTTTTTACACATGCTCTGATCTGTAGGGTTTTCCTCAGCTGAAATCCATTAAATTTTCTGTGGAAACCTTAGTAAATATGTTGGGTTTTTGTGAAAATGTTGGGAACACGCCCCTTTTCGGTGACCACACCCTCTTTCCCCGATGGCCACGCGCCTTTTTCGGGTTCTCTTAGTAAAATGGACAGTTAGTCTGGGTTTTTTCAATTCGGGCGCAGACAGAATTTCTAGCGCAATGCGCCAAAATCTGGCGCACAGCCCGACAAAACATGTCGGGCTTGCAATAGTAAATGAGGGCCAATATGTTCCTAACCGAGTAAATTTTTCCGACGCACTAAAACTAATCTTTCTTCAGTTTTTTATTCTTCTTTTGCCTTAAATCTTACGAACAAAAGACTTCATCTCTTAGACATCTATCCTCTTCTCAATTATTAATATCTTACTGTAAGCCTCATTTACCGGTATCATCTCCTACTTTAGCCAGATGGTTCAAACAATCCATGATATTTGCAGGCATGGATGTATCTATCTTTAATGTTCATTCTACCAGAAGTTCTATGTCTACAAAATTTTTTAAATCTGGCGCCTCTCATTCTGACATTCTTAAAGCTGTAGACTAGTCTTCTGAATCTACGTTTAAGACATTTTATTTTACACCTGAACCTCATATTTCTATGGTAGATGTTTAATATTTCTTTACATTTATTTTTATTTCTCATATTATATGTATTCATTTTTTATTGATTATTATAAGCTTTAAACTTGCAACAATGTTTGTCTCCGTCTTTCAATAAAATTGGAGATTTTCCTAGTACTAATGACGGAAAATATGGATTTTATTAAAGACAGGAGACAAACATTATCCCTCCCATATATATCCCATCCCTACTATTTTAACTTACATGTTCTTTTGTTTTATTTCTATTTTCAGGATATTAACATCTTAATGATAACGTCCATCATTTCACATCCTTCTTCGTTTTCTCTTTTGGTTGAATTCTACATCCGTATATATAGTAATTGGATTCCTCATCTTCATTTCTTCAACTCTGCAGTTTGTTTCTCATTGTTCACCTACTTCAATTTACGGGACATTATTATAAGTTCTCTATTTATTATAATGAACTGTATCATCAAAGAAAAAGGAATATTCTAGGACGTCACCTGCTTATATTACCTATGTCCTATTCCTATTGGTTGTTAGGATACCACAGCATGCTCGGCTGTACTGTTCAAGTTTTTTCTTCTCATATTCTGTTAACCATTTGTTTGCTACTATTAGTAAAGAAAGAGTGAAAAATGCAATAATGTTCGTTTCCTGTCTTTAATAAAATCCATATTTTCTGTCAATAGGACTAGGAAAATTTAACACAGGCAGCCTGAATTGATGGACCCTTCCTGCCATGTGTCAACAGTTCAGGTTGGAGGAGGTGGAACAAAGATTAAGAGAATGTTTTCTTGCCATACCCTCCGTCCTATGATATATGTGTTTGAATTTTTGGACACTAGGGCTTTTTAAGCATTTCAGTCAACTAAGTTTATTCTCCATTGCAAGTGTATACTCTATGGTAGAAGGATATTTTTAGCAGGACAGTGCACCAGGCTACAAGGATTGTATAGTCATGGAACAAGACACAAAGTTTTCTTGCATTTCTTGTCTTCACAATTGTTTTGATCTAGAGGAGCCAGTGTAGCAGTTTGATCTAGAGGAGCCCTTTGCAAAAGGCATAGAAAAGCCACAAATAATGCTCTTGAACAGCTGTTTTAGATGTTGACGTTTGGTGAGAGCATTCTATAACTTTTTATGAGATCATTTTTATTTTTGAAAAGACTATTGCTGCAGCTTGGGCCCTTCAGAGATACACCATATCTTGAGTAAATTACTATAAAGGACGTTCAATATATCATAATATATGTTATTATGATTGTGCTTGTAGTTTTTTTTTTGGTTACTCATGCAGAGGTTGAGATTTTAAATGTGTATTTAATGTTTTTTTTTTTTTTTAACGGGATGCATTTTTATATGCTTCAAGTTAAGATAAGTCAGGGTCTTAATTATGAGACCTTGTCGATCACTAGTTACAGTTGGATGAAGTGCATAGCAGCAACAAGGGCAATTTTAAAAGTTCATTTTTATTACAGTTAAGTTTCACACTGTCACGGTGCCGGCTGGCAGGTAGTGGATCCTCTGTGCCAGAGAGGGATTGGCGTGGACCGTGCTAGTGGACCGGTTCTAAGCCACTACTGGTTTTCACCAGAGCCCGCCGCAAAGCGGGATGGTCTTGCTGCGGCGGTAGTGACCAGGTCGTATCCACTAGCAACGGCTCACCTCTCTGGCTGCTGAAGATAGGCGCGGTACAAGGGAGTAGGCAAAAGCAAGGTCGGACGTAGCAGAAGGTCGGGGCAGGCAGCAAGGATCGTAGTCAGGGGCAACGGCAGAAGGTCTGGAAACACAGGCAAGGAACACACAAGGAACGCTTTCACTGGCACTAAGGCAACAAGATCCGGCAAGGGAGTGCAGGGGAAGTGAGGTGATATAGGGAAGTGCACAGGTGAACACACTAATTGGAACCACTGCGCCAATCAGCGGCGCAGTGGCCCTTTAAATCGCAGAGACCCGGCGCGCGCGCGCCCTAGGGAGCGGGGCCGCGCGCGCCGGGACAGAACAGACGGAGAGCGAGTCAGGTAGGGGAGCCGGGGTGCGCATCGCGAGCGGGCGCTACCCGCATCGCGAATCGCATCCCGGCTGGCAGCGGAATCGCAGCGCCCCGGGTCAGAGGACGTGACCGAAGCGCTGCCACGGGGAGAGTGAAGCGAGCGCTCCGGGGAGGAGCGGGGACCCGGAGCGCTCGGCGTAACAGTACCCCCCCCTTGGGTCTCCCCCTCTTCTTAGAGCCTGAGAACCTGAGGAGCAGACTTTTGTCTAGGATGTTGTCCTCAGGTTCCCAGGATCTCTCTTCAGGACCACAACCCTCCCAGTCCACTAAAAAAAAATTTTTCCCTCTGACCTTTTTGGCAGCTAAAATTTCTTTGACCGAGAAGATGTCCGAGGAGCCGGAAACAGGAGTGGGAGGAACAGATTTGGGAGAAAAACGGTTGAGGATGAGTGGTTTGAGAAGAGAGACGTGAAAGGCATTAGGGATACGAAGAGAGGGAGGAAGAAGAAGTTTATAAGAGACAGGATTAATTTGACACAAAATTTTGAAAGGACCAAGATAGCGTGGTCCCAACTTGTAACTAGGGACACGGAAGCGGACATATTTAGCGGAGAGCCATACCTTGTCTCCAGGGGAAAAAACGGGGGGAGCTCTTCTTTTCTTATCCGCGAACTTCTTCATGCGTGATGAAGCCTGTAAGAGAGAATTTTGGGTCTCTCTCCATATGATGGAAAGGTCACGAGAAATTTCATCCACAGCGGGCAGACCAGAGGGCAAGGGAGTAGGGAGGGGGGGAAGAGGGTGACGGCCGTACACCACGAAAAATGGGGATTTGGAGGAAGACTCAGAGACCCTGAAGTTATACGAGAATTCGGCCCATGGGAGGAGATCTGCCCAGTCATCCTGGCGGGAGGAAACAAAATGTCGCAAATAATCACCCAAGATCTGGTTAATCCTTTCTACTTGTCCATTGGACTGGGGATGATATGCAGAAGAAAAATTTAATTTAATCTTGAGTTGTTTACAGAGAGCCCTCCAGAATTTAGACACGAATTGGACGCCTCTATCCGAGACAATCTGCGTAGGCAACCCGTGAAGACGAAAAATGTGTACAAAAAATTGTTTAGCCAACTGAGGCGCAGAAGGAAGACCAGGAAGAGGGATGAAATGTGCCATTTTGGAGAATCGATCAACGACCACCCAAATAACAGTGTTGCCACGGGAAGGGGGTAAATCAGTAATAAAATCCATACCAATCAGAGACCAAGGCTGTTCGGGGACAGGCAGAGGATGAAGAAAACCAGCGGGCTTCTGGCGAGGAGTCTTATCCCGGGCACAGATAGTGCAGGCTCGCACAAAGTCCACAACATCCGTCTCCAGAGTCGGCCACCAATAGAAGCGGGAGATGAGTTGCACAGATTTCTTGATACCCGCATGACCTGCGAGATGGGAGGAGTGACCCCATTTGAGGATTCCGAGGCGTTGGCGAGGAGAAACAAAGGTCTTTCCTGGAGGAGTCTGCCTGATGGAGGCAGGAGAAGTGGAGATCAGGCAGTCAGGTGGAATGATGTGTTGCGGAGAGAGTTCAACTTCTGAGGCATCCGAGGAACGAGAGAGAGCATCGGCCCTAATGTTCTTATCGGCAGGACGAAAGTGAATCTCAAAATTAAATCGGGCAAAGAACAGAGACCACCGGGCCTGGCGAGGATTCAGCCGTTGGGCAGACTGGAGGTAGGAGAGGTTCTTGTGGTCGGTGTAGATAATAACAGGAGAACTTGATCCCTCCAGCAGATGCCTCCATTCCTCAAGTGCTAATTTAATGGCTAGAAGCTCTCGATCCCCGATGGAGTAGTTCCTCTCCGCTGGAGAGAAGGTCCTAGAGAAAAAACCACAAGTGACAGCATGCCCGGAAGAATTTTTTTGTAGAAGAACAGCTCCAGCTCCCACTGAGGAGGCATCAACCTCCAATAGGAAGGGTTTGGAAGGGTCAGGTCTGGAGAGGACGGGAGCCGAAGAAAAGGCAGACTTGAGTCGTTTAAAGGCGTCTTCTGCTTGAGGAGGCCAGGACTTGGGATCAGCATTTTTTTTGGTTAAAGCCACGATAGGAGCCACAATGGTAGAAAAATGTGGAATAAATTGCCTGTAATAATTGGCGAACCCCAAAAAGCGTTGGATAGCACGGAGTCCGGAGGGGCGTGGCCAATCTAAGACGGCAGAGAGTTTGTCTGGATCCATCTGTAGTCCCTGGCCAGAGACCAAATATCCTAGAAAAGGAAGAGATTGGCATTCAAACAGACATTTCTCAATTTTGGCATAGAGTTGGTTGTCACGAAGTCTCTGAAGAACCATACGGACATGCTGGCGGTGTTCTTCTAGATTGGCAGAAAAAATTAGGATATCGTCCAGATATACAACAACACAGGAGTATAACAGATCACGAAAAATTTCATTGACAAAGTCTTGGAAGACGGCAGGGGCGTTGCACAGTCCAAAGGGCATGACCAGATACTCAAAGTGTCCATCTCTGGTGTTAAATGCCGTTTTCCACTCGTCCCCCTCTCTGATGCGGATGAGGTTATAGGCGCCTCTTAAGTCCAATTTAGTGAAGATGTGGGCACCTTGGAGGCGATCAAAGAGTTCAGAGATGAGGGGTAAGGGGTAGCGGTTCTTAACCGTGATTTTATTAAGACCGCGGTAGTCAATGCAAGGACGTAGGGAGCCATCCTTTTTGGACACAAAGAAAAATCCGGCTCCGGCAGGAGAGGAGGATTTACGGATAAAGCCCTTTTTTAGATTCTCCTGGACGTATTCGGACATGGCAAGAGTCTCTGGGGCAGAGAGAGGATAAATTCTGCCCCGGGGTGGAGTAGTGCCCGGGAGGAGGTCGATAGGGCAATCATAAGGCCTGTGAGGAGGTAGAGTCTCAGCTTGTTTTTTACAGAAAACATCCGCGAAGTCCATATAGGCCTTAGGGAGACCGGTTACTGGAGGAACCACAGAGTTATGGCAAGGGTTACTGGGAACCGGTTTTAGACAGTTCTTGGAACAAGAGGACCCCCAACTCTTGATCTCCCCAGTGGACCAATCCAGGGTAGGGGAATGAAGTTGAAGCCAGGGAAGTCCAAGGAGAATTTCCGAGGTGCAATTGGGGAGGACCAAAAGTTCAATCCTCTCATGATGAGATCCGATGCTCATAAGAAGGGGCTCCGTGCGGAAACGTATGGTACAGTCCAATCTTTCATTATTTACACAATTGATGTAGAGGGGTCTGGCGAGACTGGTCACCGGGATGTTGAACCTGTTGACGAGAGAGGCCAAAATAAAATTTCCTGCAGATCCAGAGTCCAAGAAGGCCACTGTAGAGAAGGAGAAGGCAGAGGCAGACATCCGCACAGGCACAGTAAGACGTGGAGAAGCAGAGTAGACATCAAGGACTGTCTCACTTTTGTGCGGAGTCAGCGTACGTCTTTCCAGGCGGGGAGGACGGATAGGACAATCTCTCAGGAAGTGTTCGGTACTAGCACAGTACAGGCAGAGGTTCTCCATACGGCGTCGTGTCCTCTCTTGAGGTGTCAGGCGAGACCGGTCGACCTGCATAGCCTCCACGGCGGGAGGCACAGGAACAGATTGCAGGGGACCAGAGGAGAGAGGAGCCGAGGAGAAGAAACGCCTCGTGCGAACAGAGTCCATATCTTGGCGGAGTTCCTGACGCCTTTCGGAAAAACGCATGTCAATGCGAGTGGCTAGGTGAATAAGTTCATGTAGATTAGCAGGAATTTCTCGTGCGGCCAGAACATCTTTAATGTTGCTGGATAGGCCTTTTTTGAAGGTCGCGCAGAGGGCCTCATTATTCCAGGACAATTCTGAAGCAAGAGTACGGAATTGTACGGCATACTCGCCAACGGAAGAATTACCCTGGACCAGGTTCAACAGGGCAGTCTCAGCTGAAGAGGCTCGGGCAGGTTCCTCAAAGACACTTCGGATTTCCGAGAAGAAGGAGTGTACAGAGGCAGTGACGGGGTCATTGCGGTCCCAGAGCGGTGTGGCCCATGACAGGGCTTTTCCGGACAGAAGGCTGACTACGAAAGCCACCTTAGACCTTTCAGTGGGAAACAGGTCCGACATCATCTCCAGATGCAGGGAACATTGGGAAAGAAAGCCACGGCAAAACTTAGAGTCCCCATCAAATTTATCCGGCAAGGATAAGCGTATCCCAGGAGCGGCCACTCGCTGCGGAGGAGGTGCAGGAGCTGGCGGAGGAGATGACTGCTGAAGCTGTGGTAGTAACTGTTGTAGCATAACGGTCAGTTGAGACAGCTGTTGGCCTTGTTGCGCTATCTGTTGTGACTGCTGGGCGACCACCGTGGTGAGGTCAGCGACAACTGGCAGAGGAACTTCAGCGGGATCCATGGCCGGATCTACTGTCACGGTGCCGGCTGGCAGGTAGTGGATCCTCTGTGCCAGAGAGGGATTGGCGTGGACCGTGCTAGTGGACCGGTTCTAAGCCACTACTGGTTTTCACCAGAGCCCGCCGCAAAGCGGGATGGTCTTGCTGCGGCGGTAGTGACCAGGTCGTATCCACTAGCAACGGCTCACCTCTCTGGCTGCTGAAGATAGGCGCGGTACAAGGGAGTAGGCAAAAGCAAGGTCGGACGTAGCAGAAGGTCGGGGCAGGCAGCAAGGATCGTAGTCAGGGGCAACGGCAGAAGGTCTGGAAACACAGGCAAGGAACACACAAGGAACGCTTTCACTGGCACTAAGGCAACAAGATCCGGCAAGGGAGTGCAGGGGAAGTGAGGTGATATAGGGAAGTGCACAGGTGAACACACTAATTGGAACCACTGCGCCAATCAGCGGCGCAGTGGCCCTTTAAATCGCAGAGACCCGGCGCGCGCGCGCCCTAGGGAGCGGGGCCGCGCGCGCCGGGACAGAACAGACGGAGAGCGAGTCAGGTAGGGGAGCCGGGGTGCGCATCGCGAGCGGGCGCTACCCGCATCGCGAATCGCATCCCGGCTGGCAGCGGAATCGCAGCGCCCCGGGTCAGAGGACGTGACCGAAGCGCTGCCGCGGGGAGAGTGAAGCGAGCGCTCCGGGGAGGAGCGGGGACCCGGAGCGCTCGGCGTAACACACCTAATCAGAAAGTTGCATTTATTTAGGGTATATTTTTACTGTATTATAGGAATCATATAATGTAAAATTGCTCCAGGTACCAACAGACAAATTGAAATGAAGGAACGGTCCAGCCCAGGATTGCAGGTAAAAGCAGATAGACATTATTGGGTCATATACACACAGGAACGTCAATCAGCCGACGTGTTTCGGACCTATGCCAGGTCCTTATTCATGGCATACATATCAGATAAGAAACATACATTTTATATAAAAAGTTAGGTCATGTGACCCATCAACAATCAAGTAGGAAGGTAACTGGAAAAAACTGGAATGGATCTTGAAAACATGTACTGGCACCAAAGATATAAAATATAAGACATATTGCAAAAGAAAATACATATGTGAGAAACGCAGACATATAATGTTGTTCTTTTTAAGAATGCTGTGGAAAAAGTATATTGTATATACATTAGGAAAAGAAGACTTTCTCCATGACCTCACACTGGGTTTTTATTCTCCCCTATTAATCCTGCCTTTTAGCAGGACAGAATCAGGTCTTGCCGCAAGTTCATACCTTGCGGTTGTCGCGTGTCCAATTGGAATATCCAAAAGGACTCGCGGTTTAACAGAGCGCTTCGGTGATCTCCACCTCTGGTATGTCTGTGCACCCTTTCTATACCAAATCTATTTTTTAAGAGTCACAAATGCCTCCATGAACCTCCCTGAAGTGCCGGGACAGGGAAGACACATTAAAACCCACTCCTTTCGCATCCGAAATATATCTCCTGATCCGGCACTTCAGGGAATTCGTGGTGCAACCCACATATTGCATCTTGCAAATCTCACAAGTTGGGAGATATACTACATAGTTCGTGTTACAGTTGATATAAGATTTAACTATGTAACTTCTATTTGTACTGCAATAGGAAAAAACATTTGTAACCAGAATGGGGTCTATGCCTGTGTGCTATGTCTCTCTGTGCCCACATTTCCAACAACCTGGGAAATTTAACCAAGTGGGTTAAACTTTAACTTTATTGGGGTCTACAAAGAGACAGGGTGAAAATTGTGAACCCAAAGAGGGTCCCCGCCTGGCTACTGCTTGTATGGAAAGGGTCTGAAAGTTACATCACACAGAATCCTGTTCCAAAATAGGTAAGTATTTTTTCATAATATTTTTTATTTCATAAAACTGTTTGCTGTAGGTTGTAATAAATCTAGGTAAAAATTGTTTATCACTTTGGAAAACAAACTCCCTAGTCTTCTTTTTACTGGATTTAATAAGCTTCTCTCTATCCAAGGCTCTAGCTCTTTGTCGAGCTTCCTGTAGTACTGCATCTTTGTATCCTCTTTCCACAAGTCTCTGCTGTAATTTGTCTGACTCCTCTTCAAAGGTAGTCAGATCAGTGCAGTTTCGTCGCAGACGTACCCACTCCCGGCACTTAAGGGAGGTTCATGGAGGCATTTGTGACTCTTTAAAAATAATGGGTATAGAAAGGGTGCACAGACATACCAGAGGTGGAGATCACCGTAGAGCTCTGTTAAACCGTGAGTCCTTTTGGATATTCCAATTGGACACGCGACAACCGCAAGGTATGAACTTGTGGCAAGACCTGATTCTGTCCTGCTAAAATGCAGGATTAATAGGGGAGAATAAAAACCCGGTGTGCGGTCATGGAGAAAGTCTTCTTTTCCTACTGTATATACAATATACTTTTTCTGCAGCATTCTTAAAAAGAACAACAATATATGTCTGAGTTTTCCATATAGGTATTTTCTTTTGCAAAATGTCTAATATTTTATATCTTTGGTGCCAGTACATGTTTTCAAGATCTATTCCTGTTTCTTCCTACTTGATTGTTGATGGGTCACATGACCTAACTTTTTTTTATATAAAATGTATGTTTCTTATCTGATTTGTATGCCAGTACCTGGCATAGGTCTGAAACGCGTCGGCTGATTGACGTTCCTGTGTATATATGACCCAATAAAGTCTATCTGCTTTTACCTGCAATCCTGGGCTGGACTGTTCCTTCCTTTGTGCTCCCATATAGTTGTAATGTCCCCTGTGCTTCCATTGAATAATAATATTTCCCATGGCCAAACAGGAAAAAAAAAAACTATTATTGGTTCCCACACTTCTCATTAAATTACTGGGACAGAATCCCCAGGCAGATGCGATGACGTCATATAATTGTGCCAGCCAATGAGGTATTTGCGTCCCAGCAGCTCATAGGCTGCAGGCCTGAAGTACCTGCAACCTGTTAGAGAGTGGTAGAGCTTCTGCTCAGCTACTGTACTTCACTTCATCTGCCTCTAGGGGACGCAGATGTAATGAAGGGCAGCAGTTAACTGAAGAACCATGGCAGTGACTTAGCACCCCCTAGGACAGTGACACCCGAGGTGGACCGCCCCAGATGTACAGTCATGCATCTCACCCAGAAGACACTAGGGTATACTTCTTAGGTTCAGTTGGGGCTTAGATAAGAAGCAGCTTTTAGTCTTAAGGTGGCCATGCACCATTAATAGCTAAAAGCTGCTTCCTATCTAGGCCCCAACTGAACCTAAAGTATACACAGCTATCCCTTCAGCTCCCTCTATACACTTAAATGTTTGGCTTAGCCAAACACTCATGTGTTATAAGTATAGAGAGGAGGGTTAAGACTCCTTTAACAGCAACTTATCTTTAAAAACAATAGGGTAAGACAGTTGAAATCCAACATGTCTGACCCTCCTCTCCCCAACATCATCTGTCAGGGGAGACTCAGGAGGCCCTCATACACATAAATCAGTCAGCTAATCCTGCTAAAGTCAGTTGGTTCTCCTGAGTTTTTACTAATTTAAATGGACACCTTTAGTTGTAACTGTTAGCAGCCCCAGTTTTATAAAGGAAAGTGTAAAGGTTTATCAGAAAAATTTATAACCCCACAGCATAGCTTTATGTACTGTATATATGAAATTTTTTTTTGAACCACATTATAACTAAATGTACCTCATTAAAAAAGTTTTGGATAAGGAAGAACAAAACTGCTAAATATTATGCACAATGATAAATAGTTCAGGTGTGCGGTCTTGTTCCAAGAGTCACAGGACTCCTTAAAGTTAACCTAATACTTGAGCAGCATTTTTTTTTTTTTACTAATACCAGATATTACTGGCGGATAGGATGAGCTGCTGGAAGGCTGGTCAAGTTTGACGGTTAAGATGAAGCACCAGTTATCTCTCTTAAACAAAATCGAAAGAAACAGGTGCGCTCCTAGTGAAATATTATTACAGTAGAGTAACGTGTGCAGGGTTAATCTGTCAGACACCTGTGGGGCCGTAAATGCTCACTGCACCCCTTGTTACATTCCGTGAGGGGTGTAGTTTCCAAAATGGGGTCACATGTGGAGGGGGTCCACTGTTCTGGCACCATGGGGGGGCTTTGTAAACACACATAGCCTTCAATTCCAGCCTAATTCTCTCTCAAAAAGCCCAATGGCGCCCCTTCTCTTTTTACCTATTACCCCTTGTGAAAAAGAAAAATTTGGGGTACCACCAGCATTTCAGGGGAAAAAAACAAATATTTTATTTTCATGTCCAACTTTAACGAAAATTTGTCAAAGACCTGTGGGTTGTTAAGGCTCACTATACCCCTTGTTACGTTCCGGGAGGGGTGTAGTTTCCAAAATGGGTTAACATGTGAGTATTTTCCTTTGCGTTCATGTTAGAACCGCTGTAACTATCAGCCACCCCTGTGCAAATCACCAATTTAGGCCTCAAATGTACATGGCGCACTCTCACTCCTGAGCCATGTAGTTCGTCCGCAGAGCATTTTACGTACACATATGGGGTACCCGGTTACAAGGATGGGGCTTGTCTCCACCAAAACCCTACAGCAGTGTTTCCCAAACAGGGTGCCTCCAGCTGTTGCAAGACTCCCAGCCTGACAAGACAGTCTATGGCTGTGGTTTTGCAACAGCTGGAGGCTCCGTTTAGGAAACACTGCCGTATGAGACGTTTTTCATTTTTATTGGGGGGAGGGGGGACATGTAAGGGGGTGTATATGTAGTGTTCTACTTTTTATTATTTGTTAGTGTAATGTTTTTAGGGTACATTCACACAGACGGGGGTTCACAGGAAGTTTTCCGCTGGGAGTTTGAGCTGCGGACGAAAATTTGCTGCAGCCCAAACTTGTAGAAGGAAACCCACTGTAAACCCGCCCGTGTGAATGTACCCTGTACATTAACATTGGGGGGGGGGGGTGCCCCAAACCTTCAGCTGTGGCAAAATGACAACTCCCACTGACAGACCGTACATGCTGGGAGTTGTAGTTTTACAACAGCTGTAGGCACACTGGTGGGAAACCACTGAGTTAGAAAACACACTCTAGCTCAGTGATTCCAACCAGTGTGCCTCCAGCTGTTGCAAAACTACAACTCCCAGCATGTACGGTCTGTGAGTGCATTCTGGGAGTTGTAGTTTTGAAACAGCTTGAGGCACACGGGTTGGAATCACTGAGTTAGGAAACAGACTCTCGGAACAATAAAGGTCAATGTGAACCAAGAAGAGGGAGCACATCTGAAAATGAGGACTTCGATTACGGGCGCTTCTCCCCCTTAGTAGGTAATGGTAGCCTTATACGTGAAGTTCCATATAAAAGAAGGTTTATTGCAACACAAAGGTTTCGAGTCCTTGTGCCAGACTCTTCATCAGGCATATACAAACCAATAAAACAAACATTTAAAAAGACCCGGGAGCACACTTGTTCCGGGTGAAGGGTCACATAAAAACATGACGATAAAATTACAAAAATACAAACATACCATGTTAAAAATATGTATTATAAGGAACACTTAGTTCCCTGAATAAAATGTGAAATATCCCCATATTTGAGTGTTCGGCAGCGCTGGAGGCTCCTATTAACTTTCTATTCAGGCCGGCTTTCCGTAACGCCGGCGCTTTGGTACCATTCATAAATTCTAGTTTACTATGTATCGCTACGCGCTACTTTGTTTACAATTGAAACTGAGTGGCGCATGCGCAGATTAGGTATACCGGCGTTACGGAAACCCGGCATGAATAGAAAGTTAGTAGGAGCCTCCAGCGCTGCAGAACACTCAAATATGGGGATATTTCACAAGTTTAATTCTGGGATAAAATTACACATGTTTAACTTATAATTCCTTATAATACATATGTTTAACATGGTATGTTTGTATTTTTGTAATTTTATCGTCATGTTTTTATGTGACCCTTCACCCGGAACAAGTGTGCTCCCGGGTCTTTTTTAATGTTTGTTTTATTGGTTTGTATATGCCTGATGAAGAGTCCGGCACAAGGACTCAAAACCTTTGTGTTGCAATAAACCTTCTTTTATATGGAACAACTGGGGAAGAACAGTTTGGAGACCGCTAAGTAGTGGTCTCCAAACTGTAGCCCTCCAGATGTTGCAAAACTACAATTCCAAGCATGCCCAGACTGTCCAGACATCCTGGGAGTTGTAGTTCTGCAATATATGGCCCTTCATATGTTGCAGAACTACATGCTTAGCATCCCTGACTGTCTGGACATGCTGGGAATTGTACTTTTGCAGCTTTTAGAAGGCCACAGTGAAGATCACTTACCGCGATCTTCACTGCAGCCTTCTCCACGCCGCACTTTCTGGCCTGCCTCCTTCTGCTGCCGCTCCTCTGGAATCCCGTCTCCGTCGGTCCGGTAAGTCGGGCTATGCTCCCCCCTCACCGCGCGTGTTCCCCTCCACTCTGCCCCGACTTCGATCGATGGGCAGAGCGGGTGAAATGAACTCTAACCCCTGCCCCCCTCCTGCCATTGGTCGTCAGCCTGACCGACCAATGGCAGGGGATAGGAGGGGGTGGCAACACTGCCACCTCGTTGCTATACTTAAGAATGATCATTCTTATTTTCTGGTCTGAATTGACCGGCGATTTGCCGCGATCGCCGACATGGGGGGGGGGGGGGGCGATCGCATTAGGCATTGCCACGGGATGCCTGCTGATAGATATTAGAAGTCATCCCAGTCCAATCACCGCCCGGCGAGCGGCGGTGATCGGAAATATGGAGGGTGTATGGATAGGTAGGGGCATAAGGCCAGTTTGGTATAGTTGTGGTTGACAGACACAAAGCTGACCTAAATGCCAGCACATGAGTGATTTATGTGACACATTCGTAGTCTACTTTAGAAATTCCTATTATAAGGCAGGTTATCCTGTCTAAGAATGTCCAGGACTGGTATAAGAGTCAATCTTTTTATTAGTAAAGTGGTTCTAGAGAGGTCTAGCAGGACCTAAAAAGGGGTTTGTGGTAAGTGGCCTAGCTTTTATGTTACGGCTACTTTCAATTGGTATCTGCAATTACAATGCGTGGTATTTTTAGAGTCCAGAGGAAGTGGGCACAGTGATTAGTTGGCCCTGTCTAATTAAAATGTAGAATAAGGAGGTACTTCAAAAAATCTGAAGAAAATACACTCACCAGCTTATTAGGTACACATTTCTAGTATTGAGTTGGACCCCCTTTTGTCTTCATAACTATTTGGTTCATTTAGACATAATAGCATCCCCCAAATTGTGAACTTGCCAACTGAATGTCGCAGCTGGATTCGAAACTCATCAGAACAGGCAATGTTATTCCAGTCTTCTATAGTCCAAAGATGGACTGACAGCTGACTCCCCCTGAAATCTTCTGCTGCTGTAGTCCATCTGCTTCAAGGTTCAAGCTGTTGTGTGTTCAGAGATGATATTCTACATACCTTGGTTTTAATGACTTGGTTGGGTTACTGTTGCCTGTCATCTCAAACCAGTCTGCCCATTCTCCTTTGGCCTATGACAGACAATGCATTTTTGACAATGCATTTTTGTACACAGATGCCACTGGATATTTTCTCTTTTTTTGGACCATTTTCTGTAAACCATAGAGATGGTTGTGTGTAAAAATAAGAAGTTTCTGAAATACTCAGACCAGCCCGCTTGAACCAACAACCATGTTAAAAACAAAGTAAATTAAATCCCCTTTCTTCCCTATTCTGATGCATGGCTTGAACTTCAGCAAGTTGTCCACGTCTACATGCCTAAATGCATGAATTGGTTTAGTATGATTGGCTGATTAGCTATTTTTGTCAACAAGCAATTGACTGGGTATACCTAATAGTGGCTAGTGAGTGTAGGTTACATGCATACATGTCCTATCATTACAGATTTTGGGATGCTAGCAAGGATTTCTCCATATGTTCAAACTCAACTATTTGAATTCATAATTCAATTACTTTCTTCTTGCTATAAACACATCTGGTTAATGAACATACTTACAATTATTGACTGGATTTCTTTTGGTAGCTTAATTTGAGCTTCTATTAGATTTGATCATTTTATATTCACAGCATGTCCAGGGGCGTGCCTGCCCCGGCCTAATGAACGTGCCTGTCCTTGCCCCGGCCAAATGGAACTTGGGGCCAGTGCAGTGCGGCAGGGGGACCGATGCTGTGTCCCAGAATCGGCACTGTACTGGCCGTGAGCGAGGTTCCCTTCTGTGCGCCAGAGAAGGGGGCCTCGCAGAGGACAGAGCGGTCCATATGTTTTATAATAAAATAAAAAAAGGCAGCTGAAAATTCGGGGCACATGTATTAACATTCGGGGCACGTGCCCCGGATTAATTGATCTAGTGACGCCCCTGATTCACAGATATCCCACTTATTAAGAAGAATACAATTTTTTGTAGCTATAAAAATACTGCTTAATTTGCATTTCGACACAGTAATTTCCCAGTCTGTCAGCCACAGTATATTGATTTACATTTAGCAAAAGTTGGGAGAAATGCTAGTTACTGTTTAATATTCCTTGTATAGTATTTCAACTTTAACATCAAGTTTTATAACCTAAAAACAGCAACATTCTAGACTCTAAATTATTGGAAGGACTAAGGTCTTTCTGACCCATCACTGATAAGAAATTAATTATATAATCTCAGATACCAGATCAGGTTTCACACTATTTGGACATAGATTCTATCAAGTATTTCTCTACAGTGAGAAAGACAGAATGTGAGATTTTCTTACTGTGACTGACAGAGAACAGTGAGAAAGGGAAGGGGCTGTTCTCTGAGAGGAAAAAAACTGAAAGTAAGTCTATTAAAAGGTAATATGGCTGACTATCATAGCTATGCAGATGACCATCCACATTAGATAAAAGTCAATCCTTATGATTTTGGTGGGCTCAGTAGACTTTCTCATGCAGAGCTCGGTAGGTACACCTGGGAAATGGCAACACTGCCTCATGCACTAATGGAGGAGAAGTGTGAGAGGAGCATCCAGGGAAAAGGAGGCACGAGGACTAGATACAGCTAAGGGTGCAGATGGAAGCATGGGGGGGGGGGGGGTGTTGGTGGAGGTAGGGGGGATAGGAGGATTCTGCACTGAGCATTAGCAGTGAGCTTTTGCCACCATCTTAGTCCTCCTGATATTGGGCTTTTTCCTCCCAGCGCCTTCATAGTTCTGTCTTACATGTTGACTGTTATTTAGTTTTTTGTTTTTTTTTAATTCCTGAAAAGGGTTCTACTCTAGGTAGAGAGTCCTCGCTCATGTAATGTGTTCCATTCAGCTTTTCCAGACTCCTGAATGGTAGATCTGCTTCTCTGCAAAAGCTAAATAACACAAATAGTGTCAGGAAAATATGAAACCAAGAAATTGTGACACATGGGAGATGAAGGGAACACTAATGACTGACACCAGGAGAGATTAGGGGACACTACTGACCATGAGACAGGTACAAATGAGAAGACATTAAAGGTGACAAATGTTTTCAAATCAACTGGTGCCAGAAATTTAAACAGATTTGCAAATTACTCCTATATATAAAAATCTTAATACTTCCAGTACTTATCAGCTGCTGTATGCTCCAGAGAAAGTTGTTTAGTTATTTCCAGTCTGACCAAAGTGCTCTCTGCTGACACCTTTTTCAGTGTCAGGAACTGTCATATACTGTGATATATTTTACACATTTTATTGTGATGTTAATGAAATGCAAAATGCAAAATGTATCCGTGTATCCTGTGGACTCCTTCGGATTCGGTGGACTACTTCGACGACCAGCGTTTTTCTTTGATGTTAATAAAATGCAAAATGCAAATTACTTCTATATAAAAATCTTAATCCTTCCAGTACTTATCAGCTGCTGTATGCTCCAGAGAAAGTTGTTTAGTTATTTCCAGTCTGACCAAAGTGCTCTCTGCTGACACCTTTTTCAGTGTCAGGAACTGTCCAGAGTGATATATTTTACATATGCTTTAAAGGGGTACTCAGGTGGGAAAACTTCGGATTCGGTGGACTACTTCGACGACCAGCGTTTTTCTTTGATGTTAATAAAATGCAAAATGCAAAATGTATCCGTTTATCCTGTGGACTCCTTCGGATTCGGTGGACTACTTCGACGACCAGCGTTTTTCTTTGATGTTAATAAAATGCAAAATGCAAATACTTCTATATAAAAATCTTAATCCTTCCAGTACTTATTAGCTTCTGAATACTACAGAGGAAATTCTTTTCTTTTTTGAACACAGTGCTCTCTGCTGACATCGTGACCACAGTGCTCTCTGCTGACATCTCTGTCCATTTTAAGAACTGTCCAGAGTAGGAGAAAATCCCCATAGCAAACATATGCTGCTCTGGACAGTTCCTAAAATGGACAGAGATGTCAGCAGAGAGCACTGTGGTCATGATGTCAGCAGAGAGCACTGTGTTCCAAAAAGAAAAGAATTTCCTCTGTAGTATTCAGCAGCTAATAAGTAGTGGAAGGATTAAGATTTTTTTTATAGAAGTAATTTACAAATCTGTTTAACTTTCTTGCACCAGTTGATTAAAAAAACAAAAAAAAAATCACCCGAGTACCCCTTTAATTTGTTGATTGCAGGGGCCCATCTGATGGGACTTCTCAATGACCAAGAGGGGCATTTACTAATCTTTTACTATGTAGTCTGGTTTTTACCCTGTTTTTTCTACTTCATTTTAGACTATGTGCGACAAATTTACTAAATTGTTGCACGGTGTTAATACATTTGGCACACATAGGCAAAAGTGGGAAATTTACTTCATTTAGTAGAAAAAATAGTCTTTCCTTTTTCCTGCTGTCTGAATAGGTTTGGCTGCTAGGTTTTCATCTGGATCTTTTGTTTTTGAGTTTTTTTTTAGCTTTTTCACCACATCTAAATAATTCAATAACTAAATTGTAGTCATGGCTCAGAATAGTGGTAAACGGCGTTTAGTGTGTGTGTGTGTGTGTGTGTGTGTGTTTATTACATTTTTTTAACACTGTTTTTTCTCTCTAAATGTACTTACACTTTTTTTTTTTTTACTTCTTCTACAGATCCGTGTATCCTGTGGACTCCTTCGGATTCGGTGGACTACTTCGACGACCAGCGTTTTTCTTTGATGTTAATAAAATTGTTAACGAGGGCTTGTGGGGGAGTGTTTTTGTAATAAAAAATTTTTTAAACCTGTTGTGTTTTTTTTTTTTTACTTTACTGGACAGGCTTAGTAGTGGAAGCTGTCTTACAGACGGAGTCCATTACTAAGCCGGGCTTAGCGTAAGCCACAAAAACAGCTAGCGCTAACCCCCAATTATTACCCCGGTACCCAACGCCACAGGGGTGCCGGGAAGAGCCGGTACCAACAGGCCCGGAGCGTCAAAAATGGCGCTCCAGGGCCTAGGCGGTAACAGGCTGGCGTTATTTAGGCTGGGGAGGGCCAGTAACAATGGTCCTCGCCCACCCTGGTAACGTCAGGCTGTTACTGTTTGGTTGGTATTTGGCTGAGAATAAAATAGGGGGGACCCTATGTGTTTTTTTTTTAATATTTAATTATTTATTTAAAAAAAAATGCAAAGGGTCCCCCCTATTTTTATTCTCAGCCAAATACCAATCAAACAGTAACAGCCTGATGTTACCAGGGTGGGCGAGGACCCTCCCCAGCCTAAATAACGCCAGCCTGTTACCTCCTAGGCCAAGGAGCGCCATTTTTGACGCTCCGGGCCTGTTGGTACCGGCTCTTCCCGGCACCCCTGTGGCGTTGGGTACCGGGGTAATAATTGTGGGTTAGCGCTAGCTGTTTTTGTGGCTAAAGCTAAGCCCAGCTTAGTAATGGATTCCGTCTATAAGACAGCTTCCACTACTAAGCCTGTCTAGTAAAGTAAGGAAAAAACACAACAGGTTTTAAAAAATTTTTATTACAAAAAACACTCCCCCACAAGCCCTCGTTAACCATTTTATTAAACTCAAACAAAGAAAAATGCTGGTCATCGAAGTAGTCCACCGAATCCGAAGGAGTCCACAGGATACACGGATCTGAAATGAGAAGAAAAAAAAAATGGGTTAGTACATTTATTATCACCTGCTCACACATCTCCCGCCCCGCACGACTACAACTGCCAGCATTCCCTTACAGTAAGGACATGCTGGGAGTTGTAGTTGTGCGGTGCAGGAGATGTGTGGGCAAGTCACAAGCTTGCCCTCTGCCCCCAGCTGCCGGACTACAACTCCCAGCATGCTATAAGCGATTGGATTAGTTAGTGAGTTGGTTAGTGAGGTCCTCGGATCGGCCCAGGCGGGGTAGGAGAAGGCCCTGGCAGAGTGCCGAGAATTTAACGATCATTGTTGAAATTTGCATTAAGCATGTATTTAGCTACTGCTAAACATCCAAAAATTTAAGGCCCAAGGCCAGAGGCACCAGGGAGGCAAGTAGTTCCTAAAATACACAGAATGAGTCTGGATCATGCATTTGCAGTACCCAAGAGGTTTTCATAACCCCTTACATTTAAAGATCAATGTTTACATTTGCATTAAGCATGTATTTAGCTACTGCTAAACTTCAAAAGATTACAGGCCCAAGGCCTGAGGCACAGGGAGGCAAGTAGTTTGTTAAAGACACAGAATGAGTCTGGAGCAGTCATCCGCAGTACCGAAGAGGGTTTCATAACCCCTTACATTTAAAGATCAATGATGACATTTGCATTAAGCATGTATTTAGCTACTGCTAAACTTCAAAACATTATAGGCCCAAGGCCAGAAGCAGTTTTTCCCCATATTGTAGTTGTCCCCCAGATTAGGCAGCATAGATGTCACCCAGATTAGGCAGCATACGTGTCCCCCAGATTAGGAGCATAGTTGTCCCCCAGATAAAGAGCATAGATGTCCCCCAGATTAGGCAGCATAGATGTCCCTCAGATTAGGAGCATACTTGTCCCCCAGAGTAGGCAGCATAGATGTCCCCCGGATTAGGAGCATACTTGTCCCCCAGATTAGGCAGCATAGATGTCCCCCAGATTAGGCAGCATAGATGTCCCCCAGATTAGGCAGCATAGATGTCCCCCAGATTAGGAGCATAGTTGTCCCCCAGAGTAGGCATCATAGATGTCCCCCGGATTAGGAGCATACTTGTCCCCCAGATTAGGCAGCATAGATGTCACCCAGATTAGGCAGCATAGATGTCCCACAGATTAGGCAGCATAGATGTCCCCCAGATTAGGAGCATATTTGTCCCCCAGATTAGGCAGCATAGATGTCACCCAGATTAGGCAGCATAGATGTCCCCCAGATTAGGCGCATACTTGTCCCCCAGAGTAGGCTGCATAGATGTCCCCCAGATTAGGAGCATACTTGTCCCCCAGAGTAGGCAGCATAGATGTCCCCCAGATTAGGAGCATACTTGTCCCCCAGAGTAGGCAGCATAGATGTCACCCAGATTAGGCAGCATAGATGTCCCCCAGATTAGGCAGCATAGATGTCCCCCAGATTAGGAGCATACTTGTCCCCCAGAGTAGGCAGCATAGATGTCCCCCAGATTAGGAGCATACTTGTCCCCCAGAGTAGGCAGCATAGATGTCCCCCGGATTAGGAGCATACTTGTCCCCCAGATTAGGCAGCATAGATGTCCCCCCAGATTAGGCAGCATAGATGTCACCCAGATAAGGCAGCATAGATGTCCCCCAGATTAGGCAGCATAGATGTCCCCCAGATTAGGAGCATACTTGTCCCCCAGATTAGGCAGCATAGATGTCCACCAGATTAGGATTTTAGTTGTCCCCCAGATTAGGCAGCATAGATGTCCCCCGGATTAGGAGCATACTTGTCCCCCAGATTAGGCAGCATAGATGTCCCCCCAGATTAGGCAGCATAGATGTCACCCAGATAAGGCAGCATAGATGTCCCCCAGATTAGGCAGAATAGATGTCCCCCAGATTAGGAGCATACTTGTCCCCCAGATTAGGCAGCATAGATGTCCACCAGATTAGGATTTTAGTTGTCCCCCAGATTTGGAGCATAGTTGTCCCCCAGATAAGGAGCATAGTTGTCCCCCAGATTAGGCAGTATAGATGTCACCCAGATTAGGCAGCATAGATGTCCCCCAGATTAGGCAGCATAGATGTCCCCCAGATTAGGAGCATACTTATCCCCCAGAGTAGGCAGCATAGATGCCCCCCAGATTAGGAGCATACTTGTCCCCCAGATTAGGCAGCATAGATGTCCACCAGTTTAGGAGTTTAGTTGTCCCCCAGATTAGGAGCATAATTGTCCCCCAGATTAGGAGCATAGTTGTCCCCCAGATAAGGAGCATAGTTGTCCCCAGATTAGGCAGCATAGATGTCCCCCAGATTAGGCAGCATAGATGTCCCCCAGATTAGGCAGCATAGTTGTCCCCCAATCAGCGCGGGCCGGTCAGAGCCAATCAAAGGGCCGTATGTGGCAAGCGGGCTGTACAATGTCCAGGTCTGCCCCAGAGGGTTTCATAACCAACCACAATAGAGAAAATTTTGTTGTAGGAGCATGGTCAATCTACTCAGACCCATCTGCCATTGGTGGCTGGAAATCCTGGCTGATCCATCCCTGATTCATCTTGACAAACGTCAGTCTCTCCACATTTTTAGTGGACAGACAAGTTCACCTTGGGGGGACTATGGCCCCGGCCGCACTAAACACCCGCTCTGATGGCACACTACTGGCTGGGCAGGACAGCTTTTCCAGGGCAAACTCCGCTAGTTGCGACCATAAATCGAGTTTGGCTGCCCAGAAGTCCAGCGGATCTTCAACGGTTGTTGACAGGGTCATGTCGAGGTAAGCCACCACCTGCTGGTTCAGGTCCTGCTCCATGTCCACCTGCTGCTGATGAGTAGCTTCACTATGCGGCTGAAGGAAGCTACTCATCAGCGACTGTAGACTCAGGCTACTGCTGATTGAGCCGGTACTGCTCCTGCCACCCCTCCCCTCCCCAGCAGCCGTGGCAGTGGAAGGTGAGCGCAGAGGGCCCCCCGAGTCAGACCTGCGAGTGGATGGATCATGTGGCCGATAGGCATCGGCCAACCAACTACGTAGAAGCTCCCTGAAGTAGGTCAGTTTGTCCTCCCTCTCAGTGGGTGTAAAAAAGGCCCCCATTCTGGGCCGGTAGCGAGGGTCTAATAAGGTGGAGATCCAGAAGTCATCGCGCTGACGAATTTTGACAATTCGGGGGTCACTACGCAAGCAACTCAGCATGCATCGTGCCATTTGTGACAGTGACTCGCTGGGACTACCTGCCTCCATCTCCACTGCATACTGCCACGGTGTGTCTGGGTCCTCTGTCTCGCCTCCCTCGTAACAACTCTCCAGCTCCACTGGCTGCTCCTGCACCTCCTCTCCTGTTCAATGATCAGAAACACCGGCCATCTCATCCACCGTAAACTGTGCTCTGCTCTGCCCCTCATCATCCTCCTCCAGTTCATTCCCCACAGGACTCATGTAGCCTTCTGATGTAGGCGCAACGTCTCCATTGCCGTGACCAGCCATGTTTTCAATCATTTTTGGAGTAAATGTAGGAGTGGAATTACGTCGTTCATGGCGTAATTCGAGCGACTAACAAAAAATGTGGGTTCCTCAAAGGGCCTCAGCAAACGGCAGGTGTCACGTATGAGCTGCCACTCATTCACATTAAAGTTACACAGGGGAGTACTCCTATCTGCTTGTATCATCAAAAAATCGGTGATGGCTTTTCTTTGTTCGTATAGTCTGTCCAACATATGGAGGGTGGAATTCCAACGTGTGGCAACTTCACAAATGAGACTATGTTGTGGGATACAGTTCTGACGCTGCAGCTCAAGCAAAGTGTGCTTGGCGGTGTACGAGTGGCTGAAGTGCATGCACAGTTTCCTTGCCATTGTCAGGATGTCTTGCAAATGAGGTGAAGACTTGATGAACTTCTTGACAACCAGATTCAACACGTGTGCCATGCAGGGCGAATGGCTCACACTTCCTTGTCGCAGCGCGGCCACAATGTTCTTCCCATTGTCGGTCACCATGGTTCCCATTTCCAGATTTCGTGGAGTAAGCTATACTCGGATTTCTTCCCTAATGAACTTTAGCAGTTCCTCCCCTATGTGACTCCGTTCGCCAAGGCAAACCATGTGAAGGACTGCTTGACACTGCTGTTCCCTACACACGTGGTACGATGAAGGGCCACCGAGATTTGGATGTGCAGTGGAGGCCGAGGACACGGGGGAGGAGGAGGTGCACACTGTAAAAGGACCAACTGCCTGGGAGCGAGAGCGTGGAGGAGGAAGCGGTGTGACCTGTCCAAGTTGCTGTTGTGGCTGGGCAGGAACAACATTTACCCAGTGGGCCGTAAAAGACATGTATTGTCCACACGTCCACAGCTCCACACGTCGGTGCTGCCGTGCACTTTTGAACACACTGACCGGCTCAAGGACTGGCCCACCTTCTCTTGTACAAACTTATGCAGGGCTGGTACTGCCTTCTTCGCAAAGAAATGACGGCTTGGGACTCTTCACCTCGGCTCGGCACAAGCCATCTATTCCCTGAAAGATGCAGAGTCCACCAGTTGGAAAGGGAGGGACTGCAACACCAGCAACTTGGACAGGAGCACATTCAACTACTGCGCCGTTGGATGAGTGGGCGCATACTGTTGTCTCTTGGACATGGCTTCGCCGATCGATTGTTGGCGGAATGACTGACAAAAAGCGGAAGAAGCAGGAGCGACAGAAGGAGGGTTTGACACAATGCTCCCTTCGGCTGAGGTGGTGGAGTCTTGGCTGGATGACGGAGGGAGCGGATGGCCACTGGGTGATGCGGCAGGCTGGACTACTACATCGGAGCCACGGTTATCCCAGGCCGCTTTATGGTGGCGAATCATGTGTTGACGCAGGGCCGTGGTGCCGAGATTGGGACCCTGGCCACGCTTCACTTTCTGCCGACAGATTTTGCATGTGACTACGCTAAGGTCCTCCGGATTCTTTATGAAGAACAACCACACTGCAGAGTAGCTGATTTTCCCACCCGCAGTCCGCACTATTTCACTGCTATTGGCGCCGTCTCCAGGAACCCCTGTTCCACTACCTCCCTGAATGGTAGCTTGCCGCGAAGCAAGTGGTCTCCCCCTGGCACGTTTGGCTCCTGAATTTCCACTACTGCCACCACCACGCTGATTGCCAACCGTGCTACCGCCTTGCTGCCTCATAGACAAAGAGCAAATGTCTTCTCCTGATGATGATGAAGCCCTGGCTTCTGCACCCGGCTCCCAATTACGATCAGCTTCATCATAATCTAAAGATGTGTGCACGTTACTGATGTCCTCCTCGTGTTCCACAACAGTGTCTGCCTCAGGACGCTGAACAATTGAAACACCGCCTCCCACGTCACTATCCGCATCACTACTTGCCCGCCTTGCGGAGCAAGCGACGCATGTCTCCTCACATTCTTGGCTGCCGATTAGCTGCTGACTCTCCTCTATTACATCGTCCTCACTAAATAGTGGAGCTGAACCCAAAGCATGAGATACTTCTTTGGGAGAGGGAACATCATAGGACAAAGGCAATGGGATTACGGGTACTGCTTCCGGGCCATGCCAACTGAGGGTTGTGTCGGAGGAACCCACCGACTCTTGACTGGGGTTGTGAGATGTCGCTTGTGATGATGTGGATGAGTGTGCAAACCAACTGCCGAGGAGAGATGGGTCGACGACATGACCGCTGGGTGTTAACGGAGTTCAGGCCTATTGCTGCGACTCCTGCTGCCACTCGCCCCAAGTCTGCTGCCAACTCTGCCTGACGTATGTAGGCCTCTGCCCCTTCTCTGTGCACGTCCTGGCACTTCCCTGCCTGACATGCTTAGTGCATTTATGAGGGTATAGAACAGCAGCAGGCGATTACTTGCGGCTGTCCTTTCAAAGCATATAGGCCCTAGACAGAATAACAGTTACTAAATAGTACACTCCTTTGTTGTATGTATGCCCTTTGCAATGATGAGCGCACTGGTATGCGTATTTCTACGCAGAAAAAGCACTTTTTTTTTTAAATACACCAGCAGGTGTATACTAATGTGTGGAATAGCACTGAATTTAGCACAGAGACAGAATAACAGGTAGTAAATAGTACACTACTTGGTTCTATGTATGCCCTTTGCAATGATGTGCGCACTGTTAAGCGTATTTATACGCAGAAAAAAAAACTCTTTTTTTTGTTGTATACACCAGCCGGTGTATACTAATGTGTGGAATAGCACTAAATTTAGCACAGGGACAGAAATACAGGTACTAAATAGTACACTACTTGGTTGTATGTATGCCCTTTGCAATGATGAGCACACTGTTAAGCGTATTTGTACGTAGGAAAAACTTTTTTTTTCTTTACTACACTGGCAGGTGTATAACATGTGGTATAACACTGAATTTAGCACAGAGACAGAAAAAAAGGTAGTATATGGTACGCTACTTGCTTGTATTTAGGCCCTTTGCAATGATAAGGCCACTGTTAAGCGTATTTGTACGCAGGAAAAACTTTTTTTTTCTTTCATAAACTGCCATGTGTATAACGTGTGGTATAACACTGAATTTAGCACAGAGACAGAAAAAAGGGAGTATATGGTACGCTATTTGCTTGTATGTAGGCCCTTTGCAATGATAAGGCCACTGAAAAAGCGTATTTGTACTCTGGAAAAACTTTTTTCTTTCTTTAATACACCGGCAGGTGTATAACGTGTGGTATAACACTGAATTTAGCACAGAGACAGAAAAAAAGGTAGTATATGGTACGCTATTTGCTTGCATGTAGACCCTTTGCAATGATAATGACACTGTTAAGCCTATTTGTACGCAGGAAAAACTTTTTTTTTCTTTCATACACCGGCAGGTGTATAACGTGTGGTATAACACTGAATTTAGCACAGAGACAGAGTCACAGGTGAAAAATTGTAAAAAGGCACTAAAGTCCACACAATATGACTTATTTCTGAACAGCAGCAGGACCCAACTGGGCAGCACCACAGAAAAATTGTTTTTTACAGGGATTAAACCCTAAATTGCACTCTGTCACACAATTGTGAGAATCAGATTTGTGGAGCAACAGAAAAAACTCAATTGGGCTGAAAAAAGAGATTAGATGCTCCATACAGGTAAAACAGCTGTGAGATCTATGACGCAGGTGACTGCTATGCAGCACCTCTATGCCTGCTATATTGAGTAAGGAGAATACGAGGTTTTGCTAGAATCGTCCTCGGTCAGAACTGCAACAACACTGTGCCCTGTGTCTTTCCTTAATGCTGATGTCACCGCTGCATATATGCTGTATAACGCCATTGTATGCGATCAGCACACAGATGTGCAGTCACTTCCTTTCCCTATCTCGTGCATAGGAGAAATGAAGAGAGGCAAGATGGCTGAGGATTATATAGGGCTGTTACATCACAGGGGTCAGTGAACACTGATAGGCTGCATCTCACATGTGATTCAGGGTCAGCCCGCCTACCTTCATTCCTGCTGCTGTTTCCCGCCCTCCCATAATCCCCTGCCCCATGTACTCACATGTGGATCTGCCATCTTAGGTCTCCAATAGCCTGGAACACTGTAAAATGGAGTTTAATTAAGCGATTCGCGCTATAGAATCGCGGCGATATTCGTATTAGTTGCAAATCAAATTTTTCCTGAAATTCGTAACGAATTCCGGTTCGTCAACTTCGATTCACTCATCTCTAACTATGGCATGTTGCGTTATAAAGGCAAAATTCCATGGGCTAAGAGCTGAACTTCAGGATATAGATTGGGAGGAGGTATTGTCAAATACTGATACAGATGATAAATAGGAGACCTACAAATCAACATTGAACAACTATGCTGCTAAATTTATAAACAACTAAAACTAAATCCTCCTACACTAACAACTGATGTTAAAAGAGCAATTAACAACAACAAACAATAGCATTTAAAAATACAAACCATGGGGGTAAGCTTTAACCTTGTCTTAAGAATGCAACGGTTTATCATTATTTGCAATTTAAATGTTTTCTTCCTTGTCTTTTAATTGTCATAACTCCACATACAAGACCCATATATGAGAGCTTGATTTTTGTGCCACCAATTTTACTTAGTGGTGACGTCACTGATTCTACAAAAAAAATAAAAAATCTGTGGTGAAACAAAAAAATATTTATTGAGCAAAATTGAAAAAAAAGCAATTTAGCTAATTATGGGGGATTTTGTTTCTTCTCAGTGCACTTTAAAAAAATGACATCTCATCTATATTCTATAGATCCATATTACAGCAATAACCGATTTTTATTCACTTTGTTTCATTTTACTACTTTTGTAAAATTATAACTTTTTGTAAGAAAAGAAGTATGCTTCAAATGGACCTTTTCTGACCCCTAAACCACATTTATTTTTCCGTATTCGATTATATGTGAGGGCTAATTTTTGCATCATGTTTTGTAGCTTTTATCGGTACCATTTTTGTTTTGATAGGACTCTGATTGCTTTTTATAATTTTTTTCTGGTATATGAAGTGACCAAAAGTAAGCAATTCTGGAATTTAGATTTTTTTTTTTTTTACTTTATGCGATTTCCTGTGCACTTTCATTAACATTACATTTTAAAAGTTCAGACATTTTTTTAATGTGGCAATACCCAATATGTTTATTTTCATTTAATTTTTTCACATTACTTTATGAGAAAAATTGGAAAAGGGGGTGATTTATACTTTTATGAGGAGTTAATACAAATTGATCAACTTTTTCCCCCCACTAATTTTTAGTCACCATAGGATACTATTAGTTGCAATCTTTCAATTACAAACACTTAACAATTTTGCTACAGTGGTTCTGATTAGCATCCCTAGAGGTGTACATTTTGCCGATTTTAGATTCTACAATCAACTTCATTGAGCAGAAGCAGGACATGCATGTACTACTCTGTGGCTACTCTGTATCTGTTGCCCAAAGTACTTATTAGAGATGAGTGCAGACGTTTCCTGGATTCCTGGAGGAATTGCAAAAGCTGTGGGATGGTGGTTACGGGCTGGCGTCCTTCCACAATGGAGCAGGTCAAGAACAGTGGCAAGAAATCCCCTTTAGGCGCAAAAGCTTCTCCAGATGGAATCAGGCAAGATAATGTATTTAAAAAATACAATATTTTATTTAAACCAAGTACGCGTTTCGGGTATACCCCCTTCCTCAGATTGGCACCAAACTGAGGAAGGGTATATACGCGAAACGCGTCATTGGTTTAAATAAAATATTGTATCTTTTAAATACATTATCCTGCCTGATTCCATCTGGAGAATCTTTTGCGCCTAAAGGGGATTTCTTGCCACTGTTCTAGACCTGCTCAATAGGGGTGCAGAACACTTTACTTTGTTCTAACACACATATGGAGTGTGCTGGGGTAGTGAAATAATACTGTTATTCAGTATGACATGCAAATTACAGGCATCACTTTTGGAATCACTGCCACAGAGCAGCACAATGACAGAGCCTGGAGGTGGCATCAGTATGAGGAGACCATATTGTGGCTGAATGACACAGAGTGGAGGTGTTGGCAGCATGAGGAGACCATATTGTGGCTGAATGACACAGAGTGGAGGTGTTGGCAGCATGAGGAGACCATATAGTGGCTGAATGACATAGCTTGGATGTGGCTGAAGCATGAGGAGACCATATAGTGGCTGAATGACACAGCTTTGAGGTGTTGGCAGCATGAGGAGACCATATAGTGGCTGAATGACACAGCTTGAATGTGGCTGAAGCATGAGGAGACCACATAATGGCTAAATGACACAGCTTTGAGGTGTTGGCAGCATGAGGAGACCATATAGTGGCTGAATGACACAGCTTGAATGTGGCTGAAGCATGAGGAGACCATATAGTGGCTGAATGACACAGCGTGGAGGTGTTGGCAGAATGAGGAGACCATATAGTGGCTGAATGACACAGCGTGGAGGTGTTGGCAGCATGAGGAGACCATATAGTGGCTGAATGACACAGCTTGAATGTGGCTGAAGTATGAGGAGACCATATAGTGGCTGAATGACACAGCGCGGAGGTGTTGGCAGAATGAGGAGACCATATAGTGGCTGAATGACACATCGTGGAGGTGTTGGCAGCATGAGGAGACCATATAGTGGCTGAATGACACATCGTGGAGGTGTTGGCAGCATGAGGAGACCATCTAGTGGCTAAATGACACAGCGTGGAGGTGTTGGCAGCATGAGGAGACCATATAGTGGCTAAATTACACAGTGTGGAGGAGTTGGCAGAATGAGGAGACTATATTGTGGCTGAATTACACAGCTTGGATGTGGCTGAAGCATGAGGAGACCATATAGTGGCTGAATGACACAGCGTGGAGGTGTTGGCAGCATGAGGAGGCCATATACCGTGGAGGTGATGGCAGCATAAGGATAACATATAGTGGCTAAACGACACAGCGTGGAGGTGTTGGCAGCATGAGGAGACCATATAGTTGCTGAATGACACAGCCTGGAGCTGGCAGCAGCATGAGTAGACACTAGGGCTTCACACTAAGATTAAAAGATGAATTTTGAAATTTCAATTGAAGATTTATGGTAGCTAGTGCTACCGTAAAATTTTTTAGGCCCTGGCCCAGCAGCATCATTAAACCATATATTGGCTGAATGACACAGCCTGGAGTTGGCTGAAGCATGAGGAGACCATATTGTGTCTGAATGGCACAGCCTGGAGTTCGCAGAAGCATGAGGAGACCATCGAAATTTAAGATTTTTAACCCCTTAACGACCACGGACGTAAATGGACGTCCTGGTGTGGCGGTACTTAGGACGTACAACTACATTTGCACCAGGCCGTACATTTACGTTTTGTGTATGACTGCAAGCATCGGAGTGGTACTTGCGTCATACACGGCAGGTTCCGGCTGCTAGCACGATAGCGCGGAGGTCCGCCTTTAACCCCTCAGATGCCGTGATCAGTACAGATCACGACATCTGTGACAATGTGCATGTTAAAATAGATGACCGGATCGCCCGCAGTGCTGCCGCAGGGATCTGATCATCTGTAATGGCGGACGGAGGTCCCCTCATCTGCCTCTGTCCATCTCCCGGCATCTCCTGCTCTGATCTGAGATCGAGCAGAAGATCACCGATAATACTGATCAGGGCTATGCCCTTTGCATAGCACTGAACAGTATTAGCAATCAAATGAATGCTATATATAGCCCACTATGGGGACATAAAAAGTGTAAAAAAAAAAAAAGTACCCCCAAAAAAGGGTAATTTTTTAAAAACATATTTGGTATCACCACATGTGTAAATGTCCGAACTATCAAAATATGATGTTAACGATTCCGTACGGTGAACGGCGTAAATGTAAAAAAAAAAAAAAAAAAAAAATGTAGCTTTTGTTACACATTTTATTCCCCTAAAAATTCATGAAAAATTATCTAAAAGTTTTATATATGCAAATGTGGTATCGATAAAAAGTACATATGATGGCGCAATAAATGAGCCCTCATTCCGCCCTATATACAGAAAAATTAAAAAGTTGTAGGTGTTCAAAATAGGGCGATTTTCGATTACTGATTTTGTATAAGTGGTACAAAAATATAAAAGTATCTAGCCATGGGTATCATTTTAATCGTATTGACCCACAGAATAAAGGACACATGTCATTTTTACCGTAAAGTGTACAGTGTGAAAACAAAATCCTCCAAAATGTGCAAAATTGTGGTTTTCATTGAAATTTCCTCCCTTAAAAAATAATTTTTGGGGTTCGCCGTAAATTTTATGGTAAAATGAGAGGTTTTATTACAAAGTACAATTGGTCATATGGAAATATAAAAGAGTTATGGATTTTAGAAGGCGAGGAGGAAAAAACGAAAACACTAAAATAAAATTGGCCTGGTCCTTAAGGTTAAAATGGGCTTGGTCCTTAAGGGGCTAAATAGAGATTTAAGATTTTGAAATCGAAATTGAAGATTTTGAAATTGAAATTTTAACTCCCAAGTATTAGTGTCCCGGGCCCTGGCATGTGGGTACAAAGGACCAAATATAACAAGAGGTCACATGGCAGCACAATGACAGTGCCTGGAAGTGGCATCAGTATGAGGAGACCATATAGTGGCTGAATGACTGCCTGGAGGTGGCTGAAGCATGAGGAGACCATATAGTGTCTGATTGGCACAGCCTGGAGGTGGCTGAAGCAGGGGGAGACCATATAGTGTCTGAATGGCACAGCCTGGAGGTGGCTGAAGCATGAGGCGACCATATAGTGGCTAAATGACACAGCGTGGAGGTGTTGGCAGCATGAAGAGACCATATAGTTGCTGAATGACACAGCCTGGAGCTGGCAGCAGCATGAGTAGACACTAGGGCTTCACAATCCCTAAGATTAAAAGATTAATTTTGAAATTTCAATTGAAGATTCATGGTAGCTAGTGCTACCATAGAAATTTTTAGGCCCAGGCCCAGCAGCATTAGTAAACCATATATTGACTAAATGACACAGCCTGGAGGTGGCTGAATCATGAGGAAACTATATAGTGGCAGAATGGCACAGCCTGGAGGTGGCTGAAGCATAAGGAAACCATATAGTGTCTGAATGGCACAGCCTAGAGGTGGCTGAAGCATGAGGAGACTATATAGTGGCAGAATGGCACAGCCTGGAGGTGGCTGAAGCATAAGGAAACTGTCAGGATCCAGACTGGTATGCAGGGAGGACACGGGTGGTGGATCCTCTGTGTCAGTGAGGTGATGGCATGGGCCGAACCAGGGGAACGGAATCTAAGGGGTTACTGGTTTTCACCAGAGCCCGCCGCAAAGCGGGATGGACTTGCAGCGGCAGGTAACCCCCAAGTCGTTCCACCCGATAGCGACTCAACCTCGCTGACAGCTGAGACAGGCGCGGTACACAAGGACAAGGCAAGAGCAAGGTCGGACGTAGTAGAAGGTCTGGGCAGGTAGCAACGGTTCGTAGTCAGGGGCAATGGCAAGGGTCTGGGTACACTGGCATTGGAACACACAGAAATGCTTTCACAGGGCACTAGGCAACAAGATCCGGCAAGCACAGGAAGGGGAAGTGGGTTTATATAGTGTAGGAAGTGCTTGGGACTAATTGGGTCAGGCACCAATTAATGGTGCACTGGCCCTTTAAATCTGAGAGAGCCGGCGCGCGCGCCCTAGAGAGCAGGGCTGCGCGCGCCGGGACTGAACAGGAGGGCGGGGCAGGTGAGAGACATGGGGCGCGATCCGAGAGCGGGCACGTCCCGTACCTCGGATCGTGTCCCCACCGGAGACATCAGAGCAGCGCTCGCGGTCAGCGGTGCCGACCAGAGCGCTGCATACACGGGCACGCCGCGAGTGCTCTGGAGAAGCAGCGGGACCCGGAGCGCTTGGCATTACAGTACCCCCCCCCCTTGGGTCTCCCCCTCTTTTTGGAGCCCAGGAACCTATGGATGAGCTCCTTGTCGAGGATATTGCCGTCGGGCTCCCAAGATCTCTCTTCGGGAGCACAATTCTCCCAGTCAACAAGAAATTTTTTTTTACCCAGTGACAGGAGCAGGAACGGTGACCTTGGGGGAAAAGCGGTTAAGAATGAGAGGTTTGAGAAGGGATACATGAAAGGAGTTAGGAATGCGAAGAGAAGAAGGAAGATGGAGCTTGTAGGAGACAGGGTTGATTTGACTTTTGACTCTAAATGGTCCGAGGTAACGAGGACCCAGCTTGTAGCTAGGGACACGAAACCGAATATATTTGGCAGAGAGCCACACTTTGTCACCAGGGGGCAAAGACAGGAGGAGTTCTTCTTTTCTTTTCCGCATGTTTCTTCATGCGAGAAGAGAGAGCGACTTTTGAGTCTCTTTCCAGATGGTGAAGTACAGGGTCAATTCATCTACGGCAGGAACTCCAGATGAAGTGGGGATGGGGAGGGGGGGAAGCGGGTGACGGCCGTACACCACAAAGAACGGAGACTTGGCGGATGACTCAGAGTTTCTGAAATTGTACGAGAATTAAGCCCAGGGTAACAGGTCAACCCAATCATCTTGGCGGGAGGAAACAAAATGTCACAGGTAGTCACCAAGGATCTGGTTCACTCTCTCCACTTGTCCACTGGACTGCGTGTGTTAGGAGGACGAGAAATTTAATTTGATTTTTAATTGATTGCAGAGAGCTCTCCAAAATTTAGACACAAATTGAACGCCTCTATCCGAGACGATATGCGTGGGAAGCCCGTGAAGACAAAAGATCTGCAGAAAAAATTGTTTCGCCATGTGGCGCAGAAGGAAGGTCTGGAAGCGGAGTAAAGTGAGCCATTTTGGAAAAACGATCAACGACCACACAGATGACAGTGTTGCCATGGGATACAGGAAGATCAGTGATGAAGTCCATGACTATGTGGGACCAAGGCTGTTCAGGCACGGGCAGCGGATAGAGAAGACCTGAAGGTTTCTAACGAGGGGTCTTGTCACGTGCACATACTGTACATGCTTGTACGAAATCGCTCACATCCTTTTCCAAGGAGGACCACCAATAGTGTCTGGCAATCAACTGTAAAGTCTTTTTTATTCCAGCGTGACCAGCCAGAAGGGAGGAATGGCCCCATTTGAGGATCCGGAGGCGAAGACTGGGAGAAACATAAGTCTTTCCTGGAGGGACAGGTACCAGAGAAGCAGGAGCAGAAGAAATCAGGCACTCAGGGGGAATGATGTGCTGAGGAAGGGTCTCGGCTTCAGAGGCATCGGTGGTACGAGATAGAGCATCAGCTCTGACATTCTTGTCTGCGGGACGAAAATGGATCTGAAAGTTGAAACGGGCAAAAAACAATGACCACCTAGCCTGGTGAGGATTTAGCTGCTGGGCAGATTGGAGATAAGACAAATTTTAGTGATCTGTATATATGGTGATGGGGTGAAGGGATCCTTCCAGAAGGTGTCTCCACTCCTCAAGGGCCATAATAAGGAATAACAAGGAATAATTTTTTTCTGGAGGGGAAAAGGTTTAGGAGAAAAATCCGCAAGTGACATTTTTTCCTTTAGCGGATTTTTGTAGGAGAACAGCTCCAACAGAGGAGGCATCAACCTCGAGGAAGAAGGGCTTCTGAGGATCAGGTCTGGACAAGACTGGAGCAGAGGAGAAGGCGGCTTTGAGGTGGTTAAAGGCTTCCTCCGCCTGTGGCGGCCAGGATTTCAGATTAACATTTTTCTTAGTCAGTGCTACAATAGGAGCAACGATGGTGGAGAAGTGGGGAATGAATTGACGGTAGAAATTTGCAAATCCGAGAAATCTTTGGATTTCCAGTGGGACGAGGCCAATCCATTACCGCAGAAAGTTTATCAGGGTCCATTTGAAGACCTTGTCCGGACACAATGTAACTCAAGAAGGGAAGACTGCTGCGTTCGAATAGACACTTCTCGATTTTGGCGTAGTCGCTGGAGCACTTGACGAACATGAAGGCGATGTTCCTCTAGGTTGAAGGAAAAAATGAGGATGCCGTCAAGATACACTACCACACAAGAGTACAGCATATCCCGAAAAATTTCATTAACAAAGTCCTGAAAGACTGCTGGGGCGTTGCATAGACCAAATGGCATAACTAGGTATTCAAAGTGACCATCCCTGGTATTGAAGGCGGTCTTCCATTCATCACCTGCTCGAATATGGATGAGGTTATATGTGCCCCTTAGATCTAGTTTGGTGAAAATCTTAGCACCTCGCAGTCGGTCGAAGAGTTCGGAGATGAGAAGCAGAGGATAGCGATTCTCTATGGTAATTTTATTGAGACCTCGGTAATCAATACAAGGGCGGAGAGATCCATCTTTTTTAGCGACTAAGAAAAATCCAGCTCCAGCCGGGGAAGAAGATTTCCGGATAAAACCTCTTTAGAAGTTTTCTTGTATGTACTCAGACATAGCTTGGGTTTCCTGGGCAGAAAGTGGGTAAATCTTACCACAGGGCGGTGTGGTACCAGGGAGCAGGTCGATAGGACAGTCATAGGGTCTATGTGGTGGTAAGACCTCTGCCTGCTTTTTACAAAAGACGTCCGAAAAGTCCTGATAGGCCTTAGGAAGACCTGGCAAAGGAGTAGCCATGGAGACTTGGCAGGAAGAAACTGGGTGAAGACATTGCTTGTGGCAAGAAGATCCTCAGCTCTTAATGTCCCCGATGACCCAGTAGAGGCTAGGCGAATGACGTTGGAGCCAGGGCAAGCCCAGAAGAATTTCAGAAGTGCAGTTGGGTATTCCTCCTGGAAAAACGTATGTTCCTCCGCGTTTTCGCCTCCAGACTCTCAAATGGGGTCATTCCTCCCATCTGGCTGGTCATGCCAGAATCAAAAAGTCCATACAGTTAATTGCCAGACATTATTGGTGGTCTTCCCTGGAGAAAGATGTGACCGATTTCGTACGGGCCTGTACAGTGTGTGCACGTGATAAAACTCCTTGCCAGAAGCCTGCTGGTCTTCTCCTTCCTCTGCCTGTGCCTGAACATCCATGGTCCCTTTAGCTATAGACTTCATCACTGACCTACCTTCATCTCATGGCAACACTGTCATTTGGGGGGTCGTTGATCGTTTTTCCAAAATGGCTCATTTTGTCCCGCTTCCAGGTCTTCCTTCTACGCCACATTTGGCGAAACTATTTTTTCTGCAGATTTTTCGTCTCCACGGGCTTCCCACGCATATCGTCTCTGATAGAGGCGTTCAATTTGTCTCAAAATTTTGGAGAGCACTCTGCAGTCAATTAAAAATCAAATTACATTTTTCTTCTGCTTATCATCCCCAATCCAATGGACAAGTGGAAAGAGTGAACCAGATTCTTGGTGACTACCTGCGACATTTTGTCTCCTCCCGTCAAGATGATTGGGTCGACCTTCTGCCCTGGGCTGAATTCTCGTACAATTTCAAAAATTTTGAGTCTTCCTCGATATCTCCATTTTTTGTGGTGTACGGCCGTCATCCGCTTCCCCCCCTCCCCATTCCCACTTCATCTGGAGTTCCTGCCGTAGATGTATTGAAACAAGACTTCTCCTCTATCTGGAAGGAGACTCAAAAGTCGCTGTTACTGGCCTCATCTCGCATGAAGTGACATGCTGATAAAAAGAGAAGAATTCCTCCTGTCTTTTCTCCCGTTGACAAAGTGTGGCTCTCTGCCAAATACATCCGTTTCCGTGTCCTGAGCTACAAGCTTGGTCCTCGGTACCTCGGGCCATTTAAAATAAAAAACAAATCAATTCTGTCTCCTACAAGCTCCATCTTCCTCCTTCTCTTCGTATTCCCAACTCTTTCCCTGTTTCTCTTCTCAAACCTCTCATACTTAACGCTATTCTCCCAAGGTCACTGTTCCTGCTCCTGTCTCTGGATCCTCTGATGTCTTTTCTGTGAAAGAAATCCTCGCCTCCAAGTTCGTCCGAGGTAAAAGATTTTTGTTAATTGATTGGGAGAATTGTGGTCCAGAGGAGAGGTCCTGTGAACCTGAATTCAATATTCTTGACAAAGAGCTCGTCCGCAGGTTCCTGGGCTCCAAAGGGAGGGGGAGACCTAAGGGAGGGGGTACTGTAACGCCGAGTGCTCCGGGTCCCTGTTCCTCCCCGAGCACTCGCAATGTTCTTCTGTGTGCAGCGCCCCGGTCAGACACACTGACCGGGAGCACTGCTCTAGTGTCCTCATCAGGGATGCGATCCGCGTGGCGGGACGTGCCTGCCCGCGGGTCGAATCCCAATAATCTTACCTGCCTCGTCCCCCTTCAGTTCCGTCCCGGCGCGCGCGGCCCCGCTCTCTATAAAATTTAAAGGGCCAGTGCACCACTAATTGGTGCCTTGCCCAATCAGTGTAAAACACATAAAAACCCACTTCCCCTTCCAGTCCTTGCCGGATCTTGTTGCCCTAGTGCCCTGAGAAAGCGTTTTGTGTGTATCCCTAGCCTGTGTATCCAGACCCTTTGCCGTTGCCCCTGACTACGAACCTTTGCCGCCTGCCTTGACCTTTTGCTACGTCTGACCTTGCCTTACCCTTGTCCTTGTGAACCGCGCCAGTCTCAGCTGCCAGTGAGGTCGAGTCGCTATCAGGGGATACGACCTGGGAGTTACCGCCGCAGCAAGTTCATCCCGCTTTGCGGCGGGCTCTGGTGAAAACCAGTAACTCCTTAGAACCGGTCCCCCGGTATGGCCCACATCATCGCCTCACTGACACAGAGGATCCACTACCCATATCCTCTCCGCATACCAGTCTGGGTCCTGACAGCAATGCTCCAGCGGTTTTTCAGGAATTCGTCAATGATATCTTCCGCGACCTTCTCTATACCTGTGTTGTCGTTTACCTTGATGATATTTTGATCTATTCTTCCAACCTGGAGGAGCATCGTACTCATGTTCGTCTGTTCCTTCGTCGCCTCCGGAGGAATCATCTCTATGCCAAACTGGAGAAATGCCTTTTCGAGAAATCCAGTCTTCCCTTTCTCGGATATATTGTCTCTCATCAAGGTCTCCAAATGGATCCAGTAAAACTGTCTGTGGTATTGGAGTGGCCTCGTCCTACCGGTCTTCGGGCAATTCAATGTTTCCTAGGATTCGCCAACTATTAACGTCAGTTCATCTTGCTTTTTTCTTCTCTGGTTGCTCCCATTGTCACCCTCACCAAAAAGAATGCTAACCTTAAGTTGTGGCCTACTGAGGCCGAAGAGGCTTTCTCCAGCCTAAAGTCTGCCTTTGCTTCAGCCCTCGTGCTATCAAGACCTGATCCGGGAAAACCTTTTGCCCTAGAAGTTTTTCCTTCTTCCGTCGGAGCGGGTGCCATCCTTACCCAGAAAGGTGCCATGGGTAAGACAGTTACCTGCGGATTCTTTTCTAAAACTTTCTCGCCAGCGGAGAGAAACTACTCCATCGGAGATCGTGAACTGCTTGCTATAAAACTTGCCTTAGAGGAGTGGCGACATTTGTTGGAAGGATCTCCTCATCCGATCAGCATCTATTCTGATCACAAAAATCTCCTGTACCTTCAGTCTGCTCAACGCTTGAATCCATGACAGGCAAGGTGGTCGTTGTTCTTTTAACAATTTAATTTTTTCATTAATTTCCTTCCAGCTAACAAGAATATCAGAGCTGATGCCCTCTCCAGATCTTCTGACGTTGTGGGTTTGGATCCTACACCGAGATATATCATCCCTCCTGATCGACTGATTTCAGCAGCTCCTGACAATCTTCAACAGGTACCTACAGGCAAGACTTTTGTACCAGTCAGATTGAGATGCAAAGTCCTAAACTGGGGACATTCTTCTTTATTGTCTGGCCATCCTGGAATACGTAAGACTCTTCTTTTAATCTCCCGGCATTATGGGGGGCCGCGTCTGGAACATGTTTCTGAATTTGTACGTTCCTGTGTCACTTGTGCTCGAGACAAGACTCCTCGGCTGAGAAGCGCAGGACTCTTGCAGCCGTTGCCCATTCCTGAGACTCCATGGACTCACATTGCAATGGACTTTATTACCGATCTTCCACCATCACATAATAACACGGTCATCTGGGTGGTGGTTGATCGGTTTTCAAAAATGGCTCATTTTGTTCCACTTCCCGGTCTCCCATCAGCTCCACAACTGGCAAAACACTTCTTACTTCATATCTTCCGACTTCATGGTCTTCCAGAAAATATTGTCTTGGATCGCATATAAGAAAAATAGAACCATTGGGGATTTGTTAAAAAAATCTGAAACAAAAAAAGGCTGTAAAAAATAGAGACAGGTTGTCTGAACAGAGACCGAAGGGCAACTTTGCCTGCGGTTCCTGTTCGTTCTGTCACCTGAACTCCAGAGTTAAAAATATTAACTTAAATGGGTACAATATAGACAATTAATAACTTGTAGATCATCTCACATTGTTTATGCACTCACCTGTAAATGTAAGCGTTTTTACATCGGAAAGACTAAAAGACCGTTGTTCCATCGAATTCATGAGCATGTTCGTTCCCTGAAAACCGGGGCAGGAGCTCTGCGCTTCATTGAACACATCAATGAAGCTCATAAAGGTGAAGCAGAGCCCTTTAAATTTGCCGGCATCGAAAGAGTAGAATATGCTGACGAAGGTTGGAACATAGACGAGGTGCTGCTAAGAAAGGAAACCAGATGGATCTTACGTCTGGAAGCTATGGGTCACATAGGTCTTAATTATAAGACCGAACTTAATGCACTTTTATAAGTTTGTTTGTCCCTCTGTTCACATGTTGTTTTTAGAATGGTTTTAATTCACTTACCTGTGCACTATTGTTTTGGGGTCTCCATGGCAACGTCGGGTAAGATTATTTAAGACGTGTTCTTGAACGTAATGCTGTGGGCCTGTTGAAGCGCAACTATCGCGAGAAACGGACCGTAGCCCCGAAACACACCCCTGTCAAGCGTCTTACCGCATTGATGTTCACGATCCACTGAATAAAGGAGTATTTTTCAGCTAAGTGGTGAGTGCCCTGCGTTTTTTCATTTCTTGGAGGAAGCTACATTTTATTACCTGTCACATTGCTGCAGTGAGCACAACCGAAAACTGAATTTATGGGATCTGCTTGAAGTTGAGCGTCATACATGGTCAAGGATTAGTGTTTGAGCCGGGCAGTGCCGGGTATCTTTGGTGATTGGATGGATAGTGGTCTTTAACCCTGAGCACGCTGCAGGAGTCGGCACATTAATGGAAATGGAGACGCAAGCATACACACCTGACATGGTCATCAGTGCGGGACGTGCAGACGCAGGGGTGTTTTTCGTGTCTGTTGAACAGAGAGATGAGTTGCAACTGATTAGTAATAAGGCTCTTGAATTTAAAGTGAATGTCTTGGCAGACAAAGAAACTTGTCTTTTTTGGACAATTAATTCGCTGAAAGCTTATTTGGATGTTAACGGAGTACCGAGAGGCTTTCGTGTTTACAAAGCACCTAAACAATTTATGAATGATACAAATTTTATCCGTGAGTGGAATGAGTTGCATGTCCAACACTCATTGAATATCCAGAGATTGGTTCTGGAGAGGAATGCTAAAGAATATGAGATGGTGACAAGCGAATTATGTAAGGTAAAACATGAATTACATACTAGAATGACTGAGACACAGTACAATAAGTTTGACCAAAATATGGAGAAAAAAATAACTACTTTGCAAGAATCCATAAAGACTGTAAAGAGAGACAAATTTGTTAGAGACAGAAGAGACTTTGAAAATGATGAAGTATTCTCATGGGGGAAGAGAGGTGAAGGAAAGTATAGAAAAAAACCAGCTAATAGTAATAGAAAAACTAACCCCCAAAAAAGAAAATCTAAAAGTACGGACTTTATGACCACAGAGTCAGATACCTCTGCATCGAATGAGTCTGAGTCTGAAATGGGAATAGTGAAAGCAGGAACATCGACTGGCCCTTTAGGAAAAGAATCCGGAGAGGAAGGGGGAAGAAAAAAAACAGGAAAGAAAAGGAATCCGAAAAGAAAGAACATAACTTGGAACCAGTGAATAATATTATTATGAATTTAACTGACCTGGTGTTGGATGAGGACACTACTACACTGCTCAATAAGGGATTAAATTTTGGACTGGTGGAGAACTTTGATTACACAAAATTTCAGGAGGATTGGTGGAAGGGGATACGCAAGTTAAATTAAAAAAAATATTTTGCTAAAAATACAAATAAAAATAGTGGTGCGAGCAGCATGAAGGAGAGGGATGGTGAATCTGTATGTAAGATTAGTTCCATAGGTTTTTGCATACCGGAAGGTTTCAATGATGAAGATAGTAAATGCTTATTGGATCTTTGTGAGCTGGCAGAAAGACAAATTATACCTGAGCTGGATGAGGATAGGCAAATTTTCATGGGTAGCAACCCATCGACCTTTAACCCTCCTATAGCTCCAGGTAGTGTGCTAGATATATTTAGCAAAACTGTATTAAAAGAAGTGAAAGCTTTGATTTATCCAGCGCCATCCCAGAACCTGTCTGCAGGTGAGAGAAAGGCGCTGGATAGATTAAAAAGCAGGGAAGACATCATTGTCACAAAAGCCGACAAAGGTGGAGCAATTGTACTCTGGCCTAAAAGAGACCATGATGCTGAAGCTATGAACCAGTTGAGAAACATAATGGTTTGTGAAAAATTGCAAACAGACCCCACTAGTAAGATCTTAGATAGATTGAGAGCATTCTTACGGAGGCATGTAGAAAGATGAACAATATCAGAAAAAACAGCAGAGCGACTTTTTCCCAAAAAATCCAGGAAACCTTTTTGGTACATTTTGCCAAAGATTCACAAGTCGGAGAGCCAGCCCCCGGGACGACCAATCATCTCGGGGATTGGCTATCCGACACAATTTTTGTCCAGCTATATAGATTGGTTAATCTCCCCCTTGCTGAACACTATACCATTATTCCTAAAGGACACTGGGGATTTAATTAAAATCCTCAGGGATTTCCAATGGCAACCAACATATAGCCTTGCATCAATAGATGTGGAGAGCCTCTATACTCGCATCCCACATGATGCGGGTGTGGAGGCGATCCGTCTATTTCTCTCCCAAACCGATAAATCCCCGGAATTCATTGATATTGTTTCAGAAGCCATCATGTTTATCCTGTCTAATAATTCTTTCCAGTATGGCGAGGAGTGGTATGGACAGATACTTGGTATGGCCATGGGGTCTCCTACCTCATGTGTCTACGCAAACCTTTTCCTCGCCATACAGGAAAGAAAATATGTATTTTCCACAAAAAATCCCGCAAATTATCGGAAAATTAAAATTATATCTAAGATTCGTAGATGATCTATTCATTATTTGGGATGGAACAGAAGCAGAATTCAACATGATTGTTGAATTCATTAATGACAATGAATAAAGTGAACATGCGCTTCACATCCCAATACGGAAATCAGCATCTCGAATTCTTGGATGTACAAATAGACATTGAGCAAGAAAAAATAGTCACATCAGGTTTCAAAAAAAGTATTTCTAAAAATGCATTATTGCACTACGATTCCTCACATCCCCCCCATGTCAAGCAAAGTATCCCTTTCAGACAATTTTTGCGGCTGAAACGGATAAATAATAATCAAGAAAAATACAAAAAACAAGCTGATGAATTAGAGACCAGATTCACACAAAGGGGATATCCTTGTGATTTAATAAAACAAGCAAGAGAAAAGGCAAACGGAATTTCCAGACAGGATTTATTAAGGGGCAATAGAAAAAGAAAGAAAAATGAAAGATTCGTTTTTTCCTTTGAAAACTCACCCCAAAATCAAATGATTAAGAATGCTATCTATCATAATTGTAATCTACTACAAAATGATGAGGATCTTGCAAAATTGACCAGTGAAAAGCCTATGATAACGTATAAGAAAAATAGAACCATTGGGGATTTGTTAAAAAATCAGAAACAAAAAAAGGCTGTAAAAAATAGAGACTGGTTGTCTGAACAGAGACCGAAGGGCAACTTTGCCTGCGGTTCCTGTTCGTTCTGTCACCTGAACTCCAGAGTTAAAAATATTAACTTAAATGGGTACAATATAGACATAAGACAATTAATAACTTGTATATCATCTCATATTGTTTATGCACTCACCTGTAAATGTTTTTACATCGGAAAGACTAAAAGACCGTTGTTCCATCGAATCCGTGAGCATGTTCGTTCCCTGAAAACCGGGGCAGGAGCTCTGCGCTTCATTGAACACATCAATGAAGCTCATAAAGGTGAAGAAGAACCCTTTAAATTTACCGGCATTGAAAGGGTAGAATATGCTGACGAAGGTTGGAACAAAGACGAGGTGCTGCTAAGGCCCCTTTCACACTATGATATTGATCCATTTGAAATTCCGTTCGCTACGTGCGTTTTAAAATATTTAACAAAAAATTTAAAACGTCCGTTAGAAAATCCCATTCAAGTCTATGGGATTGAATAATCTTCTGTCTTTATCCCTTTTGATCCGTTACACATAATGTCCGTTATTAGCGACTGAAGTTTGGATGGATCTTGCACTATTTTTTTGCCCGTCACAAAAAACGGATAAACAAACGTCCGTTTTGTGTTAACATTGAAATCTATGGCGTGACGGACATTACTAAATTCATCCGTTTGTTTCCGTTATTGTAACTGACGTTTTTGTACTGAGTAAGTACAAATGCTCAGTAAAGGCCCGAAAATCACATGCTCACACCCCTTTGCCCGCCCCCCCCCCCCCCCCCCGCTCTTCATCTCCAGACAGGATAAACAAGTGGTTTACCTGGCTCCATTACCATCCAGTCCCATCCTACTTTTCCTGCGCAAAAATGCAAATTCCTGCTTCTTTGATCAACGGTGAGTACATGGATGGATGATATGCAGTATGAATTGTGACTTTTTAAAATATATTTTTTAACATGTGCTTGTATTTGTTGTATTTTATGTCTGTATTTATATGGGCATGAATGCTTGTGGTAGGGAGGTATGCCTTTCCAATTTGGACCGTGTGGTGGCACTCTGCAGCATGTGTCTGGCTGCCATGTGCTTATGTTTTTCCAGGCCACGGATTTTTGGGACTGTTGTTTGTATGTGGGCATGAATGTCTGTGGTGGCACTCTGCAGCATGTGTATGTGTGTCTGACATGTTGTTCAGTATAGGCCACATCTTTTTTTATAATTAAATTGATATCACTTTATATTTAATAGATATATCACATTTTAAGAATGAGGAAGGAGAAGCGAAGCCGGAAAAGTAGTTCAAAAGGGAGTTTTTTATTTTTAATATTTTTTTTGTTCATATAATATTTTTTATTTATTTTTAAATAATTTTTTAATATTTTTTTTTCTTTAGATAATCCAACAGGAATCCAGCATATCCTCTTCTGATCTAGAGAGAAGGCCTTCCAGGCCCACAGTGAGTGTGTTTTCACTGTATTTTTTGTTTTTGAATTATTTTATTATTTTAACAAAATTTTTTTTCATAGAAACATCATAGGAGCATGCCAATGGACACATCCAATCCATCAAAGAAGGACACGTCCACATCAAAGAAGGCCCACTCCAAAAAGGTGATTGATGTATTAGAGTCATAATTTCACATAATTTTTATAAAAATTTTAGAATTAATTAATTTATTATTTCCATAGAAACATGTTCATTATGACAAAGAAATGTCATCAGATCCTGAATGGGACGAAGGAGCCCAACAAGCAAGTAGCCCAAGTGTGAGTAATAATTTTTATGTAATTTTACCCACATTAATGGATTTTAATTTATTGACTAATTGTTTTTTTCTTTAATAGTCTGCAGAGAGTGGTAGACCACCACGAGAGGAATGCGAGGAGGAAACTGTCCCTCATATATCGGCCCCCCATGCCTCCCAGGAGCCTTCCATAGAGCCCGAACCAGTATGTATTGTTCAATGTTTAATCCTCTTTTTATTTTATTTTATTTTTTTATATAATGTATTTCAATTTTAAAAATTCCTTTATTTTATTGTAGCGTCCCCTGTCAACCAGAGGAAGAGTCAGGGTCCGAGGCAGAGGACGTGGTCGTGTGAGTATTTTTTCAAATATAGGTTTGTGTGTACTTCAGTTGCCTATACCAACAATCACATTTAGAATTCTGAATGTGAATGATTGTGTAGTTAACTAAATAAAACATATATCCTAATTTTATTATTATTATTTTTTTTTTTATAGGGTGCCGCTCGGCTCCCTCAGACTAACATTCAGTTGGAGCAGGACCAGCCTCACATCCTAATTGATGATAACCTATTAATTGGGATGATTGAGGCTCGTCCCGCTCTATGGGATTCAACCGACACGAATCATGCCAAGCGCCAGTACTCCAGGGCTCTTTGGACAGAGATTTACAGAGCACTCTGTAAATCTTGGGATGACCTTTCAAATGATGGGAGATGGAGTGTCGGTAATTTTATTTTAAAAATTGGAAATTTTTAATAATGTTAATGTTTTATTATTTTTTAACAATTATTTTTTTTCAACTAGGTGAACAAATAAAATGTTTGTCCACCACCCCCGCCCACGACACTGCTGATCAGGGGCAACAACCCTCTCCCCTACCAGCTACCTCATCAGCCAGACCAACTCGACAGAGCTGGATGATCTCATTAAGCTCACAAAGGAGAGCTTTCTGAAATTGTTTGATAGAGTGGAACTCTATAGGGAGGAGGTTATGCAGTTACGACAGGCGGGGCAGGGCCGTCAACTGTTCCCCCTACAGACTCTCTACTCTATTTACCGAGTCTGCCTTCCATGCTGGAGAATCTGCCACTTGACAAGCAGTGTCAGTTCCGCAAGGAGACATCTGACCATATGAGTAGACTCTGCTGCCCCCCTCCCGACCCTCCCGTCCCCCCCAACTCCACCAAACCGCCCTACCCCCCCCCTTATCACTCACCATATTTAATGTCCCCTGCCCCTAGTTCTATTGGTTCCCCTTCCCGCCACTGTGCCAATGACCGTCAAACATTTCCTGCACGTCAAACTTTACATGCCCGCCACAGTTTCCCTGCCCGCCACAGTTCCCCTGCCCGCAAAAGTTTTCCTGCCCGCCACAGTTCCCCTGCCCGCCACTGTACACGCTCCCCTTCCCATGGCCGTTTCCCTTCCATTCCCACTCCCCATCCATACGGCCTTAACATTTCCCCTTCCCGTCAACAGCCCTTGTCCCACTCCCTGGGACATTCACAGCATTTTGGACATATTTCTCCCCCCCCCCCCCCCACTAGCATGGTCCAAATGCTGGCCCAGGGAGAACACATGACACCACCTAATTTCCCTCTCCCCCCAAATATTCCCACCCCTCCCACTCCCTTTAATCAATATTCTTACCACGCCCAATCATACTCCCTTAACACTCCCATTCCCAGGTTCTACCCACAAGGTCAAATGGACTCCTTGCGGCCCCCGGAGGACCCCAGTTCCCAAGACCCTTCCCAAGTCCCCCCCAGCCTTCTTTTACTGACTTATAGGTGCACTTCCATTACTATGTTTCCTGCAATCTTTGAAGCTCATGGTGTTGCCTATATTTATGGCATTTTATGCTGTTGTTGCCTATGGCATCTTTATTCATTTGCCTAATGTTGAGGCATATTTTATAATGTTTTTTGCCTATGTTTATGGCAGATTTTACAAAAAAAAAAAAAAAAAAGAGTTATTTTAAGTATTTTTAATTATGTTAAAAAAAAGAGAAAAAAAATGTAACTTAAAGTTTTTTGGTGGTTGTTAAAAACAAATTGTTAGTCTATTTTTTTTTTAACATAAAGGGTTTAACATGGTTGCTAGCACCATAGGGGAGGGGGAAGTTTGTTCACCACAGTGTCAAACTGAGACTCCAAGGCGTACAAACTTCCCCCTCTTGTATGAAGCAAGCAAGGTGTGTGTAGAAACCCAACACAATATATAGATTACACACCTTGCTACCACCATAGGGGAGGGGGAAGTTTGTTCGCCACAGTGTCAAACTGAGACACCAAGGCGTACAAACTTCCCCCTCTAGTATGAAGCAAGCAAGGTGTGTGTAGAAACCCAACACAATATATAGAGTACACACCTTGCTACCACCATAAGGGAGGGGGAAGCTTGTTCGCCACAGTGTCAAAGTGAGACACTGAGGCGTACAAACTTCCCCCTCTCGTATGAAGCAAGCAAGGTGTGTGTAGAAACCCAACACAATATATAGATTACACACCTTGCTACCACCATAGGGGAGGGGGTAGTTTGTTCGCCACAGTGCCAAAGTGAGACACTGAGGCATACAAACTTCCCCCTCTCGTATGAAGCAAGCAAGGTGTGTGTAGAAACCCAACACAATATACACACCTTGCTACCACCATAGGAGAGGGGGAAGTTTGTTCGCCACAGTGTCAAACTAAGACACCAAGGCGTACAAACTTCCCCCTCTCGTATGAAGCAAGCAAGGTGTGTGTAGAAATCCAACACAATATATAGATTACACACCTTGCTACCACAGTAGGGCAGGGGGAAGTTTGTTCGCCACAGTGTCAAAGTGAGACACTGAGGCGTACAAACTTCCCCCCTCTCGTATGATGCAAGCCAGGTGAAAAAAAATGTAAAATATAAAAATCAGAACATTCGATCCTGCCAAGGCAAACTGCCAGCTTCAGTCAAGAAATAATTAGCAAAATCGTCTCTGAGACGCATGATGGCCCGGATAGATCTTCTAGATATCAGCTGGATACCAGGTAGAGATAAATCCACTTCTTCTGGTTCACTGGGTGTAGGATCCTTAGTTAGGATGAAATTGTGTAGAACAACAGCTGCCTTAATAACCATATCAACCACGTCCGGGTGCAGTTGGATTGGTCGCATGAAGATATGCCATTTCCCTGCAAAAATTCCAAATGCACACTCCACATAACGTCTTGAATGTGACAATCTGTAGTTAAAAATGCGCTGGCGGGGTCGAGTCCTCGGCTGGAGTAGGGCTTCAGCAAGTTGTTACACATCTAGAAGGCCTCATCTCCAATAAATACAAAAGGCATTGGAGGTCCATCAGTCCCAGGAAAGGCCCTTGGTTCAGGAAGTCCCATTTCACCAGAGTAGATCCTCCTTCCCATGACTGAGTTCTTGAAGACACGGGAGTCGTTGGTTCTTCCATATGACCCAATGTCCACAGCAATGAATCGGTATTGTGCATCCGCAACGGCCATCAGTATGGTGGAGAAATACTTCTTGTAGTTATAATACTCTAAACCCGTGTGTGCCGGCTTCTGAATCCTGATATGCTTCCCGTCAATGGCTCCTACACAGTTTGGGAACTGTGTAATTTCCTGAAATTTCTCTGCAATTCGAGTCCAAAGTTCATGAGAAGGTTGTGAGAGAAATTCTGATGCTAGGCAATCCCACAGGGCATCACAAGTGGTCTGGACAATCCCTGAGATGGTGGATATTCCCAGGCAAAACTGGAAATGTAGCGATGAAAAACTCTCACCAGATGCCAGGAACCTGAAGAAAACAAAAAGTGGTTTAAGTATTTGGTAAAACAAGTTGAACACATTGAATGGAAAAAAAGGTATGTATATATATATATATATATATATATATATATATATATATATATATACATTGTACCTGAGGGTCACGACGAGGCGTTCCTCAGGTGGAATGCTCCTTCTGAGGTGGGTGTCTTGGCGACGGATGCGGTCACTGATGCGTGCTAGAATGTCATCAAACGTTGCTATAGACATCCGTAGGTAGCTTGAAAACTTCTCAGGGTGCTGACGCAGCTCCAAATACAATGTGCTTTGAACACCATGGGTCATCCGTGCCACAGTAATGGGATGTATCCAATACCTTCGGCGGTGGTGACGTCTTTCGGCATCTCTATATCTTCTTTGTATTCTTCGTGCACGCCACAAGAGCACATCAAAACCGTACGAAAAGTGGGTTGGAAACATGTTGAAATTCTTCAGTCAGCAACAGCACTCTCCCAAGCAAAGCTGAAATTCAGACTGGTGCCAGATCATTGTAGCCCCCTTTATATATCCCAGCCTTGGAACCGGAGGCGGTACTTGAAGGTGTGGTAGGAGAGGTGTGAAAAGGATTAAATAACGGACATTATTATGCAATGACGGATAATAACGGACAATAACGGATGAACAATGATCCGTTACAATAATGGAACTTTGAAAAAATATTTATCCGTATTTGTCCGTACATTCATCCGTTTATGAAAGTCCGTTTAAAAAATATAAAATTCATTAAACGGAGGATAATCAACGGAGGAACACTCTATAGTGTGAAAGAAGCCTAAGAAAGGAAACCAGATGGATCTTACGTCTGGAAGCTATGGGCCACATAGGTCTTAATGATAAGACCGAACTTAATGCACTTTTATAAGTTTATTTGTCCCTCTGTTTACATGTTGTTTTTAGAATGGTTTTAATTCACTTACCTGTGCACTATTGTTTTGGGGTCTCCATGGCAACGTCGGGTAAGATTATTTAAGACGTGTTCTTGAACGTGGGCCTGTTGAAGCGCAACTATCGCGAGAAACGGACCGTAGCCCCGAAACACACCCGTGTGGAGCGTCTTACCGCATTGATGTTCACGATCCACTGAATAAAGAAGTATTTTTCAGCTAAGTGGTGAGTGCCCTGCGTTTTTTCATTTCTTGGAGTAAGCTACATTTTATTACCTGTCACATTGCTGCAGTGAGCACAACCGAAAACTGAATTTATGGGATCTGCTTGAAGGTGAGCGTCATACATGGTCAAGGATTAGTGCTTGAGCCAGGCAGTGCCGGGTATCTTTGGTGATTGGATTTAATTTTTTCATTCATTTCCTTCCAGCTAACAAGAATATCAGAGCTGATGCCCTCTCCAGATCTTCTGACGTTGTGGGTTTGGATCCTACACCAAGACATAGCATCCCTCCTGATCGACTGATTTCAGCAGCTCCTGACGATCTTCAACAGGTACCTACAGGCAAGACTTTTGTACCAGTCGGATTGAGACGCAAAGTCCTAAACTGGGGACATTCTTCTTTATTGGCTGGCCATCCTGGAGTACGTAAAACTCTTCTTTTAATCTCCCGGCATTATGGGTGGCCGCGTCTGGAACATGATGTTTCTGAATTTGTATCTTCCTGTGTCACTTGTGCTCGAGACAAGACTCCTCGACTGAGACCCACAGGACTCTTGCAGCCATTACCCATTCCTGAGACTCCATGGACTCACATTGCAATGGACTTTATTACCGATCTTCCACCATCACATAATAACACAGTCATCTGGGTGGTGGTTGATCGGTTTTCTAAAATGGCTCATTTTGTTCCACTTCCCGGTCTCTCATCAGCTCCACAACTGGCAAAACACTTCTTACTTCATATCTTCCGACTTCATGATTTTCCAGAAAATATTGTCTTGGATCGCAAAGTTCAGTTTGTGTCCAAATTCTGGCGAGCTCTCTGTTCCTGCCCTGGCATCAGTTTGAATTTCTCCTCTGCCTACCTTCCCCAGTCCAATGGCCAGGTTGAGAGAGTAAATCAAATCTTGGAGACTTATTTATGTCATTTTGTTTCAGCCTGTCAGGACGACTGGGTTGATCTTCTTCCCTGGGCCGAATTTTCCTACAATCATAAAGATTCTGAATCCACAAAGACATCTCCGTTTCTAATTCTATATGCTCAGAATTGCAATTCACCATACATCACAGTTATGACAGCATAACTTATCTTATCACGACTGTCATTAAAGTGTACCTGTCAATTTTGAAATGTTTTATCGGTTAGGGTCTGAGTGTACTACTGGGCACTGTTCTTCCCGCTCTGTGTCTATAAAACCTGGATGGCCCCATAGACTTACATTTATGTCCATCCAGGTCCCTTTACACACATCTGTCACGGTCTGAACACTCAGACCCTGTCCGATAAAAACTTTTGATATGTCTCTATGTCTTTGATAACGTCAGGTATGCTTTAAGAATATAATAGTAGACTCTTGACTGACCTTTTCACCAAACCGACAGAAAAAATTGCCTATTTCATTTTTCTAGTCACCATCCTCCTACAGTCAAAAAATTGCTACTTTCACCATATTGTGTTTGATTCTGATACTTGTCACCAACGTATTCAGGGAACTTTACTAACTTCACTGAACAGGGATATCAACATAACTAAAAACATTGGAACAACAACCCACTAGAACACAGAATAGGATAGGACATAAATCAGTCCAGAACCAACTTTATTCTCTTACATTCACCAGGAGATGCAGAGCGGAGCTTGTGGAGTAAGGTAACGGAAGTCTAAAATATGTAAAAAAAGAAAATGGCAGCAGCACACTTGGTCAACAAAATGGAGGCTCTTAGCGCACTTTTTGATCAAAACGTGTCCCCCCATCCACCACGCGGAGGTGGCCTCTTATCGGATGGGTCCCTAAACACTCACCTACCTCAGGCTGGGTGACATGTTGGATCCACTAACGATCCAAACCACCTCCTGTGAAAATAGGGGAGGGGACACGTTTTGATCTAAAAGTGGGCTAAGAGCCTCCATTTTGTTGACAAAGTGTGCTGCTGCCATTTTCTTTTTTTACATGTTTTGTACTTGCCACAGCAGCGTGCACCCGTGTATTGGGTTTAGGTGCTGGCTACATTTTCAGTTTTTTTTTCTTTGCTGTGCAAATTTGGGGGGAGTGGCTCCCTCTGTAGCCGTGCATCCCCTCCCCTATTTTCACAGGAGGTGGTTTGGATCGTTAGTGGATCCAACATGTCACCCAGCCTGAGGTAGGTGAGTGTTTAGGGACCCATCCGATAAGAGGCCACCTCCGCGTGGTGGATGGGGGGACACGTTTTGATCAAAAAGTGCGCTAAGAGCCTCCATTTTGTTGACCAAGTGTGCTGCTGCCATTTTCTTTTTTTTACATGTTTTGTACTTGCCACAGCAGCGTGCACCCGTGTATTGGGTTTAGGTGCTGGCTACATTTTCAGTTTTTTTTTTTTTTGCTGTGCAAATTTCGGGGGAGTGGCTCCCTCTGTAGCCGTGCATCCCCTCCCCTATTTTCACAGGAGGTGGTTTGGATCGTTAGTGGATCCAACATGTCACCCAGCCTGAGGTAGGTGAGTGTTTAGGGACCCATCCGATAAGAGGCCACCTCCGCGTGGTGGATGGGGGGACACGTTTTGATCACAAAGTGCGCTAAGAGTCTCCATTTTGTTGACCAAGTGTGCTGCTGCCATTTTCTTTTTTTACATGTTTTGTACATGCCACAGCAGCGTGCACCCGTGTATTGGGTTTAGGTGCTGGCTACATTTTCAGTTTTTTTTTCTTTGCTGTGCAAATTTGGGGGGAGTGGCTCCCTCTGTAGCCGTGCATCCCCTCCCCTATTTTCACAGGAGGTGGTTTGGATCGTTAGTGGATCCAACATGTCACCCAGCCTGAGGTAGGTGAGTGTTTAGGGACCCATCCGATAAGAGGCCACCTCCGCGTGGTGGATATGGGGACACCTTTTAATCAAAAAGTGCGCTAAGAGCCTCCATTTTGTTGACCAAGTGTGCTGCTGCCATTTTCTTTTTTTACATGTTTTGTACTTGCCACAGCAGCGTGCACCTGTGTATTGGGTTTAGGTGCTGGCTACATTTTCAGTTTTTTTTTCTTTGCTGTGCAAATTTGGGGGGAGTGGCTCCCTCTGTAGCCGTGCATCCCCTCCCCTATTTTCACAGGAGGTGGTTTGGATCGTTAGTGGATCCAACATGTCACCCAGCCTGAGGTAGGTGAGTGTTTAGGGACCCATCCGATAAGAGGCCACCTCCGCATGGTGGATGGGGGGACACGTTTTGATCACAAAGTGCGCTAAGAGCCTCCATTTTGTTGACCAAGTGTGCTGCTGCCATTTTCTTTTTTTACATGTTTTGTACTTGCCACAGCAGCGTGCACCCATGTATTGGGTTTAGGTGCTGGCTACATTTTCAGTTTTTTTTTCTTTGCTGTGCAAATTTGGGGGGAGTGGCTCCCTCTGTAGCCGTGCATCCCCTCCCCTATTTTCACAGGAGGTGGTTTGTATCGTTAGTGGATCCAACATGTCACCCAGCCTGAGGTAGGTGAGTGTTTAGGGACCCATCCGATAAGAAGCCACCTCCGCGTGGTGGATGGGGGGACACGTTTTGATCAAAAAGTGCGCTAAGAGCCTCCATTTTGTTGACCAAGTGTGCTGCTGCCATTTTCTTTTTTTACATGTTTTGTACTTGCCACAGCAGCATGCACCCGTGTATTGGGTTTAGGTGCTGGCTACATTTTCAGTTTTTTTTTTTTTCTTTGCTGTGCAAATTTGGGGGGAGTGGCTCCCTCTGTAGCCGTGCATCCCCTCCCCTATTTTCACAGGAGGTGGTTTGGATCGTTAGTGTATCCAACATGTCACCCAGCCTGAGGTAGGTGAGTGTTTGGGACCCATCCGATAAGAGGCCACCTCCGCGTGGTGGATGGGGGGACACGTTTTGATCAAAAAGTGCGCTAAGAGCCTCCGTTTTGTTGACCAAGTGTGCTGCTGCCATTTTCTTTTTTACATGTTTTGTACTTGCCACAGCAGCGTGCACCCGTGTATTGGGTTTAGGTGCTGGCTAAATTTTCAGTTTTTTTTTTTTCTTTGCTGTGCAAATTTGGGGGGAGTGGCTCCCTCTGTAGCCGTGCATCCCCTCCCCTATTTTCACAGGAGGTGGTTTGGATAGTTAGTGGATCCAACATGTCACCCAGCCTGAGGTAGGTGAGTGTTTGGGACCCATCCGATAAGAGGCCACCTCCGCGTGGTGGATGGGGGGACACGTTTTGATCACAAAGTGCGCTAAGAGCCTCCATTTTGTTGCCCAAGTGTGCTGCTGCCATTTTCTTTTTTTACATGTTTTGTACTTGCCACAGCAGCATGCACCCGTGTATTGGGTTTAGGTGCTGGCTACATTTTCAGGTTTTTTTTTTTCTTTGCTGTGCAAATTTGGGGGGAGTGGCTCCCTCTGTAGCCGGGCATCCCCTCCCCTATTTTCACAGGAGGTGGTTTGGATCGTTAGTGGATCCAACATGTCACCCAGCCTGAGGTAGGTGAGTGTTTGGGACCCATCCGATAAGAGGCCACCTCCGCGTGGTGGATGGGGGGACACGTTTTGATCAAAAAGTGGGCTAAGAGCCTCCATTTTGTTGACCAAGTGTGCTGCTGCCATTTTCTTTTTTACATGTTTTGTACTTGCCACAGCAGCGTGCACCCGTGTATTGGGTTTAGGTGCTGGCTACATTTTCAGTTTTTTTTTTTTCTTTGCTGTGCAAATTTGGGGGGAGTGGCTCCCTCTGTAGCCGTGCATCCCCTCCCCTATTTTCACAGGAGGTGGTTTGGATCGTTAGTGGATCCAACATGTCACCCAGCCTGAGGTAGGTGAGTGTTTGGGACCCATCCGATAAGAGGCCACCTCCGCGTGGTGGATGGGGGGACACGTTTTGATCAAAAAGTGCGCTAAGAGCCTCCATTTTGTTGACCAAGTGTGCTGCTGCCATTTTTTTTTTACATGTTTTGTACTTACCACAGCAGCGTGCACCCGTGTATTGGGTTTAGGTGCTGGCTACATTTTCAGTTTTTTTTTCTTTGCTGTGCAAATTTGGGGGGAGTGGCTCCCTCTGTAGCCGTGCATCCCCTCCCCTATTTTCACAGGAGGTGGTTTGGATCGTTAGTGGATCCAACATGTCACCCAGCCTGAGGTAGGTGAGTGTAATGGAAGTCTCATATACTTGCATGGGACTTAAAACAAAAACCCAATCCTTCACATAAGGGGGAAGGTTAAGGTTAATTTAACTATTATATATTTTTATTTGACATAAAAGTAACATGTGACCAAGTATTATCGAAATATCTCATGCCATACGAAATTTATGCTGGAACATACATTTCCGATAGACTTGCATGGGACTTAAAATCCAGACCCTCACAAATGGGGGTAGGTTAGGGTTAAATTAACTATCCTATATTTTTAGTAGACATACTGTATAAGTAACATTTGACCAAAAGCCCAGACCCTTGCAAATGGGGGTGGGTAAGGGTTAATTTGCCTATCCAATGCTTGTAGTCGACATATAAGTAACATGTATACCAAGTTTCATGTTAAAGGGTACCTTTAACTTTTGAGATATATTATAGCTTAATGTATGCAGAATAACTTTCCAATTGCATGTTATTAAAAAATATGCTTCTTCTATTTAATTTTCCATTTTGCAAAACTGACCACTAGGGGTCTCCCTACCAGTCCTGGCCACAAGCCCTTTTTATAAATTTCAGACTCATGCTGGAGTCCTAAATCTCACACTGCTCAGCACTGCTCCCTGCCTTTGAATCAGTCAGGCAGGAGCCAGCACTGTGCTCATAGCACAGCAGGGCATACACCTGGCTCTGCCTTACTGCATGCCCTCATTCAATTTACTATCTGAGCTCAGATTTTTCTTCTCTTTGCATATGCAGTTGTAAACAGAGAGGAGGAGATTCAGAGCCTCCAGCTGCTGTGTTCACAGCTTCTATAGTGGGCCACACCCCCTTCCTCCCATACACTAGGACGTCTGAATGAGCAGCCAAGAAGACAATAAATCAGGTAGAAAGAGGGGGTTTTGAATGAAAAGAAACACAGGGATAGTGTCAGTGAGAGTCAGGGACAGATGGGGGGGGGGGGGGGTTAGGGAGAGTTTAGATCATGATGGGTACTCTTTAACCCCTACAGGACCCATGACGTAACGGTACGTCCCGACACCCTGGGTCTTAAGGACCAGGGACGTACATTTACGTCATGGGCAGTTTTAGTCCCCGCCGTGCGCCGGGCGGGGATCGGAGCGGGATGGCTGCTGAAATCATTCAGCAGGCATCCCGTGCAAATGCCCAGGGGGGTCATCAGACCCCCCCATGTCGGCGATCGCGGCAAATCGCAAGTGAATTCACACTTGCGATTTGCGCGATTCCGGGTCATTACGGGTCTATAGTGACCCGGTGACCCGGAATGTAAGGGGGATCGCGGGTGTCTAAGACACCCACGATCCCCCTGAAGCGATAGGAGTGAGGTGGCACGGGTGCCACCCCTCCTATCCCTGCTATTGGTGGTCTAGACGCGACCACCAATAGCAGATCGGGGGCGGGGGGGTTTACTTTCGTTTTCCCCGTCCTGCCCTCCCACAATAGGCAGGGCAGGACGGGGAAACGACGGGGACCGGCGCCGAAGATCCACTTACCGATCCGGGCGGGCGTCGGAGGCTGCAGGCGACGGAGATCGGCGTGCGGCGATGACGTGCGGCTGGATCCGACGGAAGCCGGTGAGTTGCCTAGCAACATCTGGAGGGTACAGTTTGAGACCATTATACAGTGGTCTCTAACTGTAGCCCTCCAGATGTTGCAAAACTACAACTCCCAGCATGCCCAGACTGCTGTTTGGGCATGCTGGAATATGTAGTTTTGCAACAGCTGGAGAGCTACAGTTTGAGACCACTATATAGTGGTCCCTAAACTGTAGCCCTCCAGATCTTGCAAAACTACAACTCCTAGCATGCTCAAACAACTGTTTGCTGTCAGGGCATGCTGGGAATTGTAGTTTTGCAACAGCTGGAGGTCCACAGTTTGGAGATCACTTTGCAGTGGTCTCTAAAACTGTAGCCCTCCAGATGCAAAACTGCAAATCCCAGCATGTCCAAACAGCAATCAGCTGTCTCGGCATGCTGGGAGTTGTAGTTGCGTACCTCCAGCTATTGCATAACTACATCTCCCAGCATGCCCTTCGGCGATCAGTACATGCTGGGAGTTGTAGTTTTGCAACAGCTGGAGGCACACTGGTTAGAAAATACTGAGTTAGGTAACAGAACCTAACTGAAGGTTTTCCAACCATGGTGCCTCCAGCTGTTGCAAAAGTACAACTCCCAGCATGCACGGTCTGTCAGTACATGCTGGGAGTTGTAGTTTTGAAACAGCTGGAGGTTTGCCCCCCCCCCCCCCCCCCCCCATGGGAACGTACAGGGTACATTCACACGGGCAGGCTTACAGTAAGTTTCCTGCTTCAAGTTTGGGCTGCGGCAAATTTTTCGCCGTAGCTCAAACTTCTAGCGAGAAACTCACCGTAACCCGCCAGTGTGAATGTACCCTAAAAACACTACACTACACTAACACCTAATAAAGAGTAAAACACTCAGGGTTAAAACGCTGACTGAATGTCATTTTGAATACTTTGGGGGGTGAAGTTTTTATAATGGGGTCATTTGTGGGGTATTTCTAATGGGAAGACCCTTCAAATCCACTTCAAACCTGAACTGGTCCCTGAAAAATAGTGAGTTTGAAAATTTTGTGAAAAATTGGAAAATTGCTGCTGAACTTTGAAGCCCTCTGGTGTCTTCCAAAAGTAAAAACTCATCAATTTTATGATGCAAACATAAAGTAGACATATTGTATATGTGAATCAAAAATTTTTTTATTTGGAATATCCATTTTCCTTACAAGCAGAGAGCTTCAAAGTTAGAAAAATGCTAATTTTTCTAATTTTTCATCAAATTTGGGGATTTTTCACCAAGAAAGGATGCAAGTTACCATAAAATTTTACCGCTATGTTAAAGTAGAATATGTCACGAAAAAACAATCTCGGAATCAGAATGATAACTAAAAGCATCCCAGAGTTATTAATGTTTAAAGTGACAGTGGTCAGATGTGCAAAAAACGCTCTGGTCCTGAGGTGTAAAATGGCCTGGTCCTTAAGGGGTTAATATCTTTAGCCATTTGGAAATGGTGCTGGAACATACACACATACATACACATATACTTACACACACATTGGGGGAAATTAATTAATACCTGTGCAGAGGAAAAGTTGTCCAGTTGCCCATAGCAACCAATCAGATTGCTTCTTTCATTTTGCAGAGGCCTTGTTAAAAATGAAAAAAATAAATCTGATTGGTTGCTATGGGCAACTGGGCAACTTTTCCTCTGCACATGTTTTGATAAATCTCCCCCATTGAATTTTATAAATATAGATTGTTTGCATGTCTATATAATTTATATCTATAAGACTTGACGAACCCCTAGAGCTTTCAATGGGTTTTCATTACATTTTTTATGAAAGTTTCATTAAAATATTGTTCTATATCTGGAAACTGCTGTAAGCCATTATGTGGCTAGTAAGTAGTTTAAAAAGACAATTTAGGTAAACTGTAAATTGTAGCATTTAAATAGAATTGAAAATATAATTTTTAATATAGGAATTCTATTTGTAAAAATAATTGCATTAGTTTAGTAAAGATAAATGCCTACGTAGCATTGTAGTGTTTGACTCTTAGTAGCTGAGAATTCCCTATGTGGGTGAAATAATTATATATTTATGTTGTGTAATCCCCTTAAAGGGGTACTCCGCCCCTAGACATCTAATCCCCTATCCAAAGTGGCAGCAACCCCACAATCTCTCCTGCAGCACCCTGGCTTCTGCTGCACGGAGCGAACTTCACTTCGTGTCTGATGACGGGTGATACAGGGGCCAGAGTATGGGGACATAACAGCCCCTCCCCCTCATGATGTCATGCCCTGCCCCCTCAATACAAGTCTATAGGAGTGGACGTGACAGCCACCACACTCCCTCCATTGACTTGTATTGAGGGGTCAGTGGCCCCTGTATCGCCTGTCATCAGGCACGGCGCAAAGTTCGCTCCATGCAGCAGATGACAGGGGGTGCTGCAGGAGAGATAGTGGGAGTTCCCAACGGTGTACCCCCTGCCATCAGACATTACATTGCTGAAATATGAGGGTTTATAGTTTGTTTGACAACTTAATTAAGTTTATACCTATCTGACTCATTCCCTTATTTACCATGCAAAGTACAAATTCTCATATGTCAGGAACAGAAGGTAGTATAAAGAAACTGTAAAAAGGTTTATTTTTTTATATTTTTTTATTAATGCATCCTTAAAAACTATGCATTTTCTTAATATACTTCATATACATATACAATATACTGACATATCTGCCAGCTTTCACCTGTATAAGCTGAACCCCTATGAGATTCAGACAAGATCCAAGCTTTTTCAGAAGAGGAGCATTTCCATGCATGCTGACAAGCAATACATGGTGATTAATAATTATTTATATGCAAAATGATTTCTCTTTAGTAATTTTATTAATTAAAATTAAACATGTCTACGTTATGGTGGCAGATAAGATCTAAAGTATCTTTTAAATCCCCCCATTTAAAAAACTGCACCCCTTAAAACAGTGGATACTAACAGTGGAGTAGCATGAAGGTTCTATTCTAGCTTAACTGATTTTTAGGTGACATTTCTTTTAGAGGCTAGGCTATGAAGTGCTGATGAGGCAATGAACTGCCCCATTCTGGAAACTACAGCCATCAATGCATTTATCTATGGATGTAGTGAGCTTTTTGAGTCCACATGTAGGGGTGGCGCTATCCCGATTCTCTGCACTTGAATCCATCTTCACGTAACTGTTTGGTCTGTATAGCTAGCGGTGTTACTTGTTTGTACTGTCTTTTACTTCATGAACATAGCACATTTTTTACTTGGTTGCTGTTTGTTCATGGGCTGGGGGATTTTTGCATTTGACTTGCCCCTTAAGCCACTGCTTATTGCTGGTATGTCAGTGTGTTTTATTACATGTTTTATCTATTCTGTTTTATCTATCTTTTCTGGCACTTATGTCAAAGTGTAGAGTAGTTTAAAAGCGTATACATTCAGAAGCACACAGTGCAAACCTGACGCTTTGAGAAAGGAGCCTCTAGTATTCATTAAGTGCAAATCCTTCCGCCCACCCGCTGGCGATTAACAGATTTCTCCCTATTACTATGCATATAAAGAAATCGGTCAATCATCAGTGTGTGGGTGGAGGCATATACTACTTCTGGGAAATCCATGTGCACCTGGGGAGTGTCTATGAATACGGTGCATGTCTGATAAGATTTGTATATTTTTTCAAAAATAGCTTGCAAAGCATTATAAATGTGCTCCGATATTCAATGGAAGTTCAGTGTTTGCCCTTTCTTTGTATGACTAAATATTTCATGAAGTTTATTTTTATACAGCGGGACCAGATTGTTTTATTCACCACTGCACCCATACACTGATAATGTTTCATAACATACATCTTTGCATGTGTCTTTAATGGCTTATTAACACTGTCCTGCCAGTAAATTCTGCCAGAAATAGTGCAAGCCATGAAACTTTCATTCATTGTGACTTCAGTGGATACACTTGGAATGGCATCTGTACCTGCTGTTACACCATTCTGTTCTCAATGCATACACCGTATGACTGATAACTTGAGTACTCTAAATAAGAGCTCTTAAATGAAAGGGCATTCTTTAATAATAACTGAGTTTCCTTTAAAATATTTATAATCTCAATAGAGCTACTTTTATTAAAAAGACTGATTTTCCTCTTGTGGCTCCCTAGTCTTTTCCAGCAATGCTAATATTCATGGTACTGGGATGCATGTGTTTAAAGGTCATGTATTTTATAATGAACTATTCAAGGAGCATATAGAGGACAGTATTTGAATACATAATGCGCTGTATGTTAAATTCCTGTTTATAGTATATGAACAGTACTGCTAAAACACTTGTTCAGCTATTAGGCATACTGTTTGTTTTATATCTCAGTGCAAACTGTTCTTTGTTGCCAAGCATTGTTTAACAGCCCTTCTGCAAACAAGTTCTAGAAATGTATCTATTTATCTATTTTATTGGTTGGTTTATTATGTAAACAGATCTGGATTTTAATACTGGAGCAAAGGTACCGTATATACTCGAGTATAAGCCGACCCGAGTATAAGCCGAGACCCCTAATTTCAACCCAAAATCCCAGGAAAAGTTATTGACTCGAGTATAAGCCTAGGGTGGGAAATACCTCATCCCCCCCTGTCATCATCCAGACCCGTCATTAACATCCTCATCATCCCCTTGTCATCATCCCACACATCCCCCCTTCATCATCCCCTTGTCATCATCCCACACATCCCCTTATCATCCCACACATCCCCCCTTCATTATCCCCTTGTCATCATCCCACACATCCCCCCTTCATCATCCCCTTGTCATCATCCCACACATCCCCTTATCATCCCACACATCCCCCCTTCATCATCCCCTTGTCATCATCCCACACATCCCCTTATCCCACACATCCCCCCTTCATCATCCCCTTGTCATCATCCCACACATCCCCTTATCCCACACATCCCCCCTTCATCATCCCCTTGTCATCATCCCACACATCCCCCCTTCATCATCCCCTTGTCATCATCCCACACATCCCCTTATCATCCCACACATCCCCCCTTCATCATCCCCTTGTAATCATCCCACACACCCCCCCTTCATCATCCCCACCCCCCTTCATCATCCCCACACCCCCCCCCCCTTCATCATCCTCTTCTCATCATTCGCCCTGAGTGGTCTTCAACCTGCGGACCTCCAGAGGTTTCAAAACTACAACTCCCAGCAAGCCCGGGCAGCCATCGGCTGTCCGGGCTTGCTGGGAGTTGTAGTTTTGAAACCTCCGGAGGTCCGCAGGTTGAAGACCACTGCGGCCTTCAACATGCGGACCTCCAGAGGTTTCAAAACTACAACTCCCAGCAAGCCCGGGCAGCCATCGGCTGTCCGGGCTTGCTGGGAGTTGTAGTTTTGAAACCTCCGGAGGTCCGCAGGTTGAAGACCACTGCGGCCTTCAACATGCGGACCTCCAGAGGTTTCAAAACTACAACTCCCAGAAAGCCCGGGCAGCCATCGGCTGTCCGGGCTTGCTGGGAGTTGTAGTTTTGAAACCTCCGGAGGTCCACAGGTTGAAGACCACTGCGGCCTTCAACATCATCCAGCCCCCTCTCACCCCCTTTAGTTCTGAGTACTCACCTCCGCTCGGCGCTGGTCCGGTCCTGCAGGGCTGTCCGGTGAGGAGGTGGTCCGGTGAGGAGGTGGTCCGGGCTGCTATCTTCACCGGGGGCGCCTCTTCTCCGCGCTTCCGGCCCGGAATAGAGCCGTTGCCTTGACAACGACGTATCTGCGTCGTTGTCAAGGCAACGTGACTATTCTGAGGCCGGGCCCGAAGCGCTTAGAAGAGGCCTCCCCGGTGAAGATAGCAGCCCGGACCACCTCCTCACCGGACCACCTCCTTACCGGACAGCCCTGCAGGACCGGACCAGCGCCGAGCGGAGGTGAGTACTCAGAACTAAAGGGGGTGAGAGGGGGCTGGATGATGTTGAAGGCCGCAGTGGTCTTCAACCTGCGGACCTCCGGAGGTTTCAAAACTACAACTCCCAGCAAGCCCGGACAGCCGATGGCTGCCCGGGCTTGCTGGGAGTTGTAGTTTTGAAACCTCTGGAGGTCCGCAGGTTGAACACCACTGCGGGTGGGGGAGTTCACTCGAGTATAAGCCGAGGGGGGTGTTTTCAGCACGAAAAATCGTGCTGAAAAACTCGGCCTATACTCGAGTATATACGGTAAGATGTGATGTTTCTCTAGTGCAATAGTCAGCAACATACAGTTTAATATCAACTAGAGCTAGGCAAATACAAGTCTCGGTCTAAATAAGGCCCTTATAATAACTAACACATATTACAAAATGAAGCGGCATAATTAACTGGCATGACTTATTATATAAAGGCCTGATACATTAATGTGTATTTTGGCTAGCAAATGTAATTAGAGTTACATAAATCATATCTGTAAATATATGTATCTATGTCATATGAATGTCTGTATGATAAGGAGTATGCCATAGTGCAGAGCAGGTCTGTCTTTGGAAAATATTGTTTCATATTTCAAAAATGTTTTAAATTCAACCAAGAAACACTTTGTCCTAAAGTTGCTGTTTGCAGACATTTCAGATGCTTAGATTTTTCACCTGGGTGAACTGCTTTGTGGTAATCTATAAAACATATTTAATTTTACCTTCTGAAAGCAACCACTACTTGACAGTTTCAATTCATATTAATAAATTCAGATATACACAGCAACAGCATTGTCTATTCCAAAATACAGAACTTTGGTAAAGCTACTGGCAGAAAAAATAGATCTTAATTATAAATAAGGCTAGGTTTCTATTAGAATGTTATTCATCTGAATTATAATGTGAAATGTACTGTTTATTTTAATTTTATTTGGTGTTGGGCATAGGGAAGAAGAAAAAGAAAAAGGCTTTGAAAATACACAATTTTGGGAAAAATTATCCTTATGTATGTCGTGAGAACATTATATATAGGGGGAAATTTATCAAAACATTTGCAGAGGAAAAGTTGACCAGTTGCCCATAGCAACCAATCATATTGCTTCCTTCATTTTTTAAAGGTATCTTTAAAAATGAAATAAGCAATCTGATTGGTTGCTATGGGCAACTGGTCAACTTTTCCTCAGCAAAGGTTTTGATAAATCTCCACCTAGGCCCTGATTAGGAACGGAAGGCAAGGTAAAAGATGTCAAGTAAAGAAAACAAGAATTTATAAATGTAATAATAAAATATGAAGCATTTAAACCACTCAAAACTAAACTGTATGGCAAAGCATAGAATACCAGAAGTGAAGAAAGATAATTACTGTGGGGAAGGAATTTACTAAAAGCAGTGTTTCATATGCCAGTCTTAAAGAGGACCTGTGGCCAACCCCCCAAAATTTTTATTACATTACCATTAAATAGCCTAGGGTACCCTGGTCACACACCTTGTTACAGTTTCTTGATGCACTGTTCCATTCCTGAGATAGGAGGGCTTACTTGACATTCACTCCTATTACTAACCATTAAGTATAATAAAAATAAATAAAAATAAAATCTCAATTTGTTTGGGTTGGCCACAGGTACTCTTTAAAGGGACTGTCCTGCTAAAGAAGCAATCTCTGTAAGGTGTCAAAAATAGAATAAAGCAGCTTACTAATATAATGTTATTAGCCATACTGCACAGATCTCTACATATCAGGTCTACCATTATGTCACAGGCTGTGAATGCAGAGAGCTCCTGTCCCTCCTCCCGGCTCCCCTTATGTCTACTGAGGACTAGACTTTTAATGTTAAGAGGGGGAGCTCATCCTTCCACTCATCATACTTTAAGGCAGCAGGAAGCCTTTCTCAGATAAGACACCAGTAAAGGTTTCGTTCTGCCTTAAAATCTTATGAGCAGTAATATGAGCTCCACTTTCACATTTTTGATCTCTCCCTGAGCAGACAGGAGGGGGAGGGGAAGCAGAGACAGAACTCTAAGGCTAGGTTCACACTACAGAATTTCCGCCTGCAATTCCACTTTGAAATTGCAGGCAGAAATTCCGCTTACTAAAATGTATAGTATAGTGAATGGGTTTCCGTTCACAAATTCACACTTCGGAATTTGTGAAGCGGAACTTGTGAATGGAAAATCCTCTTTAAAATTTCCGCCTGAAGTATGGAGTTGCTTATTCTTCAGGCGGAAATACTCGCGGAACACATTGCAGTCTATTGGAGACTGCAGGGTCCGCACGATCCTAGCGCCGACTGATTTCGGAATCTCCGGGCGGAAATTTTCTGTCCCGAGATTCCGCAGTGTGAACCTAGCCTAAGTGTGGCATGATGTCACAGCTGCAAGGAAGAAAGCAGAGCTAATATGGAAACATCTCTGCACTATGGCTAATAACGTTACCTCAGTATGGTGCTTTATTATACTACTTGACACCATACACAGGTTGTTTTCTTCAATGAATAACCCCTTTTTGTAAAACCCTTCCAGTGTACTATAGCACTGGATATATCAAGAGGTGCATACCTAGGCATATCTGAGGCTGATAGCTCTAATCCTGCTAGCAAGTGTTAATTGTAGTAAAGTCGGCACACCCCTTCATGTAAAGCCTCACCCCCATGAGTCAAGCCATGTCACTTGTAGAGTGCAGTGCAGATCGGCCAAAAGTCATTCAAACCAGGGGTTTCTGCTAAAATATGTGGCTGTGGGCCAATCTGTGAAGACACATACCTTAAAGAAGCTTTAACTTTTTTTTCTGTTGCCCATATCATGCACACTAGCCATCACTAGTCATATATCTCCACTTGCATTATTCCAGCACAGCTACATCTATGCACTTCATTACTATAACTTAGTCATGTGATCACCAGCTTGACTTGTTTGTGTCAGGGGATGCCAGTCCTGGCTCAGCTGACTTCCTGTGAACTACAGGATGACATAATCATCTACCAGATCCCTCCTGCAAGCTCCCAGACCCCTGCCTTACCATTTCTGTATGCTGCTGCTATTTCTATGGGATCAAGAAATACAGCAGTTATACAATTCCCCAGGGCTGTGTTCAATCTTTTTTTTATAAAGGTGTGTCAAAATGGTCATATTTTATTGCAATTGTTCAAATAACTGTAAAAAATAGCAAATTTTACTAAGATTTTTTGAAAATCACAGCCAAACTGCAGTAAAAATGTCTGAAAAAGAAGAATTCAACGAGTGAACACAGCCAAAAGATGTCACATCTTCATAAAACACCTCAACTGTAATTATATGTCAAATCACTTTTGCCTCGTGGCAATATGTTTTTAAAACATACTTTGAATAAGAAAATGCATAAAAACCTGAATATAATAAGAACTGAACTCAACTTATTCATGACTCTAATGAGTTCACCTGTATAAATACCAGCACTAGTGGTGACAAGTTGATTAAAATGATTCTGACTGCCGATCAATATATATTAATACTAATATATTTATATGCCATTTCTAATGCTGAAAAAAGATATTTGTTACCTACTCTACTCCTACTCACCATGTTCCTGATGTCATGTTCCTGATCCTGCAAACTGTTCGTTACTAAGATGGAAACCTTGAAATGATCCCTAGATGAGACAGTAGAAGACAAAGCATTTGAGGAAGATACAGATTGTATAGAAGGACAAGGATCTGGAATTTTCCAGTATGAGAGCGAGAGGTTCGCATAAATGAACTTTGGCCATGAAAGAAATAAAATACTAAATATGCTAATATATACAGAGATAAAGCTCAAATAACCAACCAAAATGTAACATGATGATTTTGACGTCATAACTAAACCTCCCTTTTTTGCAAATGTAAAGACAATGTACTACCGTGTAATTAAACAGAAACTCTTTGAGAACTCTTTGGGAACACTCCTGAGTTTCCTGTTGAGGAAAGAGTTTTTATACCAACATCCTGTCTGGTGTGAATCCCTTATGCCTCATGTCAGCAATATGCAGCAGAGGTCACTCACATTTTAATGCCTCACCTTCAGCCCTCCTTGACAGTTGGTGTCAGAAGTGGGATTTTCCGTTCCCTGAACCACACTCGAGGGAAGAGACAAGTCTGGTGGACCGACACCTTCTCAGCTGTCCAGGGCAAACCAGAACTGCTCACACTAGGAGTTAAAATCTCCACAAGAACACGGTAAGTCTGCTGATTTCTTTATGAAACTGTAGCTTATCGGTGTCTTTTGGGCAGGCCTGGGAGCCTGGGAAATGGCTTCTGTTGACCCGCTATGACTAGCCCTAGCAACGGGGAATCTTCCCCCTGTGTGGTCTCAATTTCACACAGGCGTTCTAGTCGCAGGTGACTGGTTGCTGCTGTTTAAATCTAAGTCCACAATTTAGCAAATCGGGAGAAGTTGTGAGAGAACCAGTAAAATGTTAATATCGAAAATGCACTACACAATAAGATTTCTTTTGAAGATTTTTGAGCTTTTAAAATTTAAAGTGCCAGACATTTTCGATTCAGAAAATAATAAGATTTCTTTGGGATTTTTGAGCTTGAGGGAATCTAACAGACATTTTCGATTTGGGAAAACATTTTGCTTGGATTTAGATTTTTGAGTTTCCTTGATCTACTCAGTGGATACGGTCAAGGGAATTAAAAGTGCCGTAGATTTTTGAATTTTTTTTCTCTCTTTCTTATTTTACCTCTCGTAAATAGGTGTGCATCTGCTAAATTTTCTGTTATGTACTTCTGATATTACATCAGTCAAGTAAAGTACTGTTGGTAAATTTTGGATAGAGTTTAGACTATGTACTGCTGACGTGAGATTCCAGTTCAGTATATGTACTGCTGACGTGAGATTCCAGTTCAGTATATGTACCAGAATGCAACTTTTATACTGCTGATGTGAGATTCCAGTTCAGTATATGTACCAGGTGATACATTTTGTGTATTCTACTGCTGGTAGATCAAGTACAGTATATTTTTACCGTATCATTGATATCTTTTTAGTGTACTGCTTCATGTATCAGTTCAGTATCCTTTTGTACCAGAAGATTAGTATCAATAAACAAATTTTGGTTGTACCTATATGCACCCTTTTTGTTTGTACTGAGTCCCAATCTTTGTACGGCTGATATATCCTCTGAGAGAACTTGTTAATAGGGTAATTACACAGTCCTCACTACACCCAAAAAATTCCTTAAAAACTTTGAAATGGTTAAACTTTGATAGATTATACAAACTCAGGATAGAAATGAAATTTTCAAGGCACTGCTTGCTGTGTATTTAGTCATGGAAAACTAAGTTGTTTCTTGCTAGCTTCTGTGTGAGGTGCAATTCTTCAGGAAAACAATTGTTCATTTGGAATATCACACAGAGAGTAGAAAAATGCACTCACCACCCTCTTGAATAGGCTGTAAATAGCTGGTCTCTTTATTAATGTCCAGGCTTGACACAATATACAGACTTCCAACTAAGGCTGGGTTCACACTACGTTTTGTCCCATACGGGAGCGCATACGGCAGGGGGGAGCTAAAAGCTCAACCACGGTTTTAGGTCCGGTTGTAAAAGCGCATACGGCGCAAAAATGAGCCGACCGGACCGAACGTTTCACTCCGGTCGGCTCATTGAAATGAATGACATACGGGAGCGCATACGGTCACATACGGGAGCGCGAGCTTTTAGCTCCCCCCTGCCGTATGCGCTCCCGTATGGGACAAAACGTAGTGTGAACCCAGCCTAAGCAAGATACAGCAGGGATAACAGGGGAGGGTAACAGACAACTGTTACGCCTAGCGCTCCGGGTCCCCGCTCCTCCCCGGAGCGCTCACGGCGTCTTTCTCCCTGCAGCGCCCCGGTCAGTCCCGCTGACCGGGAGCGCTGCACTGTTTTGGCCGTTGGGGATGCGATTCGCACAGCGGGACGCGCCCGCTCGCGAATCGCATCCCAGGTCACTTACCCGTCCCGGTCCCCTGCTGTCATGTGCTGGCGCGCGCGGCTCGGCTCTCTAGGGCGCGCGCGCGCCAGCTCTCTGAGACTTAAAGGGCCAGTGCACCAATGATTGGTGCCTGGCCCAATTAGCTTAATTGGCTCCCACCTGCTCCCTGCCTTTATCTAGTCTCCTCCCTTGCACTCCCTTGCCGGATCTTGTTGCCTTGTGCCAGTGAAAGCGTTTAGTGTTGTCCAAAGCCTGTGTACCTGAACTTCTGCTACCCATCCTGACTACGAACCTTGCCGCCTGCCCCCGACCTTCTGCTACGTCTGACCTTGCTTCTGCCTACTCCCTTGTACCGCGCCCATCTTCAGCAGCCAGAGAGGTGAGCCGTTGCTAGTGGATACGACCTGGTCACTACCGCCGCAGCAAGACCATCCCGCTTTGCGGCGGGCTCTGGTGAAAACCAGTAGTGGCTTAGAACCGGTCCACTAGCACGGTCCACGCCAATCCCTCTCTGGCACAGAGGATCCACTACCTGCCAGCCGGCATCGTGACAGTAGATCCGGCCATGGATCCCGCTGAGGTGCCCCTGCCAAGTCTCGCTGACCTTACCACGGTGGTCGCTCAGCAATCGCAGCAGATTGCTCAACAAGGACAGCAGCTGTCGCAGTTGACCGCCACGTTACAGCAACTTCTGCCCCTGCTACAGCAGCAACCATCTCCTCCGCCAGCTCCTGCACCTCCTCCGCAGCGAGTGGCCGCTCCTAGCCTCCGCTTGTCCCTGCCGGACAAATTTGATGGGGACTCCAGACTCTGCCGTGGATTTTTGTCTCAGTGTTCCCTGCATATGGAGATGATGTCGGACTTGTTTCCTTCAGAACGGTCTAAGGTGGCGTTCGTAGTGAGCCTTCTTTCAGGAAAGGCCTTGTCTTGGGCCACACCGCTCTGGGACCGCAATGATCCTGCCACAGCCACAGTCCAGGCCTTCTTCACTGAACTCCGGAGTGTCTTCGAAGAGCCAGCCCGAGCTTCTTCTGCCGAGACTGCCCTGTTGAACCTGGTCCAGGGTAATTCTTCCGTTGGCGAGTATGCCGTACAATTCCGTACTCTTGCTTCAGAATTATCCTGGAATAACGAGGCTCTCTGCGCGACCTTTAAAAAAGGCCTATCCAGTCGCATCAAGGATGTGCTGGCCGCACGAGAGATTCCTGCCAATCTGCAAGAACTCATCCATCTAGCTACCCGCATTGACATGCGTTTTTCTGAGCGACACCAAGAGCTCCGCCAGGAAAAAGACTTAGATCTCTGGGCACCTCTCCCACAGTATCCGTTGCAATCTACGCCTGGGCCTCCCGCCGAGGAGGCCATGCAAGTGGATAAGTCTCGCCTGACCCAGGAAGAGAGGAATCGCCGCAGGGAAGAAAATCTCTGTCTTTACTGTGCCAGTACCGAGCATTTCTTGGTGGATTGCCCTATCCGTCCTCCACGCCTGGGAAACGCACGCACGCACCCAGCTCACGTGGGTGTGGCGTCTCTTGGTTCCATGTCTGCTCCTCCACGTCTCACGGTACCCGTGCGGATTTCTTCTTCAGCCTGCTCCTCCCTCTCAGCCGTGGCCTGCTTGGACTCCGGTGCCTCAGGAAATTTTATTTTGGAGTCGTTTGTTAATAAATTCAGCATCCCGGTGACCCGTCTCGTCAAGCCGCTCTACATTTCCGCGGTCAACGGAGCCAGATTGGACTGCACCGTGCGTTACCGCACAGAGCCCCTCCTCATGTCTATTGGACCCCACCTTGAGAGGATTGAATTCTTCATTCTCCCCAACTGTACCTCTGAGGTTCTCCTCGGTCTGCCTTGGCTCCGGCTTCATTCCCCCACCATTGATTGGACCACCGGGGAGATCAGGAACTGGGACTCTGCCTGCCACAGGAAGTGCCTCTCCCCCCCTCCCAGTCCCATCAGGCAAGCCTCTGTGCCTTCCCATGGCCCCCGTCCTGGTGTCACACTGCCCCGTGCCAGGCCTCGCCCTCTGCCCTCCCTCCCCATTCCCACTCCTGCTGTACTGCCTGCCGTTGAGGAAACCCTCCATTCTTTCCCGGTGTCCTCATCCCAGGGGAGGCAGTTACCGGACAAAGAGAAGGGGAGACCTAAGGGGGGGGGTACTGTTACGCCTAGCGCTCCGGGTCCCCGCTCCTCCCCGGAGCGCTCACGGCGTCTTTCTCCCTGCAGCGCCCCGGTCAGTCCCGCTGACCGGGAGCGCTGCACTGTTTTGGCCGTTGGGGATGCGATTCGCACAGCGGGACGCGCCCGCTCGCGAATCGCATCCCAGGTCACTTACCCGTCCCGGTCCCCTGCTGTCATGTGCTGGCGCGCGCGGCTCCGCTCTCTAGGGCGCGCGCGCGCCAGCTCTCTGAGACTTAAAGGGCCAGTGCACCAATGATTGGTGCCTGGCCCAATTAGCTTAATTGGCTCCCACCTGCTCCCTGCCTTTATCTAGTCTCCTCCCTTGCACTCCCTTGCCGGATCTTGTTGCCTTGTGCCAGTGAAAGCGTTTAGTGTTGTCCAAAGCCTGTGTACCTGAACTTCTGCTACCCATCCTGACTACGAACCTTGCCGCCTGCCCCCGACCTTCTGCTACGTCTGACCTTGCTTCTGCCTACTCCCTTGTACCGCGCCCATCTTCAGCAGCCAGAGAGGTGAGCCGTTGCTAGTGGATACGACCTGGTCACTACCGCCGCAGCAAGACCATCCCGCTTTGCGGCGGGCTCTGGTGAAAACCAGTAGTGGCTTAGAACCGGTCCACTAGCACGGTCCACGCCAATCCCTCTCTGGCACAGAGGATCCACTACCTGGAAGCCGAATCGTGACAACAACAGACTGTTTCTTGTCTAAATGACAATTCTTCCGGTCTCTGTGTGGCTGTGATATGAAAGGTGTTGTGATTGGCTGACTATTTATATTTATACTCACCTGTGTGGGGGCTTAGACACGTATGTTGGGGTTGGACTTGGTAGGTGGTAGCATGCATGTCGGATAGTCTTTAGGTGTTTGCTGTTTTCCTTTTTTGATATGCAGCTTCATGTTTACAGGATGTTTCTTTTCATGTCATTGTCATTTATCTCTGATTCCCTTCATAGTCTGAGTTTCCTCCTCTTTATATACTTTGTCACCTTTCAGAGAATTAACTATACTATTTTCCTGGTCCTGTCTCACTATTCTATGTAGTGGTATACCTCCTGTATCATCTCCAGTCATCTGCTCTTGTTACTGAATGTGCCTATGTTTTAATGTTCTTCTTATTTTAAAGTGTATGTCTTTTCTGATATATGTTTAATAAAGATATATAATTTTACACAATTGGTTCTTTTTTGTTTGTGGACAATAGAAGCCTACCTTGTATACAGGTCACAGTAAGAAAATAAGTACTTCCGGCCCATAACAATCACATGCACGGGGCGCCAGACATCCCCGTATTTCCTGCTGGTGAGGTCACCATGTCACATGATCATCCTAAAGTCCTGCACATGCACGCGTTCTTAATACAAGAGAAACGCTCCCCTGCCAGAGAGCGCGAGAAATGCAACGTAATCTCACGCATGCGCGCCGACTCAGAAATTCTCCCATAACATGCCAAATCAGTGCCCATGTCTGGGGACTTAGAATTTAACAGCTAGAAAATGCTGTGCACAGATGCAGCACTACAGTAGACTGAATGTCCATATAACTAGAAATGGAAATGCATGCTTTGCTTCCTATATAACATATGTTGCTAAAAGGACCACGAGATAAGTATTAGAATAAACATAGGATGATCATTAACCCCTTAAGGACTCAGCGTTTTTCCGTTTTTGCATTTTCATTTTTTCCTCATCACCTTCTAAAAATCATAATGCTTTCAATTTTGCACCTAAAAATCCATATGATGGCTTATTTCTTCTGCCACCAATTCTACTTTCCAGTGACAGTCATTTTACTAAAAATTGGATATCCAGATTACCTTTCCATTTGCAAACTCCCCAAAATTTGATATAAAAAAATATTAGCACTATGAACCATCCTCATATGTTTGGCAAGTGGTGTATCATTATTTGTCCGAATGGTACTCAAATGTTTTAAGATTCTCCTCTTGAATTCCTGTGTCATTTTCTCGACATACAATTTATCACAGCAACACCTCGCTATATAAATTATATTCCTTGTTGAACAATTAATACATTTCAGAATTTGGTAACTGCGTCCATCCAGGGGATTTGTGAATGCTCATATTTTAGGTAAATATTGACAAAATTGACAATGGCCACATGGGTAGGAGCACACTATTCTGGTATCTGGACTTATTGGTATATCTCCCAAGGTAGAAAAATGACTATGAAGAAGGATGTCCTTCGAATTTGGTCCCCTTCTAAATGTTACTTGGGGTCTCTCTCCAGCTGCCTGTCTGAGGTCAGGGTCTGAATACAAAATGGGACTGAATCTACGCAGTATGTTATAAACTCTGGTACTGTATCCATCATATGTGCCAATACATCTAATTGTAAATGTAAGTCTCTCTTCTCTACTTGAGGTTAACAGTGTTCTTCAATCACTCCTTTTTGCCCTACATTGGGCCTTTCTCAGATGTACCCAAGGATAACCTTTATCCACAAATCTCTTACATAGCTCAGACTCGTCCAAGTATGTATTCTGAGTCGAACAATTGCGCTTTGCTCTTAAGAACTGTTCCACAGTGATACTTTTCCTCAAAGTAACAGGGTGCCAGCTTTGCTAGTGCAATAGGCTGTTTGTAGATGTTGGTTTTCTAAATACTTTTGTATGAATTTTGTTCTTGTCATCAATCGATATGGTTAAATCCAAAAATTTAATTTGTCTCCCCCCCAAACTCAAGCAAGGTTTGGCATGTTCTGGGTGAATTTCTGAGTCGGCGCGCATGCGCATACACAGTATTTCTCGCGCTCTCTGTCAGGGGAGTGTTTCTCTTGTATTAAGGACATGCAAGACTGTAAGTTTGATTTTGCATTTATCCTTTTGAATGGTGGTTAAGTATATTTGGGGAGATTTATCAAAACCTGTCCAGACAAAAAGTTGTTGAGTTGCCCATAGCAACCAAAAAGATTTTTCTTTCATTTTTAAAAAGGCCAATGCAAAATGAAAGAAGTGATCTGATTGGTTGCTATGGGCAATTCAGCAACTTTTCCTCTGGACAAGTTTTGATAGATCTCCCCCATTGTGTTGATTCCACCACCTCCAACCAAAAAAGGTAATCATTTCATCCAAAATAAATTGATATCTCTATCAAAATACTTAACCTTTACAGGTCCAGATAATGAGTGCTAAAATATTATTGTAATTTTTTTAATCTTAGATTTTGTTTGTCTTCCACTGATGTTATAATATTGACCAAAGCACTTGGTGATGACAATACAACTTTGAGATGAACAATTTGTCCAATGTAATATTGCATAAGGCATGAGTCAACATTGAGAAGCGTGAACAATCCTTTGACCATGGTATTTTTCATATTTTCTAAAAAAAAAAAAAGTCTATTTTTTTCCCAGAACTACTTCAAATACAGCATCCCAATATACAGAGCCAGTAGTGGAGGAAACTACTGAACAGACAGATGTTGAGGGGAAGACACGAACCAGAAACTATCACCTCAAGGCTATGTAGAAAAATTTACCAAAAGCACTTTTCTAGACATAGTTATAGAAGCAATTGGCAGGAGGCCTTCTTCGAGGCTATGCAAAGGATGGAGGACAGTTTTAACAATAAAATACTACAACTAGATCTCAGACTACTTAGAATTGAGGGAAAAATATCTGACCAACACCTAGTCCTCTTAGGGACTTTGCCCTAAATTTGGTTCGTAGTATGGAAGAAATGAGGGAGGAGCAATTAACCAACTTTAACCTCCCCACCAGGCACCTCTTCCTCCACCTTTCCCTGCTCACCAGCAACTCAGACCCAGACCCTATCCTTCCCTATTTCCATACCAACAAGTTTATCCTTCCCTATATCCATACCAGCAAGTTTATCCTTCCCCATATCCATACCAAGTTAGATATGATGACACATATGAAGTTGAGGAAGGGCAGGTCTACCGCCGTATGTAATTAATGTTATTATTGCATAACATGTACAATTGTTTTATCTTCTTTATAAATGAAGACAAAGACATATTTTGTTGATGTTTTTTACTTTTAACAATTAAAATAGTTTTGTTAAAAAACTGTTTTCGGAAACACATAAACAAACATTATTATATCCTTTTGGACAAGACTGAAAAGTGTCTTCTTCTCTTCAAGGTATCTAGGAAAAAACAAAAAGAATATGAAAACCTTTATATCACCATAGATTTTTCAATTAGGTCATGTATATCAAAAATTTTTAGGTCATATAAGGAGCAATTATTATTGTAGCCCATAATAATCTGTCCTTTTCTTTATTTGATTTTTAAAATTACAGGTAATATAAACAGATTGTGGAAAATTTATCTAAACCTGTGCAACCAAAAAAATTGAAAAGTTTACAATAGCAAGCAATCAGATCTCTTTTTTTTATTTTGCAGGGGCCTTATTAAAAATGAAAGAAGCAAGCTGATTGGCATGGTCAACGGGTAAATTTTCCTATGAACAGGTTTTCTTAAATCTCCCCCTATGAATAATGGTTGCAATTGGCCAATACACCAGTCTTGTTTGAAAATGGTTTTGATAATCCACACAGTCATGACCGGTTATTCTCATGCTCTAAAATTGTTAGCAAATTAAATTGGTGTTATTTTAAATTATAAAAACTTACCAAGAAAGTTTGTCTTGCCATGGCAAAGCTCCTTGGGCCAAATTGAAATAGCTGAGAAAGCTATTCCTGACATCCATAGCTGACACAGGAGCCCAATGACTGGATGGTTCCAGGCCGATAAGCTCACACGCTTCCATTTCTTCCATAAAAGAACTGTAGGATGGGTCGTTATTGAGCACGTGGTGGTGCAGCACAACACATCTGTGGTAACTGCCTTGGGGTGTAGTGTAGCTGGGGTGGAGCTTCGGTATATGAGGGGTTAATTTAACCCCTGTCACCCGTGATGCCAGGGTGAGGGTTAATACGCTGAGGTAAATCTTCGGCCTATCGCCAACCTTCCCAGAAAAAATAGGTGCGTGCTTAAATGAATGAAGGTCCACAATAGGGATGAACTTGAACTTTTATAAACTTTACTGAGGTACTTACGGTACATCCAATTAACAGCAACAGTATTAGCAATACAGTCTCTATACAGCACGGCAGTGATTGACAGATGCTGTGGACCATTGACTTATCCAAAGGACTAGTAGAATTAGGATTGATGCAGAGATCCGTCCGGATTTAGGGGTCTGTTTAGGTCTGGTGATCTTGCAGATTTAACAGGGATTTAGATAACTCACAGTTTTGTAAGATGGCCGTTGCTGCAAGGCTTGGGCCTAGTCACTGCTGATGACAGCTGCGCAGATCCTCCTCCATCAGCAGCCCACGAGGAAAGAGAGAGAATAATGGCCGCCGCTCCCTTATATGGGCAGGGGCAGGGCCGTTTTGGATTGGTCCGTGTCAGCTGTCACTCACCGTTACAATGCATTGTGGGCGATCACCTGACTTCCTCCAAAGGTCCTTGAACCATAAACCATAGAGTTTTGGAACGCATCACGTGACCCGCAGGTCCTGCGACACTACAACAAGGTAAGTACACTTTATCTACATATTTACACATTGAATTTGAATAGTTTTAACTATTAAAGGGGTGACAAGGGGCTAACTATTGATGAGGACCCCACCGGTAGCTAGGGACTCTGTCTTTGGGGACCTCACCACAAGGTAATGGATGCAATACGGTACCGGGACACCACACATCCTTTAAAGGGGTACTCCGCCCCTGGCATCTTATCCCCTATGCAAAGGATAGGGGATAAGATGTTAGATCGTTAGATCCTCCACTTATTTGTGAATAGTCCGAAGGAGCATTCAACATATCTCCTTGACCTGGTCAGACAGTAGTTAAATACTTGTCGTTCTACATTTAAACCTCCAGCTGCAAAGGGCTTCATCAAATTTTGGTGCATTTGAAATGCCTTATCTGCAAGTAAAACATGAGGAAGAGAAAGTCCATCAGAGTCAGGTAGGGATTTTGTTAAATGTACGGGAATTTAATGCTTTTCCAAGGTTTGATTCTCCTGAGAGTAATTATTTTGGCCATATGCACCAATATCTACGGCCAGGAATTTGTAGTTGACGTCGGATATAGCCATTAGTATAATTGAGAAAAAATGCTTGTAGTTATAATGCAAGGACCCACTGTGGGCAGGTTTGTGAATTCTTATAAGTTTCCCATCTAGGGCGCCTATGCAATTAGGAAAGTTCGAATTTCTTAGGAATCCTTCAGCAGCCTTGAGCCAGGTACTTTCTGTTGCCTTGGGCACATACACTGGCAGCAACACTTTTCAAAGAGTCTCACCGGTGTGAAGCACAATTTTGGAGATCGTGGATATGCCCATGCGGCAAGGAATCTAAGGAATAAAAAAAAAAAATTCCATGAATTAAAACCCTAACATACTTTTTATACTGATACACAACTATTGCATGGACCCGGCATACAGGTGCACACTGCAAGGCTAAATATAAACAAACAGGAGATTACAGCAGCACACTGCTAGTACAAAGATATAGATGAAATATTAAATGCTATATTGCTACAATGAAAAATTGTGTTGCTTCGCTTATTTTTCATTTGAGCAATATAGCATTTCATATTTGATCTATATCTTTGTGCTAGCAGTGTGCTGCTGTATTCTCCTGCCTGTGTATATTTCACCTAGCAGCATTCACCTATATTACAGGGTCCATGCAATAGTTGTGAATCAGTATTTTAGGCAGATCTTTAACAAAAACACCAGCAATAAATTAGTTGGAATCTGTGCTATACTTAAGTATCTGAATAAAAAAAATTTACATTTTTCAAAATTATCCTCATGAAATTTTGGGGGAAATGAATGTAAACATGTAAAGCAAAAGTTGCTGAGTTGACCAAAGCAAGTGGTCAGATCACTTCTTTCAGTTTTGAAAAAGAGTTTGAAAAATGAAAAATGCGATCTGATTGGTTGCTATGGGCAACTCACCAACTTTTTCTCAGGATAGGCTTTGCTAAATGCCCCTCATATTGCATTTGATCTGTTCAATACTATATCAATTTGTACATGATAGTATTGTCTCTGGGTGGATTTGAACCACCAACCTTTCAGGTTTTTCAACTGGCTTAATGTGGAGATGGTACAAGGTAAGTTAAGTAAAGTAAATGTAAGCAAATCTCCAGGGCCGGATGGACTACACCCAAGAGTTCTTAGAGAGGCAAGTTCAGTAATATCTGTACTAATCTGTACTAACTAATATTCGCAAGGCGAATGTGGTACCAATCTTCAAGAAGGACTCTAGGTCTTCGCCAGGCAATTATAGACCGGTAAGTCTAACGTGCATTGTGGGTAAATTGTTTGAAGGACTTATAAGGGATTACATACAGGAATACATAGGGGATAATAGTATTATAAGTGATAGCCAGCATGGGTTTACTAAGGATAGAAGTTGTCAAACCAATCTAATTTGCTTTTATGAAGAGGTGAGTAGAAGCCTTGACAGAGGAATGGCTGTGGATATAGTGTTTCTGGATTTTGCCAAAGCGTTTGATACTGTCCCGCACATACGTCTGACAGGTAAGTTAAGGTCCTTGGGCTTGGAAACTTTAGTTTGTAACTGGATTGAACACTGGCTCATGGATCGTACCCAAAGAGTGGTGGTCAATGATTCGTACTCTGATTGGTCCCCGGTTATTAGTGGTGTACCCCAAGGTTCAGTACTGGGCCCACTGCTGTTTAATTTCTTTAACAATGATATAGAGGATGGTATTAACAGCTCTGTTTCTATCTTTGCAGATGACACCAAGCTTTGTAGCACGGTACAGTCTATAGAGAATGTGCATAAGTTACAAGATGACTTGGATAGACTGGGCATCCACTTGGCAAATGAGGTTCAATGTGGATAAATGTAAAGTTATGCATCTGGGTACTAATAACCTGCATGCGTCATATGTCTTAGGGGGGATTAAACTGGCAGAGTCACTGGTAGAGAAGGATCTGGGTGTACTTGCAGATCACAGACTACAGAATAGCATGCAATGTCAAGCTGCTGCTTCCAAGGCCGGCAGGATATTGTCATGTATAAAAAGAGGCATGGACTCAAGGGACAGGGACATAATACTCCCCCTTTATAAAGCATTGGTACGGCTTTACCTGGAATATGCTGTTCAGTTTTGGTCGCCTGTTCATAAAAGGGACACTGCGGAGTTGGAAAGGGTGCAGAGACGCGCGACTAAACTAATATGGGGCATGGAACATCTTAGCTATGAGGAGCGATTAAAGGAGTTACAACTGTTTAGTCTTGAGAAGAGACGTTTAAGGGGGGATATGATAAACGTATATAAATATACGTATAAAAAAACGTATAAAAAAAGTATATAAATGGCCCATGCAAAAAATATGGAGAAAAACTGTTCCAGGTTAAACCCCCCCAAAGGACGAGGGGGCACTCCCTCCGTCTGGAGAAGAAAAGGTTTAGTCTAAAGGGGCGACACGCCTTCTTTACCGTGAGGACTGTGAATTTATGGAACGGTCTACCTCAGGAACTGGTCACAGCAGGAACAATTAACAGCTTTAAAACAGGGTAAGATACATTCCTGGAACAAAATAACATTAATGCTTATGCAGAATTATAAAACTACATCCCTTTCCCTTATCCCCTTACACCCTTCCCTTTAATTCCCTGTTTGGACTTGATGGACGTATGTCTTTTTTCAACCATACTAACTATGTAACTATGTAACTGAATGTGCTAACCAATAACTCTGCATGACAGAGACAAGAACTATCAGGAAAAAAAATTATATATTTTAATTGATAACCGTCAAGGGGAACATTTATGAAATGTAGGAGAACAGGGGTCTTGGGGAAAAGAAAAAAGGGAAAAGAGATTGTTTGCAGAGAGTAATTAACCTCACTACATAGAAATGTTGAACAATCCCTCCATTCAGGGTGTAAAGATCCAAACAGATATGAGTATGTGCTACATGGGAGGGTAATATTTTACAATGGTTTTCATTGCACTTTAAGGATGCTTTTAGTGGTTAATTTTCAGAATCTGCATGGCCATTCAGCCTTAATCCGCGCTGCTGCAGGCCTCCGGCGTGCTTCCCCTGCGTCGTTGCTATGCACGGCGTGGCTCACTGACGTCATGCGCCGTGCCGTTCAGCGCATAGCAACGACGCCGGGGACGCACGCCGGAGGCCTGCAGCAGTGCGGACCCGACTCAGGTAATTATGCCACCGGGGATGGGGGAGGCAACGGGGCAGCGGCACCGGCAATGGGTGCCGCTGCCCCTTCTCTTCCCCTGGCTGTCGGCGCCGGCACCGATAGTCAGGGGGACAGAACGGGCAGCGGCGCCGATAGCCAGGGGGTGAGAAGGGCCGACAGCAGCGCTCTAGACCTCAGGAAAGGCAGGGGGAGAGAAGCGGGCAGCGACGGCCTCTCTCCCCTGCCTTTCCTGGGGGTGTATCGGCGTATAACACGCACACAGACTTTAGGCTAAAAATTTTAGCCTAAAAAGTGCGCGTTATATGCCGATAAATACGGTATATATCAAAATTTACTTGAGGGTAATTACCAGACATTGTTCCGGAGAAACTGCTAGTCGACACCTCGTATACTGAAATGTATACTGAAGATGATCAAAGGTCCTAAGAGACATTCTTAAAGGGGTATTCCAGGAAAAAACTTTTTTTATATATATCAACTGGCTCCAGAAATTTAAACAGATTTGTAAATTACTTCATTAAAAAATCTTAATCCTTTCATAACTTATGAGCTTCTGAAGTTAAGATCTACAATAATAGAGATAGGAGGAAAGCACACCTAGGTATAGGGGTTAGCAAATACACACCTGCCAGGTATTGGCTGTGTGGGACTAGCAGCAGCTACGGGACGTCAGGGTTTCCAGGGTAGGACCGATCTGCGGGGTGCAGAAAACTCACAGCAGAATCATATAATAGACGTAAAAGAAAAAGAACATCTGCACTCACCGATAAGTATCGGTAGTAGCGTCCGGGAGTCCGCGATCACAGGCGCAGCATGTCGCAGGAAGCGCTCAGAGACAGTCTCTGAGCGCTTCCTGCGACATGCTGCGCCTGTGATCCCGGACTCCCAGACGCTACTATCACTACTTAGCGGTGAGTGCAGATGTTCTTTTTCTTTTACGTCTATCTTCTGAAGTTAAGGTTGTTCTTTTCTGTCTAAATCCTCTCTGATGACACCTGTTGTCACGATCACACCCTATCGGTCCAGCTAAGACGCTAGAGAGAGTGTGATGGTGCAAGGGTTAAAGCCGCCAGACCTCTGGGTTTCCACTACAAGTCCCAGCAAGTCACCAAATTAACCCTTAGATAAACGTGTTTCCACCAGAGCTGCCTTCAGAAAGGTGAGCTCATATATTTAGAGATCAAAGACCAGAGCTGATTAATTAAACATTTAATCTGATAAAAGGTATCACAGTGCTATATATATATATATATATGTATATATATATATATATATATATATATATATATAAAAATACAGGAACAAATGACATACAGGTATAAAAATATATAAAAGAGTTTAGCAAGACAAGTTCAGAAAACAAAAGATGAAGTTCTTACAGCATGATGGTATAGCAGTTCCAAGAGAGTGAGTTTCAGCTGTTCTTAGGATGGTCTTGTCAGCTTGTCGCCCAGCTTTTAACAAGCAACTTTGAGTCTAGCATTGTTTTAAATAACACATCTGCTTTCTTGAGAGGGAGACTCATTCCCCCCCCCCCTCCCCTCTGGTCCCACCAGGGGGTCTTCTCTCTTCCTGGCCCCTTATCTGTTTGATTATATGATGGGACCAGAGTGCACGACTTCAAAGGAGATACCAAGACAGCCAGACCTCCAATAAAATGCAATACACAAAACACAGTCTGAATGACCCCTCACCCATGTCTTAGTTTATACACAGATATAATTTATAATACACATATAGGATTTTAATAATCAGGCCTTGGGCCTGACACCTCCCCCTTAAGATGGGGACAGAGAGATCTTGCCCTTCCAGGCTGATAGAGCTGTCTCCATTACTCCTCTATTTCTCTTCTTTACACCACAGGCCCTGCATTCCCAGGCAAAGATGGCACTGAAGGGGCCTATTTCCTCATTTAGCTGCCTTTTCTTTGCAGCTAAGAGCTGTGGATTGATCTCTACATCCTGAAGAAATCCCTGGCTCTTAGCTTCCTCCACTAGGTCCAGTAGGGGTTCACTACCCAGCCCTACCTGTTGTGCACTACATACACTGAGTACCACCTTCTCGGGGTCATAATATGCCATATTAATGTGGCACTGTTCTCTGCCTCTGACCTTTCTCATCAAGGGCAACTATATATGTGGTGGGTTCTAGGCACTGCAAAATGGGGAAGAGACCCTCTCAGGCAGCCTGCAACTTATTCTGCCTGATGGGGTTCAGAACCATTACCTTCTGTCCCACTTCATAGACCCGGTCCCTTGCATTGTGATCATACCAGTACTTCTGCCTGGACTGGGCTGCTGTGAGGTTGTCATGTACCAGCCCGGTCAGTGTCTACATCCTGTCCCTGAATCTCAGAGCATACTCCACCACAGAAGTCTCAGGGGCATGTAGCCCCCCTTCCCATTCTCCCCTAACTAAATCTCGGAGTCCCCACACTTTATGACCATATAATAATTCAAAGGGCGAGAAACCTGTAGATTCTTGCGGTACCTCCCTGTAAGTGAATAACAGATGGGGTAAATACTTTTCCCAGTCTCTGCCCTACGATTCTACAAATGTTTTTAGCATTTGTTTCAAGGTGCCATTGTTACCGGACACTCTGTCCAACCAATGTAGAGGGTTGTGATCAGTTATGACAGTAAAATCCCTGTCATACAGGTATGGCTGTAATTTTTGCACAGCCCAGACCACAGCTAGACATTCCTTCTCTATGACCGCATAGGCCACTTCCAAATGTCCTGCCAGGGGGGTCTCATGGGCCAACCTCAGCAGCTCTTTCCTGTACTGCCTAGGAACCACTAACTGCCTTTCTCTCTCCTGGGCCCCTAGCATGCCTTTGGAAAGGGACTCCCAGTACAAGATATCATTTTCCCAATATACCCGATGCCCATCTGTGTCAACATCTGTATGCTCAGCACGTTGTCTCAGCCCTTCAAGGAAAGGGTCACTGTGCAGAGCTTCCCGGAAATGCTCATTTCCCTCCCCCCATCTTGTGGTATCAGGGAGCACATTTCCCCCAGGTGAACTAGCATCCCCACCTTCCTCTGCTGGGGCTTGCAAGTCACACAGCTTGCCCCTTGCATCACCATCCTCCCTTCCTTTTAAAGCTGCAGCCCTGGCATGCTGCTGACGCGTTACCACTACCACCATTGGTATGCCTCCCTGGGCATTACCCCCCCCCCCCCCTCAGTTCCAGACATAACAATACAGGCATCATACACAGGGCTATCACTCCTTCCCTCCTCCCCCTTAAGCTCACAGGATTGGGACATATCACTCACTGCTGGTCCCTCATCCTTAAATGTCACCAGGGGCACACCAACCCCTCCCCCTAGCCCATCTCCACTAGGTTTTGGCATTGGCAATGCATTGTCATCACATTTTACAATACACCCCATTCCACGTTTGGAAAACATTACTGGTTCAGTCACAGGTAAACAATTATTAATCCCCTGCACCCCCTCCCAGTTACCACGTTTCACAATGTCTCCCAAAGTCTCGCACAGTACCTCAGAATGAACAGGGCTCTCTCCTAGCCCATCCGGTGTGCAGGTAGTGTCCTCTGGAGCATAATGACAGAGCATCCGACCCAAATCATTCCCCAGCAGAACATTAACAGGGATGTCCTCAGAGACCCCCACCTTCCGCAAACCTTTGCCTGTACCCCAATCCAGGTACACACGGGCCATGGGCACAGCAGGCCACACACTTCCAATTCCTTTTAAAGCCATGGTTCTTCCAGGGATGATGTCCTCTGTATCCACCACTTCAGGCCGCACCAAGGTAAAGGAGGCTCCAGGATCTCGCAACCCCACTGTCACCCGGTCACCCACAGTTATACTCTGCAGGTTATCCGCTCTTTTCTCCACCGCTCTGGACACCAGAAGAACGGCTGTGTGTCCTCCAGCTACTGGTGGAGAATTATTTTTTGTTGGGGCAAGTGGCACTCAGGTGCCCAATATTGTTGGATCTGTAACATCGGCGGGTGTCCCCCTGACCCAATGTGGCTCCTGTTGCTTTTGGGAATGATGGCAAGAATTTCCCGGCTGACCTGGTGGTGCTTTGTGGTTGTGTGGCTCCCCTCCAGGTAGTTGCTCCAGCTTGTGCAGATCCACGCTTTGCTGCTGGTGCCCGGTTGTTGGCAAAGTCATCTCCTAGTTCTGCTGCTTCCATGGCTGTCTTGGGCTTGCGGTCCAAAATCCACTCTCTGGCTTCAAAGCTCCGTGTTTGGAGAAACTGATCCAGGACCATCATGTCCTCCAGGGCCTCATAGGTAGTGACTTGTAGGCCCCCAGTCCATTGCCTGAATGCAGTCCTTAGCTGACCTTCATGTTCAGTGCAGCTTTCTGTGGCGCTTTGTTGCAAAGTCCTAAATCTTTTCCGATAAGCCTCTGGAGTCAGATTAAAACTTTTTAGCAGGGCAGATTTTATTGCCTCATAGTCCTGGTCACTTTCAGAGGGAAGCGAAGCAAACACATCCAGAGCTTTCCCTCACAACCATGGGGTTAGATATCGTCCCCACTGTTCCTTAGGTAGATGGAACTGCTGGCAAACCTTTTCAAATCCCCTCAGGAACACATCCAGATCACCATCTTTCTCCAACATGGGGAAATGTTTCAAGCGGGGTTTGTGGTCTCCTTGATCCTGCACATCACTCCGTGCGGATAAAGCATCCCCTCTCAGCCTCAGAACCTCCAGTTCATGCCTTCGCTGGGCCTCTCTTTCTGCCGCCTCTCTCTCTGCGGCTTGTGCCTCTCTTTCTGCGGCTTGTGCCTGGGCCTCTCTTTCTACGGCTCGTGCCTGAGCCTCTCTCTCTGCCGCTCGTGCCTCTCTCTCAGCAGTTTGGTACTGGAGAAGCAGTTGGAGTTTCATATTGGCATCCACATTCCCAAGGTGTTGTAAGGCAGTCCGCATATAAGAGTCCAAGGCCTCATGTGGAGTACTGTCCTGATGGGGAGTAATGTTGTATTCCCCAGGAGTCCTTGGATGGCAGTTCCAGCTGTAGGACTTTGACTCATGTCACTCAGTTCTTCTGCACGGGTATTATACTCCACAAGATCAGCAATAAGTTGTTCCTTGTTCTTTCCTGCAGTAGGAATGTCCTTTTTTTGGCACATTATCTCCAGTGCAGGCTTGGACTGCTTGCGATATGCCTCTATATTTCTGAGATGAGACAGAGGAGGTAAAACAGGAGATGGGGAGGACAGAACTGCCTTGCACTCTTTTTGTATGTCTTTTAAACCAGCACTAAGCTCTGTCTTTGGAATTTACACACAAGAAGATGTATGCAATTTCTTTTTAGTGCTAAGATTTCCTTACAGGTAAAATCCAGCAAGCATTAAAAATCTCTAAATATATCCCGACGTTGCCACCAGTTGTCACGATCACACCCTATCGGTCCAGCTAAGACGCTAGAGAGAGTGTGATGGTGCAAGGGTTAAAGCTGCCAGACCTTTGGGTATCCACTGCAAGTCCCAGCAAGTCACCAAATTAACCCTTAGATAAACGTGTTTCCACCAGAGCTGCCTACAAAAAGGTGAGCTCATAAATTTAGAGATCAAAGACCAGAGCTGATTAAACATTTAATCTGATAAAAGGTATCACAGTGCTATATATATATATATATATATATATATACAAATACAGAAACAAATGACATACAGGTATAAAAATATATAAAAGAGTTTAGCAAGACAAGTTCAGAAAACAAAAGATGAAGTTCTTACAGCATGATGGTATAGCAGTTCCAAGAGAGTGAGTTTCAGCTGTTCTTAGGATGGTCTTTTCAGCTTGTGGCCCAGCTTTTAACAACCAACTTTGAGTCAAGCATTGTTTTAAATAACACATCTGCTTTCTTGGGAGGGAGACTCCATTCCCCTCCTCCCCTCTGGTCCCACCAGGGGGTCTTCTCTCTTCCTGGCCCCTTATCTGTTTGATTATATGATGGGACCAGAGTGCACGACTTCAAAGGAGATACCAAGACAGCCAGACCTCCAATAAAATGCAATACACAAAACACAGTCTGAATTACCCCTCACCCATGTCTTAGTTTATACACAGATATAATTTATAATACACATATAGGATTTTAATAATCAGGCCTTGGGCCTGACACCTGTCTCGGGAAACGCCCAGTTTAGAAGCAAATCCCCATAGCAAACCTCTTTTAAACTGGGCGTTTCCCGAGACAGGTGTCATCAGAGAGGATTTAGACAGAAAAGAACAACCTTAACTTCAGAAGCTCATAAGTACTGGAAGGATTAAGATTTTTTTTTTTTAAAGTAATTTACAAATCTGTTTAACTTTCTGGAGCCAGTTGATATATATAAAAAAAGTTTTTTTCCTGGAATACCCCTTTAAATAGTCCTGAAATTAATCAGTATACCCACGTAGCTGAGCATACAAAAAAATGAAATGCTCCAGGCTGTGGCCTTAAATCATTAACTGGGGGAACCCAGTAACGATGGGCCAAACGCCATCTTTCACGCTCCCTCTCACACGCAACTGCAGCAGCTGCAGGCGTAAAATTGGCATTGCAAAGATGATAAAAAGGAATGAAATGTAAAAGAAAGCACAAGGCACAAAATCACACTGCTCTCCTATCTCGCTCCAACCTAGAAAGGCAAACTACATGGCAAAACACCCCTTTTATGGGAATTTCATTATAACAAAGAAAACTTTATTAAAAAATATGGGAGAAACAAAAACGGATACGTTTAAAAAAAAGAAAAACGGATGTAACCGTAAGCAAACAGACATAATTTTTTCAAACTGTATACGTTTGAAAACTGTATACGGTTACATACGTTTTGATACTGTTTGATCCATTTTTGTGGACTACGTTTTTTTTCTAAAACCGTTTTGAAAAATCGTGGTGTCAATGCACCCGAACACAGTATGTTGTGTATTTACTTACCTGTGACTGCAGAGCTCAATATATTGGACACTCCGTTTATTTCAAGGATAAACAAGCATCGGGCAAACATCCATGGTTTTATGAAGCATCCTGTGTCAAGGGAAAACCATGAAGAGGGTCTTCCAACCCAATAAGCAGCATAGCATCCAAGGTCAGCAAGAAACCAGGACCATCTCAGGGAGTAGAAGAAGGAGGAGGACTCTGCAGAAGCTGAAGACAGATAAGACCTCTTGTTGTGCTAATTATACGCCCCAACAATGAATCAATATGTTTAATAGCATGATGTTGGCCATTTTGTGTATAATCTAAGTAGGCCACAATTCTAAAGTTCTTCTATTCAAGTGCCAGTCTGGGAGTAGAATACTTGTTGTCTCTTTTGGTATTTATGGCTGTTTGGATAAGACAAGATAAGGGGGGCTAGTTACATTCTCCAGACATTCACACATCTGTGTTAGAGAATCATCCATTGTATTATTATGTTTCTCATAAATTTGATAGTGTTGAAAATGTCTAGTTGGTGACCCTATGTCTGGAGAAACAATGTTTTGATTACTTACATGTGTCAAAAATAATCTCTGAACTTCTAATGAATTGTTCCATCCGTCAAGTGTGGAATGTGGGTTTAAGATCAGTTATTGACAGTTAACCCTTAACGGTAATGATTCTAATTGCCTATACAATAGCACCCCCTAGCGTATGAGTAGTTGACATTACACTGACAGTAAAGGTATTATGGGTGATATGCTCAATGCATATAGTGATGTCATGGTCATTACCATATGTACATGCCCAACCTACATTCATTGGGGAATTCCAATTTAGGGAGGTGTGTCTAACTAATTAAAAAGTCTGGTAAACCAGATGTTAGGGACGATACTGAACTGTAGACTGTAGGCTTTAGAGGACACAAAGACACAGGAAAGAGGTCCAAAAAGGTGGAAAAGTCAAGTGAGATCCCAGCAACGGACTGATCACACGGTACCAGACCAATGGCCATCCATGACGATGAGATGGACCGTTCAATTTTCCTAAGAGCCGAAGCGAGGTTCCTACATAGACTTGGTAAGAGACACAAAAATGGTATACCCCCTTGTACTCCTGTGAAAAACTTTTTTTTTTTTTTTAAATCAACTGGTGCCAAAAAGTTAAAAAGATTTGTAAATCACTTCTATTAAAAAAAATCTTAATCCTTCCAGTACTTTTTAGGGGCTGTATACTAAAGAGAAATCCAAAAAAGAAATGCATTTGCTCTGATGTCATGACCACAGTGCTCTCTGATGACCTCTGCTGTCCATTTTAGGAACTGTCCAGAGCAGGAGAAAATCCCCATAGCAAACATATGCTGCTCTGGACAGTTCCTAAAATGGAGAGCAGAGGTCATCAGAGAGCACTGTGGTCATGACATCAGAGGAAATGCATTTCTTTTTGGGATTTCTCTTTAGTATACAGACCCTAAAAAGTACTGGAAGGATTAAGATTTTTTAATAGAAGTGATTTACAAATCTGTTTAACTTTCTGGCACCAGTTGATTTAAAAAAAAAAAGTTTTCCATGGGAGTACCACTTTAATTAAGACTAATTGTGATAATGTGGATAGAATTATACCATTTAGATTGGCGAATAAATTAAGTAAATAAAATAATTAATTATCTCCCTATTGAGATTATAGTTTAGGATATTGTGAGACTTCATTCTACTTGCAGAAGAATCAGGACTCATAATCTATGAAAGCATTAAATAATTGCTTAGATATTTATATAATTCCTACTCGCCAAGCTAAGTGTTATAAGTATATTTCCCACACAGGAAACTTGCTTCAGGTTCTTCCTTGTAAAATTTAGTCTAGCGAGATCATAAAACTTTGCTATTTGTCTTAATAGTCCTACCAAGATCATGTATAGAAAATAGTCCAGAATGGGGTGAAAGTATATTAAAGTTCTTCCATGTTTATATCCTTAGATGATTTGCCCATTCTTGAAATCATGTAATTTGTAATTGGTTAGAAGTGGGCGGGGAGTGTATTTAGCATTCCATATTGATATATGTGTATGATTAGATATTTCCCATCTTGATATCATATATTTTCCTCTGGACAGAGTGATATGTAACCTTTTTCTTACATGATATTCCTAACCTAGTAGCTTTTGTTTCATTGTAACAAGTTACTTACTACTCACATGTATTGTTCTACTATATATAGTCAATTAACAAGCTTGTAATGTTTACTAATATATCTAATTGATATTCATTTGCATATATCATTGTGTTTATTACTCATTTATGTTTATATCCTCATAACCAATAAATCTGCATACTTTATAATACCTGTGTATTATTGTATATTGCAAAACTACATCCTTAAGCGTTAATGTCATCCCGTCATAAAAAGAACTTGTTGACACCTGAGAAAATAGTTGGACTCAGATGTGAATTGTATTGATTGGCTTGTCTACAATTCACTAGGTCATAATTTAGATTTTATTAATAATTTTCATAATTTTTAATTTTTCAGAATTAATATTTTTATGACCATAATTCATTATTTAGTTATTACCGCACGACACTCTTCTACTTTACAGGCTGCCACACCGGAAGAAGAGAAGGAGGTGGAACAGACAGTTCCCAGTCTGTCAAATTAGGCATCAAGATCTCCAACGTGGAACAGAAGAAAGGCAAATCAGAAAACTACATAAAGGGATACTCCACCTCTAGACATCTTAATCCCCTATCCATATATTTTACAGATCGCCGGGGTCCCGCTGCGGCACCCCGCTATCATTACTGCACAGAGCACGCTCGCTCTGTGCGTAAAGACCGGCGATACAAGGGCCGAAGCGTTGTGACGTCACGGCTCCGCCCCCTCCCATAGACTTGCATTAAGGGGACGGGCTGTGACATCATGAGGGGGCAGAGCCGTGACATCACAATGCTCCGGCCCTTGTATCGCCGGTCTTTACGCACAGAGCGAGCGTGCTCTGTGCAGTAATGATAGTGGGGTGCCGCAGCGGGACCCCGGCGATCTGACATCGCAACCTCCCATAGACTTGTATTAAGGGGCGGGCCGTGATGTCACGAGGGGGCAGAGCCGTGACGTAATGATGCTCCGGCCCCTGTATTGCCCGTCATTACGCACAGAGCAAGTTTGCTCTGTGCAGTAATGATAGTGGGGTGCCGCAGCGGAGATCCCGGGGGTCCCCAGCAGCGGAACCCTGGCGACCTGACATCTTATCCCCTATCCTTTGGATATGAGATAAGATGCTAGGGGCGGAGTACCCCTTCAAAGACTGCACAGAGCCCATCCCTACGAAATGGAAGGGCAAAGGGAAAGTTCAAGTGGTATAACGGCTGATAATCCCTTTAGACATTTGGGAGTGGATGCAGCTGTATTGGAGCACCATCAAAGTCCCCCAAATTCCTAGCCTTCTCCAACAGCCTACCATAAATGTATGGGGGGGGGGAGGCTCAACCCAGATATATAAGAAATTGGGTGCTTCTTTCAGTGAAAAAGAACTGAACGTCTTCCTTAGCGACACCCCTGAGGAAGTCGCTCAAGCGTCGGAACGCATGGGTTCCCTGTGTGGCCCCATCCTTGATGTAACATCTACATTGTGTCCCTGCTAGTTTGGTCTGTTATTCACGTTTTATATGATCACTAATGCTCATTTCTAGAAGGTGTCTTGTCCAGGACAGGCTATTATCTATTGGTAGTTTGTATATTGATCATATTATTGACTTTATTTATTATGATACTACGTAATATCTGTTCCTGGCATACAACCTCAGGATAGATATTTGGGAGGTGGTTCATGGCCTCTCTCAAAGGTTGTGCTGTTGCCTTTTTATAGTGTCTGCCTTAGTATATAGTATGTATTCATTTGTGTAGGAATCATGTATCAATAAAGTCTTTTTTGATACCTTAATGAATTATGTGGTGTGCACTTTTTTTCAATGTTAGCTTTTTTCAGATGTGGTGTTCTCCAACAGCCTAACATCCCTTGGGTTCCTAGAATTCTCAGTATGCAAAGCCCTGTGTGCTTTCTACAGGTTGATCTTATATGAAGATGGTTCCCCAAGAATTAAATTGAAAATAGTTTCCAGTGTAAAATGGAGATCTTAGTTTGGGATTCTTCCGGAAGGCAACAAACCCTAATATTATTGTGATGTGCTTTATTGTCAAAATCCTTGATGTGGCATTGAAGGGTAATTATGGTAATGTATGCACGGTTGGTATCATGGTCCCCCTCAAGGGTCTTAACCCGTTCATAGACATACTGAAGATCATGTTGCAAAGCAAATATTTCAGCCTTGTATGTCTGCAATTTCATTAATTAGAGAAGTTGTCTTGTAGAAATTAGAAATATATAGGGGGACATTTATCATCGTTGCTTTGATAAGCAAGTTCTGTAGGCTTTTTTTTTTTTTCTTTGCTTTAGTTTTGCTTATGTATGGCACATTTATCATACTATCACAGGGGAGTTGATAAATTTGGCTTGCATAAGCAAAAAACAAATCCCTTTTGAATACCATTTTTTATTTTTATTTTTTTAGCAAAAAACAATAAATGACTTCAGAACACCTATTCTCAGCTTTGAAAAAAATGTGTTATATGTATTTATTACGTTTTTTTTTATCACTTTTTTCCCCTAAATGTACTAACTCTCATTTCAGATCCGTGTATCCTGTGGATTACTTTAGATTCAGAGGAGTACGGTGACCAGCGTTTTTTTTTTTTTTTATAAAATGGTTAACGATGGCTTTTGGGGGAGTGTTTTTTTGGAATATACTTTTTTTAAATATTTACTTTACAGACTTAGTAGTGGAAGCCATCTTATAGACGGAATCCATTTCCAAGCCGGGCTTAGTGTTAGCCACAAAAAAAAGCTAGCCCTAACCCCCAATTATTACCCCAGTACCCACAGTCACAGGGGTGCCGGGAAGAGCCAGTACCAACAGGCCCAGAGCATCGAAAATGGCGCTCCTGGGACTAGGCGGTAACAGGCTGGCATTATTTATGCTGGGGAGGGCCAGTAACAATGGTCTTCACCCACCCTGGTAACATCAGGCTGTTGCTGCTTGGTTGGTATTCGATTGAGAATAAAAATAGGGGGAACCTTATGCTTTTTTTTTTGCATAAATAAATATAAAAAAAACTGTGAGGGCATGCTGGGAGTTGTAATCTTGTAGCAGATGGGAAATGTGCGGCGCGGGCTGGTGGGAGACAAGGTGGGGATGTACATCAGTGTGATCCGTGATCAGGTAGTCAGAAAAGCAGAAACATAAGCAAGGTTCAAGCTGGTGTAGATTCCTGGAGCTTTTTAATCAGATGCGCCTAGATCTGCAACAGTCACAGTCAGGGTGCACTGGAAAGTGAAAAAACGTCTACTTGAGCAAGTTGTCAAAATGCTGGCAAATAAGTGGCGTATACGGGGTAATAAGCTCTACAAACTTTGATAAATCTGGGCCACAGACTCCAGTCTGGTGGGGTGGGGGGGGGGGGGGGTGGTTGGAGGTGCAGAACAACCAGACACCTCAAGGTTTTTCATGTCAGAGTCAGAGGAACACCATATGCACATGTCACCATCAGGCGCAACTCCTTGTGGATCCTTTAACCAAAAAAAGTTAGGACAAATTCCTCAAATATCAACAATAGCTTACATAACAATATATATCCCCCAAGATAATTAAGCTAATAAATGAAAAACCACACAGTATAACTATATTAAATTCACTTTTATTAGTAGATAATTCATCCCAAAATACCAATAAAAACATAAACACAATCAATAGACATATTAAAATTTGATGGGGGAGCTAGGATCACATAACATGATTGATGTCAAAAATTACATACAAAAAATATACATGATAGTTATAACAATAAATATGGCAGCCTTTATATTAGTATCTCTGTAAATGATATTAAATAATCAAAAATATTGAGTCCTGTGTTCACATAATAAATGCCAGTTGATGTTAATGGTGGCACAAAAGTCAGTTAATAATGCATATATATAACAGTACAATGATTATAACAGCATAAAAGACTGATTAAAGTGCATATAGTTATTATTGCACTCAACAGACTGACATTATATATATAATATAGCAGCAAATAGCATTAAAGTGCATATGTTGTTATTGCACTAAAAAACTGACAGTATATGTAGTATAGCAGCAAATGGCATTGTGCATAAGGAGTTAATAAAGTGCATCAGTATGGCAGTGAACACAAGTAAAAAAAAAACGCCCAAAAGGGAACAATGGTGCAAAGAGATACAAGTAACAGTCCTCAGATGTCAATAATTAAAGTGCTGACCAAGGATCCCAAGCTCCCCCACCTCACCCTCCAATGCGTTTCGCCACTGCTTTGTCCAGGAGCGGTGAGCTGGGAGAGATAGGGGGGGCCTTTTATACCTGTCTGGGGGTCCGGATGGCCAATCAATGCGGCCGCTTATTCGGCACTACAGCACGCCGCATTTCCCCCCGCCTGGGCCAGGGACACGCACTTCCAGCATCGACGAGAGCGCATAGATGCGCCGTCATCAATGCCCGATTACGTGACCACGGCCCGGCAGGGCGGGCGCCTGCGCACTGCAGCGCACAACGTCCAGCGCCATCTTGAGCCAGGGAAAGTTTGCCCTGACTCTGTGTAAGTAAGTATACATAGTAAACAATGTTACATAGCAATAGAGGGGATGAAAGAACCTTTGTACTAAATGCTGGTAAATATCATATAATTAGTGAACATAAAAAAGATATAAAATAAATGAATTTGAATACAAGTGCCTATTATTACATAATGATAAATATACTAATAAAATAAAATTACTAATAAATAAATAATAATACATGATCATGTGGATAATGAATGAGTGATGATGTGAATTATACATAATGCATAATCATGTGAATAATAAATGAGTAATAATGTGAATTAATAGTGAATAAATAATAAAATACATACATAGTGAATAATAATATAGATAAATGAATACCCAAATAAATAATGTGTGTATAATAAATAAAATAAATTAAATACATAAAAATATACTAATATGTAAAAATTAATAATTCATATGAACACCTGTGACTATATATAGATCAATGTAAAGAAAAATGTAATAAATTAAATTAAATGACTAAATGGTGTAAATGTGAAAAACGGTAAATTGGATGAATAAAAATTATTTATAAAATATATGAAAAATATAAAAATATAATATATATATATACCGTATTTATCGGCGTATAACACGCACTTTTTAGGCTAAAATTTTTAGCCTAAAGTCTGTGTGCGTGTTATATGCCAATACACCCCCAGGAAAGGCAGGGGGAGAGAGGCAGTCGCTGCCCGCTTCTCTCCCCCTGCCTTTCCTGGGGTCTAGAGCGCTGCTGTCGGCCCTTTTCACCCCCTGGTTATCGGCGCCGCTGCCCGTTCTGTCCCCCTGACTATCGGTGCCGGCGCCGATAGCCAGGGAGAGAGAAGCGGCGCCGACAGCCAGGGGGAGAGAAGGGGCAGCGGCACCCATTGCCGGCGCCGCTGCCCCGTTGCCTCCCCCCATCCCCGGTGGCATAATTACCTGAGTCGGGTCCGCGCTGCTCCAGGCCTCCGTCGTGCGTCCCCGGCGTCATTGCTATGCGCTGAACGGCGCGGCGCATGACGTCAGAGCGCCGCGCCGCGCATAGCAACGACGCTGGGGACGCACGACGGAGGCCTGGAGCAGCGCGGACCTGACTCAGGTAATTATGCCACCGGGGATGGGGGGAGGCAACGGGGCAGCGGCGCCGGCAATGGGTGCCGCTGCCCCTTCTCTCCCCCTGGCTGGGTGAAAAGGGCCGACAGCAGCGCTCTAGACCCCAGGAAAGGCAGGGGGAGAGAAGCGGGCAGCGACGGCCTCTCTCCCCCTGCCTTTCCTGGGGGTATATCGGGGTATACATGCGCACACACGCACCCTCATTTTATCATGGATATTTGGGTAAAAAACTTTTTTTACCCAAATATCCTTGGTAAAATGAGGGTGCGTGTTATAGGCCGGTGCGTGGTATACCCCGATAAATACGGTATATATAATAATATGTGAAAATCACTGCAAAAATAATTGTTAACAAATAATAAAATTTTTGTGTATAAAAAAGTATATGTGCATGTGACAAATGTGTAATAAAATTAATGAATTGTGCTAATAAATAAAATTGTGATAGATAAGGAAATAAAATAAAAAATGTACGTAATATATGTATGTGATAATACGTGAAAATGCATCATTCCTCAATCAATTGATTGATAATTAATAATATAAACATAAAATAATAATTAATTGACATGATACAGAAGTCAAAATATTATTGATGTTATCATCCGCTCCAAAACAGCATCCCAATATTAAAGATGAACCGCTGGGATCTAAAAAAACAAACAAAAATATAAACATTAAATCATATGCAAAATGCAAGCTCAGAACCCCTTCAAGGTTTTAAAATGGATCTGTAAGCCTCCCCTAGATCACTCCCACCAATAAAAACATAAATAAGGAAAATTTAAAAGAGACCCTGAAAGTGATGGACTATAGGAAACATGCAAACCCTAACTGCTCGTTGAGTCCCACAGGGGACATTGTTTTTAAAGTGACTATCCACACATTCGACTTGCTCCAATTTCTTCTTAACATCTCCTCCTCTTTTTCCCACATAGATTCGATCAATGCCTCAAAATGTTAGTGATTTTGCCTGGCCATTATGGTGTGTCCTAAAATGTCTCGGTATTGGCTTTAGTTTTTGAATCCCTTCCACATCTGTTATTTCAACTTTCATTGCTGCTTTTATATCTCTCACATGTTCCTGTGCTCTTATTCGCAGCTCTCTTGTGGTCATACCAATATAAATTAACCAGCAGGGGCATGTTGTGTAGTAAATTATTGTGGTGGACTTACAATTAATATGATGAACAATTTTATATTCTCTGGAGTTGCTTGAATCCAAAAAGGTGTTTGTTCTGACCATCTGTGGGCATATTGAACATTCCCCGCAAGGGACAGATCCCCATCTTGGGCCCTGTGATGAAAAAATATATTTGTTAGGTGATACATAGTGACTCCTCACCAGATAATCCCTCAACGTTTTGCTGCGTCTCGCTGTCACAAGTGGGCAGGGAGAGATGATGCCTTTAATGTCGGAATCTTGAGACAATAATGGCCAATACTTTTCAAACGATTGTACCATATCATTCCACCTTGTGTGAAAACAAGTTATGAGTCCCACCTGATTATCCATGTCTTTCTTTCCTTCACGTGGGGTTATTAATTGTTGTCTATTGGTATTTTTTTCCCTTGCATAGCCACTTGAAACCACCCGTGTGGGATAGCCTCTTCTTATGAATCTCCTTTCAAATTGAAATGCCTGTTTATGAAATTCTTGTTCCGAATCACAGATCCTTCGTGCCCTAAGAAATTGCCCATAAGGGATTGCCCATATTGTAGGAGATGGATGTGAAGAGTTCGCATGAAGTAGTGAATTTACACTAGTTTCCTTTCTGTGTGTAGTTGTATGTATCCGTCCATCAGTATCTAAAAAAATCTTCAAATCAAGAAAATCAATTTCAGTCTGGCTAATACAATGAGTTAATCTCATGTGGATCCTTGTTCTTCTGAGGGAAAAACATAGTAGCATCAATGTCCAAGGACCCCTTTGCCCTTTGTGGCCGGCATAAGGTCTGAGGAGGCTAAAGTGCCATGAATGCAACTCGTGAGCTGAAGACCAAGGCCTGGGCAAGAGGCACAGGGAAACATGGATATGAATCATTAAATGGGCACCATCAGATTTAAAAACTTTTGATATGTTGTAAAGCATGCAAAACCAATAGGTTTTGCAATTGCTTTTATTAGAAATTTTTCAGTATTTCATACTGAAAAAGCCAGTCAAACAACTGCCCCCCCCCCCTGCCTGCTTGGACACATACTAGTCCTGCTGTGACCATGCGTCATCACCTATGTCATGGACACACTTCCTTGATTGACAGCTTGTGTCATGCTATCGGTACGCTCACAGCGGGAGGAAGCACACTGTCTTCCCGCTGTGAACGTGCTTTGCTCAGGCACACAAGTTGCTTCTGGGGGGGAACATTTCTCTGCTTCTGAACGCCTGATCTCCAGACTCGGGGGACAAAAGCGATGCGGGGGAGATAACCGACATGTATCCTCAGCTGAGATACATCGCGCTGTGGACGAGTGACAGGTTACTTTCACTTTGCTCGCTCTGCCACTCACTTTCAGCCTCCGGCTCTCTGCTGGCATCTCACTGTCCATCGCTCACATCTCTGCCCCCCCCCCCCAACTAGTTGTCTGCCTGCCCGCCGCTCATATCTCCCCTAGGGTAAGCTATACCACAACACCCAGCATGCCTTGACACTGTGGACATGCTGGGAAATGTAGTTTTGCTATTGCTAGGGGAGATGTAACCATTTGCCTGCTCACATCTCCCCTAGCATTAGCAAAACTACAACTCCCAGCATGCTCTGACAGTGAGGACAAGCTGGGAGTTGTAGTTTTGCTAATGCTAGGGGAGATGTGAGCAGACAGTATACTGAGGGAGGGGGTGGAGACCTGCACAGTGAGACCACGCCCCCTACCTTTGAGAGGAATTCAGACTAGCGAGCTAAATTAAAAGTGTAATATAAAAATAAAAAAAAAGGTGCTAGACACATAAAAATTAGGTGTACATGGTCAGGGTTAGGTATGGAGTGATATATTTAAAAAAAATGTTGTTGGATCTGACGGGTACGCTTTAACCTGTTGAACAAGGAAGGGACCCCTGTTTAAACTGGATTGTAGTAATCCCATCTGTCAGCAAGGAGGAAGAGGCTGCTCCCACAGCCATTGTGGATCTTCAGAGTGGCACATAGAGACCGGAGCCGAGCCATCGACAGCCAGCAGCTGGGGGGCTCCCCAGCTACACTAGAGGGAATCAGAAGGAGGAGCGCTCTACGAGCGCGTGAGGTTTCCAGCCCTAGGAGAGCTAGGATCAGGCTCCGACGTAGGCCATGCGTGCAAAACCCAACCGGACACCATAAGTTATTTGTCCAGCTCTCCACAAACCGAAGCAGGGGAAGGAAATATAGGTAAAGTCTTTGAGGGCTTTCTAGAGGTTCTCCCCCATGAGAGTTGGGCAACATAGAAGGGTTAGCGCAGCACTGTAAGGCCGAGTAGAGCAGGAGTGGTGGGCTCACGTGTCCTCTATCATCGATACCTTGACCACTGCCCCCCCCCCCCCCCCCCAGCTTTTGTTATTTTAATGCACAGAGAGGCAGGGCATAACTATTGGGTTTTCCCTGAAAAACTCCTTAAAAAAGACTGTTAGTATGTTTATCTACCCTATCCTTTGCATTACGTGAGCAAGATTGATAGTCCAGAATATTCATGAGGAGCTACTCTCTTAACCCACCGTCTTCTGTTCGCCAGCAGTCTGTCTATACTAAGTATACAGACAGATTCTCTTCAATACCTGTCAATTCAAAAGATTTGTAAAAATCTGTGCGGTCTTGTTTTATTTAGGGCAGGTTAAAACCACAAAATCTCTAGACGGAATATCCACTCAAAATCCCAGGGGCGGCGCCAGGACCACATGGACTGCATTGCCATCTCCATAGTTGGTAATGCATTTCTGAGTAGATCGGTCTAAAAAATGTTCATTCTTTCGTCAAATCCGTTCAGAAATGCATTGCCATCTACGGAGACAGCAATGCAGTGTGCATGGTCCTAGCACTGCCCTTGGGATCTCCAGAAGAAATTTTGTCCAGAGATTCTGTGTGACCTTGGCCTTTATGACAGCATTATGTTAGTGTTCTCACTGCTGTTATTGAGCTGAGAACCATGGTGCACAGGTATTTCTCATTTTCTCCACATCAGGGGGCATGACCAGAGTCGGGCAGTTTGCCAAGAGTACACATGGTTACTACCATTCTTTTAGTTGGCTGACCAATTGCAACACAGCTTTTCTTCCTCTTTGCCATGCCATGACATATTGCTGGTTAAAGCATACTGGACTGAACAGGCTGGACCTGTACACTGCTTGAAATGACATGTGGAGGGAGGAGGGGTTAATGAAGCACTTGGTTTTCAAGGTGCAATGTGAGCAGATGAATCATCTGAAGGAGGTAGACAAGTCCACAGATTGTACGTACACAGCACAGGATTTCTTCCCCTTTCCAGAACATAGCAGTAGCATAGGCCCGTCGCTACTTCTCTTGTTCTGTCTTGGTCTGTTAATGGAGATGAATTTCCCATAACAACAGTCAGTGGCAGCAAATTGTTTGAAAGTGGGACACCTGGTGCCCAACATGAGCCGCTTGCTGCCTGGGCATAATGGGAGTTGTAGTTTTGCAACCCCTGGAGTTCCACAGTTTGGAGACCATTGCCATAGGCTATAAAATCAAGTTGCTTGAAATGACAGTGACCAGATGAAGGTGTTATCCAGGAATATAAAAAGAGCAAATTTCTTCTAAAAACAGCACCGCACATGTCCTCAGGTTGAGTGTAGTATCACAATTTGGCTCTATTCAAGAGCAGTGCTGTTTTTTGAAGAAATCAGCTGCATTTTAATCCAGGATAACCCCTTTTAACACACATAGGATTCATCAATGTGTTTACAGTAGCTTTCCGTCAAAAATAATTTGGAAGACAAATGAAGATTGGTTGAACGCATTATTACAAAGTAATATCTTACATTTACTACATATATATGTAATGAAGAAGTAGATGCACTTTCAGAGTTGCACTTCATGATTAAAGGGAACCACAGTACTTAAATGGGCATGGTCATTAAACATGATTTTTAATATTTGATTCCTTATGCCAAATAAATAACTTTTGTAATTGGCTTTTATTTTTGGATGTATACTGCTGGCCACCAGGGGGTCTCCCTTCTTTGCCAGAACACATTCCGTCTGGTCAAAATCAAAAATTTTGGTCTCCTGCTTGCAATGGCAGGAGAACAAACTCAGGAAGTATTTCTCTGCACTGAGCTTGATTGACAGCTGAAAAGAGCTTCACTGAAAGATACACAGACTGAAAGCTGCTGCACAGAGCTTGAGTTCTTCTATTTATCACAGCACTGCAACCAGGTGGGGACGGAAGTGGTCCCCCAGCAGGCTTCAGTGATTTCAAGCCTGCTGGGAAACGCCCACTTTCTTCTGCTGGGAAATTTCACTATGTGAGCAAGAAGAAAGGTATGATACACAGCTTTTTATAGTGTTAGGAGTAGTTAGGGAACATAGCCTGAGTTAGTTTAGAAAATTTTATTTAGTGACAGGTACTCTTTAATAACCTATCCCTTATCCACAAGATAGGGGATAAGTGTCTGATCGAGGGGAAGGGGGGTTTAGACTGCTGGGACCCTATGCCCAGCAGCCAGGCTCTACCCATGCATGGAGCAACCACTGCTCTGTGCATGGAATTGTGTCAACCACCTCAAAGAGCGGTGACGGACATGCACCGCTATACGATAGACGGAGACAAAGTGCTTGCATATCTTCAGCTCTCCCACAGAAATGCAAGGAGGTAGCGCATTGAACACTTCGTTGATTGTTAATTGTATTGGGAGAGGCGGGCCAGGAGATTGCGAGGGCTCCCAGCAGTTGGACCCCCGTGATCAGACACTTATCCCCGTCCTGTGCATAGGGGATAAGTTTGTACCAGAGTTCACCTTTAAAGAGTTACGTCATGAAAAAAAATCTACCTTTAACATATTAATCAGCCATTTTAAAAGTTGTTTATCGCACATAATCTCACTCCTGAGACCCGCTGTGATCATGAGTTATTAGTTGGGGAAGTGTATGGCATTGTGCTCTGCTCTCTGGCCAAGAGATGTGTCTATTATTCTGCATAGATGTCTATGCAGAGAAAAGGTCAGATCTACCAGCTGGCCAGGGAGTGGAGCACAATGCCGCCTGTTTCCTTGGCTTACAACTCACGATCACAGTGGGCTATGCGACGTATTAAAAGTTTTTTCATGACGTAACACTTTAATGGTAATCAACTTGAGATCTGTGCCCGGTGGATAAATTTTGTCGCCGCTGTCCTGGGGACAGACTGGCACACCACTATATGGTATAGTGGTCCTGATGGACCTCTCCAGTTATAATCCTCTCCTCAATGACAGGCAGATCTGATCAGTGGGCATACAAGTTAGCTACATATCCAAATAATAGCAGCGCTTTTATTGGGTGAGGCAGAAAGATTTGGCGCAGATGCCCAGCAGTCACCAGACAACGCTTTAGGCTGGCAGCCATTTCCCTCATAGGTCTCTTCTTCTGCCTGTACTGCCACCTCTCTATACTATTGCTCTGGTTACATTATCAGGTAGTGGTGTATACTGGGGGGAAACAAAGGGCTGCTCTAGTGACTACCCACAGACATGCCATTGTTGGAGTGCCAACTATCAGACAATGTATATGGCTGGCATAGGTGCCTGGCTGTAGGGGTTCCCCTCCATGACTGAGGCACAGCCAGCAGCTGAGGGGGCACTGGCGCGCAGTGACCGGTGAGGGCCCGCTCCCGGCGGCATGCTGTGGCCCTCACACGCGGCTCATCCAGGGGTATGTGTGTGTATGGGAGCCATGTCCCCCGGCCGGGCGCCGCTTGATGACGCACTGTCTCCTCCTCCTCTGCCCTGGGCTGGAGACTCGGCTGGCTGGCGGGGCGTTGCGCACGGTGAGCGCGCGTCGTTCGGTGGCTGTCTCGGTTGCGCTTTGGGGTGAGCCATGTTCCGGAGCCCATCTGCCGAGTCTGAGGTAATCCCACTGTCCCCCACTTATGAAGCCCACCTCTTCCTCCCCAGTGCGGCAGTCTGCTGTGCCCGATGAGCCCCGGCGCGCTCTCCTTGTCTGGCCTTCCGTGGGTTTCATGGTTGGCGCAGACCCCCGGTAAGCGGCCCCTCGGTGTGCGGGAAGGACAGCGGGAGGACGGGCAGCCTGCACCTGTTGGCCCCGGTACTGCTCGCCAGTCCTAGGCTTCCTGTAATGGCACCAAGTGCGTTCCCTGCATCCTGTGCCACTTGTCACGCACAGGAGAGGAGGGAGCCGAGCGCGGCCGCTGACCACCAGACAGTCCTGGTGCACGACCCTCTGCCCGGTACCGAGCCCACCGGGGGTACACATCACTGCAGCGCCGTACAGAGCCCGGGAGAGCCGCAGCGCAGAGCGCTTGTCCGGTGCTGAGTGCGCACTGAGCTCGGGCTGGAGCGCATGATCCATCCACATGCCATTGTGCTGCCGCCTGAAGGGGGCGATCCCCGAGGATGGGTGCCCGGAGAGGGCTGCACAGGTGCACAGTGCGCTTCTTGTAGGCTCCTCTATGGAATGCCACTCAGCCTGGAGAGAGGGAGTTCTCTAACTATTGTTTTCCACTAGTGGTGTCAGGATCTCTCCACTTGGAGTTGTGACAATGATCCCTGTCCTGGGACCCACCATGTCCACCATACATTATATACACATTTAGGCCTGTGCTAGTTTCCTTTCCAGCCTCTGGATGTTAAAGTGTAACTCCGCTCACTCATGTCCTGCTACTTTATAGCTTGAGACTACAGTGATGGAGATGAGGTTTTGCCAAAAGTCCCATAGGCTTTCATGGGAGTTCAGGCAAATTCGTATCCTGATCACTGTAGATTTGAGCAAGTCTTGGGCTACGAAATTCTCCAAAGTTTTAAATAGATATCCTGCCCCTGGAGCATCATTGCATTTAGGGACCATTCACACTATGAAATCTCTGCGCCCAGAGATTCCACTTGTAGCGGGCGCCATCTGAATCGGGCATCACAATCAGTCTCCATAGACAGCAGTGCATTTCCGAGTGGATTTCGCTGAAAGAATAAATATATTCATTCGTGCAGCCGAATTTCTGCTGTAGAAGGTCCGTCATGGAAATTCAGTAGTGTGAATGGTGCATTAAAATCCCATTAAAAAAAGGAGATTGCTGTATCGGAATTTCCGAGCAGAATTTTGCTCAAATGGGACCTTTTAATACAAATGTTGCCCTTCATTGACACTAGAGGGGACCATACACTGGATAGGAGTACGTTGAAGGTTCTATGGGCACAAGGATTTATAATAGCCATACACACTTTACTCCATATTGGTCATTACTAGTGTTGTAAAAGTTCCAGAAATATTGAAGACATGAAAACAAGAAGTTAAATTGAAACTTTTTGCATAAATTGAAAAAAATGTAGAGTGGAGTAGTTTTACAAACTGAAAATGATTTAGTTGTTGGATGTTGGTCTCACCAATAAATTTAGAGAAGGAAAATAAAAAATTATTTACTAGTCTGCCAGCCTCAAAAAACAGGCGAACATTATCTGTGATGGGGGAGAACATTATCTGTGATGGGGGAGAACATTATCTGTGATGGGGGAGAACATTATCTGTGATGGGGGAGAACATTATCTGTGATGGGGGAGAACATTATCTGTGATGGGGGAGAACGTTATCTGCGATGGGGGAGAACGTTATCTGCGATGGGGGAGAACGTTATCTGCGATGGGGGAGAACGTTATCTGCGATGGGGGAGAACGTTATCTGCGATGGGGGAGAACGTTATCTGCGATGGGGGAGAACGTTATCTGCGATGGGGGAGGACATTAGGGCTGCAACTAACAATTATTTTAATAATCGATTAGTTGTCGATTATTTTATAAATTAATCAATTAATCAGAAAAAATGCCAAAAGGGGTTCAGATGATTCTACTTTAAAAACTATGTACAATGGCCATATTAAAAGTTTCTAGCTGTGACGTGATGTGACCAAACAGCAGCAATTTTATTATTATTTTTTTTTTTTTACTTTCACGCCGGTTGCTGTATTATTAACCCCTTAAGGACTCAGGGTTTTTCAGTTTTTGCACTTTCGTTTTTTCCTCCTTACCTTTTAAAAATCATAACCCTTTCAATTTTCCACCTAAAAATCCATATTATGGCTTATTTTTTGCGTCGCCAATTCTACTTTGCAGTGACATTAGTCATTTTACCCAAAAATGCACGGCGAAACGGGGAAAAAAATCATTGTGCGACAAAATCGAAGAAAAAAACGCCATTTTGTAACTTTTGGGGGCTTCCGTTTCTACGCAGTGCATATTTCGGTAAAAATGACACCTTATCATTATTCTGTAGGTCCATACGGTTAAAATGATACCCTACTTATATAGGTTTGATTTTGTCACACTTCTGGGAAAAAAATCATAACTACATGCAGGAAAATTTATACGTTTAAAAATGTCATCTTCTGACCCCTATAACTTTTTTATTTTTCCACGTAGAGGGCGGTATGAGGACTCATTTTTTGCGCCGTGATCTGAAGTTTTTATCGGTATGATTTTTGTTTTGTTTGGACTTTTTGATCACTTTTTATTCATTTTTTAATGGTATAAAAAGTGACCAAAAATGCGCTTTTTTTGACTTTGGAATTTTTTTGCGCGTACGCCATTGACCGTGCGGTTTAATTAATGATATATTTTTATAGTTCGGACATTTACGCACGCGGCGATACCACATATGTTAATGTTTTTTTTTTTTTTACACTGTTTTATTTTTTTTATGGGAAAAGGGGGGGGGATTCAAACTTTTATTAGGGAAGGGGTTAAATGACCTTTATTATCACTTTTTTAAACTTTTTTTTTGCAGTGTTATAGGTCCCATAGGGACCTATAACACTGCACACACTAATCTTTTACACAGATCACAGGCGTGTATTAACACGCCTGTGATCAGTGTTATCGGCGCTTGACTGCTCCTGCCTGGATCTCAGGCACGGAGCAGTCATTCGCCGATCGGACACCGAGGAGGCAGGTAAGGGCCCTCCCGGTGTCCTGCAAGCTGTTCGGGACAGCGGCGCGGCGGTACCGAACAGCCCGACTGAGCAGCCGGGTCACTTTCACTTTAGAAGCGGCAGTCAGCTTTGGCCGCCGCTTCTAAAGGGTTAATACCGCACATCGCCGCGATCGGCGATGTGTGGTATTAGCCGCTGGTCCCGGCCGTTGATGAGCGCCGGGACCGACGCGATATGATGCATATCATAAATATACGTAAATATACGTCCTGCGTCGTTAAGGGGTTAATGATCCTGTACAGAAACCAGCGTAAATTTGATACTGCCGCATGGGTAACTGTCTGAACTATTAAAAGAAAATGTTAATGATTCACTAATATTTTAATAGTTCAGACAGTTACCCATGCGGTTGTATCAAATATGTAAAAGAAAAAAATATTTTACTTTTTTTGTATAGCTCACCTGTAGCTGTCCTCTGTCAGGGCTGCCACTCCGCTGCATAGTTCTAGCGTCCGCATCATGTAGTCCTATGGAGGAGCATGTGACACACATGTCACTCTGCTTCCTCCGTAACGTTACGCTGGGCGCAGGGGAGGAGTGGAGTGACATGGCCACATGGTCCTCCATAGGACTACATGTTGCGGACGCTAGAACTGGGGGAGGACATTAGCTGTGATGGGGGAGGACATTAGCTGTGATGGGGGAGGACATTAGCTGTGATGGGGGAGGACATTAGCTGTGATGGGGGAGGACATTAGCTGTGATGGGGGAGGACATTAGCTGTGATGGGGAGGACATTAGCTGTGATGGGGGAGGACATTAGCTGTGATGGGGGAGGACATTAGCTGTGATGGGGGAGGACATTAGCTGTGATGGGGGAGGACATTAGCTGTGATGGAGGAGGACATTAGCTGTGATGGGGGAGGACATTAGCTGTGATGGGGGAGGACATTAGCTGTGATGGGGGAGGACATTAGCTGTGATGGGGGAGGACATTAGCTGTGATGGGGGAGGACATTAGCTGTGATGGGGGAGGACATTAGCTGTGATGGGGGAGGACATTAGCTGTGATGGGGGAGGACATTAGCTGTGATGGGGGAGGACATTAGCTGTGATGGGGGAGGACATTAGCTGTGATGGGGGAGGACATTAGCTGTGATGGGGGAGGACATTAGCTGTGATGGGGGAGGACATTAGCTGTGATGGGGGAGGACATTAGCTGTGATGGGGGAGGACATTAGCTGTGATGGGGGAGGACATTAGCTGTGATGGGGGAGGACATTAGCTGTGATGGGGGAGGACATTAGCTGTGATGGGGGAGGACATTAGCTGTGATGGGGGAGGACATTAGCTGTGATGGGGGAGGACATTGGCTGTGATGGGGGAGGACATTGGCTGTGATGGGGGAGGACATTGGCTGTGATGGGGGAGGACATTGGCTGTGATGGGGGAGGACATTGGCTGTGATGGGGGAGGACATTGGCTGTGATGGGGGAGGACATTGGCTGTGATGGGGGAGGACATTGGCTGTGATGGGGGAGGACATTGGCTGTGATGGGGGAGGACATTGGCTGTGATGGGGGAGGACATTGGCTGTGATGGGGGAGGACATTGGCTGTGATGGGGGAGGACATTGGCTGTGATGGGGGAGGACATTGGCTGTGATGGGGGAGGACATTGGCTGTGATGGGGGAGGACATTGGCTGTGATGGGGGAGAATCTTAGCTGTGATGGGGGAGAATCTTAGCTGTGATGGGGGAGAATCTTAGCTGTGATGGGGGAGGACATTGGCTGTGATGGGGGAGGACATTGGCTGTGATGGGGGAGGACATTGGCTGTGATGGGGAGGACATTAGCTGTGATGGGGGAGAATCTTAGCTGTGATGGGGGAATACATTAATAAGAATCGGATAGATAAATGTCAACTAAGGCCGATCTGAGAGGAAAGAAACATCAACTCCTGGAATACCAACAAGATGGAGCCCAGTCACAACCAAACTAAACTGAAACCTTTTCCCTTCAGTGCCCCTGAAAGCATAAATGAATATTGATCTTTTTTATATTGTATTGTCATTTTTTTTTATTTTATTTGCTTGTCTTCAGGTGAGACTGAAGCACAGATTCTTAAATGTCTTTCATGAGGGTCAAAATAATATATAGTTTGAATGCTATCTCATTTTGAAAGAACATATTCCATTTTTATTTTATTTTAACATAGTAACATAGTTCATAAGGCTGAAAAAAGACCAGAGTCCATCTAGTTCAACCTATATCCCTAATGAGTTTCTACTGAGTTGATTCAGGGGAAGGCAAAAAACCCTCATACTAGATGTAAAAATTCCTTCCCGACTCCAAATATGACATCAGAATGAATCCCTGGATCAACGTTCTGTCCCTAAATATCTATTATACATAACCATCAATGTTATTATTCTCCAAAAATGCATCCAGACCCCTTTTGAATTCTTTTACAGAGTTCACCATGACCACCTCCTCCGGGAGAGAATTCCACAGTCTCACTGTGCTGTGTTGGTGTAGAAACCTTCTTTCCTCTAGACATAGAGGATGCCCCCTTGTTATAGATGCAGTCCTGGGTATAAATAGATCATGGAAGAGATCTCTGTACTGTACCCTGATATATTTATACATAGTTATTAGGTCTCCCCTAAGCCTTCTTTTTTCTAAACTAAATAACCCTAATTCTGATCTTTCTGGGTACTGTAATCCTCCCATTCCCCGTATTACTCTGGTTGCCCGTCTTTGAACCCTCTCCAGCTCCACTATATCTTTCTTGTACACTGGTGCCCATTACTGTACACAGTATTCTATGTGTGGTCTGACTAGTGATTTGTATAGCGGTAGAATTATTTCCTTGTCGTGGGCATCTATGCCCCTATTGATGAACCCCATGATTTTATTTGCCTTTGCAGTAGCTGCCTGACACTGGTCACTACAGCTAAGTTTACTATTAACTAAGACCCCTAAGTCCTTTTCCACATCAGTCATCCCAAGTGTGCACCCATTTAATACATAATCCCGTCCCAGATTTTTCTTCCCCATGTGCATTACCTTATATTTATCAGTGTTGAACCTCATCTGCCACTTTCCAGCCCAAACCTCCAACCTATCCAGATCCATTTGTAACAGTGCACTGTCCTCTATAGTGTTTACCGCTTTACAGAGTTTAGTATCATCTGCAAAGATTTCTACTTCACTATTCAACCCCTCTACAAGGTCATTAATAAATATATTAAATAGAACAGGACCCAAGACTGACCCCTGTGGTACCCCACTAGTAACAGTCACCCAATCAGAATAAGCACCATTAATAACCACCCTCTGTTTCCTATCACTGAGCCAGTTACTTACCCACTTTCTCCCCCAGCCCCATCCTTCTCATTTTATGCACCAATCTTTTATGTGGCACCGTATTAAATGCTTTGGAAAAATCCAGATATTCGACATCCAGCGATTCTCCCTGGTCCAGTCTGGAGCTCACCTCCTCATAAAAGCTGATCAGGTTAAGTTTGACAGGACCGATCCCTCATAAAGCCATGCTGATATGTGGTCATACATTTATTTTTATCAAGATACTCCAAAATAGCATCTCTTAGAAACCCTCAAACAATTTACATACAACGGAGGTTAAACTAACAGGTCTATAATTCCCGGGGTCACCTTTTGTCCCCTTTTTAAATATTGGCACCACATTTGGCATGCGCCAGTCCTGGGGAACAGTCCCTGTTACTATAGATTCCCTGAATATTAAAAATAGAGGTCTGTCTATTATATTACTTAATTCCTTTAGAACACGGGGGTGAATGCCATCTGGACCTGGTGATTTGTCTATTTTGATTTTTTGTAGGCGGCACTGTACTTCTTCCTGGGTTAGACAGGTGACCTGTACTGGGGAGTTTACCTTATCTCGCTGTATTTCACCTGGCATTTCATTTTCCTCAGTGAATTTGGAGAAGAATCTGTTTAATATATTTGCTTTTTCCTGATCCCCTTTTATAATTTCTTCCTCATCATTTTTTAAAGGGCCTACACTTTCATTTTTGACCTTTTCTATCTATATAGTTAAAGAACATTTTGGGGTTAGTTTTACTCTATTTGGCAATTAGTCTTTCTGTCTCTATTTTTGCAGATTTTATCTGTATTTTACATATTTTAACTTTTTCTCTAGCTTTTTAATGCTTCTTCACTGCCGTCCTGTTCTAGTAGTTTAAATGCTTTATTTTTGTCATTTATTGCCCCCTTAACATTTTGATTCATCCATATTGGTTTTCTTTTATTTCTGACCCTTTTATTCCCATAGGGTATATACATCTTACAGTAAAAATGTAAGATATTCCTAAAAGTCTCCCATTTAGTGTCAGTATTCATATTTTTGAGGACAATATCCCATTTTATATTGTTAAGGGCTTCTCTGAGTTGATCAAACTTTGCCTTCCTAAAGTTCATTGTTTTTGTGGTCCCTCGAGAGGTTCCCTTATTGAAGAACAAGTTATAATGTATTATATTATCATCACTATTCCTTAGGTGTTCTACTTGCACATCAGTTACTCTATCAGGTCTGTTGGTTAATATTAAATCTAGTAGGATGCCCCCTCTAGTCGGGCCCTGCACCATTTGGGACAGATACATTTTTCTGGAAAACAAAACATAGCTGAATGACACCTATTTTTCTCACTGCTGCATTGTATTTTGCAATTCTCTGTTCTAACAGTGAAGCTAAACACTAAAAAAAATTGCACTGGTGGATTTGTTACATGCTGACATAAATGGTGCTTAACCCCTTAAGGACCCAGCCCAAATATATCTTAAGAACCCGGCCATTTTTTGAACATCTGACCACTGTCACTTTAAGCATTATTAACTCTGGGATGCTTTTACCTTTCATTCTGATTCCGAGATAGTTTTTTCGTGACATATTGTAGTTTATGTTAGTGGTAACATTTTGTCGATACTTGAATCATTTCTTGGTGAAAAATTCAAAAATTTGATGAAAAAATAGAAAATTTAGCATTTCTTTTAACTTTGAAGCTCTCTGCTTATAAGGAAAATTGATATTCCAAATAAATTTTATATTGATTCACATATACAATATGTCTACTTTATGCTTGCATCATAAAGTTGACATGTTTTTACTTTTGGAAGACACCAGAGGGCTTCAAAGTTCAGCAGCAATTTTCCAATTTTTCACAAAATTTTCAAAATCAGAATTTTTCAGGGACCACTTCAGTTTTGAAGTGGCTTTGAAGGGCTTTCTTATTAAAAATACCCCACAAATGACCTCATTATAAAAACTGCACCCCTCAAAGTATTCAAAATGACATTCAGAAAGTTTAACCCTTTAGGTGTTTCACAGGAATAGCAGCAAATTGAAGGAGAAAATTCAAAATCTTCATTTTTACACTCGCATGTTCTTGTAGACCCAGTTTTTGAATTTTTACAAGGGGTAATAGATGAAAAATCCCCCCAAAATTTGTAACCCAATTTCTCTCGAGTAAGGAAATACCTCATATGTGGATGTCAAGTGTTCGGCGGGCGCAGTAGAGGGCTCAGAAGGGAAGGAGCGACAATGGGATTTTGGAGAGTGAATTTTGCTGAAATGGTTTTTGGGGGGCATGTCACATTTAGGAAGCCCCTATTGTGCCAGAACAGCAGAAAACCCCCACATAGCATACCAATTTGGAAACTGCACCCCTCAAGGTATGTAACAAGGGGTCCAGTGAGCCTTAAGACCCCACAGGTGTTTGACGACTTTTCGTTAGTCGGATGTGTAAATGAAAAAAAAAAAAATAATTTCACTAAAGTGCAGTTTTTTCCCCAAATTTATCCTTTTTACAAAGGGTAATGGGAGGAAATGCCCCCCAAAATTTGTAACCCCATCTCTTCTGAGTATATAAATACCCCATGTTAGGACGTAAAATGCTCTGCAAGCGAACTACAATGCTCAGAAGAGAAGGAGTCACATTTAGCTTTTGGAAAGCAAATTTTGCTGAAATGGTGTTTGGGGAGCATGTCGCATTTAGGAAGCAACTAGGGTGCCAGAACAGCAAAAAAAAACCACATGGCATACTATTTTGGAAACTACACCCCTCAAGGAACGTAACAAGGGGTACAGTGAGCCTTAACACCTCACAGGTATTTCACGACTTTTGTGAAAGTTGAATGTGTAAATGAAAAAAAAATATTTTTCGCTAAAATGCTGTGTTTTCCCCAAATTTTAAATTTTTACAAGCGGTAATAGGAGAAAATGACGACCAAAATTTGTGACCCAATTTCTTGGAAATACCCCATGTGTGGACGTCAAGGGCTCTGCTGGCGCACTACAATGCTCAGAAGAGGAGGAGCGCCATTGAGCTTTTTGAAAGAGAATTTGTTTGGAATGGAAGTCGGGGTCCATGTACGTTTACAAAGCCCCCCCGTGGTGCCAGAACAGTCGACCCCCGCCACATGTGAACCCCATTTAGGAGACTACACCCCTCACAGAATGTAATAAGGGGTGCAGTGAGTATTTACACCCCACTGACGTTTGACAGATCTTCGGAACAGTGGGCTGTGCAAATGAAAAATTTTATTTTTCATTTTCACGCATCACTGTTCCAAAAATCTGTCAGACACCTGTGGGGCGTAAATGCTCACTGTACCCCTTATTACATTACGTGAGGGGTGTAGTTTGCAAAATGGGGTCACATGTGGGGGGGGTCCATTGTTCTGGCACTATGGGGGCTTTGTAAACACACGTGGCCTTCAATTCCAGACAAATTTTCTCTTCAAAATCCCAATGGCGCTCCTTCTCTTCTGAGCATTGTAGTGCGCCAGCAGAGCCCTTTACATCCACATATGGGGTATGTTCTTACTCAGAAGAAATGGGGTTGCAAATTTTGGGGGGCTTTTTTTCCGATTTTCCCTTGTGAAAATGAAAAATTTGGGGTAACACCAGCATTTTAGCTAAACATTTTTTTTTCTCATTTTCCCATCCAACTATTTGTCAAACACCTGTGGGGCGTAAATGCTCACTATACCCCTTGTTACGTTCCGTGAGAGGTGTAGTTTCCAAAATGGGGTCACATGTGGGTATTTATTTTTTTGTGTTTCTGGCAGAACCACTGTAAAATCAGCCACCCCTGTGCAAATCACCAATTTAGGCCTCAAATGTACATAGTGCGCTCTCACTCCTGAGCCTTGTCGCAGAAAATTTTACGCCCACATTTGGGGTATTTCCGTACTCAGGAGAAATTGCGTTACAATTTTTGGGGGTCTTTTTTTGCTTTTACCGCTTGTAAAATTAAAAGTATGGGGCAAAACCAGCATGTTAGTTTAAAAAATAAAAACATTTTTACACTAACAGGCTGGTGTAGACCCCAACTTTTCCTTTTCATAAGGGGTAAAAGGAAAAAAAGCCCCCCAAATTTATAGTGCAATTTCTCCCGAGTTCGGAAATACCCCATATGTGGCCCTAAACTGTTTCCTTGAAATACGACAGGGCTCCGAAGTGAGAGAGCGCGCCATGTGCATTTGAGGACTTCATGGGGATTGCATAGGGGTGGACATAGGGGTATTCTACGCCAGTGATTCCCAAACAGGGTACCTCCAGCTGTTGCTAAACTCCCAGCATGCCTGGACAGTCAGTGGCTGTCCGGAAATGCTGGGAGTTGGTGATTTGCAACAGCTGGAGGCTCCGTTTTGGAAACACTGCCGTACGATACGTTTTTCATTTTTATTGGGGGGGGGGGCAGTGTAAGGGGGTGTATATGTAGTGCTTTACTCTTTATTTATTTAGTGTAGTGTAGTGTTTTTAGGATACATTCACACTGGCGGGCATTTACAGTGAGTTTACCGCTAGGTTTTTGTGCTGCGGCGAAAAATTTGCCGCAGCCCAAACTTGAAGCAGAAAACTGTAAACCCTGTACATTCACATGAGGGGAGGCAAACCTCCAGCTGTTTCAAAACTACAACTCCCAGCATGTACTGACAGACCGTGCATGCTGGCAGTTGTACTTTTGCAACAGCTGGAGACACACTGGTTGGAAAACTTTCAGTTACCTAACTCAGTATTTTCCAACCAGTGTGCCTCCAGCTTTTGCAAAACTACAACTCCCAGCATGTACTGATCGCTGAAGGGCATGCTGGGAGATGTAGTTATGCAACAGCTGGAGGTACACAACTACAACTCCCAGCATGCCGAGACAGCTGTTTGCTGTTTGAGCATGCTGGTATTTGCAGTTTTGCAACAGCTGGAGAGCTATAGTTTATAGAGACCACTGCACAGTGATCTCCAAACTGTGGACCTCCAGATGTTGCAAAATTACAAATCCCAGCATGCTCAGACAGCAAACTGTTGTAGTTTTGCAAGATCTGGATAGCGACAGTATAGAGATCATTGTGCAGTGGTCTCAAACTGTAGCTCTCCAGCTGTTGCAAATCTACAAATCCCAGCATGCCTAAACAGCTCTCTGGGCATGCCGGGAGCTGTAGTTTTGCAACATCTGGAGGGCTACAGTTTAAAGACCACTCTATAGTGGTCTCAGACTGTAGCCCTCCAGATGTTGCTAATCAACTCACCGGCTTCCGTAGGATCCACGGAGCTGCGTCGCCGTCCTCTTCTTCCGTCGATCGTCGCCCGCTGCTTTCGCCGTCGTTCGTTGCCCGCTGCTGTCGCCGATGTGAGTGTGGACTCCGGCGCCGGTCCTGTGTCGTTGTCCCGTTCTGCCCCGCCTATTGTGAGTGGGCAGGACGGGGAAACCGAAAGTAAAGCCCCCCGCCCCCGATCTGCTATTGGTCATCGCGTCTTGATGATCAATAGCAGGGATAGGAGGGTTGGCACCCCTGCCACCTTACTCCTATCGCTTCAGGGGGATCGTGGGTGTCTTGGACACCCGCGATCCCCCTTCTATTCCGGATCATCGGGTCACCATAGACCTGAATCGGCGCAAATCGCATGATGACCCCTCCTGGGCATTTGCGCGGGGTGACTGCTGATCTATATCAGCAGGCACCCCGGTCCGGTCCCCGGGGACAGAAATTCCCAGGGGCGTATGGAATACGTCCTGGGTCCTTAAGTACCAGAAAGCCAGGGCATATCCATACGCCCTAGGTCCTTAAGAGGTTAATGGACCACATTGACTTTATAAGGGTTTTCATTATGATATCGGGCATTTTACTGGACAAAATACTGCAACATGCTGCACTTCTTTTGATGGAACCGGCAACAGAGGCACACAAAGGATAGAACGCTGGAAATGTCTTGACCCCCTTAAAGGGGTACTCCGGTGTAAAACTTTTTTTTTTTTTCTTTTAATCAACTGGGGCAAGAAAGTTAAACATATTTGTAAATTACTTCTATTAAAAAATCTTAATCCTTCCAGTACTTATTAGCTTCTGAATACTACAGAGGAAATTCTTTTCTTTTTGGAACACAGAATTCTCTGCTGACATCACGAGCACAGTGCTCTCTGCTGACATCTCTGTCCATTTTAAACATATGCTGCTCTGGACAGTTCCTAAAATGGACAGAGATGTCAGCAGAGAGCACTGTACTTGTGATGTCAGCAGAGAGCACTGTGCTCCAAAAAGAAAATAATTTCCTCTGTAGTATTCAGCAGCTAATAAGTACAGGAAGGATTGAGATTTTTTAATAGAAGTAATTTACAAATCTGTTTAACTTTCTGGCACCAGTTGATTTAAAAAAAAAATTTCCACTGGAGTACCCCTTTAAGGATGCAAGGCGTATATGTACTTCCTGCTCCTGCGATATGAAGGGCACTCGGGAGCCAAGCAGGCTTCATACCTGGTGGGTCCCAGTAGCAACCATGACCCAGGGGCAGTAAACTTGTACATCTATTTGAGGGGTGTCTTCTGTGGCAAAGGGGCTAACCATTGTCGTGCAAATACACAGTCTTATTAATCACGTAGGATCTTGAATTGTGAGATATGCAATTGCTTAATAAAATTGAGGTATTAAAGAGTGACAGAGCCATGTGCTGATGCAGTTTGGTGTAATAATGATGATAAAACCAGAGCTAGGGTACGTTCACACGCGCAGATTTTTTAGCAAGTTTTCCACTACGTATTTGAAAGCGGACGGGCTCTTCTCGGCTGTCCGCAGCAGATTTTCCACGGCGGAATTTAGGCTGTGGAAAATCCGCCACAGTCCCTACTGACTTCAATGGGGCTTGCGGCGGATTTTCAGCAGTGTACATTCCGTCGCGGAAAATCTGCTGCGGACAGCCGAGAAGAGCCCGCCCACTTTCAAATACGCAGCGGAAAACCCGCTAAAAAATCTGCGCGTGTGAACGTACCCCTACACTATAATCATTCTTCGCAATCAGAGGCTGTAAACCTAGTCTTTCCCTGGGCTGTGATGTGTTTGGGTTTGTGCCAAACTAGACAGATCACTGTGAGCTGAATATATCCGCAGAGGATAAGTATAGCCATAGGTAGATAATGAAAACAGAGACATACAGTTCGTGTGTGTGTGTGTATATATTTTTTTATTCATGTAAAAACCTATTACAATTTATATCATAAATAAAAAATGGATAATAAAGGAAAAAGAAAACCATTTTCAGTCCTTCCAGATCTCCCCGCTGAAATTCCGCAGTGTGAACGGGTCTCACGGAGACCTATTCACTAATGTTAAGTTCACACCACGGAATTCCGCTCGTGGAATTCCGCGGGAATTTTACCTGCACTAACCAGCCTGGGTGCAGGTGACACTGTTTAAAATGGTACCTTCTGTGTCCAGATCTGCGCCTCATTAAAGGGGACATCTTTATTTTTGAGAATATGCAAATGCATGAGCAGTGAGTGTGAGGCCACTGATAGTAGCCAACACTCACTATTCTCACTGCTCCTGCGTTCCCTTCAGAGTGGCTTGGGAATCCAGGGTGTACAGTTACGCCCTTGGTCCTTAAGTACTGGAACGCAAGGGCGTACCTGTATGCCCTTTGTCCTTAACAGGTTAAGGACCAGAGCATTTTTTGCAAATCTGACCTGTGTCACTTTAAGCATTAGTAACTCTGGGATGCTTTTACTTTTCATTCTGATTCCGAGTTTGATTTTACGTGACATATTCTACTTTATGTTAGTGGTAGGGATGTCCCGATAGCATTTTTTAAAGATGGAGTACGAGTACCGATACTTTAATTCTAGTACTCGCCGATACCAAGTACGAGTACTTTTATATAAAAGGGAATCTGACACCAGGGTGACGCGGTTTCTGGTGCTGCTTACCGTATGATATGTGGTTCCTTGTTGTGTACAATGGAGGTGGCTGCTGTAGTGTAAGCAAAGATGTATCTCTTCTCCATTGGGCAGAACAGGGAATTTGCATTGGCAGCGAAACCAATGTCTCCGGAGCGATGTTCACATGGTGAGCAGCAGTAGAAACTGGGTCACCTGACCTATCTACCTATAAATTGAAGTTAGTGCAGGTGACTGTGCTGTAAGATTGCCTTTAATAGTAGGTAGTATCCCCTTGTAGGTAGTATAGATAGTTGCAGACAGACAACAGGACTCCCCCTTGTAGCCAACAGGACCCCCACCTGTAGACAGCAGCCCCCCTTTGTAGCCAGCAGGACCCCCCCCCCCTGTAGCCAGCAGGACCCCCCCCCCCCTGTAGCCAGCAGGGCCCCCCTTTGTAGCCAGCAGGGCCCCCCTTTGTAGCCAGCAGTACCCCCCTGTGTAGCCAGCAGTGCCCTTCCTTTGTAGCCAGCAGTGCCCCCCTTTGTAGTTACTCACTGTCCAGTGTCGCCGTTCCGCAGCCCCGTTCTCATCACTGCCGCTGCCCCGTTCTGCTGTCCGTATAATGCTGTCTTATGGAGGAGCATGTGACATACACATAACGTAGCGTTATGCTGGGCGCAGTGGAGTGACGTGTATGTCACATGCTCCTCCATAAGACGCCATAATGCGGACGGCAGAACGGGGGCAGCGGTCATGATGCGAACCGGAGGATGGGGCAGCGAAGCAGAGCACTCCACCATGAGAACATTATGGGGGTTCAAAGTATAGCAGCAATTTTCCAAAATTGCATGAAAAATTCTAAATCTGAATTTTTCAAGGACCAATTCAGGTTGAAGTGGATTTGAGGAGCAATTTCCCATAAATGACCTCCTTATAGAAACTGCACCCCTTAAAGTAGTCAAATGGACATTCAGAAAGTTTAACCTTTTTGGTTTTTCGCAGGATTAGCAGCAAAGTGGAGGAGAAAAATCTAAATCTCAATTTTTTACACTAACATGTTCTTGTAGCCCCATTTTTTTTCCATTTTTTAAAAGGGATGAAAGGAGAAAAATCCCCATCCCCAGTATGATAATACCCCATACATAGACAAAGAGTTCTCTGTAAGTGCACTACAAGGCTCAAGGGAAGGAGCAACATTGGGCTTTTGGTGAGAGAATTTTGCTGATTTTTTTTTTTTTTTATGGGCAGGGGGTCGCATTTAGGAAGCCCCCAGGGTGCCAGAGCAGCAAGCACAAGAACCCCCCCCCCCCCCCCACACACACACACGGCACACTATTTGGGAAACTACATCCCTTAAGGAACGTAACAAGGGGTACAGTGAGCCTAAACACCCCACAGGTGCTTGACGAAAAAACTATCAACGCACATATGTAGAGGAAGCCTAAGCAGACAACAACACAAGTGCTTTTTTTCAGGATCACTAGTATCGTGTGTCATGATTAGAGATGAGCTGGAAGAACTGACCAATCAGAATGGGCATTTCACTGGTAAAACACCTGTATTACTGAAGTATATGTCCAAAGACTGACTGTCTGGTAGCGCTCCCTACAGTACAAGGTGGTACTCGTGTTACTTTTTTAGGACATTGCGTGTAGTGTACAGGACCCTTAAAAAGCTCCTGTCCATTACATAGACAGTGATTACAGCTCCCAGCAGATCTTTCTTACTTTTATATGTAAGGACTTGCTTTATCTGTATGAGTTATCTACTTATTTCCATAGAGTAATGATCTCAACATACAATGGTCATCCTGGAACCAGTTAATATTGTAACGTTGGGGACACCACTGTACCTACTGCCAAATGCCAACAAGGAGTACTTTTAGAAATGTGCTCATCGTGAACTATTTACTTGCTGTGTTTCCTTGTATGTCAACCCAGTGGAGCTTCTCTTGGAAGTAGTAGTCTCATGTTTCCTGGTGACTGCATAAAATATACTTTTCTCTTACAGTCTGTTGCAGCAAGTATAGTAATTCTGCCTTAAATTAAACCATGGAAAAAAATTCCATAACACTTCGGAAGACACACTATTTACGCAACAAGGTATTAACCACATTTACCCTTGTTTACCTGCATGCACCTTCAAACTGCATGTGTGTATTTGAGCTGTATATTGTTTTGTGTGGGTAAAAATAAAAATAGAACTCATAAAAATGTAACACTTTTATTATTTTAACAGAGCAGACATGACATGGAGACAGAAGAAACCAAATCACCTACACACAAAATATTAAGAGACAAGTGTTGTCAGACTGACCATCATCACCACCGTTGCAGTAACTCAGGTACGCCACCTAGCTATGAAGTCTGCATGGTTTAAGGGGTTATCGCGGTTCTAAAGATTGCAGGGGGGGGGGCAGCGGTCCTGTGGATAAGTGATAAATTGACAAATGCTGGACTAAGACTTTAAGAAAGAACTCCATAATGGACATTAAAGGGGTACTGGTGCCAGAATGTTCTACAGATTTGAAAATTACTTCTATTTAATACTCTTTACTCTTCCAGCACTTATCCGCTTGTTTATTCTCCAGAGAAAGTTGTGATGTTTTTGCCAGTCTGACCACAGTGCTCTCTGCTGACACCTCTGTCTGTTTCAGGAACTGTCCAGAGCAGTAGAGTTGTGCTATGGGGATTTGCTGCTACTCTGGACAGGAGAGAGCACTGTGGTCAGACTGGCAAAAACATCACAACTTTCTCTGAAGCAGATAACCTCCTCTGACATCTGATAAGTACTGAAAGGATTAAGTAACTTACAAATCTGTTTAACTGTCTGACAAAAGTTGATTTGAAAACATTTGTTTTCCGCCTTTATTCTTACTTTTCTATTGAAGTTTGGTTAAAATTACTGTGAAGCATGCTAACTTAACCCCTTTAGCAGCTCCTTTTTGCACATTTGACCACTGTCACTTAATATATTAATAACTCTGGGATTCTTTTACCTTTCATTCTGATTCCAAGAATGTTTGTTAGTGACATATTCTACTTTAACATAGTGGTAATTTTTCGTCGTTACTTGCATCCTTTGAAAAATCCCAAAATGTCATGAAAATTTGTAACATTTTGCATTTTTCTTCCTTTGAAGCTCTCTGCTTGTAAGGAAAATGGATATTCCAAATAAATTATATATAGATCCACAAATACAATATGACTAACTTGTTTGCATCATAAAGTTGACATCATAAAGTTTACTTTTTGAAGACCTTAGAAGGCTTCAAAGTTCAGCAGCAATTTTCAAATTCTTCACGAAAATTTCTAAATCTGAATTTTTCAGGGACCAGTTCAGCTTGAAGTGGATTTGAGGGTCTTTCATGTAAGAAATACCCCATTATAAAAATTGCACCCTCAAAGTATTCAAAATGACATTCAGAAAGTTTAACCCTTTAGGTGTTTCACAGCAAAAGCAGCAAAGTGAAGGAGAAAATTCAAAAAAGGGGTAAAAGGAGAGAAATCCCCCCCCCCCCCCAAATTTGTAACCCAATTTCTTTCGAGTAAGGAAGTACCTCATATGTAAAGTGCTCGGTGGGTGCACTAGAGGGCTCAGAAGGAAAGCAAATTTTGCTGAAATGTTTTTTTTGGGGGGGGGGGGGGGGCATGTCATGTTAAGGCTCACTATACCCCTTGTTACGTTCTGTGAGGGGTGTAGCTGTTGCAAAACTTCAACTCCCAGCATGCATTGACAGACCGTGCATGCTGGCAGTTGCTTTTGCAACAGCTGGAGGCACACTGGTTGGAAAACCTTGAGTTAGGTTCTGTTACCTAACTGTCTTTTCCAACCAGTGTGCCTCCAGCTGTTGCAAAACTACAACTTCCAGCATGTACTGATCCCCGAAGGACATGCTGGGAAGTAAGAGCTAATGTTAAGAAGCGAAAATGGGATCTCAATTTTATCACCACTTTCAGCAGATCAGTACCAGAGATCAGAAATATTTAAAAAAAAATATTGGTACATTCTAGAAGAAGATCAATTTTTGAAGGGATCCCTAACAAACACACCTGGCATCACGTTTCAAAGAGCTCCCACGCTGAAAAATATTCTGGCACCCAGCCAGATAAAACAACACCAACCCAAAAAACTAACTACATTTGGAAGTTACAGATGTCGAAAAAATAGGGGCCTATGTTGCCATGATATTACACATCAACAATACAATTTTACCTCTAATGTCACCAGTGAAGTTTTTCTTATCAATTATCATTTGTCTTGTGAATCAGACTGTCATTTATCTAATCCAATGCCAATGTGGGATTCAATATGTGGGACGTACCACCATGAAATTAAGGAACAGAATAAATAAACATTGATTCAATGTCAAGACAGTCTTTATGCTACACAGCCTGTCAAGACACTTTTGGGGAGATTTATCAAGACCTGTCCAGAGGAAAAGTTGTTGAGTTGCCCATAGCAACCAATCAGATTGCTTCTTTAATTTTTGAAAAGGCCTCTGAAAAATTAAAGAAGTGATCTGATTGGTTGCTATGGGCAACTCGGCAACTTTTCCTCTGGACAGGTTTTGATGAATCTCCTCCTATAACACTACACTTCACGGTACCAAAAAATCTTTCACTGTCACCCCCATCGACCACATCCCTAAGCACAAGTCCAACCGATTTGAATTATTGAAAAGATTGGAGTTTTTTTGGATTTATAAATGTGGTACATTACAATCAAGGGGTCTGAATGAAATTTCTGAGACCATTTTAGTCTGATCTTATTGGCCTCTTATTTTTCCTCATCACCCCTTTTCTATTTTATTTTTATGCTTTCCCTTTACATGATGCTATCATATTTATTCCCTCTGTCCTTCCCCTTTGGTGGAAATTAGAGATAGAGATGTGTATAAATGTATTTATTATTTATTAACTACTAGTTGCCCTAGTTTTTAACCCCCTTTTTTGGCCCATTATACCCTGAACATTATATGGATGTTATTAATCTTATGACTTTACAGGTATATCTCAGGTCTAAAATGGCATTTTTACTAATTTGTATTTTTATCTACTTTTATACCAATTACTGTTATGGCTATTTATTATGTATTTATATAGTTATTTGTTGTATCCTATGCCCTACCCTCCTTCTGTAGGTACCATTGATATTTTATTGCCTTTTATTAGGGATCGACCGATATGGATTATTTTTTTAGGGCCGATACCGATAATCTGTGAACTTTGAGGCCGATAGCTGATAACTTATACCGATATTGCGGTAACAGTTATTGGCTATTAACCCCCTCCACGGCCCCTCAGAAGCCACTGCAGATCAATGATTGAAAGCGGGCACTTTAAATCAATTAACTGCAGCAGCTTTTGTGGGGCCAGAGACCGCCAGCCCCACCCGCTTCTCTCCCCCTGCCTGTCCTGGGGTCCTCCCTAGTCCAACCACCACCGCCGCTGCCCCATTGCCTCCGCCATCCCCGGATTTATAATGACATGTTCCTGGGGTCCGCGCTGCTTCTGGCTCCGGCGGTGTCCTGAGATGTCACTGTGCGCACTGACGGCAACGTCGTGTTGAGGACGTCACACGTCATTGCGCAGCGCACATCAATAGCACAGGACGCCGCAGGAGCCAGAAGTAGCGCGGACCCCGGGAACAGGTACTTATAAAACCGGGGATGGTCTAAGTTCTGCCCCACACTAGCCCCGGTACTGCTATATAGCACTTTGCTGGAATGCATTATCATTAGCACAACTAATAGCAAAATACCAGCACTGGATCTGTCTCCCTTTGGTTACTATGTATCTTATTCAGCCATCTCTTGTCATAATTCCATCCTTAGGGTGCATGCACACTACGTTTCTTAAGATACGGGACCATATACGGCTGGGGAGAGGGGGGCGGAGAGTCAGGGGCGGGGCAACTGCACGCTGCCATAGGCGGTCCTGTATCTAATGTATTTCAAAGAGCGACCGGAGTGAAACTCTTCCTCCGGTCGGCTCCATTTTGGCCCGTTTACGGTTTCCCGACCGGACCTAAAAACGTAGTCAACAGCGTTTTTAGGTCCGGTCGGGAAACCGTATACGGGGCAAAACGGAGCCAACCAGAGGCAGCGTTTCACTCCGGTTGCTCATTGAAATACAATATATACGGTGCCGCATACGGCAGCGTGCGGTTGCCCCGCCCCCGACTCTTCGCCCCCCTCTCCCCAGCCGTATACAGTCTCGTATCTTAAGAAACGTAGTGTGCATACACCCTTAGACATACTGATTATTTATGCAATTTCTTATCCCACACCAGCATCGTCACTGCTACATAGCACTTCACAGCAGCGCACGATCTTCAGTATAAGTAACAATACGCTACTTTGTACACTTTTTTGTTATCTCATATCTATTCACCAATTCTCTGCTATTAACATTATAAACAATCTCTGGACTTACCGATTTTTTATGAAGATTTCCTCTTTGTTCTACTCACACCCACTGTACTGATCTGGATTCACGCTACATACCTGCTGACTCCGCCCATCATTAGCCACGCTACGGCTTGCATAGCGCTCCCATTCATAAACTTCACTACAATCAAAGCGCCTACTAGCGCATCTTTCGGCCGCATATGCACATGAGCTTCACAGACTACGAGGAGTTTACTGTGTCAGTTTACATATTTTTATAAATGAGATCATGTGAACATCTTCATCCATGTATGAACGAACTGTGGATATAAATTTTTATGGAATTCTTATGGAGTTTGTGTTATTATCAGTATAACTTTTACTACAGCTGTTCGGGGCTTAGTAGTTGAACCTGAATAGCATGATGAACTTAACCTTTAGAACATACGTAAGGCTTATCTATTTAAACAGAGTCCCCTGCCATTTTTGTGTGCACATTGCCTGATGAAGTGCCCTTTACGGGCAAGAAACGCGTTGCTATTGTGTTCCAAATAAAGGATCGCCACCGCCAGGTAAGGGACCTCACATCACAGTTCTCCCGCTCTTCCCCGACTACCATGTGTGGGCAGAGCGGGGAAACCGAACTTTCACCCCCACTGCCCCCGATCTGCTATTGGTCGGTCGCTTGTGACCAACCGATAGTAGAGGTGGCACTCCTATCCCTTATTTTCCGGGTCACTGTAGACCCGTATGACCCGGAATCGCCGCAGATTTCCGGCGATCGCCAATGTGCTGGGATGCCTGCTGAATGATTTCAGCAGGCATCCCAGTCCGGTCCCCGACCGGCTAGCGATAGGGACCAAAATTCCCACGGGCGTACCCATAAGCCCTGCATCTTTAAGGACTCGGGATGCAGGGCGTACGCTAGGTACGCTTAAGAACGCTAGGTACACATCTGTGCTAATGTTTACTTTTTCTGTTCCATTGTAGGAACAGAAAAGCATAAATAATGGCAGTGTCAGGGAAATGATGGCACCAACAGTACCTGATGTACCCTATTCACTATAATGGAGCTTGTAGGGTTTCCCTCATTGTGTCTGTGATTTTACCTGAAAAAAATTGTGCTGTTTGCTTGCTGTTTTTTCTGACTTTTTTTTAAGCAATCTAAAACTGAGGCTCCTAACAGATGTTGTCTTTAGCCCTGCTTCAAGTTAAACCTTACAGCTCCCGACAAGTATGGCGGCGCTCAGGGTGTATGGAGCAAGCTCGTGACTCAAGCCCGCTCCATACCTGGCGACCCCCAGCTGATTTCAGTAGCTGGGAGCCACCTCTAATAGCCGGCATGCGATGATTGCCAAGGCCGGCTATTAACCGTTTAGTTTGCCGCTGTCAAAGCTGGACCAGGCTTTATCAATGGAATGCAGAGCACACAGATCAATGGAGTTTAACAGAACTGCTTTGATCTGTATGATGAATCCAATGATTCCTCATAAAAGTCCCCTAAGGGTCTAATAAAGTGTCAAAAATAAGTTTAATGAAAGTTTAAAAGACACATTAACCCCTTCCATATTAAATGTTCAAATCACCCCTTTTTCCTATATAAAAAAACATGTCAACATAATAAAAATAAACATACTTGGTATCACTGCGTGTGTAATTGTCTGAACTATTACAAAATAAAAAAAATACCAAACCCAAGAATTTAGTCAGATCAATACCAAAATGGTACCGGTACAAACAACAAATTACAGCGCAAAAAATAAGCCATCATACAGCCTGGTATACAAAAAAATAAAGTTACAGAATTCAGAAAATGACAATTAAAAAAAATTCTAAAAAGATTTAAAAAACATTTAAATTAGTAAAACATGACAGAAACTATGAAAAGTTTGTATGGCTGTAATCAGGGTTGACTTAAAGTATCAAAATAACATGTTAGTTTGACCACTGGGTAAATGGCGTAAAAAAATAAAACCACCAAATTCACAAAATTATCTTTTTTTTTATTTCAATTTCACCTCACAATTTTTTATTTTTTTTGTTTTGTTTCGGAGGATATGTTGTGGGAAAAATGTTACAAAGTACAGCTGGTCCCGCAAAAAACAAGCCCTTATATCAGTCTGTAGATGGGAAAAATGAGCTATAGCTATTATAGGGCGAGGAGGAAAAAATTAAAATTTACTTGTCATTAAGGGGTTAAAGTGTTTTTATGTCTGCCTATAATTTTCTTCTTAATAATGACCTTATTTATATACTGGTTTGGTTGAAATTATTTAGTGTAACAGGACAAGTGGATTGTCACGAGGAACAAGTATTTTTTTTTCTTTTTTCCTTTTTTCCTTTTTTTTTTTTTTTCAATTTTCACACTCCTGCATTTAAAAGGGGTTGTCGGTTACCTCCACAATTCACGTCTCTCTTGTCCATTAGTTGCGTCTGGTATTGCAGCTCAGTCCTACTCACCTTAATACAATACCTTATACAGCTTCTAGTCAAGAATGGCGCTGATTTAAAAAAGAAAGTCATGCTATGCATAGCTGTCAGTTATTGAGCACCTAGTAGAATATTCCTATACAAAAAATACATAAAATATAAAATAGATGGATTATAATTAGAAGGAAAAAAATCAGAATTTGTGGCTGTGCACATCTAAATAAACCATCAGTATTTTTACGGTGGCCATGGTCTTTTCTGTTGAGCAAGTTCCTGGGATAAGCGGTCATTATTTCTTTCCTGTGTGCTGTACCCCTCGCTTTCTGGAACATTACAAATCTGACACAGCATATATGTCAAAGTTTTGCAGCTGCAAATCTTCCTGTGCACAGTCTATTGCACATTGTGTATCAAACTGGGTCTCATTACTATGTTTATTATGATTTACTTCTACTGTTTTACACCAATAATATTGAAGTCAATGTACTACATGTGTAGCTGTATATTCATTTGGAACTATGAACTACTTTACTTTTCTATAGTAATATGCAGAGGTAATGAATTTGTAAGAACAAATTCAACTTCAAGACAGTTTAAAAGAAGCCTCTACTATAAATGACATGTCTCATCAGGAGTATAGAGTTGCTATATTTCTGTCATATAAAAACAGCTGGATAACTTGAAGATGTATATAACTACAAAAAACACTTGTAAACTAATATAGATTCATTTCTAAACCTCAGGTTTTTTTTTTTTTTTTACCAGATAAAATATTTTTATATGTTATAGGTCAGGGGTCTCAAACTCCCGGACCGCAGGCCATTTTCGGCCCGCGGAACGAAAGTTTGTGGTCCGCATCAGGGATGTGTGATTTGTATTGCCCGACGCCCGGGACATGCAGTTCCGGGCGCCGGGCAGGTGGTTTCTTCAGGCATTTAGCCCTGCTTTGGGCAAGCAGCGCTAAATGCCGGAAGGCTTCACTTGCCCCGCCCTCCTCCTCCCCATCTTCGGTTGGCTGGCCGGCCCGAGTCTGATGAGGGATGTCACGCATGTGACATCCCTCTGCAGAC